>NC_080682.1:40284713-40951102 GCF_030445035.2 Dasypus novemcinctus
ACTTCCAGCGTTATAATGTTTCCTCTCCCATGCAAAGTAAAAGGCCTATAGTTTAATTCTTGCTGGAATAAGTCTTTGACTCTGACTTTTAGCCTCCTGGGTAAGTTTTGGACACATCATCCACAACCTCAGTATCGCTCTTGAAGTGGTAGCTCAAGAAACTGGGTAAACCCTGCAAGCACTAAATACCTCCCTCAATTCCCTCATAGTCATAACTATGGACACCTGGTTAGCTTTAGATTACCTGCTGGCAGAAGAAGGAGGCATCTGCACAGTTTCCAACATATCCTGTTGTACTTGGATCAATACCACCAGACAAGTCAAGATGGACATCTAGAAAAACTTTAAATAAGCCAAATGGTTTCATAGCATAAACCAGCAACCAAAGGACATATGGGAATCAATGAAGGGGTTTCTGTGTAACACCTCTTGGCTGTATTCCCTACTCCCACCCCTGATCATGCTAATCATCATCCTTCTCCTAGGACTAGTTTTCATTCAGATCATCACCAACTTTGTCACACATCACCTCAAAGTCACTGGACTTTTACTCCTGTCCCCTACGGTTTTAGAATATCAGTTTACAAAAACTCAAAACTAGTCACAATTGCTCTTCAGGGAGTCAAAGACCTCCCTCAACCAAAAGGAGGGAATGTGAAATTGTAATGGTAAAAATTTTACTAAACATCTTGATTTACATGATGCTCCATTTTATCCAGGGAGGTGCAAAGAAGAAAGGGAGGTTACTGAAACAAGCTGACATACCAATAATCCTTTATGGTGGTGGAAAAACCCCCTAGCCCAGCCTGAGAAAGAACTGTACCAAAGACAGGCTTTGCTGACACCAGCAAAACCTGCTTGCTGATTAACGAACTGGGCCTCAAGGACACCTTGCTCAAATGGTCTCATAGTCTCCTAAAGCACAAAAAACACATACCAAGTAAAACTCACGTCACCCTTATCTCTCCCCATTCCTACTCCGTGTCTTTTTTCTCTGTCTCAAGCTGTCCCCCAACTCAAACTTTTGAGGAGAAATCACTTTTGATGCTGTTCCTGCACTAATGCAACTTTAGCTCAATAAACTTACTCTGCTCCCACCATCTTTTTAAGTCTGTTTGTTTTATTTTTAGCAAAACAGTACCTTGCAGATTTCAACCAAAAATACCATAAATGGGAAAAGCAATCAGAAAAGAAGAAAGTATCAAAATAGCACAAGTACATTATCTGAATTAAGGGATCTTCATATTTCTTCATTGCTAAGAAAAGACAATAAAATATATCTTAGTTTGCATATCTAGACATTATCTTGGAGAAATGTTTGGAATGGAAGCAGAAATATGAGAGATGAGGAATTTTCACCAAAAGAAAGTATGACCAGATGATACTCTAAATTGTCACATAGGACTAAAGTGTATATATTGGACTGATTTTCCCATGACTCAGTAGGAGAGGGTTTTTTGTGTTCCAGACAGTTTCGCTCCATCTAAGAAATGGTCACTAATAGTGTGAATTGCCTTACACATAATGGTTCATTGTATGTGTCAACTTGACTAACCTATTGGGTCCAGCTGTTTGGTTAACATTAGCCATGATGTTTTTGTGAAATATTTTGTAGATGTGATTAACATCTACAATCAGTTGACATTAAGTAAAGATTACCCTACACATTATGGGTGGGCTTCACCCAATTGGCTGAATATCTTAAGAGCAAAAAATAGAGGTTTCCCAGAGAAGAAGAAATTGTTTTACCTCAACTCTTGTCAGAATTTCTAAAACCCTGTCTTTCCTTGCAGATTTTGGTCTTGCCAGCCTTCAAGCTGTGAGAAAATTCTCTAAAATATCCTCTGCCCAAAACACACACAAATACACACAGAGTTATTTACATTTCTCTGTAGAACTCTGGCTGATACAGAGGTTATTGGTAATATGGAGGTTCCTTAGGATCTTAGGGAGAACAGTTTTCATGGAGTTATGGATTGCAATAGAAGATGTGCTTAGGAAATGAAGATATGGAGACAAAGAAGCCTTGCTGTGAGAATAAAAATGATAGCATACTTGCTAGAGGGAGCTAACGAGCAAAGAAGAGTTTGTTTTTGTTTGAAAGATTTTGTTTTAAAGATTTGTTTTTAAAGAGAAATTTAAACATGTTTCTATATTAAGGAGATAGGCCCAGTAGTGAAGAAATAGTTGATGATAAAGGTAAGTGGAGCTGATTAATGCAGGGCATTCCATGGAGACACAGTAGGATGAGATGGGGAGGAATAATGGAGAAACTTCCCTTACACTACAGAAAGGGGAAGTCATGGAAACCAAACCAAAATATGGGGGCATCTGGCATCAACTTAAGGGAAAAACTTAAGAATTCTTGCCTTTACCTCAACATATTTAAACATCAAATTTTACTTATCTTTTGAGTAGATTGTAAACCTTCAGGGGATTTATGAACTTAGTTTCAGCTAAGTCCTTATGCTGGGATGAATTTTTTTAAACCTTTAAATCAAGTAGAACCTACGTATATAAATCATAAATGTACAGCTCAATGAATTTTTACAAGCTGAACAAACATTTATAACCACCAAACAGGCCATAAGAAAGAATGTTACCAGTACCTCAGAACCCCTGTTGCCCTCTTCTAATCACATTCTGGAAGTCCTAAACCATAGAACAGTTTTGCTTTTTGCTTTTGAACTTCTCATAAGGAATCATATACCACATACCCTCTTTTTTTTTTTTTTCTTCTGGCTTCTTTTGCTCAATATGCTTTTCAGATTCATTGTGTGTGGATATAGATTTCCCATCCTCTTTGTTGCATAGTATTCCATTGTGTGAGTATAACCCCAAAGCATTTATCCATTCTACTCTTGATTGGCCTTTGGATAGTATTCAGTTTTATATATCGTCAATAGTGCCACTATAAATATTTAGTTCTTGTTTTTTGGTGACTATTTACACATTTCTTTTTGATATACAACTAAAAATACAAGTAGTGGGCAAGGTGATTTTTTTTTAACTGCCAAAATACGTTGGTCCATTTTATTAGCATGGAGAAACAGTGACACCTGGTGCATAAAATAATGAATTTCAGGTCTTAGTGTATACCTGATTTTTTTTAGCAATCTGTTCTTAAATATAGTTTCAAGTTTTACAAGAATCTATATGTACAATAAATTGTATTCTTCTTCCTTCTAATATTAAAATTAATCCAAACTTTCTTCACTATAAACACAAAGAATTTGGAAATAAAATATTATACTTTTTGAAATAATAGAAACAAATAATTAGAAAAGATTATTCAATTAAAAAAGGAATGATATTTTGGCATGTACTAATATCAATATATATTTTTAAAATATTTTTTATTTATTCTTAAAAGATATTTAGATTACATAAAATATTACACAAAAAATATATGGGATTCCCATATGCACCTCTCCCCACACCTCCCACTTTCCTCAACATTAACAACTTCTTTCATTAGTGTGGTACATTCATGGCAATGGATGAACAAATTTTAGAACATTGCCATACAGCATGGATTATAGTTTACATTATAGTTTACACTCTCTCCCACCCAGTTCTGTAGGTTATGGCAGGACATATAATGGCCCATGTCTGTCACTAGAATGTAATCCAGGACAATTCCAAGACCCAAAAATGCCCCCGTATTACGCCTCTTTTTCCCTCTTCCTGACTTCAGCACCTCCAGTGGCCATTGTCTCCATATCAATGACATAATTTCTTCCATTGCTAGAATCACAATAAGTCTATAATAGATTATCAATAAGTCCACTCTAGTCCATGTTTTATTTCCCAGTCTTAAGGATTCTGGGATGTGATGCCCACTCCACCTCTAATTGAGACGGGGCTTTGATCTCATATGGCTGATAAATGGGAGAAATGTCTGTTCAAATGATGGCCATGAATTTCCCTCTCAGTACAGCTTTTGCTGCATTCCATAGGTTTTGATATATTGTTGTCATTTTGATTCATTTCAAGGTAGTTACTGATTTCTTTTGAAATTACATCCTTGACACACTGTTTGTCTAAGAGTGTGCTGTTTAACTTCCATATCTTTGTGCCTAATCTGGTTCTCTAGCCCTTAATTTCCAGCTTTAATCCATTGTGGTCAGAGAAATGAATTTATATAATTTCAATCATTCCGAGTTCATTGAAAATTTTTCTGTGGCCTAGCAAGTTGTCTATTTTGGAGAATGATCCATGTGCACTTGAGAATTTTGTATATTCCACTTAATTTGGGTGTAGTGTTCTGTATATACTTATTAGACCCAGATCTTCTGATTTATAATTCAAAGTCTTTGTTTCTTTATTGACTCACTGTTGAGATGTTCTGTCTAATGGAGAAATTTGTGTATTAAAGAACCTCAGTATAATTTTACAGGCATCTATCTCTCCAATTAGTTTTCACAGTGTTTGCCTCATGTATTTTGAGGCATCCTGGTTAGGTGTATAAATGTTTATGGTTGTTCTTTCTTCTTGAAAGATTACCCCTTTTACTATTATATAGTATTCTTCTTTGTCTCTTGCAATAGTTTTGCATCTAATGCCTATTTTGTCTGATATTAGTATAGCTACTTCTGCCCTTTTTGCTTATTGTTTGCTTGTAAGATTATTTTCCTACCATTCACTTTCAGCCTTCTTGCATCCCTGGGTCTAAGATGGGTTTCTTGTAGACAGTTTATAGACGGGTCATATTTCCTTATCCCTTCAGCCAATCTATGTCTCTTTACTGGTGTGTTTAATCCATTAACTCTCAGTGTTATTACTCTCAAGGAATTAATTACATTAGCCATATTTTCTTTGGGTTTATGTATTTTATATATGATTTTTATCTCTTTTTGCCTTTTTAGTTGTTACACTCTCCTCCAACTCTCTCCTGTGGTTTTTTTTTTCCCTTTCAACCTCCAGAACTCCCTTTAGTATTTCTTGAAGTACAGGTTTCTTATTGGCATACTCTCTTAAGTTCTGCTTATTTGTGGATATTTTGAACTCTCCCTCTTTAATGCCAGTTTTGCTGGCTAGAGAATTCTTGGCTGGACTGTTTTTCTCTTTTAGTGCCTTATCTATATTCTACTACTGCCTTCTTGCTTCCATAGTTTCAGATGAGATATCATCACTTAATCTTATTGTGCTTCCCTTCTATGTGAGGGTTCCTTTTCTCTTGCTGCCTTCAGTATTTTCTATTTGTCTTGAGCATTGGACAGTTTGACAGGTATATGTCTTGAGTAGGTCTGTTGGGGTTTATATTATTTTGAGTTTGCTATGCTTCCAGGACATGTACATACATCTCCTTCAATAGCGTTGGGAATTTTTCAGCCACTATTTCCTCCAACACTCCTTCTGCCCCCTTTCCCTTCTTTTCCTCCTCTGGGATGCCTACAATGTGTATATTTGTGTATTTTGAGTTGTCTTTTAAATCCCTAATTCCCTGCTTGATTTTTCTATCTTTTTATCTATCTGTTCTACTATCTGTTTGATTTCAAATATACTGTCTTCCATGTCACTAATTCTTTCCTCTGCCTTTTCAAATCTGCTGTTATGTGCTGAGAGTGTGTTTTTAACTTCTTGGATTGTGCCATTCCCACCATCATATCCATTATCATTTTATGTGTGTGTACAATTTCTTCAGGGGAAGCAGAATTGACCCAATGGGTAGGGAGTCCACCTACCATATAGGAGGTCCACAGTTCAAACCCCAGGCCTCCTTGACCTGTGTGGATATGGCCCATGCACAGTTCTGATATGCAGAAGGAGTACCATGTCATTCAGGTGTGTCCCCCATGTAGGGGAGCCCCACATGCAAGGAGTGTGCCCCATAAGGAGAGCTGCCCAGCACAATAGAAAGTGCAGCCTGCCCAAGAATGGTGCCACACACATGAAGAGCTGACACAACAAGATGACTCAACAAAAGAAACACAGATTCCCTGTGCCATTGATAAGGATAGGAGCAGTCACAGAAGAATACACAGCAAATGGACACAGAGAGCAGACAACTGGGGGTGGGGAAGGGGAGAGAAGTAAATAAAAAAGTAAATCTTTAAAAAAAGTTTTCTTCAGTATGTTCTCCCAATGTCTTCTTAATATCCTTAAGCTCTTCCTCAGCTTCATTAAGTTTGTCCATGATATATGTTTGGACAGATTTGATTAGTTCTTCAAGAGATGTTCTGCATCTCTTCCTGGTTTTTAGTTTTTCATTGGACTGGATCATGTCGTCCTGTTTCTTGGTATGGCTTGTAATTTTTTTGTTGCTTCCTGGTCATCTTTCTATCTTGATGGATTTATTCAGCTTCTCTCTCTACTCTAGTTTTTTATTTAGCTTCTGTTTTTGTGTGTGTGTTAACTTTTCTCTTTGACACTTTGTTCTTCTGGTTCTATTTTTCTATTTCCTATGTTCTCTTGAAGGTAATAGATTAGGCAAGAGAAAATGAAAAAGGTAAGAAAAAAAGTATATTAATAATAATAATAATACAATTTAGAAGAGGAACTGTATAAGATCTAGGAAAATGAAAATTTTTCTCATATATGAAGTGTAGAGTAATAGGAATAAGAAATGGGAAACCAAATAGAGGAAAGTCTATAGAATGAATTCAAAGGTCAGAGTGGTGAGGAGAGATGGAAAGAGAAAAGAAATGAAAAGAAATGAAAAGAAAAAGTTAATGAAAGAAAGAAAACAGAATAGACCAGATAGAAATAAAAACCAGAAAAATTGAGGACTAAGCAAAGAGAGATGGAATGTAGGAACAACAGAAAATGGAAGGTAGAAAAATGAAGGAAGGAAAAGAGATAGTTTTGGTGGACAAATCTGCATTGACAAAAAAGGGGAAATCAAAGAAGAGGAAATACTGCAAACAAGAAACAAGCCAGAATCACTTAATTAAAAAAGGAGGGTGGAAGAAAGATGAAAGAAAAACAGGAAAACAAAAACACAAGCAAGAAGTCAACCAGAAACTACGTAAGAATAGCCTTCCTTCTTAGACCCCTGTGGAGCTTCTCAGACTGCTAGTGTTATCAATCCATTACTCTGCAGCCTTCACTCTGCAGGTTTCAAAGTGGGTTTTAGTGAGTAAACTATATATATTTTTTAAAAGTAACCTTTTTTTTTTTTTAGGAAAAATAAGAGACCCAAGATAAGATAACACAATAATAATGTTTATGTAATTATCAACTGGATGTTTGATATTCTGTTGGATCACCACTCTAAAAGGAGCCAGGCATGGAACTAGGGACCTCATATATTCAAGGTGGAAACTCCTCACTGAGCTAAACTTTCTCGTTGGGTCAGTTAGCTCTTCAGAAAGCTATCCAGGTCCTTTCCCTCAGGCAGATTTGACTCTTCGCAGATAGATAGATTTCTACTGATTAGGAGCCTGACTCTGGCCCCTTTCTATTCTCATTGCTTTCTGTTCCAGGGCAGCAGGATATAGAAGTCTGTGTGAGGGGATCTCCCCTCACCTCTCCTGGTCAGGTTGAGTTCCCTTTAGAAATTCAAATGAGATCCTGGTGCTTGAACTCACAGAAGAAAAATGAATCTCAATCCTCTTCCAGATCAACCCCTCTTCCCAGGGGACCCTAAATAAACTCTTAGAAGCTTATTAAGCAGGTCCGACTGCCAATCTTCCTTAGGGAAGTTGAAATCTTGATAGTTTTCAGCACAGGACTAGTCAATTGACTAACTCTTCTCTCTCCCAGGCCTAGTTTCTCTATCCCAGGGAAATTAGTAAATCAGGTTACCTGATCAGATTCATCTCTCCCCATTTCCTGGTGCCACCTCGAGCCAGCTGGTATGCTCTTCAAAGTTCAAAGGGGCTCCAGGTAACCAAACCCACATAAAGGAAACCTATGTACATCCTTTTGCCAGAAAACTCCCACTCTTGGAGAATTTTCGCTCCTGCTGGGTGGCCAACAGGAGTTGGGGCTTGGGATTCACAGTGGCTTTGCCTTGAGGGTGGGACTTAGCCATCCTTCAGTTTCCAGCCTCAGCAGCAAAAAACACACTGTTTTACCTTAAGCAATTTATCTTTCTGTCCAGCCCTCTCCAGATCAATGCCCTGAAGCCTCCTGCTCTCTGGGTTCCCAAAACAGTTCACTCAGGCAGGATCTTGCCCCCACTCAGCCAGTTTTTTGTGAATGAAACGGTCAGTGCATACTTAAAACAATGCCATCTTGCTGCTAGTCTCTAAAGATTCTTATAAGTATTTAATTGCATCTAATAAAGCCATTCTAATTAAACTAACTAGAGATAATTCTGAGTCCTCACTAAGAACCCTGATTTATATACAAAAATAATTTAAGTTTTCCATTTCTATTAACACCATGGTGGGAATATCAACAATTTCAGAAGCATTCCATTTAACAAGGGTCCTTTTTACAAAAGCACTTATTCTTTAGAAGTATAAATGGATATGATGACCATTTATTCAGGAAATAATTATTAAACTTTTTTTTATGCCAACTTTAGCTACAGGTTCTAGTGATGGAGTAGTCAACTAAAAAAGACAATGTCCCTACTTTCATAAAGTTTACAATACATTTGCTGGAAAGAGACACAATTATGTATAGAAAATGTAACAGGGTAATGTGATAGTAACTCAAGGAAAAAGATATTTTTACAATGGATGGTTAAGAAAATCCTCTTTAAAAAACACACTAAATTTTTAGCAGCTTTTCCACTAAGAACTTATTCAAATATTTATATATTTATGTATTTTCCATCTATATCTCTCCATTTGAAAGGGTTTGAAAATTTGGGTTCTGGAGCCAAACTATATAGGTTCAAATCCCACCTCAGATGTTCATTAGCTGTGACTTTGGGTTATTTATTTGAATTGTAGACTGAGTAATAACACATCAACAATGTGAAGATTTAAAGAAGAGGCATATCAGTAAGAAAGAAGAAGCAGCACAAAGGTCCAAAGCCCAGAATGAGGCTATTGTGAATGGAACACAGTGAACATGAAAGAGTGGGGTCAGATGAGGTCATAGAGATGCGTATTTGGGAGGGAGCAAGTGGGCAGAACCTTCTAGACCATGAAAAGGCTAATTAGAATTTGGTGTAAATTTAGTTAAAAAGGTAACTTTCCTTCTACCAATCAAGTTAGCTCAGCAGTTCTGAGTGAACATAAGGCATTTACATGAGAAAAACAATTGTCATGATCGAAAGGAAAGTAGTCCATGAAGAGGGAAATTGGATGTCTGTGTTGTGTCCACCAAAGAAAGAGACTACCACAAAGGATACACAGCAGTTTCTGGAAAAAGAAAATTGCTTAAGGGAATGTTTGTCTTCATCCTGATTTCAATGTAGAGCTGAATTTATAATAATAGAGTCAGGATTGGTGAACTTTGAGTCAGGATAGAAGAGTGTGGAGAATGTTGCTCATTCAGGTCAAATAAAATTCACTTTCTCATGACTACTAATATCTCTAATGGTTTTATTATTGTCCTTTCAACTTGTTTGCTCTCAACCCTGGACATGATTAGATAAACATCATAAATTCTCTTGTGGGTCTTCTTTGAACACCCAATCTAAAGTACCACTGCCTCTGTGTCACTGTCTACCACATCACTTGTTTCATTCATTTTCAGCTCTTTTCACTGTAAGAATTTATCCTAATAATTTGTATGTTTACTCATCTATTGCCTAGATATCTCCACTAGAAAATGTTGTACATAGGGTCTGGAGCCAAAAAACATGGTTTCAAATTTTACCTCTTGCATTCATTACTTGGTGACCTTGAGAAACAATTAAATTTTCCAAGCTTCAGTTAATTATCTTGGAATAAAAAATAATAGTACCTATTTCATAAGACTATTATAAAGTTTAAACAAGACAAGGCCTGCAAAGTATCTGTTGAATGGTATTCAGTAAATAATAATTTTTCTCCAATTATGATTCTATTGCTTTATTTGTCACAAAGATGTCATTAAATTTTGTGGTCTTCCTTATTGCATTTTCACTTAGGTGACATTTAAACTTGTAATTTCTTCAGAGAGTTAATCTCATTCATTCTGCATTAATTTTATTGGGTTTACTCTTAATTCTCAATTCTGAATCTTCCTCATGGCTACTAAGATAATGTTGAGGATTGAATCATGTCACCCACAAAAGACACGTTCAAATCTTAACCCAGATCTGTTGGTGTGAACTGATTTATCAATAATACGTTTGAAGACAGCGTTATTAGTTAAGATGTGGCTAAAACAAATGAGGCCAGGTTTTAATCCAAAGTGTTGAGGTTCTTATAAAAGAAGGAATTTGGATACCAAAGTAGAAGCCAGAATTGAGGAAAGGCAAGAAGAGATTCCCATATGAAAACATAAGCAGAAATTGTTTGATGCATCTATAAGTCAAGGAACCCCAAGAATTGGCTTAAATCCAGAACCAGAAGGCTACAAACTCTGGGAGAAAGCATGTCCTCCTGACATTTAAATGTTGGACTTCCAGTATCCCAAACTGAGACAATTTTCTTATTGTTTAATCCAACCTGTGTATGGTATTTGCCATATCAGCTTAAAAATTAAGACATCATGTCTACATTCCATTGAATGATAAACATAAATCATGGAAAATTTTAGTGGTCAGACAGAAATGAGACTGATGAAGAAGTGAAGGAGATAAGAAGGAGTGACATTTTTTAAAACACTTATTGAGTACCAGATTCTCATCTGGATTCTTTGCACATTTTATTTCATGCATTGTTTAATATAGCCCTAGGAAATGTATAATATTATAACATTTTACTTATGAACTAGGATCAAAATATGATTTTGGAGATTGTGAAATATATGCAGTGTTACTTTAACTGATACAACGAAATACAATCACTTTTCTGTTGACTCTAAAGCCCAAAATCTTTCCACATAATCTGTAACATTGTTGTCCTCAGGACTTCCAGAACTGAATAATGTCCCTAAAGGTCAATAATGTCCTTTAATGACATTCATAGAGAAAGTTATTGGCAAAAAATTGAGGCCATGACAAGATCCATAGAAATCCTGACTCAGATAGAAGGAGGCTTCTGCTATTTCTAGAAGAGAAGTCAGCCTAAATCTGCCCAAAGTGTAAGCTGGATCAACACCACCCCATATTTTATTCTATTTAAAAGCCACTTATATAATGTTTACTTTGTGCCAGGGCTTGTTACATGTACTTAACATATATTAACAAAACTATTCTTACCATTTTATAAATATGAAAATTAACCATAGAAAGGTCAAAAAAACTTGCCCACATCATAACCAAATCCAATCCTAACACCAGAGTCTGCTCTTATCCACTCTATTATAATATCACTTTTGAAGAAATATAATCCTTTATTTTAACTCTGTTCATATTCTGGATGTCTATTTTGTTCAGCTCAGATTCATAGTAAAGTAATTCTTGGATCTTCAAACAGGAATTGTGAGGAGAAAATCAAAACAACATTTGGATGATATAATCTCCAATGCCTTGGAAGCATAAGCCTTACAGAGATCCAACTCTTTTAGCTAAAGTTCATAAATAGATTAATGACAAAACATTACCTTGAAATGCTGTTTACCAGTAAACACAAACCAAACTTTGCCAATGCATCTTTCATTATGTGGTTGTGGCACTAACTACTGACAGAATTAATAAAATTTTCAAATATGAATTAAAAAAAAAAAAAGAAAGAAAACCAGAAGAAAGAAATCAGGAAGGACCAAGGATGTTGGGCCCATTCCAACATCTGAGAACTCCTACTATTCCAATCACGAATCAGAGAACTCTTTTTCATATCAGGGACAATTAAATTATGGATCATTACATTTAAATCTCAAAAAAAAAAGATGACTATGTAGTTCCATTATAATTTCAGATATTCCAGTGTTAAAAAATGGTTGATATTTAATATGTACTAATATTTAATTGTACTAATGTTTTTACAAAGATTATTATTGGATCTAGTAATACGTCTAACATTCTCCTTTAACTGACCTTTAAGTTTAAGTTTGGTCATGCTTTCACAAGTTCACATTGTCAGTAACAAAACTGGATCTAAACTTAGGACTGTTTTACCCAGATACTATTCTCTTAAACATTATTATATATTAAATCCTATGACACATTATTCCAAAATGTGAATACAAAATATAATACAGAATATCTTCACAGAACAAAACTATGAAAACAAATCTATTGAATGACTGGTTCAGATAAAAATAGCAAGCAGTTTTAACCAATCATGAAGGCAGAAAAAGAGAAAGAGAGATTCAGATTTTAAGTGGCAGAAGAGCAATTTACAGAAGTGCAAGAAAGTACAGAAAAAGAAAATGGAGAAAAAATAACCAAATTATAATTGGCAGAGAAATTTTATTTTTATTTTAACAATTACAAGGGTTGTAAGCTTTCACTGAATGATTTATGAAGATTTGATAGTTTCATGGTTCTTATAACTTCTACTTTAAGGATAATTCCCAGGAAATGTCTAATAAGTTGACTCTATTAATATGCTGAGAACATGAGCATAATCTATAGTTATAACTTTATAGATCTATAATTCAAAGTGTGTGTCTATTTCACCTGATCAGAAACAAATGGACAATTCTTCAGCTGCTGAAACAAATATTAGACAATGGGCTGGCTGAATAACAGAAATTTATTAGCTCACATTTTCAGAATCTATATGGCTTGCTTTCTCCCAAGATCTGTATCTTCTGTATCAATATTTGAGGTTAGTTGGCATTTCCTTGAAATAGTAATGCATGAGGTGACATCTTTTCCTTTTTCTAGGTTCAATTGACTTCCAGTGTTAGAATGCTCCTGTACTTCTCCTTCCATTTTATAATGTTTGTTTATAAGTATTTCGGTCATATTGGATTAAAGCTCACCTTCATTCAATTCAGGCATATGTCAACTAATAACAACTTTAAGGGTCCTATTTACTAATGGGTTAACACACAGTACAAGAATACAAAATATATTAATACTATTACAATAATGCAAAAGCCTTAACCATTTCAGAACATTGCTAAGTATAAAGTCACATCAAAAGCAAAATGGGAGTTCCTTCCTCAGACAAAATTCTTCTCATAGACCTGTGAAACTTCAAAAAATCTACTTTTAACATACAATTTGAGGCAAACATAAGATAAACATTCTCTTTAAAGAGAAAGAAAGTGAAACAAACACAGGGATCACAGGTACCAATAAGTCTAAACTCCAGGAGGGCAAACTCCACTAAATCTAAGTTCTGAAAGGCAACTATGCTTGATTTCTTTCCTCAAGTCTTGATGGAATAGGAATTCCACTCCTTCCAAGTTTTGTGTTCCAAGTCCCAGGACACACAAAATACCAACAGAAAAAAAAAATCAGACAAAATAATTTTCCAAAAGTCCTCCCTTGGTAATTATACTTCCAATCTTGACTTCCATTAATATGGTTGTCTGGGTCCATGGTCAGCCTATGTACTCCTTAGGAATGCATTGTTCAGTTAAATCCTCACATAGATTCCTTTCCCCTGGGTTCTTATTTCCTCAAAGTTCAGAGAGATTCCTGATAGACTCACTTCTGGCACTAGTCTTACAGTACACAATCTGGATAGGCTAAGAATTTTCCAAATCATTAATTCCTGGTTTCAGACTCATTTGAGATTCATGACCCCAGTTTTCCTATAAATTTCTCCCTTCTGGAATAGGAAAATTTTCCTACACCTGTCCCACAATTGTATATTCAAAGAAGACAACTTGTTTTCTAGGTTTCACAATCTGTGTTAAGTGTCATAAAATTGTCATAAAGTGACCTGAGAAAAGATTGCAAATTGAAAGATTTGCATTATTATAGTTTGGATGTCCAATACAAACTACTTGCTTTCTTAATTGTAAAATGCTAATAAAATAATATGCCAGTACCAGGTCTAGGGCTCAATATGCCATAAGCAGGTCCAGGGAACATATTTACAGGTAGACAATACCAGGGTCTCTAAAGTCTATCATCCTGTGGTCCCAAACAAGGTAAGCAAATTCCTTTAAAGAGCATCAGTAGAGGATCCAAAGCTGAGAGTCATATGTTATAGTGTGTTCAGGGTTGCAAGCCTCACAGCACAGCAAGGATATTGGAGTTGAGAGTGAGAATGACTAAATGAAATCTGTCTCTACTGACTGCCCACCAAAGTGGTAACTGCACTAGATTTTTATCTAGGTTTGGTCATAATATTATTATTTTTTAAATTTAATTGCCTTTTTTAAAAGATACATAGATCACAAAAAATTCCAATAAAAATGAGAGTTTCCCATATACCTCTTGCCACACCCCTTCCTCACACATCAACAAACTCTTTCATCACTGTGGCACATTCATTGCATTTGGTGAATACATTTTGGAGCCCTGCTGCACCACATGGATTATAGTTTACATTGTAGTTTACACTCTCCAAAAGAACATTCATGGGTTATGGAAGGATATGAAAAGTCCAGCATCTATCCCTGCAATATCATTTAGGACAACACCAAGCCCTAAAAATGCTTCCACATCACATCTCTTCTTCCCTCTCACTGCCCTCAGCAACTAACATGGCCACTGTCTCCACATCAATGATACAGTTTCTTCAATTGCTAGAGTACAGTAGATCTATAGAAGAATACCAGTAAGTCAACTCTAATCCATATTTTATTCCTCCATCCTGTGGACCCTGGGATGGTGATGTCCACTCCACCTCTAAATTGAGAGGGGCCTTAGATCCCATGTGGCTGATGGATGTGCTTCTCCTGCTTGAGGTTGTAGGCACTCTTGGTTCCCTGGTGTGGTGTTTGATCATCTTCACCTCCCTTTTAACTGACCTGAGTAAGTTCAACAAACCAGAAAATAGGAGTTGCAACTCTGCTGAAGTTCAGGGCCCAGCTGGCAATGGTCAGTCCAGAAATTCAAGTCTCCTGAGTACACACCAACCCCAATGTCAATCACAGGTTTAGTTAAAGTGACAGATGGGACATGTGTAGAAAGTTTACATCTGAGTCCAACTCCATCACACTCAGGAAAACAAATTTCAAAGTAGGCCCATTGACAAGGCACTGAAGTCCAGAGCTATCCGCCATGACCATAGAACCTGTGTGTCTCTGTAGCCCTCAGAAGCACCAGTACTTGGGCTTGTATCTACTTTGGCTATCTCTTGGATCCTGCTGAGATGTGCATAAACGATGACCCCTCTGAAAATCTTCTGACCCTTTTTTGAAGATACTTAGCGATATAAACTCATTTGCCTTTACCATTATCCCCCTTTTATTCAAGATCTTTTTCTAGTTACATGAACAGCTAATGATTGTTAGTAATTCCTCAGCACCAGGGAAGCTCTTCCCTAGGAGTCATGTCCCACACTGGGTGGAAGGCAATACATTTACATGCTAAGTTTGGCTTAGAGAGTGGCCACATTTGAGTAGCATGGAGGCTCTCAGGAGGTAACTCTTAGGCACCCTGCAGCTCCACGCCTAGTTGAAATTTAAGGCACACAGGTTCATAAGCATAGCCATCAGTATCAAGGGTTCATTATTGGACAATCCTTCTTCACTGGCCTTTGCCCTTGCACTTGGGGAATTTTTGCTGTTCTACTGGGGAATGTGACAGAGCTCCCCTGGCTAGGAACTCAGCACTCCCTCAGTTGTCATTTGTAACTAACTAGAATAAAAATACCCAATGAATATCTGAACATTTTTATATATCCTATATACATGCCCTGGAGAACGCCCTCCCAACCATGTGTTCCCCCATCAATAACACCCCACATAAATGTTCCTCCCCTGCCATAGTTGAACCCCTCTGTGGTCCAAAACTTCTTCAAAGATGAAGTATAATATATTGCCAAATTCAATTATTAGGAAAATGAAATAGTAATGATAGGTATAAAGATTAGAAATAGAATATACACTAATTTAGAAAAACTAAAATAAAGTTAAAAATAAATTGGGGTATTAAAAATGAAAAATATCATAAAACTTTGTTTTTGATGTTTTGCCTTTCATCACTTTAATAGGTGTTGTCTTGTATTACAATGGCAAGGCAATTTCTTTCATTCCTTTCTCAGCGTCTACATCCGTTTTTTAAAAATTTTGTCTTCAAAAAAGTTTTAGATCACAATAAAGTCACATATACAATATAGGGGTCTCCCATATTTCCAACATCAAACCATGTTCCCTCTTCCCCAGCAAATATCTTTTAACATGTTCATGTTATATTTGCTGCAGCTGATGTACAGATATTGAAACAGCTACCAAACATGGTTCCATTATAGTTTACATTATGGTTTACATTTTAGTCTTTAGACTTTTATACACTTTTGGTGAAATTTAACATGTCCTATATCCATCACTGCACGATCTTCTGGAACATTGCCACAGTTACCCTGCTTCCATCTATTCTATTTCTCTATCCCCTCCCCTCAGGGCACACATTGACTACCAAGCTTCGCTGCTTGAAGAAACAGATTCAAAGATACTGGCAACAATGTTGAAGTCTTGACACACTAGACTGTCCTCCCCCATTGGGAGCCACCAATTGTCTTGCAAGACACAATTCCCTATGTTTGAGAACATCAGGCCTCCACAGGATGCTGGTACACTTTCCCACTCATTGTATGGGTCTCCATCCAATGATATAACACACTATTACAAGGTGAGCATTTACATACTCCCTAGAAACCTGCCCCTGTGCCAGATGCCCCCATTAAAAACCTTAAAGCCTTCCTTAATATGTTTTCAAAAGAGTTTTCTCATCATTATCATTTCAACTACATATCTGACAATCTCCCATGTTCATCCACCCTCGCCCACCATCCCTTGAATATGCTATTAGTTAAGGTGTACCTAAACTGAATCACAATCCAACACCAGTCCTATGAATTAGAAACTCAAAACAATCTCATAGGAATCTGAATTTTACCAAAAAACACTCGTTCTGAGAAAATATTAAATATTGACAATCAAATGGGAAATAAATAAGTCTAGTGACATTTACACTTTATATATATAGATACCTATGGAGTTCTTATTTTTCCCAATTGTACAGATATCAAAACAAATCCAAAGAAATAACAAATCCTTTATTCTTTTTTAAAGAGTGAAATTTAATCTATATTTATAGGACATACTGTAAGGTATGAAATTCCATGCAGAAATAATAAACACAAAAAGAAGTTTCATGTTTGGAAATGGATAGAGGTGATAGCACATTTTAGTAATAGTAATTTGCAGTGCTAATAAATGGGTATAATAGTGGTTGAAAGGGAAAGTGTAAAGTCATGTATATAGCTCGAAGGAAAGCTAAAGAATGAAATATGGGACTGTAGAACATAAATTTTCTTGTGGGTAATGAGTATAATTAATAGTGCCAATATAAGAATGTTTACAATAGATGTGCATTACGTTACAAGATGTTAATAATAGGGTGGTATTTGGGTGAAAATGCAACTAAAGCAAACCATGGACTATAGGAACGAATAATATATTAATATTAACCAATTAATGGTAGGAAAAAAGGAAACGTGCTAAGTAAAAGAAATCAGGCATGAAGTACGACATGTTATTTGACTCCTTTCTATAAAAGTAAGTTTATAATTACAGAAATAGATGAACAGTTATTTATGGCAGGTTAAGGATAGAGGGATTGAGATGCGACTATGAATGGATAGGTTTTTTTTTTTCTTGTAGGAGTAATGAAACTGTTCTAAAATTTACTGCAGTGTTGAATGTACAATCTGTGATCATACCAAAACCACTGATTGCACAGTTTAGATGGACTGTATCATTTGTGAATATGTTTCAAATAAATTAATTTAAAATATAAAATCTGCACACTGTTCAAAGTGATACAGCTAAGGGAGATGGGAACAATTTTTCTGTACTGGGAATGACTTACTACCTCGTATTCATCACTTTTTCCAGGTGCTTTAGAAACATTTGTCAATAGGCCAACCATCTAAAGCTTAACTAACTGACATACTTAAAATAAAATGTTAATAAAGGAATTTTTGAAAGATATCAAAAAAAAAAAAGAAGTTTCATACAGTATATACAGTTTGGAAATGTTCTAATATACTTTCATCATAAAAAATGCTACATAACAAATCACATTTAAAAAGAGTTCTTAGTAGAGATTTTGCAAGACAAAGTTATATGAAACATGGTACACAAATAAATTTATACCTCAGCTTTGCAATCTAAAAGTTAAAAGCCCCAGGATTACCATCCTGCACTTGGAAGTTATAGCCTTCGGAAGTAGTTTCTTGCACAACGTTCTGATCATCTTCTTCCTCTGCAGAGAAGTACATCTCAATGAAACTTAATGCTGTTTTACATGCAGTCTCATTTTCTTGGTTTTCTAGAGCTCAATTTTGTCCAAGCCTCCACATTCTTCAATCATTATACTAAGTTTCTCAGTTTTGCCTAGTTTCTCAGCAGCCTGAAAGTTATTTGAAATGGCATCCAGAATAATCAGAATAATTTTGGTAGCTTTCACAGTTAAAAGGTTCATCAATGATTCTATTATGCCACAATGCACAAGGTATACAACCTGCTCAACTGTTTCACCACTTGTAGAGCTGGTCATAATCCATAGAGCTTTCCTATGTGCCTTAAAGTCTGCCTTAGAAAGAATGCTAATGAAGGAAGAGACCAATCCTTGATTCACTGCTTGTTGTGTCTGTTCTTGATAGCTCTCTGTGATGCTCGACATTGTCCATGCAGTTTCCTCCTGAATATAAGTTTTCAAGTTAGTTAGCAGGCTGGGAAAGACAGCTAGTGCTCTTGTATCTTTTACAACCTGAGTCCATTCATCTGTCCCAGTAACAATATTCCTTATGGCTCTTGGTGCATGAATCACAACTGGCAATTCAGTAGCCCCTAAGGGCTTCACAAGATAAGGCTCAAATCCATTTTTCACAACCATTTCAACCTGTTCATTTGGACTCAGTGAAACAGGAAGTAGCCCAGCAGGTATCTGCTAATACTTCTTGATCATCATGATGCAGAGACAAACTAATGTAGGAAGAATTTGCTCAAAGGCATCTAATAGATGAAGGATTATTGTTTTGACAAAGATTTGAAATTGTCCAGGTAAGATTACATAAGTAACCACTTGCTAAAGATGACATATCAGGAACTTTAAGTAGAACCAAGAAAGAAACCACTGCACCATACTTGATAACCAAGTCTGGGAAAGATGAGCCTTCATCTGCAATGTTTCCTAGAGTCCAGACAGTTAGTTCACTGATGAAACATGGGGAGATGCCGATAGAGAAATGAATGCTGGGATAGCAACTCTTTCTATCACAGCCTTGGTTTGTTTGATGTCCCAAAAACAAGGTCATTAAGCACCCAAACAGATTCAAACTGAATGGGAGTACAATCAGTTCTGCTCAAGAAGGACACAAGTTCTGGACTCAACCCAGACCAGATTATATTGTCTATGGGGGGCTGTTTCTCCTAAAAAGTGGTTTCTTACTTGAGTATTTGGAGGTGGTTTTCCAATTGTTGCTATTTATGACTTTGACGATGTCATCAACAGACCAATTTACCATGCCCTTTTTGTTATGTTTTTGTTTTTGTGTTTTTATACAGTAGAGAAGCTGTGTCATCAGGAAAAGAGCTGACTTTTTTTTCTTTTCATCATCTGAACAATTCCTCTTAGCTTTCCTCAGCTCCACATTAACTTCAGTATGTCATAGCTATATTTAAGTACTGTCTCTCCCCTTGTTTTTGGATCTGTTAAGGCAGGAAGCTGGTGAATTAGCATTTTATTGGTGGACATGGTTGTGAAACAAAGGGAGAAAGCTTGAGAATGGGGTCAGGCTTCCACAAGAAGCAGTGCTGGGTTCACAGGATCCCAGTCTACTGGGCTGGAACCATCTACCACAGCTCAGGCCGAAGACTGTGTTAGTCCTTTATTTTTTTTTATATTCTACAAGTGACATTGTGAGTATTTTTTCTTTATAATTTTGATTTTCTTTAAATTTTCTGCAAGTAAATGTGTAACTTTTAAAGGGAGAAAAGACAAGCACTATGCATTGAATTTCAAGAGCCAATCCATGATGTGGTCATATATGAGGTAAATTTACAAATACCCAAGGGCGCATGCATCTTCTTCCAAAATGCCCTCATATACACATATAGAAAAAAAAATTGTGATATTAACTCAATTTGTACAAAAGCACTCAGAGACCTATGAAATCACCTTTTCTCTTCACTCCATAACCATCCCTTTTCCTGTATTTTTATCATCTGGAAACTTCTCCTTTTCCTAAAGACTGAACATTGGCACAGCTACATCCTCCCTATTTCAGAGATTGTGATAAATTACGTTACTGCACTTGCCGCATTGCCTTGCATTCAGCTATGTGTGACCAATACTATGCGTTCTTGAAGGCAAATATCTGATCTTAGTAATTCTTATATTGCAAATTCAGCAAAAGTTAAATTCTCAGAAAGCATTTGCTGAGAGAGGAAGAAGGAAATCAGAAGGAGAGCGGGAGACAGAGACAAAGAAAGAAATATATTTTATTTCTCCGTGTGTAAACTCTTTTACTGGTTAATAAAAGATAAATATACTTATGTATAGGATTGTACAAATATTAAAATGTTTTAAACTTCTATTATTTTTGATCCTGCATGCTGTCAGTGTTCTCAACAATAAAGAAAACTTTAAAAAATGCCTCTGAATGTCTATCACATTGCAAAGATTCTAAAATCTTATGCTAAATGAGGAAAATAGGAGATTGTGGAAACAAATATAAATGTCAAAAAGAAAAGTGTTTAGTCTAAAAAAATAGTGGAGCAATCTACTAAAGAAATCCTTAACTGAAACATTTAATCATTGTTTTTATCCCTGTTTTTTATCTGGGGATGTTTTTGGTTGATTCATTCATATATTTTGTAAATTCATAATCCACAATATAGAAAATGTACTTCTTCCAAATTTGATTCTTAAACCTGAGTGTGGAGTTTTCTAGAAAACTGTAAATCCAGATCTCTATTCAAATAAATGGTTTGCAAAATGTTGTGTTTTCCTGGACTTATGGTCAGTCACTTTTATATTTGTTGTGCTGACCCATGAAGATACACCAAAGTAATTACTGATGAGAAAATGTGAAACAAAGATAGAAAGAGAGAAGGAAAGAGAAAAAAGAAAGACTAATCCAAGAAAGACTTATTTTTAGACGTACGTATATTGTAATATTATCAGAAAGTTCTAGACCCGATATCCAGCATTCGCTAAACACTCTTCTTGATTGTGGGCCTTATCATTAACAACATAGAAAAATAATGAAAAGTAAATACCATAGGTTGTTCTTAAATACAAACTGGTCAGGAAAGACAGGTCACTTTTTTCACAGCCCAGATAGAGGATTATAATCTACTGTCTTGCTAAGTGATGGCTCTTAGTAGAGTCATCGGTTTTTAAAATAAAACTCATTTTGGTTTTTCTTCAGTTCAGTGTGTGTGAGTTAGAGGTCCCTCCTCACTGGGTTTACAATTATCAACAAGCTATGACTCGATTCCCCCTGACATGCACTGAAGAAAGACAAGCCCCATGCATAGCCTACATGTATAAACCAAAAGGTTGAACAAAGATTGAACAAAGAAACCATGCGGAGATGAGTGTAAAGTGAGATAGAGACCTTCACTCCCTCCAGATCAAAGCACCGCTTGCTTTTCCAGCATTCCAAGAATGCATAATTCCCTAATCCACTACCCTCTAGGCATTCAAGGGAAAAAATTCAACTCTAGGGCTGCCTATCGGCCCCTGTATCTTACTTGAACCGTCAACCAGTCCCACCAACCATCATTTCCCCACCTAGGAATGTCCTGCAAAATTTCAAACCCCCCTTTTCAGGGACATGCTGAAGTCTATTCTTCAGACCCCCTCCATTGGGAGCACTTACCAATAAACTTTGTGCTTGCAATCATCTGTCTACATGTCCCAGTGAATGCTGTCTTTTCTCCAACAGTGTGCAAACAGAGTCATAGTTAAACTAACTTAGTGAGCTTAACATACAGGGGTTCTGGAAAAAAAAAAACCTAAAGTAAAAGAAAAAGAGAGAAGTTCAATCTTTTGTAATTTGTTTACAGTAGGTTTTTGTAATATTTATAATATTAGAGATTTTCTTTCACTCCCTATATTGCTAAACGTTTTATGAAAAATGGGTGTGAATTTTGTCAATGCTTTTCTACATCTATTGAGATGATCTTTGTTTTTCCTTTTATTTTCTTTACTGGTGAATTTTACTGATTGATTATGTGCAAGTAAACTGATCTTACATTTCTTTATTAAACCCAATATGGGTATGATACAGTTTCCTTAATTAATAAATTTGTGATATAACCAAAAATGGCAGAGTAAGGAACTCCAAATCCTCATTGCACCACTAAGGCAATGGTAAAAATGTCAATAAAAGGAATTGATTTTTTTGGACTTTTACAACACAATCTTCTTAATGAAGAAGTACCCTCATAAATTTACGTATAACGTTATATCATTTTACTTCACTAACTGCCACTGCAGAAGCAGCTGACATTCCTAGTGCATCAAGAACAGACACACCTTGATTTGAAAAAATTGTGGGCATGCATTTTGGCCTGACTGATGGCTCTGTGAGTAATTGACTCCAGGAGTTGACTTTGTTACTCATGCCTTGGAAAGATCTCAAGCCTGGAGATATTCTTTGGCTTTGTTTTTTGAAGATCCAAAGGCAAATATAGTGGCAGCAGCTGCATAAGGCAAAGAACACGAGATGGAGAAAGCAGCAGAGAGACCTAAAATTCTGGCAAGGAAGAGGCTTTGGAAGGATATACATGGAGCAATAAAACCTTTGTAAATCTTCTCTGTGTGTCAGGTAATCTAGAAGTCCACATCTATGTTCAGGGATATGTGCATGCTCAGAATAGTCATGAAAGGAACTTAAGCTTTTATCTCTGCCTTAAGTTTAGGCTCTGTGCATTCAGGAAGTGAAGGACAAGCAGAGTTGTAAAGAGCCTGTCTAAGCATTCAAATAATACTCAAACACAGAGCAAGGAATGAAACAATATGTTTTTGGCTACAAGCATTTAATCAAAACTGTCAAATCACTAGCTTGCTACAGAGTTATCTGAATAAATATAGACTTCAGTGACCACATACAAAAAAAACAGAGTCTTTAGAAAAAGTTTAGAAAAGTCAATAAATTACTAATTTCACTCACAAGTAGAAACATCAAATCATAAGGAGAGGAGAGAATCTGATGTTCAGAAATAACTCATTATTATATTCAAAGTGCCCAGTTTTGAATTTAAAAATTAAAAAACATGTGAATACACAAATAAGAACATCACATTAATAGGAAAAATGTATATAAAATTGTTCCTTAAGAGACCCATAGATTGAAATAAATACAAAAATACTTTAAATCAACTGTATTACATATATTCAAAGAATAAAATGAACCATGGACAGAGAACTAAAGGAACTAGAATAATGATGTCTTACCAAAACAAAGATTATCAATTAGTAGAAAGAGATTATATAAAGGAAATAAATACAACTTCTGCAGTCAATATTATATATCAATGAAAAATCAAGAGAAGGGTTCAACAGAAGACCTCAGTAAGCAGAAGAATGAAGCAATGAATTTTAAAAACTGGTCAACTGAGATAATCCAGTCTGAGAAACAGAAAGAAAAAGGGGATGAATTAAAATTAATAGAATATCAAAGACTGTGGGATGCCTTCAAATGATCGAACATACACAAAATGGGAGTCCCAGAGAGAGAGGGAAGAGAAATGGACAGGAAGAATATTTGAAGAAATAATGGACAACAACATTCCCTAATGTTATGCAAAACAAAAATCTACCCCCCAATAAGTGCAGTAAACTCCAAATAGGGTAATATAAAAGCAGTTAACACTGATATGCATTATAATTAAATTTTCAAAATACAAAGATAACAAGAGAATCTTAAAAACTGCAAGAATCTACTTGTTACTTAAAAGAGATCCTCAATAAATTTAACAACCAATTTCTCTGTAAAAACTCTGGAGGCCAGAAGGTAATGGGAAGACACATTTAAAGTGCTAAAAGAATAAAAAAGTCAACCTAGAGTTGGATCTAGAAAAACTATACTTCAAACATGCAGAAGAAATTGAGACATTCTCAGAACAACAAAAGCATGGAGTGTTTATTGTTATCTCTCTGCTCTATAAGAAATACTAAAGTGACTCATTGGGGCTGAAATAAAAAGGCATGGGACAGTATTTAGAAGCCATACATAGAAATAAAGTTGACAACCTATACATCGGGAAAAAATATTTGGAAACCACATAGCCAATAATGGTTTAATATACAGAACATATAAAGAAATAGTCCAACACAAACTTGGCATGTAAATGCATTACCTTCCTGACAGCGTGGGGCATGACTCCCAGGGATGAGTCTCTCTGGGGCCAAGGGACTACTATCAAGCACCAGCTGATGATGTAACTAGAAAAAGACCTTGAATAAAAGGGTCAACTTAGACCAGCAGAATACCTCAGCCATATGTAATATCAGATGTTAAAACTGCTTTTTGACCTTGAATAAAAGGGGGAAATGGAAAGGACAAATGAGTTTATACAGCTATGAGTCTCCAAAAACGTGTCGGGAGGTGATCAGAGGGGTCACACTTACACATGCCTCAGCAGGGTTACAGAGACAGCCAAAGTAAATACAACCACAGGTACTGGTTCTCCTGAGGGTTACAGAGACCCATAGGCTCTATGGGCATAGCAGATGGCTCTGGAGTTCAGTACAATGTCAGTTGGCCCTGCTTTGGAGTTTATGTTCTTGAGTGTGATAGAGTTGGACTCAGATGTGACCTTTCTACAAATGTCTCTTTTGTCACTTTTACTGAACCCGTGGTTAGTGCTTGGGTTGGTGTATACTTGAGAGACCTGAATCTCTGGATTGTCCATGTGACGGTCAGGCCCAGAGTCTCAGCAGACTTGGAACTCCTACCCTCTGGATTATTGGATTTACCCTGGCCAGCTAACAGGGTGGTCAAGAAGGTCAACCACCACACCAGGGAGCCAAGAGTCCCTACAACTGCAAGCAGGAGAATTGCATCCATCATCCATGTGGAATCCAAGTCTCCTCTTGATATAGAGGTGGAGTGGACATAACCATCCCTGGATCTACGGGATGGTTTAATAGAGTATGGATTAGAGTGGACTTACTGATATTCTACTATTGAACTATTGTGATTAGTAATGGAAGAAATTGTAGCATTGATGTGAAGAAAGTGGCCATGGTAGCTGCCGGGGGTAGGAGAAGGAAGAAGAGATATGATGTGGGGATATTTTCAGGACTTGGAGTTGTCTTGGGTGGTACTGCAGGGTCAGAGGCTGGACATTGTATGTCTGCCATGGCCCACTGGGTGGACTGGGGGAGAGTGTAAACTACAATGTAAACCATTATCCATGTGGTGCAGCAGTGCTCCAAAAGGTATTCACCAAATGCAGTGAATGTGCCATGATGTTCAAAGAGGTTGTTGATGTGGGAGGAGTGGGATGAGGGGGGTAGGTATATGGGAAATTCTTATATATTTTTAATGTAACATTATTTAAAAAATAAAGAAAAAATAAAAAATTTTAAAAAACATAAATAAAAAATAAATCCTTTAAGTCAACATGAAAATGACAAACTAGTTAAAAAACGGGCAAAAGATTCAAATAGACATTTCTCCAAAGAAGATAAATAAATGGTCAAAACACATGTTCAACATCATTAACCATTAGGAAAATACAAATCCATACCACAATGAGATACCATACCCCACTCACTAAAATGACCACTTATCAAAAAAGTAGCCAATTACAAGTGTTAGAGAGTGTAGCAGTTTGATATTATTGATGAATTCTGAAAAGAAATATTGGACTATGTTTGTAAACTGGTCTTTTATAGTCTTTTATATTGGGCATATTAGAGTGTATTGGATTCAGAGGTTTTACTTTTACTTGATTAAATGATTAAGGCTTTGATTGGGCCACATCAGTAGGAAGTTGCATACCTGCCTCCTTGGTGGGCAGGGACTCACAGAAAAACCACACCACAGAGAAGGCGTGTTGGAGTTTTGGAACTGGAGACCTGGGAATTAAGCAGACAGAGGAGCTCGGTTGAGAGGAAAGGGGAAAAGCCCTGGAAAGAGAAACAAACTTTTCACCTGATACAGCTGGCCTAGTGGAGATAACAGAGGAGCTGAGCCCAGAGAGAAGAAAACCCCAGGAAAAGAGGAACCCAGAAAGCCTGAACTCTTAAAAGAAATTGGCAGCCATCTTGCTCTAACACAGAGCAATAGACTTTGTTGAGGGAGGTAACTTGTCCTTTATGAAAACCAATCCATTTCTGGTATTTTGCATCAGCACCTCTTTGGCTAACTAATACAGAGAGAACATGGACAAATAGAAATATATTTTCATTGCTGGTGAGAATGGAGATAGTGCAAAAATTTGGCAGTTTTTCAGAAAGTTAGGTATAAAATTACCATACATCCTGGTAATTCTGCTTCTTTCCAGTTAAAAAGCTGAAAGCAGGGTCTTGACAAGTATTTGGGCACTGCTTTTCATATCATAATGAATCACAATTGCCAAAAGATGGAGGCAACCCAAATGTCCATCAGCCTATGAGTGGATAAACAAAATGTGGTCAATGGAATATAATTCAGCTGTGAAAATCAAGGAAATTCTGATTCATGAAACAACATGAATGAATATTAATGACATCATGGGTGAACTAAAACACAAAAGGACAAATATTGCATGATCTAACTGATAATGAAATAATTAGAATAAGCAAACTCAGAGTTAGAATCTAGATGGAGAGGGGTAACGAATAAAGATTTAAGGCTTAAAATATATGGAGTTTATATTTGGGACAATGGGAAAGCTTTGGTAATGGATGCTATTTTGGTAATGGTTGTGATGGTAGCACAACATTGTGAAAATATTAACGGTACTTAATGATATAGTTGAATGAGGTTAAAATGAAAATTTAAAACATTCCTTTTTCTATGGGATGCAACTACAACTGCAACTAGAGAGTCCCATCCATTGGCCATATGAGACTAAAGCCCCCTCTCAGTTAGAGGTGGAGTGGGCACCACCATCCCAGAATCCTCAGGACTGGGAAGTGAACTACGGACTAGAGTGGACTTACTGTTATTCTACAATAGACTTATTGTAATTCTAGCAATGGAAT
Organism: Dasypus novemcinctus; assembly: GCF_030445035.2. Classification (NCBI taxonomy): domain Eukaryota; kingdom Metazoa; phylum Chordata; class Mammalia; order Cingulata; family Dasypodidae; genus Dasypus; species Dasypus novemcinctus. The sequence goes on from NC_080682.1 coordinate 40,311,934, forward strand.
AACTTATATCATTGATGTGGAACGGCCACTGGAGGTTCCAAGGTCAGGGAGCAGTAAAACTGGTGTAATACGGGAACTTTTTCGGGACTTGGAAATTATCTTGAATGACACTGCAATGACAGATATAGGCCATTATATATCATGCTATACCAACATAATTATGTAGTAGTGTAAACTACAATGTAAACTGTAATCCGTGCTTAGTGGCAATGCTCCAAAATGTTTTCATCAATTGCAATGACTGTACCACACTAATGAAGGGTATTGTTAATGTGGGTAAATGTGGGCAGTGTGAAGAGCAGTGCATATGGGAACTCTCTATATTTTTTATGTAACATGTATGTAATCTAAATATCTTTTTAAAAATAAAAAATTTTAAATAAATGAAAACAAAGGGTTAGACTACTACAGAAATCTTCCTGTATTTAATTACGACATCCAATCCTATCATTTATGAGGCATGGTGAACAACTTCGGGTTTAATATAAATGAGATCTGCCTTGCACTTCAAGGCCTTGGACAGTTTGGAATAAAGCTTCTTTCATCTGTGATCAAGGATAATTAATAAACTGTTTTTAGCAGTAAACAAAGAAGAAAATCAGTGTATCAGTGTAATACACCCTGTTAACAGAATGAAAGAAAAGAAACCACACCATCATATCAATTTATTTTTAAAAGCATTTGTAAAATCTAACCCCCTCTCATGATGAAAATAAGACAGCTCAACAAACAGGAAAAAGGGGAACTACTTCAGTCTTATAAAAGGAAATTATGAAAAGTGCACAGCTAGCATCAGACTTAATAGTGAAGGATTGAATATTTTGCTAATAAAATCAGGAACAAAATGAGATGTCTGTTCTCAACCCAATGCTCATAATTGTATTGGAAGTATTAACTTGGGCCATTAGTCAAGAAGAAGAAAAAAGGTGGTGGACTCGGTCCAGTGGTTAGGGCATCTGTCTACCTCATGGGCAGTCACGGTTCAAACTGAGGCCTCCTTGACCGGTGTGGAGCTGGCCCACGCACAGTGCTGATGTGCACAAGGAGTGCCCTGCCACGCAGGGGTGTCCCCCGCGTAGGGTGCCCCATGCGCAAGGAGTACGCCCAGTAAGGAGAGCCGCCCAGCATGGTGCGTCACACTGGAGAACTGACACAACAAGATGACGCAGCAAAAAGAAACACAGATTCCCATGCCACTGACAACAGAAGCGGACAAAAGAAGACGCAGCAAATAAAGACAGAGAACAGACAACCGGGGTGGGGGGGAGGGGAGAGAAATAAATAAATAAATAAATAAATCTTTAAAAAAATAAAATAAAAAAAGAAGAGGAGAAAAGGAATCCAAATTGGGAAGCAAAAACTATAATTATCTCTATGCACAGATGACATGATTTCATATATAGAAAATACTAAAGCATACACACACAAAAGAAGCTGTGAGAGGTAATGAGCAATTTCAACAATGTTACAGGTTCTAAGATCAACATGCTATTATCAGTTGTGTTTTTGAACAGCAATGAACAACCTAAAAGCAAAATTAAGAAAACAATTCCATTTATAATACCATCCAAAAGAATAAAATTCTTTGGAATAAATTTAACAAAGGAGATACAAGTCTTCTACACAGAGAGCTACAAAACATTGTTGACAAAAATTAAAGACCAAATTAAATGATAACACATCTTGCATTCATAGATTGAAGAAATATAATTAAGATGGCAATATTTCCCGTCGTGATTTCTAAATCCAGTGCAAGCCCTATCAAAATCCAAACTAACTGCCACACCTAAAGAAATGGAATAGCTAATTCTAGAATTTATAAGTAATTGCAAGTAACCTTGAGTGCCAGAATAATCTGAAAAAAGAACGAATTTGTAGAAGAACTCACACCCCCTGATCTCAAAACCTACTACAAAGCTACAATAATGAAAAAATTGTGATACTGGCATAAATATAGTCATATCGATTCATGGAATAAATTTGAGATTTCAGAAGTAAATGCATGTAGATATGGTGACTTGATTTTAGATGGCTTTCAATAGGAAATAAATAGTCTCCTCAAAAAATTGGTACAGGGACAACTGGATATTCACTAAGAAATGAAATATCCAGAATCCTATCTAGCAGTATATACAAAAATTAACCTAAAATGGACCAATGACCTAACTATAAAGCTAAAAACATAAAACTCCTTGAAGAAAACACAGAGTAAAACCATGAGGTGATTGCATTTTAAAATGGATTTTAAGATATGCCAAAAACACAAGTAACAAAAGAAAAAAGTTTAAAAAGATACTAATTCTACACAAACTTTTTTTAAGTTATGAGAGTCGTGTATGATGTTATACATGTTTGTTTTGTAAGTTCACAACTACTACTATAGACTTATTGTTTATGTATGTTTGTGTGTGGGTGATATATTTTAATAAATTAATTGGAAAAAAGAAGACATGCAACTCATTGTATGAAACCAGCATTGGCCAAATCATATAGTCAAATCACAATAAAGCAATTTAGAATGTATGTTGTTGTCAGGGTGGATCAATATTTTTTATTTATATACATTCTGTACTGTCTTTTCAACTACAATTTTGGGTTTTGTTGAATGACCTTATAAATGAAATTTCTATATCATAAATACTGAGCTGTCCAAAACCACTTTTCCTAGACTGCAGTGGAACATGAACCCTGTTTTCTTCAGAATACCACCTACCTCAATTGAAGAAAAGAGCTACTACACCTTCTATTTTGTCTAAAGTAAAAAAGTCATTCCTAGAAATAAAAAGTAATAATTACTATTCTAACCTGCAACATGATAGTACAATTTTCAAAATATTTCATATGCATTATGTCAGTTGAGCTCATCACCATTTTGTGAGATATTTTACCATGTTTTTTTTTTAAAAACATCAAATTCTGTACCTACAAAATACATTAAACACTGGATCCAGACAGTTTGTGTATGTAAGGAGACTCACTTGCATAAGTAAATCACAGGTACCAAAATGCACCAAGTTAAAATTACATTGCATCAGTGGTCTTTACTGATAATAAATGACTTGTAAACTGTCAGTGACATCCACTACTTCAATAATAAGCTTGTCAAAAATGTGCTGATGTATACCAACTAAAAGAACAAATGTTAAATGTCATAGCATCCTTTCAGAAGACAATCAGTTAAGAGTACAAAATACAGACCAAGCTACAGATGTACATCTTATACTAAAACTGGGAGTAGTCCAGTATCTTTTATAACTTAATCTTAAAACTTGTAATAAATATTTAACCACTAGAGAGTTTTATCAATGTAACTTGAGACACAGGAAAAACAAAAAAGAAAAGGAGTGACTCTAAATGTCATATAAAAGTCATTACATGGAGACTAATTTATATATAAATCAGTACTACTGGTATACATATAACTAAAGGGCATTTACTTACAGATGAATGGTAAAAAGAAGAGAGACAGCTAGAAGCATAACAGAGAAAATGATGAGACAAGTCATGTGGAACATCAATAAAAGATGAAAGTAAAACTACAGTAGAACCAACAAACAAATGATAGATTGGTTGTGACTGAGCTTTTGCAAATAATATATTACTTACATTTTCAAAACCCGAGCACCAGGGCTTGCAAGTTCTGAAATATTCTTGGCCTCAGGCTGAGTCATATTTGACCAATAAGTTTTACTTAAGTTTCAAGCATATATGGACACATAAAAGAAGATAAAAACAACATTGACTTTTTATTACTAAGGCTACCACAACAAGATTTTCTAATGAGATTTATATTTATGAATATTAAATTTTCTGCTATAACACATTTGAATAGAAACACTGGAGTAATTTCTATACTTTGGTCAAACTTTGAATTGGAAAAACAATCAAAACATATTTGTGAGTTGTGAATATTTGCCTGATTTATTTGACAACCAAGAATGGCCTGTCAATATTATTGAAAATAAAATTTCCTGAGCCCTTTGGAAAAAAATCACAATAAAGAAGAAGAAATGACAGGCACATATCTTTTAGGAACATACACACAAAGATATTTTTAAAATATTAGGAAATAAAATGCAGCTTAAAAAATCTAAAAATGTACCATGACTATCTGGAGTTTATCCCAAGAATAAAAGATTGGGTTATCATTCCAAAAGCACTCAATATAACTCACTAAATGAACAGAATGCAGGAGAAGAAACACCTGATCTTTAAAGAGACATAGAAATAATTTAAAAACTTAAACAAAAAATTATGGTTTGAGAAGTAAATTAGCAAGTGAGAAATAGAAAAGAACTTGCTCAACATGACTGTTGCAAATTAGTTAAGTTGGATTTTAAATTTGGGTCTGGGTGAAAGTCAGGTGTGACACATTGGAACCTAATGATATATAAGAAAAGATAGTGTATTACTCACAGGTCCCAGAGAGGGAGTGGAAGTGCTATGAGGGGCCAACAGGAAATGCACATACTTGAGGTGTGCCAACCAGCAGGTGAAGAGCACACAAGTATAGCAAGAAGAATCCACTGGCTGGTACCTTTATTGGGGCCCAGAGGTGGAGGTTAGTGGATTTCCTGTGTAAGTCAACCATGGTTTTTTTTTTGTCTTCATTTTTTTTTAATATTACATTAAAAAATTCTGAGGTCCTCATACACCCCCCACCCCCCTCTCCCCACTTCTCCCCCCATAACAACAATCTCCTCCATCATCATGGGACATTCATTACATTTGGTGAATACATCTCTGAGCACCACTGCATCTCATGGTCAATAGTCCACATCATAGCCCACACTCTCTTACAGTCTACCCAGTGGGCCATGGGAGGACATAAAATGTCCAGTAACTTTCCCTGCAGCACCACCCAGGACAACTCTAAGTCCCAAAAAAGCCACACATCTCATCTCTTCCTCCCACTCCCTACCCCGAGCAGCCACCATGGCCACTTTCTCCACACCAGTGCCACATTTTCTTCGATTATTACTAATCACAATAGTTCATGACGAGAATATCAGAGAGTCCACTCTAATCCATACTCTATTCCTCCATCCTGTGGACCTTAGAATGGTTGTGTCCTCTCCACATCTATATGAAGAGGGGGCTTAGATTCCACATGGATGCTGGATGCAATTCTCCTGCTTTCAGTTGCAGGCAGCTTGGTTCCCTTGTGTGGTGGTTGACCTTCTTCACCTCCATGTTAGGTGAGTGGGGTGAGTCCAATAAACCAGAGTGTAGGAGTTGCAAGTCTTTTGAGGCTCAGGGCCTGGCTATCACATGGTCAGTCCAGAGATTCAGGTCCCCTGGGTATACATTAAACCCCAGCACCAACTACGGTTCCGGTAAAAGTAACAGGAGAGGCTTGTGGACAAAGATCACTTTTAAGTCCAGCTCCATTACACAAAACACAAACTCCAAAGTAGGGCCAATTGACATGGCACTGAACTCCATCTGCCATGACCATAGAACCTGTGGGTCTCTGTAAGCCCTCAGGAGAACCAATACCTGGGGTTGTATCTACTTTATCTGTCTCTGGGACTCTGCTCAGGTGTGCAAAGGGCAACCCCTCTGATAACCTCCCGGCTCTTTTTGGAGACTCATAGCCATATAAACTCATTTGTCCTTTCCATTTCCCCCTTTTATTCAGGTCAAAAAGCATTTTTAACTCCTGCTATTATATGTCGACTGAGATATTCTACTGGTCCGAGTTGACCCTTTTATTCAAGGTCATTTTCTAGTTACATCATCAGCTGGTACTTGGTAGTAATCCCTCAGCGCCAGGGAGGCTCATCCCCAAGAGTCATGTCCTACACTGGGGGGAAGGCAACACATTTACATGCTGAGTTTGGCTTCAAGACTGGCCACATTTGAGTAACATGGAGACTCCCTGCAACTACAGACCTTGTTCTTATTTCAGGTGCACAGGCTCACAAGCATAGTCATTAGTATCAAGGGCTCATTGTTGGACCGTCATTCTTTTTTGGTCTTTGCCGTTGGACTTGGGGGATTGTTGCTGTTCCTTTAGGGACTGTGATAGAGCTCCAACCATAGGTTTTTTAATAGCAAACACACAGGAAAGAGTGAAAGGAATGGGGATTTGAGGGTGGTGGGGATGGTTAGCTTTTCATTTTGGACCCAGTGTGGGTTTAGGGTTTTGAACGAAGTGTGTGGGTGGTGTCCATGGTGGTCACATACGCAGATATCAGCTCAAGAATGTTCACAGTCAACATTCCTTTTCAGCATTATAACAGAGGTGTTGACTATTACAATAAGGTAAGAGAAAGAAGTTAAAGACACTGTGGAAAGAAAGAAACAAAATTATAACAATATATTTATTTGTAGATGGCATGAGTCTCCCAGGAGAAAATGTTCAGTTCCTTACAAAATAGTAAGAGACCCAATAAGTGAATTTAGAAACGTCACAGAATACAAAGCCAATGCAGTAAAATTAGTTGTATTTCTACAAGCAAAAAACTCAAAACGAAAGTAAAATCAAATTACTAAATAAAATACTAATAGAAAATATGAAATATTACAGAAACATTTGAAAAATATATTCAAGATCTGATTATGAAAATGAGAAAACACTTCTGGGAGAAGTTAAGGATGTACATAAATGGAGAGGTATGACATGTTGTGGATTAGAGATGCATTATATTTAACATATAAATTTTATAGATTCAATGCTATTCCAATCAAATGCCATTAGAATTTTTTTTTGGGGGGAAGGGAATTGCAGGCTTCTTCTGAAATTTATGTGGAAATTTAAAATAGCGTAGTAAGTCACTCCCAAAGAAGATACACTGGAATTAGGTACTTAATTTCAAGACTTCCTATAAAACTCCAGTAAAAAGATTGTGTGACATTGGCATAGAGATAACAAATAGATTGATGGAACAGAATATAAATGTCATAAATAGACCCAGATATATGGTTATTTTTACAAAAATTTAAAAGTAATAAAGTAAGAAAAGAATAGACTTTGCAACAAATTTGGCTGGATAAGTTATATATCCATAAGGGGAAATGTGCCTTAAACATTTCCTCTCATCATACACAAAAATTAAATCAAAATTGGTCAGATATCTTTATGTTAAACTAAATCTAAAAAAATTCTAGAAGAAATTTTGTGATGTTAAGTAGACCAATATTTCTTAGATATGCAACAACAAGCACAAACCAAAAGAAGATAAAAAGTAAACTTTTTAAAAATGTATAAACTTCTGATCATCAGATGACACTTTTAAAAATGAAAATGTAAAAATGCAGGCCACAGACTTCTAAAAAATTGTATCTACATCATCTGAATGTTAAAGGAAATATAGTAAGTAATAAGGTACCAAGAACAATATTTTAAAATTGTGAAGTGGTCTTGAACAGCAATTTCACAAATGAAGATATACAAATGGCCAATAAGAACTGGAAAAAAAGATACTTGGAAAGTACAAATTAAACCTACAATAAGTTACCACTATATACCCCCTAGAATGACCAAAAGGAAACAACTAAAAATACCAAGTGACAAAAATGTAGTAAAACTGGTAGTCTATTCTTATAGTTTAAATATCTCTTTACATTTATATTGCTGCCTAATATTCTATAACCAATCCATAGACATCAGATCTAATTTTAATCTGTGGCCTTTTGGAGTTTCTGGCTACTTACAAAGCTCTTTTGAATAATGTGAAAAATAACGTTAAGAATCAAATACTTTAAAATATCTGCTGTTAGGTTTAGGACCTTATCACTCTATCTCTCACATAATCAATAGCAGATTTCCAGAAAAGTATTAAGTCTAGTAAGAAACAGAATCTCCCCCTATGACATGAGTCCACAGGGAAACTGCATCAAAGATCCACACACAGAAATGATACGGCCCTGCTATTATGACCTTCAGCCTTCTCACCAAAAGGATGACACAAAGAATGAAGACTCTCATTTGGTTAAGTTTCCAAGTGCAGGGAATACAATTCCCACTAATGAATGGGTGTTTCTCAAATATGATTCTCCAAAATACCTATTTCTAAGAAAAAATCTGTCCATCAAAGGAGATAATTTATTCCTGGGAGAGCAAGCAGCAGCTACAAGACCACGTTCGTGAACCTTTATACGAACCTTTAAATATCTATTCAATGCATGGTGAACATGATTTGCGGTTGTTCACATCTCCAGAGCAAATGTATTGTTTCATGGGCAAAACAATACATATAAATGTGTTTCCACAACAATTTCCACCTCTTGCCCTGCTGGAACAGAGCCATCCATCTATTGAAGATGACTTCTCCGTATTATTTCAAGTGAGTCGATTCTAAATTCAAATCCAAGATTTTTGGTAAAAAGGCTTTCAGGTTTTAGAGCAAAGGAAATATTTAGATTCCTATGAACACTTTCTTAACAACTGTTGACTTGAATTAACTGAATAGTCTCTTCCAAGTGTGTGACATCTTACTTTTGAAAGTTATTTATTCCTAGAGGAGGTGAGCTTGAAGATGGGATAGTTTGTGAATACCTCCAAACATCATTATGATCATCTATAAAGACTACTAAGTACTTTTTTCAATAGTGCTGACTCTTAATAAATTTTGTTCTTTTCCTATTTACACATAATTTCTTAACTTTTAAAATGTAGTAATAAAGAATTTCATCACCACCACAATTATTTAAATGACAATAAGTGTCATTAAGCTCATTCAATAGATGAAAATATTGAGGCTCATAGAAGGTAAGCAATTTCAAGCGCTGTAACTGAGATCTCTGACACCTGCCACCACACTTTTATCATAAAATAAATTGTCCTTTAATAATGAAGATTAATCATAACGATAGAAACAATATTAATACACAACATAGAAAAGACAGAAACATGAATAAAAATGACATAATCTGCTGATTAGTATAAATGTGAACATGGAGTATATTTACTGGGATCAGTTACCAACATAAGTTAGATAATCTGTGTCTTTTTGGCTTCTTTTAATGATTAATATAGGGATGATTTTCTTGAGATTATTGCATGTTTCTCTGTATTATTGCTTAAATGTCAATTCTTTCTCTCTTCTGGCTGCATACTCAGTCCCAAAATTGAATATATGAAAGCCCTATGTGTTTCTCCAGCACTGTCTGGATATGTTTAAACAGGCTTTCAATCAATTCTCATAACAATCTAAGTGGCAGGTATTATTATCTTATTATACAGGAGGTATGTTAGCAAGTCAGGTAGCTCAGGTGAAAGAAGTTGCAAAAGGAAAATCAGGATTTTGTAGTCAATATAATTTTAGAACCAAGGACTTCATGGCTGTGACATTTTGTGATGACTAAGTTCACAGAGAGGGCTACAGATAGGGAGTATAGAGCAGGGACTGAAGGAGAGGCCAAAATGAAGGCGTCCTTCAATGAAAGAGTCACAATTTTTTAAATATTTGAGATGTCCAAGATGTCATTAAACAATAAGTATATTCAAGTTGTCATTAAACATGCACACATACGTACATATATATGTGCATACAGAAACCTACCTACAAAATAGTATTAAAATAGTAAATATTACAATGTTTTAATGATAATATCAAAGAAGGTCATTTGCCAGCATTGTAGTTGCAACAATATAGTGCAAGGTTTAAGAAATGGTATGAAAAAATAATGATAATCAGAACAACTTAAGACCTAACCTAGGTTGTATCTTTCAACGATTGCTTGATCTTAGAAAGAATACATCACATTTCTGTGATTTCATTTCCTGATGTAAAATAAGTATAAAAATAATAAAAACAGCAATCTCAAAGGTTTCTAGAGAACATTAAATGAGTCATGTCAGCAAAACACTTAGGACACAAAGTGAACAGTAAATTTAACTCTTATTACCATTGTTATTATAGCCATTACTATTGGTACCAGATACTCTTTCCTTATGTGCAACATGGATAAGCAATACCAAACATAGTGGTTGTTAGAAGGATTAAATGAAATCAAATGTGCAAAACTCTTTATTTCCATGCTATGTACATAGTAATGAATCACTACATATATAATATACATAATAATAATTACAAAGTAAATTATATTAAGAAAAGAAACATTATAAATATTTTACAGTAACTTTTTAATAATTCCTTCCATCACCATCCGTTATTCCTTGTCTCAACTGCTATAAATATTCTCCTAAGTAGTGTCTTTTCTATGGCTTACATTCTATTCTGAACCTCATCCCATTCTTCCTCCAAGACACACTAAGGACTTTACAATGACAATGTCTCAGTAATCTCCATTTGCAGATTTCTCTATAACTTTTCACTCATAGTCTCAATATCTTCCATGGTAATCAATTTCCTACAGAAAAAGGGTAAATTGCTTAGCTTTTCACTCATGACCTTTACATCTACCTACCTTTCCAGAGTCATCTGCAAATATGTTTACTAATCACCACTAATAATTAATTTTTTAGTCATCAGTGAAAGAAGGTGCTCCCCTGACTTATGTGTTTATAAGATTTCCTCATAATTTGTCTCTTACCAGAATTTTGCCTGAAGGGAAGTTTCAGTAAACATCAAGAATTCATAATTTTTATTTACAACATAAGGAAACCTCATAAGAACTGCCAATTTGATAAAATACAATATTAATTATACTGGGAAATTTAATAAATTCAAGGTTGCACTAATAAAAATTGTTATATTTTCAGGTAATATAATTGAAAGCCACATGAAATTCATGGAGAATCAAAACAATGTGACAGAATTTGTTCTCCTGGGGCTTACAGAGGATCCAGACATGCAGAAAATAATATTTGTGGTGTTTTTTGTCATCTACATCATCACTGTGGTAGGAAATGTGCTCATTTTGGTCACCATCATTACCAGTCCATTGATACGTTCCCCCATGTACTACTTCCTGGCCTATCTTTCTTTTATAGATGCCTGCTACTCCTCTGTCAATACTCCAAAACTGATCATAGATTCACTCCATGAAAAGAAGACCATACCATTCAATCAATGTATGACCCAAGTCTTTGGGGAACATTTTATTGCAGGTGTTGAAGTAATCCTGCTTACTGTGATGGCTTATGACCGCTATGTGGCCATTTGTAAGCCCTTGCACTATACAACCATCATGAATTGGCGGGTGTGTGGTCTACTAGTGGGAGTGGCGTGGGTGGGAGGTTTACTTCATGCTACTATACAGACCATCTTCATGGTCCGATTACCCTTCTGTGGCCCTAACATCATAGATCACTTCATGTGTGATCTGAACCCTTTGCTCACTCTTGCCTGCACAGACACCCACATTCTAGGGCTTTTTGTAGCTGCTAACAGTGGGTTCATCTGCTCGTTAAACTTCATCCTCTTACTGATTTCCTATGTGGTCATCCTGCGTTCCCTACGAAACCACAGCTTGGAAGGGAGACGCAAGGCTTTGTCCACCTGTGTCTCCCACATCACTGTCGTCGTCTTATTCTTTGTGCCTTCCATATTTGTCTACATGAGACCTGCAGCTACATTATCTATTGATAAAGCAGTCGCTGTATTCTACACTGTAATAACCCCCTTGTTAAATCCCTTAATTTATACCTTGAGAAATGACCAAATGAAAAATGCTGTAAGGAAACTGTGCAGTAGGAAAGTTATTTTAGCATACAAATAATGTATGTATTTGCAGTCCAATAATATTCCAACTGAGGAAAGGGCCAGAACAATATTTGGGATGACCTCCACAAGAAATCTTTATAGAAGAAAGAAATACCCATCACTACAACTCATAGTTTCTGCATTGATGGAACCAAAATTAAGTACAAAAAATGGGAGCAATCCCAAATAAAGATAATTTATGCATTATTGGTAAATTCTCTAAAATGTGGCTAACCTTTTTGGTTTCAACCATGTGGATAGTGTCATAGATTTTAATTTTAATAAAAAATAAAATAATTTTTAAAATACACTTATATTTAGGAAAAAAAAAACCTTTACAATAATACGAAGAGTTAGACACTGCAATGATCCCCATTTTTACATGACGAACCTGACAGAAAGAGGACCATACAAAAGAGAAGCATTTTCTTACTGATTTCACAGCCATGCTCTTAACTGCTTTGAGAAACTGCCAGTCAATGATTATAAAAATGTCAAAGAATTATAAAGCAACATTATATGCCAGATACTGTGCTAGGAACATTGAATTTTATTTCTTTCTCTGTAGATATAAATCTAATATTTTTCAGTAATAACTGCTTATTTTATATATCAGAATTCACTCATTCATTTCCTGCAACATCATGGAAACTAAATGCCATTTAGGACTATACAAACAATAGACTTTTAATCTCTGATTTTTAGGTAATCAAGATTATGCCATCTGGGATTCAGAAATGCCTTTTATATCTCATCTAACCAATTTAAAACTTATAACTTGGAAGATAAACTCAAAAAATAATATTTGGATGTCAGGCAAAAATAGAAATTTGTGAAATATACAATCATAATCTAATGATACTTGTCAGATAGATGCAATTATTTTTGCAGGGTAGCAAAATGGGTGGTACACATTAAATGCATATGAATATAGAAATGCATAAATCAGGCACATGAATTAGATTAATATAAGCAAAAATAGAATTCAATGCTAGTGGATTGTTTCTTTCTTTGATTCAGATTGTAAGAAAAATTTTAGCTAGGGTTTGTAGAGAATCACAATATTATTTTCTTTTTTTAAACTCAAGAATGAGAAAGAAATTGAAACAAAATTCCCAGTGGATACGCCCTGGTATTACCTTGGTATTCTCCTAGCCATCAGCAGAGTTGCATTACCTTATGATTATGGACTGTTTATGTTATATTTTTCTGTTAATCAGTTTACTTTTTGTTAAAACCTCATAATTAATGTTGTTTTGTAAAAATTGTATGACTGTCCACATCCAAGTCCATTTTAGGTGGACATATTTCATTGCTTTCTGCTTTACATCCAAGCCCATTTTAGGTGGACATATTTCATTGCTTTCTACATTTCTTTATTCATAAACCAAAAAAGAGTTTGAGCCCAAACAGTGTACAAGTTCCTGTGACAATTTCTGGGCTCCAGTAGTGAATAAAGAGTGACTTAGGTTCTGACATACTGCAGATCTTCAGAGAGGTTGTCATCCACTGGGATACTCCAGAAGAGGGCAAAAATTACAACATGTGGGGTGCTATGAAAGCAAATGGGAGAAAAACCCAGCAAAGGCCAGGAAATGGTCAGGCAAGGCCTCCTCAATGAAAGAGGTAAAAATTGGGACCTGCAGAATGAAGAAGATTCCACAGGGATTTAATAGGCATAAGATTGGGGTATGAGAATTCTTAGGACTGGGAATATATTACAAATGCCAATAGGTCAAAAAGTATTACATAAGTAGGAAATATTGACTTGTTAATCATACATTCATTCATTCATTAACTATTTTGGATTCAAATTTTGTGCAAAGTACTGTGTTAGGCACTGTGAAAGTAACAGTATGAATAGCAAGACATATACCTGGAGCGACATGAACACAGAAGATAAAAAAATGATCTTCTAGTCTGCCTATGATTGATGTCAAGGATAATGGAGGAAATAATGAAAGGTCTTTTAAACCTGTGAGCAAAACTGACAGTTGTACTGTGATAACTAGCTGACTTGCTTGAACAAGATTGAAATCAAGAGGGCAGTTAACCTTCACTCTCATTATATGGGTCTCTAACCAATGATATAACCCACTATGGCAAAATGAGCACTCACATACTCTCTAGGAGCCTATCCTGTGTTGGATTATCCCTTTAAGCATCTTGAACAGGTAACCTTCCTTATTATATTTTTGAAAAAGTTTTCTCAGCATTATACTCTCAACCAAATACCTGACAATCTCCTATGCTCTTATGTTCCCCCACACTCCCCCCATTTTCCTGGGCAATATTGCCCATCCTCACATTCCTTGCCCCCCTCAAGCCCACAAAGCCCCACGTGAAGATAGCCCTATTCCCCCATTTTATCCCTTCCTTGTACAAATACTTACCTCCAGCTTATCTTAGATTTCTCCCATGTCGGTGTCAGCTTACATCCTTCCTCTACCCCCAATTTCCCTTAAGCCTATCATCCAGTCTCTAGCTCTCTGAGGCAGCTTGGTTTACTTATTTCATATCAATGAGGTCATGTAGTATTTGTCCTTAAATTCCTGGGCTGCTTCAATGTCAAAGACCAAAAACGAAGGAAGGTCCAACAATGAGCCCTTGATACTAATGACTATGCTTGTGAGCCTGTGCACTTGAAATAAGAACAAGGCATAGAGCTGCAGCATGCCTAAGAGTTATCTCCTGAGAGCCTCCATGTTGCTCAAATGTGGCCAATCTTAAAACCAAACTCAGCATGTAAATGTGTTGCCTTACCCTCAGCATGGGACATGACTCCCAGGGATGAGCCTCCTTGGTGCCAAGGGATTGCTACCAAGTACCAGCTGATGATGTAACTAGAAAATGACCTTGAATAAAAGGGTCAACTTGGACCAGCATAATATCTCAGTCGACATATAATAGCAGGAGTTAAAAATGCTTTTTGACCTGAATAAAAGGGGGAAATGGAAAGGACAAATGAGTTTATATGGCTATGAGTCTCCAAAAAGAGCCGGGAGGTTATCAGAGGGGCTGCCCTTTGCACACCTGAACAGAGTCCCAGAGACAGATAAAGTAGATACAACCCCAGGTATTGGTTCTCCTGAGGGCTTACAGAGACCCACAGGTTCTACGGTCATAGCAGATGGATTTCAGTGCCATATCAGTTGGCCCTACTTTGGAGTTAGTGTTTCTGTGTGATGGAGCTGGACTCAGATGTGATCTTATCCACAAGCCTCTCCTGTTACTTTTACCAGAACTGTAGTTGGTGCTGGGGTTTAATGTATACCCAGGGGACCTGAATCTCTGGACTGACCATGTGAAAGCCAGGCCCTGAGCCTCAACGGACTTGCAACTTCTACACTCTGGTTTATTGGACTCACCCCACTCACCTAACATGGAGGTGAAGAAGGTCAACCACCACACAAGGGAGCTAAGAGTGCCTACAACTGAAAGCAGGAGAATTGCATCCAGCATCCATGTAGAATCTAAGCCCCATCTTGATATAGATGTGGAGAGGACACAACCATTCTAAGGTCCACAGGATGGAGGAATAGAGTATGGATTAGAGTGGACTCTCTGATATTCTCTTCATGAACTATTGTGATTAGTAATAATTGAAGAAAATGTGGCACTGGTGTGGAGAAAGTGGCCATGGTGGCTGCTGGGGGTAGGGAGTGGGAGGAAGAAATGTGATGTGGGGGTAATTTTGGGAGTTGGAGTTGTCCTGGGTGGTGCTGCGGGGACCATTACCTGACATTGTATGTCATCCCATGGCCCACTGGGTAGACTGTGGGAGAGTGTGGGCTATGGTGTGGACCATTGACCATGAGGTGCAGTGGTGCTCAGAGATGTATTCACCAAATGCAATGAATGTCTCATGATGATGGAGGAGGTTGTTGTTATGGAGGGGGAAGTGGGGTCAGGGGGGTGGGGGTATATGGGGACCTCAAATTTTTTTAATGCAACATTAAAATAAAGTGAATAGTTAAGGAGTTACCCCAATGATTTAAGTAGGAAAGAATGAAAGCATGAACCCTCTTGGTGTCAGTGGGGATAAGGACTGTGGTGGTCCCTGTTGAGTCCAGCAGAAATCTTTTCCAATAGGTCAGGGCACCATATCCCAGCTGCTTTGAGTTGCTAGCATTATATACCTCCACATTTCTCTAGATATTTCTGCCAGATAAAATGAGCGGTGCATTACATTGGTGGTTATTCCTACTGTCCCAGGATCCACAAGTGGTCAGTGACTGACTGGAATAGAGATAAAAAGTCTGGTCCACTTGTCTCAAATTGAAACCTGCTTTTAGTGCAATGGGTGTTCCAAGGTTCCTCTGGCTCCATGCTGAAGCTAGACTGCATTTGAGACCACACACTTTCTTGGTTTCCCTACTGTCTGCTTCCCTCAATAAATCATTTTCTATAATTTGCTTTCATAAAATTTTCATCCAAGAATCCAAATATCATGGTGAGAAATAAAGTAATTCATTTATGAAATATTTAAGAATTATAAAGAAATGAAAATAAGGATGAAGACTGAAGAGAAAAGAGCCATGAATGAAATCCAGGTACTGCTTAGATCATTGAATGAAATAGGATGCTCAATTTGAAATAGAGGAGGTAAGTGCTGTTTAGAATATATTGGCTGATAGACCATGAAAGACTACAAGTAGCAATCTGTAAGAAGGTTCTAAAAATCTTTGTCTGATCCTAAAAAAGAAGATTTAGGTGGAAGAAATGCAGGATTTTTGAGCATATAAATAGGAATTAAAACAAAAAAACACTAAACATCACCTTGGAAAAGTATGTAAAGTGAGTCGGAAGGAGGGAAACAGAATTTCTCAATTTGATTCAGTGGGCCATGGGTATCCCTCAGTGGTGTATCAAATTATTTACAATCATTTTGATTTCTTTATGAAAGAAAGCAAAAATAATTGATCCCAAAATGAAGCTCGAAAAAGCAATTTGTATATTATTAGAAATTTAGTAATAATTTATATCCATAATATAAAAGTAAATAAGTTGTAAGAAAATCAGACTCAAAAATATTACTAGCCAAACACCATGAATAAAAAATCAAACAAAAATGTATCCCAACAAAACAATAGAACAGAAATGAAGAAGGTAATATGAAATAGAAGAAACTGAGTGTAACATTTTTAGTATAAAAAAGAGATTCATAACCAGGAATTTAATAATAGCATTTATTTATTTTTCTCTAAACATGGAATCACACTGCTTTGTTCCATAGTGGAAACAAGTGTTGTGTTATCATTACATATAACAGTAGATCTTGGTATTTAAATTTTTGGAAATATTCTACATGTAAAGCAAGGATGCTTAAGTTATAATATCACAACAAAATGTAAATACTATGCACTCTTACATGTTAAAAATAAAAAAAATTGCATAAAAATAAAAAGGTTAAATTGATCGGTAAGTGTGAATTTCTCATCTTTCATTGTGAGGAATTAAGAAATTAGGAACATTTTTGAGAAATCAAGGAAAGGAGCAAAGAGGAGTGAAATCAGCTTGATGATTGTGTAAGCAGCTACACACTTTTGCCCCACTTAAAGCAACATTGAAAAATAAACAATAATTGTCAAAATGAAAATTCTTAGATCTCTTGAAAACAGTTGAAGGGTTATAATAACTAAGCAAATGCTAAGTCAGGAAAAAGACGATTTAAAATGGTAGGATAACCTCCTCTAGTAACACTGCCCCCATTTCCACTGCATGCCAGGTGGTACCAGACCAGGATCCCAGTACAAGCACATTTTCTGGGGTGCAGAGGGGGTAAAGTAGCCTTTATTTACTTACTGAGGTGTACGTATATCCAGTCTCCAGTCAAATTCATCTCTTGGCAGTGAAGGACCAAAAGCAAGACACTTAGGTCTGCCACTCTTGTCCCAGAACTTACTCTAGAAATAGAAGTGGCCAACAGGACCACCAAACCACTATAAAATAATGATTGAAACACAGGTACATGGGGGAAAGTATAACAAGTTTGAATATAAAATATAGTACCAGGGTTGTAAGGAAAAGCTGTGATATTTCTGGGGAAAGTAGAGCATTGGACCATCCCTGTACATAGGGGGATTTATAAGACCATGCATACAAGCACATGGAAAGACACATGCACAGAAAAACCTGAGAGTAGCATATGATTTCACCTCAGTCTCTGCAACATGGGCTAATTGCTTAGAGCAACAGGAAGACTTAATCTCCGAAGTCTGGGGAAGGTATTTTCTTTCAGTTTTTCTTTTTTAACTCCCAGTTAAAAAAAAAATCATGGAAGTAGCTGCATAGAAGTAAATTAATAGAAACTTTAATAAATAGATACATCCATGGACATAGCCATTGCAAAGTTTGAAAAAAATCTCTAACATACTACTATAGCTATTAACAATAAAAATAAGAAATCACCAAACCCTGTGGAATGGGAGAATTTGATTCTGAAAATAACAAATTAAAAATTAAAAATAGGCGGTGGACTTGGCTCAGTAGTTAGGGCATCTGTCTCCCATATGGGAGATCCGCGGTTCAAACCCCGGCCTCCTTGACCCATGTGGAGCTGGCCCATGTGCAGTGCTGATGTGCGCAAGGAGTGCCCTGCCATGCAGGGTTGTCCCCATGCAGGGGAGCCCCACGCAAAAGGAATATGCCCTGTAAGGAGAGCCACCCAACACAAAAAAAGGTGCATCCTGCCCAGGAATGGTGCCATACACATGGAGAGCTGACACAACAAGATAACGCAACAAAAAGAAACTCAGATTCCCATGCTGCTGACAACAACAGAAGCAGGCAAAGAGGATGCAGGAAATAGACACAGAGAGCAGACAACCAGGATGGGGGCAGGGGAGAAGGGGAGAGAAATAAATAAATAACTCTTAAAAAAAAATAAAATAAAAAATCCACATTTCAATGGTCTTCTATGAAAATGGTATCAAAGAAGGGTGGCAAGCTCAACTCTCTTACAAATAAAGGAAGGGCAAAACGCTGTTAAGGTTGCTGCTTTGGGGAACTGCAGACCAGGACAATTCTGCACATCATCCATGAAGGAGAGGGACAGAGAAATAAAGAGGTCTCAGTGAAAATCATGAGTTAATAGCCCTAGGAGCTGAGAACAGCACCCAACCCCCACCAACAAGGCAAAGAAGCTGGGGAAAACCCATAGCTAACTGACACCAACTGAGACAGGAATGAACAACTTCCTCCCTCGGAAAGGGAAGGGTATGGAGAGGGGTGGAGAGTAGTTTCTCTTTATTGAGTTTGGTCAGTGTAGCATGTTTTGGATCTCAGCTCTGGCCAGACCAGAATCACCAACAGTGGAGGTCGAAAGAGATGCCTCTGAGGAAAGGTTTGCCAAGAGGATCATCTACTGGTAGTTTGGGAAACTACAGGATGTAAAAAAAGCTTAATGGAGTGTCTCATGTCCAAAAACACTTGAATCTGGCTTGCACCATATAAGTGGGTCCCTGGCTCTTTTTTGAGAACTTAAGCTCGGCAATCTTAAAGATTTAGAATGAGTTGAGCCAAAAATCAAAGAATAGCTATGAAAAAAATATGATATAAAAAAAGTAGAAAGAAATTGACTGTAAGAGTAAATTAACCAACACGACAGGATACCAAACATCAGCAAAAAATTAAAAGCCATACTGAGAAAACAGAATATATGGCTCAACCACAGGTCAAATGAAAAATCCTGAAGAGACACAGGATTTAAAACAACTAATCGATGATGTTCACTCTAGTCTCCTAAATCAGTTCAAGTAGGTGAAGGAAAATAGGTCTAAAGAGATGAAGGATATAAAGAAGTCACTGGGTAAGAATAAAGAACAATTTGAAAGCTTGCAAAGAAAAATAGCAAAGCTTATGGGAATGAAAGACACGATGGATGATATTAAAAATATATTGGAGGCATATAAGAACAGATTTAAATTACTGGAGGACAGAATTAGTGAATTGGAGGACAGAAGATATGAACTTGAAAAGACAATAAAACAGAAAGAGAAAAGAATGGAAAAAAATAGAAGAGGCTCTCAGGGGATTGAATGGCAATGTGAAACACACAAGCATACATGTTATATTTGTCCCAGGGAGAAGACAACAGAAAAGGGGCAGAAAAAATAGTTGAGGAAATAATGACCCAAATCTTATCAAACCTTATGAAAGATGTAAACATCAACATCTAAGAAGCACAACATACCCCAGACAGAATAAACCTGAATGCCCCTACTCTGATTCATACTATACAGAATTTCAAAAGGCCAGGGATAAAGGGAAGATTCTTAAAGGAAAAAGAAAAAAACAAAACAAAACAATGTATCACATAGAAAGGGAAACTCAATAAGATTAAGTGCTGTTCTGTCATCAGAAAGAATTGAGGCAAGAAGGCAGTAGTGTGATATATTTAAGGTTCTGAAAGAGAGAAATTGTCAGTCAAGAATTTTTTATCTGGCAAAGAAAATTGCAGTGAGTTTAAAGTCCATAGACCAAAAAAAGCAAAAACAAAAATAAAACAAAACAAAACAAAGCAAAAAAACCGAGGGAGTTTATTACCAAAAGATGGAATTTACAAGAATACTAAAGGGAATGTCACAGCCAGAAAGGAAAAGACAAGGGTAAGAGAGTTGGAGAAGAGTGTAGAAATGAAACTTATTAGTAAGGCTAACTAAAAGTTTAAAAAGATGGATACTTATAAGATACAACAATGGAAAACTAAAAGATAAGTTACACAAAGTGAATAAAATTTTTACAGAATTATCATTGAAAATTAATGGATTGAACTATTCAATCAAAGACAAAGACTGAACGAATGGGTAAAGAAATATGAGCCATCTATATGCTCTCTACAAGATACACACCTAAGGTGCAATATTCTATGTAATAGTACCCAAAAATAAATCTTGAGCAGTGATATAAATATTTGACAAAATAGACTTTAAATGCAAACTGCTATAAAACATAAAGAAAGTCATTATATATTAACAAATGAAGTAATTCTCCAAGAGGAAAGATCATAAGTATTTATGAACTTAACTTGGGTGGCCCTACACACATGCAACACAAACTGGCTAACCTGAAGGGAGAAATAGACATTTCAACAATAATAGTTGAAGACCTCAATACAACATTCTTCACATTGGATAAAATATCTGGCCAGAGTTTCAAAAAAGAAAACAGGGAGTTTGAATGATATGCTAAATGAACTAGACATAATAGATATCTTTGGAGCATTATACCATAAACTAACATGATATAAATTCTTCTCAAGGGCTCATGGATCCTTTTCCAGAATAGACCATAAATTGGATCACAACACAAGTCTCAATAAATTTTAAAATAATGAAATTATAAAAATCACTTTTTCTGATCATAATGTAATGAAGCTGGAAATCAATAAGAGGTGGAAAAATGGAAAATTCACACATATGCAGAGATTAAACAACACGCTTTTAAATAATCAGTGGGGAAAGAAGAAATTCCTAGAGAAATCAGTAAATATCTTGAGATAAATGAATACAAGAATATGGCACCTCAAAACCTATGGGATAGAACAAAAGCAGCAAAGTTCTGACTGTCAAATCCATAGACTTCAAAACATAAATTAAAAGCAAGAAAAAGCTAAAATTGAAGACCTAACGCATACCTGAAGGAACTAGAAAAAGATCAGCAAACTAATCCCAAAACAAGCAGTAGAAAATAACAAAAAAAAGAAATAAATGAAAATGAGAACCAAAAAAAAGAAAAAAAAATAGAGAGAAAGAGAGAATAAACAAAACCAAATATTTGTTCTTTGAAATCAACAAAATCAACAAGCTACACTGAAAAAGAAAAAAGAGAGAAGATACAAATAAATAAAATCAGAAATGAGAGGTGGGGCATCACCACTGTCTCTGCAGTAATAAAAGAGATCATAAGAAGACATAACTTTATGTCAACAAACTAGACAACTAAAACAAAATGGACAAATTCCTAAAAACAAATGAACAACCTACACTGACATAGAAGAAATAGAAGAGCATAACACATCAACAGCAAGTAATCTGATTGAAACAGTATGGGAAGTGTTTACATGTGCATGTTTGTTTTATAAGTTCACAAACTCAATAATAAAAATATATTAAGAAATAAAATAAAACAGAACAACTAGAAAGATGGCAGCAGAGTAAGGAGTTCCCAGAGCTAGCTTATTCTACAGGGCAGTTACTAAGCACCTGTTTAGGGACTCCAGGAGACCAGAAGACCATCCTGTAACACCCTTGAAAGAATCAAAGGAGACTGTCCATTTGTGGAGAAGAATTGTGAGTAGAGCGCTCCACATATCAGATGCTGGTGCCCATACTCCACTGGCAGCAGAAGCCACCTCAGGAGATATTCCATGGCTAGAATTGGAAGCTCCATTTCTCAAAAATGGGGAAGGAAGAGATGGTTGGGAACCAACTTCAGCTACTGCTTAGTAAATTCAGCTGGTTAAAGTATAATTCTAAGAACAGCTAAAGTTTGAGTAAGAGACAGGTAACTGCCAGTTTAACTTTACCCCAGCAAGAGGAGAAGTGAATCAGATTGAAACTGAAAATCACAGTACTGGTAGGTTGTGGATTGTAACTTACTGATCCTGACCTCAAACTTTGTGTCCAAACACAGAATGCTCCCTTCCGACCCCTGCTCTTTTCAGAACCCCATCAAACCACAGATCATTTTCTCCCCCAAAGATAAGGCAGTCCTCAGAAAGTCACTCCCTACCCTGAGAACAACCAGCATGGTACTTTCCCACCCCATATATATCTTCATGCCCCTCTTCAACCCTGACCAACTTTGTCCATTCAAAATGTACTTCCCAGTTCAGTCAGATGGGCTGAAGTCTCTTTTCGGAACCCCAAATGCAGGTTGGCTGAGATCTTTCTTCAGATCCCTGCCATGCAGGTGACCTAACAAACTCCTGCCTGAATCTTTGTCTGTCTCCGAGCCTCTTTCCATCCAGATTAGACTGCAGCTCTAGCAAATCTCCAACCACACCTCTTGCAGAGAGGAAGCTGGGGAAATTGTAACAGCCTTTCTGGAAAACTACAGGCCATGCTGCTAAAGCCAGTGCTCATCCTACTTTGGAAGTGGAAACTGCTTCCAGGGTTATTCTGTGGCTCGAGGTGGGAGCTCCATTTCCCCAAAACAGGGGAAAAAGAGATGGTTAGCTGCAGACTTCAGCTACTGATTTTTAAATTCAGCTGGCTAAAGTATAACCCTGAGAACAGCTAAAGTTTGAACCTGTCCAAGTCAGAAAGAGGCTGGTAGTAGCCATTTTGACTCTGCTCCCAGCATAAAAAGAAGCAAGCCTAATTGAAAATTACAGTGCTGGTAGAAGCTGACCTTTTTCCACCTAGATTGGACTGCAGCCCTAGTCTATGCCTAAGTCCTACCTCTGGCAGGGAGGAAGCTGGTGGGACCTACACCAGACTCTCCAGGTAACTGCAGGTACTTCAGCCCACACAAACTGGGTTTGTTGAGTACCTTCAATTCCATCTCCACTCTTCCAACCCCATAAGATAGAAGGAAGCTGGGGTTTCTTCAGCCACTCTGGGGGACTGCAGGTGTTTTCGGCCCACACAGACTGGATATTTGGGCACCTGTAGCTACATCCCTGCCCCCCAATAGGATAAGAAGGGAGGGGTGTTTCCTCAGCCTCTCTGTGTAACTGCAGGTACTTTTGACACACACAGATTGAATAGTCAGGCATTTATAACTCCAACACTGTCCCCAAGTAAGATAGAGCAGGAGCTGTTTCCTCAACCTTTAAAGGAAACAACAGACACTTTCACCCTGCATGACTTTGACTGGTAGATACTTGTGAATCCGCTTCCTTCCCCAATAGAGAAGAGTGAGCTGGGAAATCTTTTGACTCTCCAGACAATGGCAGGTACTCTCAGTCTACAGGGACTGAACTGTTGTGTGTCTGTGGATCAATCCTCACCACAAAATAGCATGTGAGGGGGCTGCTGTTTCTTCAGCCTCTCTGAGAAATGACAAGAAATTTCAGCCTACATGGACTGAACTGTTGGGAGTAGGTGGTTTCATTCTTACCCTTAAAGTGCAGAAGAGACAGTATTCCCTCAGCCTCTCAGGGCAACTGCAAGATGCATTCAGCCCACATGAATTAGATTTCTGGTCATTCAAATGGTCCAACCCCACCTGTGGCAGGGAGAGGGGCTGGTACTATGTCAGTCTACCTGGACAAATGTGGTCATTTTGGACCCACATGGCATAGATTGCTGCCTATACCTGCAGTTACATCCCCACCCCAGGCAGGAGAGGAAGGGGAGTGAAGCTTCATCATCCTCTCCAGGCAACTACAGAAGGTCTAGGCCTGCACAAATTGGATTATTACTCATAGTTGTGGCTCTGTCCCTATCCCTGGCGAAGGAGAAAGGTAGAAGAAAATCACTGGTCCCTGAGGCAATGTGGGCAGCCTAAGCATCCACAGTTGACAGTTCCCAACTACACCCTTGACTCCTACTACACAGCCAGCAAGGGAAAAACGTCAATAAATGCCTAAACTACAGAGAGAAACTGCATCCAGAAAAAATACATCTAGTGAGCCAGATGCCAAGGCACCAACAACAACAACAAAATAAAATCTATACCAAGAAACAAGAAGATATGGCCCATTTAAAGGCACAAGATAAGCCTCCAGATCACATAAAGGTGTTTTGACAACTAATCATAGATGTTCAAATATCCTTAATAAATTAAATGAGATGGCTAAAGATAATAAGGACACTAAGAAGGCATTGAATGAGCACAAAGAAGGATTTGAAAGCATACATAGAAAAATAGTAGATCTTATAGAGTGAAAGGTGCAATAAATAAACCTAAAAGTACACTGGAGTCATATAATAGCCTATTTGAGGAGGCAGAATAATGGATTGGTGAGCCTGAAGACATGGTCTCCCAAAGTGAACATTCAGAAGAACTGATGAAGAAAAGAATGTAAAAACTTGAACAAGCTCTCAGGAAACTAAACAACAGCAAGAGACATGCAGACATATATGTCATGGGTGTCCCAGAAGGAGAATAGAAAAGAAAAGAAGAGAAGGAATATTTGAAGAAATAATGGTAGACAATTTCCAAACTGCATTGAAGGGCATAGATGTCTGTCTCCAAGAAGCACAACATATTCCCATCCAAATAAATTGAAATAGACAAACTTTAAGACACATACTAATCAGAATATGAAATGCCAAAAACAGAGAATTCTGAGAGCAGGAAGAGAAAAGCAATGCATAACATACATGTGTTACCCAAAAAGATTAATTGCTGATTTCTCATCAGAAAACATGGAGATGAGAAGTCAGTGGTATGATATAGTGATATGATATGCAAAAGAAAAACTTCCAGCCAAGAATATTTTACGCAGAATGATTGTCTTTCAAAAATAAGGGTGTTTAGAATGTTCACAGATAAATAGCAACTGAGAAAGTTTATAACAAAAGGACTGATTTTGCAGGAAATACTAAAGGGTATGTTACAGTCTAAAAAGGAAAGACAGGAAAGAGAAGCTTGGAAGAGAGTCTAGAAATGAAGGTTATATCAGTAAAGGTAACTAAAATCTCTAAAGAGTGGTGAAAATAAAATATGACAAATAAAACCCAAAGATCAAAATGAGTTCAATAAGAACTGTTTTAACAGTAATAACATTGAATGTTAATGGATTAAACTCCCCAATCAAAAGACACAGATTGGTGGGATAGATAAGAAAATATGAACCACTTTTATGCTGTCTGCAAGAGATTCACCTTTGAACCAAGGATACTGATAGATTGTAAATGAAAGGCTGGAAAAAGATAAACTATGCATGCAGTAACCCAGAAAAAAAAAAAAAGAACTTGATGTAGCTATACCTATATTTATATCAGATGAAATAGACTTTAAAAGACTCTAGTTATCTGCAATCTGAGGAAGAAGTCAGGAAAATATTCCATTTACAATAGTGACTAAAACAAACAAATATTTAGAAATAAATTTAACCAAGTTTGTAAAGCACTTGTATTCAGATTGTAGTTACAACGCATTATTAAAAGAAATCAAAAAGACCTCAATAATTGGAAGAACATTCCATCTTGGATTGGAAGAATAAATATCATGAAGGTGTCAATTACCCCCAAAGTAATATACAGATTCAATGCAATCCCAATAAAAATTCCATCAGTTTTTTTAAACAAATGGAAAACACAATTATCAAATTTATTTGGAAGGGTAAGGGACCTGAATAAGTATATAGGGTATATAAAAATCAGAAACATCTTAAAAAGGAAAAAGGGAAGTTGGAGGACTCTCACTTCTGAACATTAAACCATTTTACCTAGCTACAGTGGTAAAAACAACATGGTACTCAAATAAAGACAGACACATAGACTAATGGAAGAAAATTGGTGGTTCAGAAACAGACCCTCACATCTATGATCAAGTGATTTTTCACTAACCTGTCAAGCCCACCAAGCTCAGACAGAACAGTCCATTCAACAAATGGTGTTGAGATAACTGGATATCCATAACCAAAAGAAAGAAAGAAGACCCCTAACTTACACCTTACACAATAGATTAACTCAAAATTGATCAAAGACCTAACTAGAATCAAGAACCACCAAATTTCTAGAAGAAAATGTAGGAAAACATCTTCAAAACTTGATGGTAGGTGATGGATTCTTAAAGGAGACAAGATGAGGACTGAGAAGGACTACTGATGCTTAATATATGTAGAAATTTTAACTTTACCGTAAAGGTGTCAAAATGCATAGAGTTGATGGTAATGCATTATAGTGAATAACTGCTGGTATATAAATGGGAATGTGGCTGGAAAAGGTAGTCTAGGGGTGTAAATGCCAATTGAAGAAAGCTAGATAATGATCTAGGAAATGAATAGCACAGTGAACCCAGAGGTAGATGAGAAATGTGGTTGATGATATGGATGCAAGAATATCTTTCTGTGAGCTAGAGCAGATGTAATCATTATTGCAGGGTGGTGCGAATGTCAAAAACATGGAAAATATACAAAAGGAGTGACCTAAGAACTGTGGCTAACAGCAGTATTGTAATATTCATGCATATATGCCAAAGATGTACTGTTTTGATAAAGGGGGAGTATAGAAAAAGTGTGCCAAATGTATGTTATGGATCATAGTTAGTGGTAATAGTCTGATGACATTTTCTCATAATCTGTAATAAATGTTCCACCATGGTGTGGTGTATTGATGAAAGGGTGTTGTATGGGAATTCCACACATGTGCATGGTTGTTTCTTAAGTTCACAAAATCTGTAATAAAAACATTTTTAAAATAATAATAGGGTTGTTTGAAGGAAAAATACATCAAGGAAAAATAAGATATGGACTATAGTTAGTAGTAAGATTTTGATAATAGGGGGTTGTGGACTTGGCCCAGTGGTTAGGGCGTCCGTCTACCACATGGGAGGTCCACGGTTCAAACCCCGGGGTCTCTTTGACCCATGTGGAGCTGGCCCATGTGCAGTGCTGATGCGTGCAAGGAGTGCCGTGCCATGCAGGGGTGGCCCCTGCATAGGGGAGTCCCACGTGCAAGGAGTGCGCCCCATTAGGAGAGTTGCCCAGCACGAAAGAAAGTGCAGCCTGCCCAGGAATGGTGCCACACACACCAAGAGCTGACACGACAATATGCTGCAACAAAAAGAAACACAGATTCTTGTGCTGCTGACAACAACAGAAGCGGACAAAGATGCAACAAATAGACATAGAGAACAGACAACCGGGTTAAGGGTGGGGGGATGGAGAAAAAATAAATAAAATAAAATAATTATTTTAAAAAAAGATCTTGACAATATTCTTTCATAATTTGTAACATATGTCTTATAAGAATGCAGGGTGTTGAAACCCTGTACAGTGTTATGCATGTTTGTTTTGTACGTACACTTTTACTATACACTTCTTATGTATGTTCATGTATGAATGATATACTTCAGTAAAATAAAAAGTAAAAAAAAAAAACAAATGCGTTAGTAGGGGGGAAAATATACCAAATATATAATATGGACTATAGTGAGTAGTAATATTTTGATGATGTTCTTGCATGTTTTGCAACAAATGTTTCACAGCAATGTAAGTTGTTGGTGGAGGGGAGACTCATGGGATCCTGTATGATGCTATGTATGTTTACTTTGTAAATGCACAACTTTCACTATACACTTATTATTTATGTATGTTCTTGTATGAATGATATACTTCAATAAAAGAAATACATCAACTTAAAAAACTCTCAAAAATAAAAGCCCAGAATCAGATGGTTTCACAGGTAAAATCTATCAAACATCAAAGAATATCTAATACAATCTTGCCCCAACTCTTCCAAAAATTTGAACATGGGGGAATGCTAACAACTCATTCTGTGAAGGCAACATCATGATAATACCAAAGCCAGAGAAAGATACCATGAAAAAAGAAAATTACAGGCTAAATTCTCTATAGAATATAGCTGCAAATATCGTCACAAAATACTTGCTAACTGAATCCAAAAGCACATTGACAGAACTATACTTCACAATCCAGGGTGATTTATCACAGATATCCAAGGGTAGTTCAATCAAGGCCATACACCACATTTTAAAATGAAGAAGAAAAATAACATGATCATCTCAATTCATGTAGAAATGGCATTTAACAAAATATAGCATCATTTACAAAAACACCCTAAAAGATGGGAATGGAAGGAAACTTTCTCAACTTGGTAAAGTGCAAATATGAAAATCCATAGCTAAAAATGTACTCAATGATGAAAGACTGCAAGCTTTCCTGCTGAGATTGGGAAGAAGACAAAGAATTTTTAAAATTTAAATTGAGATCAATTTACTTTGATGTTTTTTCTGAAAATATCAAAATGTCTATGGATCATTTGATAGACCATTGAGGGTCACTCATGGTTCCCTGAATCACATTAGGAAATTCTGTTCCCTTCCCTCTTCTCACTTTAAGAACACTTCCAAGGTGATGCTTAGTGCTTCTATGGCTTAAATACCATCTATATGCTCAAGAATCCTACATTTCTTCCACCCAAGTCTTGATTCTGGGGATCAGACATATAGTCAATGCCTTGTACATTGTTACTTGAGTATTTTCCATGGCATCTCACTCAAGATATTTCAAACAAAACTCATCTTCTCTGTATTCTACCTTGCATTCACACCCGCATTCAGTGATCTAAGCCAGAACCTGATTTCATTCACTTCCTTTCTTTTTCAGTTCTTCGTTGTCACTGTTTAGATTATAACTCCTAAATATAAATTGAATCCTTTTTCTGCCCCACACAACAGGATTCCCAATGATAATAAGCAACCTGAACCTCTACAGTAAGGTAGGACCTGGTTCTCTTTATTCTCCACTGCTGCCCAGCAACTGTCACATTACTTGGGCTCAAAAATATAATTGGTTAAGGACTTAATGAAGGAGGAAGTAATTAATGGGATATATGCACAATAAAATTTACTTATATGTACACAGAGCCATATACTTTTCAAAACAACATTTAATAATTAAATATTAACAAAAGTTACATTGACAAACAGAAAAACATAACATAAACAGACCACATTCATAATATAATGAAAACTTGCTGACAGATGGAAGTATATCAAGGTAAACTATTTGCTCATATGCTGGGAATCTTTGTGTCAATTTCTTTCTTTTTTCTGAATTTAAGTAGGAATTTAAAAAATGAAATAAAACTGTAATGACCCCATGAGATCTAGCTTAAAGTCTCCTTAGAATTTGAGTCAGATAAAGATAGGAAATAATTCCCCAAGATTTCATATTATTTTTATGCTCTATATTTTATTTAATTTATTCATCTTATATACATTTATCCAGTACTTATTGTGTACCACCCATTGTGCTACCTTGCAAAAATAATTACATCTAACTGGCAAAAATAATTACATCTAACTGGCAAGTATTGTATAGAGTATAGAGCAAATTTAACAAATAGAAATTTCTGCCTAACATTCATATATTACTTTATTTGAGTCATCATTCTTTCTTTTAGGTTATATAAATAATATGCATTAAATGAACAATAAAGGTGGATCTGAATCACACAAAGAAAGTAGGCAAAATGGCATAATCTTCATTACCTATCATCAGAGATTAAATGCCATTGTTTTATATCTCTGAATTATAGTTAATCGCAATGATGATAGAAGCAATGAATGACCATGAATTCTGATATATAAAAATAAGCCTTTATTATAGAAAGATTATTAGATTTATTAAATTAAACATGTAAAATGTGCCCAGCAGAGTCTCTGGCTCAATAAATTAATGCTATTGTAATTACTTGACCTTTGTTTCTTCATTGCCTGGCAGTATCTTACAGTAGTTGAGTATGGTTGTGAAATCAATCAAAACAGTGTTCCTGACTCTTCAACATATCGGTTTTTTTGTTTGTTTTTACCTTACCATTTCTGTTTCCTTCTTTCTAAAATGGGTATAGTAGCAATGCCTACCTCTTTTTATTAGTTCTCTTAATTTTTATTAGAGGAAAAGTCTCTGAATCCATATGTATGGTTTAAGACAATAAAGCTAAGACCAAATGGACAGAATTTTCCAAATACACAAAAAGTGGATCCATTAGGTTTCCTCCTATGTCTTGCAATCATCTCTGCTTCCTTCAGTGAAAAATCCATGAATTTCAGTGATTAGTTTTTTTCTTTCTCCAATAAACGGTCCTTGTTGAGATCATTCCAAATATACTTTTGACACTTTCTTTAGTTGAAATGTAGTGGGGTTCCAAAGATATTTATTTGTAAACTGAAACAGTTTTCTTGCTGCAGTTTCCTTATAACATTTTTCATTGGTCATTTCTTAATGTAAAAATTAAGGGATTTAACACAGGAGTTAAGATACTGTAGAATACAGCAACTGCTTTATCAATGGGTAAATTAGTTGCAGGTCACATAGACACAAATGTGCAAGGCACAAAGAATAAGACGACCACTGTGACATGGGAGGCACAAGTTGACAGGGCATTGAGCCTTCCTTCCAAGCTGTGATTTTGGTGGGGACTGCAGGTTGACCATGTAAGAGACAGGCAAAGGAGGAAGCTTAACGGGCAGTGACCCACTGTTAGCAGTTACAAAATGTCCTAGAGTGTGGGTATCAGCACAGGCAAGAGTGAGCAATGGGTTAAGATCACACATGAAGTAATCTATGATGTTAGGGCCACAGAAGTGTAATCGGAACATGAAAAGAATCTGTATGGTTGCATGAAGTAAATCACCCACCCATGCCACTCCCACTAGCAAGCCACACACCCTCCAGTTCATGATGATTTCATAGTGCAAAGGCTTACAGATTGCCACATAGAGGTCATATGCCATCACAGTAAGCAGGATGATCTCACAACCCCTCCAAAAAAATGTTCCCCCAAAACTTGGGTCATACATCCACTGAAAGGTATGGTCTTTTCATGGAGTGAATCTATGATCAATTTTGGAGTATTAACAGAGGAGTAGCAGGCATCTATAAAGGAGAGATAGACAAGAAAGTAGTACATGCGGGAACCCAACAATGGACTAACAATGATAGTGACCACAATGGGCACATTTCCTACCACAGTGATGATGTAGATGACAAAAAACAAAACAAAACAACAAAAACAACAAATGCAAATGTAATATTCTGCATGTTTGGATTCTTCATAAGCCCCAGGAGAACAAACTGTCACTTTTCTATTCTCCATGAATTTCATGTTGCTCTTAATTATGTTACCTGAAAATACAGCATTTTTTACTAGTACACCCTTGAATTTATTAAACCTTCTCATTGTAAGAAATAATAAAAAATCTAAATTCTTAGATTTGTTCATTACGATGTGATTTTTTTGAGATAGAAATAAAGGTTATGAATTCTTGGGGCTTACGAAAACAACCTCCCACATGAATTTCTGTTAAAGACATAGATATGATGAACTTTTAAACACATAATACAAGAGATCATCTGTGCTCACTGATGATTAACAGCCTAATTTGGAAGTAGTGGCTAGTATACATATTTTCAGGTAACATGGGAAGGGTAGATAGACGATTGATATAAAGGTCATGTGTGTAAGGCTATGACATTTACCCTTTATTGGATGGGGTATTGAGATTCCTGGAAAGTAATGAGAAAATGAATGGAAGGCTAAAGAGAAATCTAGGGAAAGATTGTCTTGAAGGAAGAATGTGCTGGAGTTCAGAAAGAAGGTGGCAGCCAGTGACAAAGAAACTAGTTAGGAAACCATCTACAGTAGTTGACATGTAAGTAACTAGTTTTTGGTGATGTTAATAAAAGAAACAATAAAAATGCTACTGTAAATCATTTTAATGTTTCTTGTATGAATACAATTATCTTTACCATAGCTAATAATATATATTCATTAGTGATTCCTTGTTATGTATTACAGCATATGGATAAATACTTTGCACATGTGATTTCATTTATTACTTATAACAGCCTTTGTGGTTTGTATTGCTTACCCATTTATAGAGGACGATGCAGTCTCAGATATGAATGGAAATAGTTATAGTAATAATGATAATATTAGTTAAAATATAATGTTCACTTTGTGTTCTAAGAGTTTTGCAGAAATTGGTTATTCACTCTAAACCTTTGATATGGGTACTTCTAGTGGCTTTACATATTTTTTGCA
Source organism: Dasypus novemcinctus (assembly GCF_030445035.2). Lineage (NCBI taxonomy): Eukaryota > Metazoa > Chordata > Mammalia > Cingulata > Dasypodidae > Dasypus > Dasypus novemcinctus. The sequence goes on from NC_080682.1 coordinate 40,344,239, forward strand.
CAACGGGTATCAGAAGCAACATCTTGTCTGAGATAAAGCAGTTAGTACTTAGGTTAGGACTTAGGTCACTCTATTTATTTTCCTTCCCATTTCTTAGAATTTAATGATATTTATTATATTCTGAAATAATGGGTCGAGGATGAAATACTCTATTATCATATTTGAAAAGTGTTGAAATTAATGATTTACATAGAGAGAAAAATAACAATCTTTAATAAGAGTCATCACTATTATAAAAAAAAAAAACATACTCTTTACAGAGTATCTTAATGATGTTCGTGTCTTTTCATGAACAATCCCATCTTAAAACTGACCACCTCTTGGAATTGATAACTTTTAATAGGTAAAATGGCACACACTCTGAGAATTAAACTATTTGTTTAATTCAAATCAAATCAACGGTTGTTAGAAATGTGTTTTGAAGTGTCTATATCTGTCCTTTTAGGTCAAAATATAAATCTTTTCCTGAACGGACTCACTTGTAATAATAGGGAGAATTGATCTTCTAAATGTGGATGACTTTGCTCCTGAAAGGCATGAGGAAAAAAGTGTTGTAGAAACATATTTGCAGGGGTAACTCTGCCCTTGACAAATCTTGCTCTGCAGATATGAACAAAAGCCAAGTATTTCCACCTTGCACTTGCAGATATTTAATAAGTATCCAAAAATGATCAGGGACTGGTCTTGTGGTTGCTGCTTATTCTCACAGGAATTATCTCCTTTGGAGGACATTATTTTGAACAAATTAAGCCTGACACAAAAGGAAAATACTGTATGATTGTGTTACTATGAATAAATATATTGTGTAAATATTGTATATTGTATGATTCAAAAATTATATGTATCCAGTACATTTGAAAAAAAAAAGAAACAGAAATTCTTGAGTGCCATATTTGAGAGAAACCTATTCATTAAAGGGAAATTGTATTACTTCCACTTGCAAACATAACCAGTAAGACTCCTCATTCTCCTTCTGAAACTCTGTTGTTGAGAAAGCTGAATGCCATGCAAATAGCAGTCTGAAATAATTCCCTCTTGAGAAGCTTTGATTCAGTTTCCCTGTTATAACACAGGGAGCTTCTCTTTTCAGTCTAAATTGTTTTCTAGAAACTTGCTATTGAGTCCTTGAGAAATGGAGGAGTAGGAGCTTAAAAATAATGGCAACTACATTAAAATACATTATCTTTTACCCCGTTTCTCACATTTTACCAAAGGGCTTTGGAAATAGGCAAACACTCAGATGGTTACATATTAAATTAGTGCTGATTTCCATAGGATGATTATGGAGTACTAAACAGCATTAAAAATATAGAGATGTATACAAACCATAGGAACAGAGTTTCAGTTGTTCTACATTCCTGTCATTTGGTGTTTTTACTTTGTTTCCTTTTGGTCATTCTAGTAGGTATGTAGTGGTAAAGATATATTGTGGTTTTAATTTGTAATTCTCTGCTGACTAATGTTGCTGAGCTTTTTTTTCTCATCATCTTTTTGTCCATTTTTATAGCTTCATTTGTGGAGTTTCTGTACAAGGTCTTTGCACATTTTAAAAACAAGTTCTGCTTACCTTATTACTAAATTTTAAATGCTCTCTCTCTCTGTTTACACACCTTATATAGTTTCTTTGTCATACATATGATATTAATATAATTTTTTTAAGTCTGTGCCTTAACTTTTCATTTTTAAAATAGTGTCGTCGTTATGCAGAAGTTTAGGAATTTTGTCAAAGCCAAATTTAATCTTTTACTTAAGGTACATTTTTATTGTATCATATCATGGCCATGGTGTGCAATTATTTAATTTGGTTTCCTAGATTTTTTGAGGATGTTTGTAATTACATTAAAAGGGGATATTGGTCTCTATTTTCTTTTCTTGTGATCTCTTTGTGCATGGTATCATAATATCATAGTAACACTGTATTTATAAAATTGATAAGGAGTATTCCCTCTTCTTCTTGTTTTAGACAACTTTGAGAAAGTTTGAGGCTAATACTTCTTTAAATATTTGGTGGACTTCACAAATGAATCCACCTGGCCCTAGAATTTATTTTTTTTCAGAGTTTGTTTGTTTGTATGTTTAACTGATTTAATCTCTTTAATTGTAAATCTCCACAGCTTTTCAATTTCTCAATAATTTAAGGTACATACTATGTATGTTTCTGGGAATTTGAACATTTAATTCTTATAATCTAATTTGTTAGCTTAAAATTGCATGTAGTAATCATGTATAATTGCTTGTATTTCTGTATGTCAAAATTAACGTCCCCACTTACACACCTGATTTTAGTAACTTGAGTCTTCATTATTTTTCTCTTTCCAGTTTAATTAAAATTTTGTTCTTCGTCAAAACAATAGCAAATGGATTTGATGATTTTGTTTTGTTTCTATTTTGTGTTTAGTTTCCCTTTACTCTAATCTCAACTATTTCTTTCTTTCTGTTTTGGATTTAGTGGACACATTTTCACTTGTTCTTTATAGTGGAATGTTAGGTTATTAATTTGAAATCTTTCATATTTTGCAATGAATATATTTGAAGTTATAAATTTTTCACTGAACCCTTATTTTACTATATACTATCAGTTTGGCCTATGGCATTTTATTTTTATTCATAGGAATGTATGCTATAGTATTCTTTTGACATCTTCTTTAACTCATTGACTGTAGAAGGTGTTTTGTTTAATTTCCATATAATTTTGACTTTTCCAGTTATTGTGTTATTGCTTTCTAATTTCATTGCATTTGGTGGGAAAAAGTTTATAAGATTTTAGTTTTCTTAAATTTATTGTGCTTTTTTTAGTGGACTAATATACAGCCTACCTTGGAAAATATTCTACGTGCAATTGATTGGAACGCTTATTCTGCTGCTTTGGAGCAGAGTGTGATACATGTGTTGATTAGAAGTATTTGGTTTATAGTGTTATTTAAATCCTTTCTTTTCTTATTTTTTCTATGTCTACTTGTTCTGTAATTAATGGGAGTAAGGGTATTGATGTCTTCAAGTCTTAATTGTAGAACTGTCTATCACAACATTCAGTTCTGTGAGTATTTGCTCATGTACTTTGTGGCTTTGTTGTTTGTTCACATAAGTTTATAATGTGAATTATAAGTTCACATAAGTGAATTACTGTTTTGTTATAATATAATGACCACTTTCGTCTGTCATATTTTTGTCTTAAAGTATAATTTGTAAGATAGTAATTTAGTTATTCCATGTCTTTTGCTGTTATCATTTGTGTGTTACATCTTTTACATTTTTTAATAGTTTAAAAAAATTTAAAGATACTTACGTTGCATAAATGTTACATAAAAATATGTAGGGATTCCCATTTGTCCCACTCCCTCCCCCTTCTACACTTTCCTACATTAACAACTTTCATTAGTTTTGGACATTTGTTTCAACTAATGGACACATATTGGAGTATCGCCACTATGTGTGGATTATAGCTTATATTATACTTTAATCTCTCTCACACACAATTTTATAAGCTATGACAAATTATACAATGGCCTGTATCTCTCATTGCAATGCCATTCAGGACAATTCCATTGCCACGAAAAAGTCCATATATTACACTTATGTTTCCCTGTCCCGCCCCTTGAACCTCCAATGACCACTGCCTCCACATCAATCATAAAAGTTCTTCCATTGCTAGAATCACAATAAGTCTATTGTAGAATAACAGTAATTCTATTCTAGTCCATTGTTCATTCCCCAGTCCTGAAGATTCTGAGATAGTGATGCCCATTCCACCTCTAATTGAGAGGAGGCTTATATCCCCTGGGGCAGATGGATGGGACACTCTTGCTTGCAGTTGTAGACTCTCTCTTTTCCTTGGGATGGTCGTTTTCCATCATCATTTCCTTGTTAGTTGTCTTGGGTGAGTCCAATGAACTGGAGAGCAGATGTTGCAACTGTGTTGAGACTCAGGGCCTGAATGGCACATGAAAAGATCAAAGATTTTAATATCATGTAGGAATAAAAAGAAGCTGCAAACACTAAATACAGTATTAATAACTTACATATCTACCTATATATTTAATGACACTTATTTACTTTTTGTGTGGTTTCTAAGTATTGCCTTAAAACCATATGAATTCCTTAACATTTCTTACCAATCAGGGCTACTAAGGATGAACACTCAGCTTTTTTTTCTAGATAAGTCTTAATTTATCCTTCATGTTTGAAGGACAGAATAGGTAGGCAAAACTCTTGGTTGATAGTTTTCTTCTTTCAAGCATTTATATATGTCAATCCAGTGTCTCTTGTCATACAAGGATTCTGAAGAGAATTTAATTGTTAATCTTACTGAAGAACACTTTTATGTAACAAATAGATAATTTCTAACTGCTTTCATGATTTTCTCATTGTCTTTGTCTTTTGAAAGTTTGATTATAATGTGCAATAGTGTGGTTATATTTGAATTTATCCTAGTTGGAGTTCATTGCACTTTTTGGAAATATAGTTTCATGTTTTTCATTAAATTTGGGAAGAGTTTGTCTATTAATTCCTCAAATATTATTTCTGTCCTGTTCTCTACCCCTCTCTGCAACTTCCATTATGCAAATGTTGGGACACTTTAAATTTTCAAAATCTCTTAGATTCTTTTTATTTTTTTTCCTCTTTCTACTCCTCAGACTGGATAATCCCAATTGACTAATTTTTAAGTCCAATGCTTCAGTCTTCTGCTTTCTGAAATCATTGGTTGAATCCCATTTTGAATTTTTCTTGTAATTTTAATACTATCAGTTTCAGATTATCTGTTTAGCTATATTTAGAAAAATAATTTCTGTCTCTTTACTGTTGTTTTCATTCATGAGACTTCATTCTCCTGGTTATCTTTAATTCTTTATGGTTTCACTTTGCTCTTTGAACATATATAAAATAGTTGTTTTAAAGGCTTTTTCTAGTTATATCAACATGTGAGATTCCTCATGTTTCTATGCATTTGTCTATTTTCCCTATACATGGATATACAGTTTTGCGTCTTTCTATACCTCATAAATTTCTGTTGAAAACTGGATATTTTGAATAATATGGTATCTCTGAAAACAGACTCTTTCCTCTCTGCAGGGCTTGCTGTTGCTGCATATGGCTGTAGTTGTTTATATTGACCTTTTTAAATTTTTTATAAAGACTCTACTCTTGGTTGTATGTGGTCCCTGACATCTTTATTCCATTAGCTTTGTGATTTGCTAATGATTTGACCATGATTTGATTAAATGTTTGTAACAAAAAATGTATGGTTCTGTTGAAAACTGGATATTTTGAATAATGTGGTATCTCTGAAAACAGACTCTTTCCTCTCTGCAGGGCTTGCTGTTGCTGCATATGGTTGTAGTTTTTATACTGACCTTTTTAAATTTTTTACAAAGACTGTATTCTTGGTTGTTTTTGGTCCCTGACATCTTTATTCCATTAGCTTTGTGATTTGCTAGTGATTTGAACATGATTTGATTAAATGTTTGTAGCGAAAAATGTATGGTTGCATTCCATGTTCTGTGTTAGGACACTCCTTGAAAGCTAAGTAAGGCTCTTTACAATTGTGCATATCCTTCAATTCCTGCTTGTGAAGAGTCTAAACATCAGACAATGATAAAAGTTTAGAGTCTTCTCAGGATATTTTTCAGCATGTACTATCCCAGAAGATGCATGCAGACTTCTAGATTGCCTGTTACACAGAAATAGCTTTTCAAATACTTTACTTCCCATGGTATATCCTTCCATAGTCTCTTATATCTAAGATTTTTAAGTCTTTCCTATTATTCATTATTTAAAGCAGCTGTTGGCTCCTGCATTGATATTTTCAAGACATTACTAATGGTGGCAATCACCAGAGTCACTTTTTCAGGTAGCCATCAGACAAGTCAAGACACATAACCACAATGTTTTTTTAAAGATAAAGGTATATTTGTCTCCTTTACACCAGGAATATGGGCCACCAATCCACATTGCTTCTGCTGAATTACACAGTTCTCTGAATATATTTTTGGGCTTCCTTCATCATTAAGTTTAATTCTGGCTATGGTATATTCATTTTCGATATGTTTTATTAGAGAAGCAAGTTTACAGAAAGATCATACAGACATACAAAGTTCTATAGCCCAACAGAATATTAAAATTTTTCATAAGTGTGATAACTTTGTTATAATTGGTGAAAGAATACTACTATAATTGTGCTCTTAAATATAATTCACAGTTTACCTGAGGTTGTATTTTTACTTTGCAAAGTCTTATGGGCTTCTAAAATTTTTATTCAGGTAACATATAAAATGTGAAATTTCCCCTTTTAGTCACATACATATACATAATTCAGTTTTGTTAATTTTATCCACAGTGTAAAATCATCCATAATCAAAATTTTCCCATCAACAAAGTGGAAATTTTGTACCAATTAAGAATTAATGTCCCATTCCTTGCACCCATCACAGCACTTGGCAACTGTATTCTAGGTCTGGAGCCTGTGTGATTGCTTAGTCTAATTATTTAATAGCAGTGATCAATATTTTCTTGAAATGGCTGCCTAACTTCATAAAATATGAATTCTTCAAAATCCATCCATATTTTTGCAGAAATCAGAACTTCATTCTTTTTCTATGGGTGAATAGTATTGCTTTGTATGTTGTTTTAGTTTCCTAGGTTCCTCTAGCAAATACCATGAAATGGAGTCACTTAAGCAAAAGAAATGTACTAGCTTAAAGTTTTGAGGCTTGGAAAATGTCCGAATCAAAATGTCAGCAAGGCAATGCTTTCATCAGGAAGACCAGCACATTTTGGCTGGCTGTTGGCAATTCTGGCTCCTCTGTCACATGGCAAGGCATTTGGCAGTTTCTGATAATTTCAGGTTTTTCTTCCATGGCTTTTTCTATCTCTCTGTATTCATTCCATTTATAAAGGACTCTAGTAATAGGATTAAGATCCGCCCTGAATAATGTGGGTCACACCTTGACTGAAGTAGCCTTATGAAAAGGTCGTACTTACTGTGGGTTTACACCAATAGGAATGGTAAGAACATCATTCTCTGAGGTAAATATAGCTTCAAAGAACAACACTCCATCCTCCGAACTCCAAAAAGACATTCTTTCCACATATCTAATACATTTATTCATTTGCAGTACCTGAAAAGCATTAAATCATTTCAGAAATAGTGCTTGGTACAAAGTCTCTTCAAAATCAGTTATAGATGTAGTCTACTCTGGAATGTAATTCCCTTCTATCTGTGGACTATGAAACCTAGAGAACAAGTTAACTGCTTACAATATACAATGGAATGACAAGCATAGGATAAATATTCATATTCCCATAGGGAAATACTGAAGGTATACAAGGGTCACAAGCTCCAAACCATTGCAAAACCCCATAAGACATACTTCCTTAGATTTCAAGATCTGAGAGTCATCCATAGAATAACATTTTGTACTCCTAGCCCAGTGGAGTAGCAGACCCACCCTTTCTTAAAGATTGTGCAGAGGTTTGTCATCCCTGAACATGGGTGTGAGGTAACAACCTCCCTGAGCATTATGTTGGCAACCAGAATCTCTTTAATCCCCAGGACACAGGCTCAACTTTTCTAAGCACTGAGGTTGTGACCAGACTCTCCACAATTCCCTGGGCACAAACTCATCTCATTCAGTTATTGGGGAGATGGCTAGACTGTCTGCAATCCAGGGGTATATGTTTCACACTCTCTGAAGACTAGAGTGGCAACGCTCTTCCTGAAAATTGGGTGGAAGCCTTGCCCTTTCCAAACACAGTCTCAAACTCACACTTCCACACACATGTGTGAGCTGCTCTATTGGCCCAACAATATATCTTCAGTCCAGACCTCAGCTTCTATTGTTCTGTGCTTGATTTTTCCTTTAATCTATACCTTTTCTACACCTTTTAGTTCAGGTTGGCAGTGATTCCATTCACACAGATATCTCAAAAGCCTTGTTGGTTTGCAGATTGTACACGGTGATCCAAACCATCGGACCAAAACCTTTCTACAGGTCATTCCTGGGTAACTGCATCTACAAATCTGAAGCACAATGAAAGGGCTGAGTGGATTAATTTTCAGTAAAATCATCACAAGGAGTCTGATTCTATGGGGAATTGCTTTATGGAAGCTCAGAATTTTCCAAACCATTAAAATCTGGTTCCTTTGTGCCCAGGAATCTCAGTTCTCTGCTTATCCCTATCCTCTCTCAATTTACTGTAAAGAGCAATAAGACACTAGGCCAATTGTTACTAATTTACCTTGGAAATCAACTCAGCTAAATGTCAAAGTTCATCACTCTAAAACTTTACCTTCCATCCAACATCAGAACTCAATTTTGCCAAGTTCTCTGGCACTTTAAACAAAGATTGACTTTCCTCCACTTTCTATTAACAAAGTCAGCATGTTCTTTTAAGTCCTCATCAGAATTAATTTTAGCATCCATAGATCTACTAACAGTCTCTTCAATAAACTAGCCTCTTCTATCAACCACCTCACAATTCTTTCAATCTCTATAAATTTATCCTATTCCAAAGCAGTTTCTACCTTTTTGTTATTTGCAGTAGTAGCACCCAACTCACCTGGTACCAAAGTCTGGTGTAGATTTCTAGAATGTATAAGCAAATACAATGAAATGGCCTGGTTTAAACAAAGGGGATTTATTAGCACACAGTTTCCAAACTAGGAAAATGTCCAAATCAAGGCATCATCAAGGCATATGGCTTATGATGTTGAACAACTTCCCTTGTACTTTTTGGCCATTTATATATCTACTTTGAAGAAATTTTGATTCAAGCCCTTTCCACACTTTTTAAAAATTGAGTTGTTTGTCCTTTTATTTTTGTGCTCTAAGATTTCTTTATCTTTTTTGGATATTTAACTTTTACTGGGTATTTGATTTCCAAATATTTTCTCCCATTCTGTCAGTTGAACTTTTACTTTTCTTTTTACATCCTTTGATCAACTAAAATTTTTAAATTTGTCATCCCATTCACTGACTGTTTTGTATTTAATTCAGGCTTTCAGTGTTAATTTGAGGATACCACTGCTTATCACAAGGTCTTGACGATACTTTACTATGTTTTCTTCTAGGGGTTCCTCAGCCAGAATGAAAGACATCAAAAGAAATTTCAAGCCACTCAAATATAGGTGTCAGGGATACCAGCCAAAGAAATCACACAGGTTCTAGTAGAAAGATGTTTTACTCACATAGAGAAGAGACAGAGAAAGATCGGCTTCATTAGTAGACATTTGTTTCCCATACCAGTAGGTTTCATACAGTGACTGAGGAAGGCAAATGTTATATGTGCAGCATCCATCCTTCTCTTGTGTTCATGTCTTGCCAGAGCACCAAAATCACATTGTTTCCAGTGATTGTTTACAGATGCTTAGGGAAATAGGGGAAGGAATGAACTAGCAGTCATCCTATCTACTACATAGGTGTTTTATACTACCAGGTGAACACATCTGATCTTAAGCCCATGCTGTATTTGTGGGCACCAAAGAAAGGTGGCAGGTTACATAAGAACTGATCCCTACCAGAGCCTACTTCCTGACTATTCTTGGGACCTCTAGATAAAAAAAGTATATATTTTTTTATATACCCATTTTCCATTTTGGATGGTGAGCTGTATATCTGGGTCATGGTACACAACAGTGATAGATATCACTTTTGTGTACCATTTTCCTAAAATCTTTAAGTGAATTTTGAAGAGGACATGTAATATCATACTTCCATTATGTTTATCAGTCCCATTATGTTGATCAGGCCTGCTTGAACTTCTCCCTCTGTATCAAAAGCATATATTACACTAACACAATGAGCACTTCCTGGTAAAGGATGGATTGCAACAATTTACCTCACCCATTTCCTAGCCCAAAGTAGCTGAGTAGGTTGAAGGGCTGTTTCTCCAATCTTGTGGAGGACTTTTACTGCATTGCTTATGCCCTATATGTTATGCACAACATGTCTAGTCATTTATGTAAAAGCAGCACTTTTCTCCTAGGATAACAAATGTATCACTGGCTTGTGGTGTCAGAATGTCCAGCACTCTGTAGTTCTGGAAGGCAATCCTGTTGCATTGTCTATCTTGTGTTGAAACAGTCCCAGTGAAACAAACCACAACATTTGATACAGTGAAACAAACCACAATATTGATTATTAACGTCATTAAGAATCTCTCCCAGATAGGAAACAATGCTATTCATTTTTTTTTTTGTTTGGTTTGGTTTGGTTTTTTGAGGTACTGGGGGCCAGGGATTGAATGTGGGACCTTGTGTGGGGGAAGCTGTGCCAATTGATCCACACTGGCTTCCTGAAGTTGGTTTTTCATTGGTTTTACTTGTTGAAATTTTTGTTTAGTCAGGGTGCACTGGGAACCAAACCTGGGACTTGCCATGTGGGAGGCAGGATCCCAACCACTTGAGCCACATCCAAGCTCTATGTTTTTAATATAGAAATAAAATTTCTCCCCCAAGATTGGGATATTTCTTATTGGGATCCCTTGGCCTTCAAAAATAAAAATGTCTCCTACATCCAATGGAGTTGATCATACTTGCCTATAGAGTGTTTCTTTTGTGACTTAGGTCATATACCCAATAGACTGGTGGGGTCCACTATGTTGAGAGGTTGGCTGGAATGATGTGGAAAGACAGCCAGTCATTTCATTTTAAATGATAATAGAGACAGTGATTGGCCAAGTTCTTTGGGCCTGCTCTGGACAAATAACCAATGATTGAAGATGGACCAGCTCCATCCCAAAAACAAGGAGTATTTAACTGCAAGCAAAACAATTTTATTCCTCTACCTGATAACATTTATGCCACTTCTCAACCTGAAACTGTCAGAGTAGACATTGTGCCATATCCCTCATTCTTGAGAAATGAAAAAAATTAAGGGCGGAATGTCACCACTTACTAAAGTGGATTTATTGTTATTGTAGTTATTTTCTTGTGATAACTGAATAATAAAAATTTAAAAGTGAGGGAAAGAATAAGATAGTCTCAGTTTAATGAAAGCTCAGGGTGTTCATCACCCTATAAGCAATGTTAAGAGGAATTCTTCAGAATGAAAGGAAAAGACACTAGACAGTGGTTCAAAGTGGCATAAAGAAATAAAGACCAATGGTAAGGGTAACATTTTGGGTAATTATAAATGCCAGTATTATTGTAGTGTATTGATCGGTATGTAACTGCAAAACTTCCTTCTTACAGATAAAAAATGCAAATGGATAAAAAGTAATACTACATTTTTTTATTTTGGATATACAATGTACAAAAATATAAGAGGTAATGTACAAAAAAGGTGGGGAACAGAAAGATATAGGGAAATATATATATATGTTATCATAGTTAAGACAAGGAAAGTATTTATATATAGACAAAGTGGTCAACTCAAGAAGAAGACATAATGACTATAAGTATATATATACACACATAAGGGCAGACCTGAAAATATATGAAGGAAACATTGCAAGATATGAAGGAAGAAATAATTGGTTCTCCACTAATACTAGGATACTTCAATCCACCACTTTCAATCATCAATAGAACTTCTAGGAAGTATATCAAAAAGAATATAGAAACTTCAGTGATACCATGGACCAACACTATCTAAAAGACAGGCAGAACAGTTCATCTAACAGCTGTAAAACACACATTCATGGAATAGAAACACACAAAGCTAGGAGTAGAATGAAAAATCCTCAACACAGAAAGGGCATATATTAAAAACCTAAAACTAACATCATACACAAATGTGAAAGATTAAATGTTTCTCTCAGATTTAGGAAAATCAAAGGATACCCAGCCACCAGTTATTCAACATGGTACTGGAAGTTCTAGCCACTGCAGTGAGGCAAGAGAAAATGCATACAAATTAGAAATGATGAACTAAAACATCCATTATTTGCAGGTGACAGTATATCATACTCAGAAAATTTTGAAAAATCAGTAACAAAGCTACTACAGATAATAAAAATATCAGATAATTGAAGGAGTACAAGTTCAATAGTAAAAAATCAATAGATCAATAGTGTTTCATGCACTAGTAATGAACATTGTGAAGTAGAAATAAATGCAAATTTTGAACTTACAATAGTAAGGAAAAATATATAGGAATAAAATTAACCAAGTATGTAAAACTTTTATGCACAGAAAAATACAGAGCATTTCCAGAAGAAGTGAAAAAGATCTAAGTGAAAGGAAGGACATTCATGTTCATGGATAGAATAATAAATACTAAGATATCAATTCTATCCAAAGTGATATACATATCTGACCCAATCCCAATCAAATTTCAATGACATTCTTTGCAGAAACAGAAAAGTAAACATCATCAACCATTAAGGAAATTCAAATCCACTAGAATGCCAATTATTTTTTAAACAGCAGAAATCCCTTCTTGCATTGGGGAGGACATAAAGAAATAGGAACACTAGTTTATTGCTGAGGAAATATAAAAAGTGCCACCACCGTGTGGAATAATTTGGCAGTTCCTCAGAAAGTTGTGGATAGAATTATCATTTGACCAGGAAACCTCACCTATTGGTATGTACTTAAAATAATTTGTAGCAGAACTTAAACATATATTTAGACACCAATGTTGTGACAGCATTGTTAACAAACACCAAAGATAGAAGCCACCCAAGAGTCCATCAACAAATGATGGATAAATACATGTGGTATATACATATAATGAAATATTATTCACCCATTAAATGGAATGAAGTTCTGATACATGCAAACACATGAATGACATGAATCTTGAAGACATATTTTTAAATAAGCCAGACACCAAAAAACAAATATTGGAATAAACCATTGATATGAAATTATAAGAATAAGCAATTTCATAGAATCAGAATTTAGAATGCAGGTTACCTGGAGGCAGGAAGGTAATGAGGAATGAAGAATTAATGCTTAATAGGTGCATAATTTCTGTTTGGGTGATGAAAATGTTTTGGTAATGTTTGGGACTGGTGGTAGCAATTCATTGTAAATTAAATTAGCATCACTAAGTTTACATTTGAATGTGTTTAAAAGGGGAATAAATATTAAATCTTATATATGTTAACAGATTAAATTGTTTAAAAATACATAAGACTGTACATAGCAGGCAGTGAACTCTAATGTAAACTATGGACTCTAATTAATACTACATTTATGAAAATATTCTTTCATCAATTGTAACAGTTTCTACACTAGTGCAAATTACTATTAAAAGGAAGTTACTTTAGGACATTGCATTTCTGCATGAATTTTTGTAAAACTCTTACATTAAAAAAATATATATATAAGTAGATACAACCCCAGGTAGTGGTGCCCCTGAGGGCTATGGAGACACCCAGGTCCTATGGTCATGACTGATGGCTCTGGAGTTCGGTGCCTTGCCAGTGTGCCCTACTTTGAAATTTGTGCTCCTGAGTGTGATTGACTTGAACTCAGATGTGACCTCTCTACACATGCCTATTCTGTCACTTTTACTGAACCTGTGTTTGGCACAGGTGTATGCTCAGGAGACTTGAATCTCTGAACTTTATGTGTCAGCTGGTCCCTAACCCTCAGCAGAGTTGTAACACCTACTGTCCGGTTCATTGGACTTACCCAAGTCAGCTCTCAGCAAGGGGAGGTTGGTCAACCACCACACCAGGGAACTGAGAGAGTCTATAGTTGCAAGCAGGAAAATTCCATCCATCAGCCATGTGGGATCTAAAGCCCCCACTCAATTTAGAGGTGGAGTGGACATCGCCATCCCAGGGTCCTCAAGATGGAGGAATAAAATATGGATTAGAGTGGACATACTGGTGTTCTACTATAGAATTAGTGTGACTCTAACAATGGAAAAAATATATCATTGATGTGGAGACAGTGGCCACAGGAGTTGCTGAAGGCAGGGAGAGGGAAAAATGAGGTGTGATATTGGGGCATTTTTGGGACTTGGAGTTGTCCTCAATGACATTGCAGGGACAGATGCAGGAAATTATATACCCCGCCATAACCCACTGAATGGATATGGAGAGAGTGTAAACTACAACATAAACTATAATCCATACTGTGTATCAATGCTACAAAATGTGCTCATCAAATGCAATGAATGTACCACACTGATGAAAGAAGTTGTTGATGTGGGAGGAGTGAGGGCTGTGGGGAGTGGGGTATAGGGAAGCTCATATTTTTAATGTAACATTTTGTGTGATTTATGTATCTTTAAAAAAATAATAATAATGCTTAATGAAGAAAGAAACTGATAAATTTAGTTAGAGAATTGTAGCATATTAAATTACACAGAAATTATTTCACAATTTCACCTTTAAAAAAGCCATCTGGATTGGTGGCCCACGTTCTCAGTGCATGGGGAACAATTTAGACATTAAAAAAAGGAATTGGGAGTATGTACTTTGACCTGTCTAGTGGCTTCATTAGGAATTGACTCTGGTGGTTGCCTATGATACTCATGCCTTGGAAAATAATCAAAACTCCAGAGAATGTCTCCTGGTTAACATTGTTAAAAATAACAAATGGAAATATAGAGGTTGACGTCATCTCAGAAATGAATGATAGATGGGAAAACAGTAGAAAAACTGAAAAATCTGGGAAGAAAGAGACTATGGAAAGCTATATATTGGGAAATAAAGTCTTTGAAAAGCCCCTTTGTATGAAAGGCAATCGAAAAGACCACATGCATGTACAAGGATAAGTACATGCTCAGAAAATTACAGAGAAGACTTTTGTCTCTGTCTGATACTTAGGCTCTACATAATCAATAAGGAGAGTATAAGAAGAGTTGTGAAGAGCCTGGCTAAGTGTTCAAGAAGTGTCCCAACACAGAGCAAGGAATGGAAGAGTACTTTTTGCTGTACAGTTTTAACCAAATCACTCTCAAATCACAAGCAAACCACAAAGCTAATGGAATAGAGACTTGAGTTACCACATAACACAAAGAATACAGCATTTACAAAAAAGGTAGGAACTCAAAAAATAACTAAATGTATCAACAACAAAAAGCAACAACAAAAGCTGAGGAGAGGTGAGAATCAATTTTCTAGTGACACTACATTATGTTATTCAAAATGCCCAGGTTTCAATTAAAAATCATAGTCAAGAAAAGATGGAAAATCCCCTAAATATATCTTAATAAGACACCCAGGCCCAGAGCCTCAACAGACTTCAGCTCCTACACTTTGATTTATTGGACTGACCCCATTCAGCTAACATGGAGTTGAAGAAGGTCAACCACCACACCATGGAGCCTAGAGTGTCTACAACTGAAAGCAGGAGGATTGCATCCAGTATCCATGAGGAATCTAAGCCCCCACTTGACATAGATGTGCAATGGACACAACCAATCCAATGTCCATAGAGAAAATGTGGAATGGGTGTGGGAAGGGTAGCCATGGTGGCTGCTGGGTTTGGGGAATGGGAGGAAGAGATGAGATGTGGAGGCGTTTTCGGGACGTGGAGTTGTCCTGGGTGGTGCTTCACGGACAATTACAGGACATTGTAGACCCCCTCAGGGCCCACTGGATGGAACGGGGGAGAGTGTGGGCTATGATGTGGACCATTGACTACGGGGTGCAGTGATGTTCAGAGATGTACTTACTGGGTGCAATGGTTGTCTCACAATGATGGGAGAGAGTGTTGCTGTGGGGGGAGTGGGGGGTGGGGGCAGTGGGGTTGATTGGGACCTCGTATTTTTTTAATGTAATTCGTAAAAATAAATAATTTTAATTAAAAAAATAAAAAAAACCCAGAAAAAAAAGAAAAGATGGAAAAAAGAATATCCCATTTTCAGCAAAACAAAGAATATATAAAAACTACTCCTGAAGAATTTAACTTACCGATAAATCTAGCAATATGTTTTTAAACAACTGTTTATATATTGTCAAAGAGAAACCGAAATTATGAGCAAAGAACTAAGTGGAAACCAGGAGAATTATGTCTGAAAAATGGGGAATAATAATAAAGAGGTAGAAATTATAAAGGATGTTAATAGAAATTCTTGGGTATATAATGCAATACTGATATGCAAAAAATTAACTAAAGGGATTCAATAGAAGGTTTCAGCAAGCAGCAGAAATATTCAATTAATGTAAAACTTGATCAGTTAAGCTTATCTCATTTTGGGAAGCAGAGATAAAAAGAAACACAGAAAAATCAACAGAGTCTAAGAGATTATGTGACATCATTAAGTGTCCCAACATTTGCATAATGGAAGTCACAGACAGGCAGAGAGAGAGGGGGGAGGAAATGTATATTTAAAGAAATAATGATGAAAAAGTTACTAAATTGCAGAAATTAAAACTAAAGATTATTACCATTTGAATATATATACAAAAATCCTTAACGAAATACTAGGAAACCCAATCTAGCATTATATTAAAATAATTGTACAACATGACTAACTGGGGTTCATTATAGTCATGAAAGGATGGTTCAAATTTGAAAATCTGTTAGTGCAATAAACCACTTTAATTGAATGACAGAAATGTCATTATCAAATCATTTATTTGGAAAAGCATTTGACAATGTCTAACTCTTCTTCCTAATTAAAAAATTCAAGAAACTTGGAAATAGTGAAATTACTTCAATGTTATAAAGGGAATCTATGAAATCCTCAAAACTAAATCATACTTGTAACAATTTGCCATTTTTTATGAATTCTAAAAATAGATATTGGATTATGTTTGTAAACTGGGCTGCTTCTCTGGACATATTAGATTATATTGGATTCAGAGGTTTCATTTGTACTTAATTACATAATGACTGGGGTGTTGATTGGATCATGTCAGTAGGAGGTTGAGCCCCAGCCCCCTTGGTGGGTGGGGCCTCACAGAGAAACCACACTTCAGAAAAGGGAGTTTATAATTTTCAGCTGGAGCCCAGGAAGTAAGCATATAGGGAAGCAGCTGACCTTGGACAGAAGTGAGCCCTGGGAAGAGAGGAACCCAGGAAGTTGAAACTCTTGTCAGACATTAACAGAAAATATAAGAGAGTGAAGTGATAGAAAATAACTCAAAGAAATAGATGGCTTTACAATGGATGGTTAAGGAAGTCCTAAGAGGGAGCATTTGAATCCTATATTAAGTGATATGACAAAACAGCAATGCTAAGATCTAGAAGAGGGTAATTTCGGGAAGCTAGATGAATTAGTGCAAAGACCTTAGTGCAAAAATGAGGTCATCTTGACGGGATCATTGAATGGGAGAGTGGGACCCTGTGTGGTCAGAGAAGAAATGTGTGAGTGGGGAGCAACTGTGCAGCTTAATAGGCCATGAAAAGAACAATTAGAAGTGGGTGTAAAGTTGGTTAAACAGAGCTTTCTTTCTACTAATCTTAGCTCAGATTTTCTAAATGAATGTAGGGAATTTACATGGGGAGAAAACTTTTCTAAATTAAAACAAAAGTAGGGCATAAAGAGACAAAGTAGAGATCAGTGCTGTGAACTACACCAAAAAGGCCACTAAAGAAAATGCCAGAAGGGACACACAAAGCTACTGGGCAAAGGTGGTTGCTGGAGGAAATACGTTTTAATTATGGTCATTGTGATTTGAACTTAGAACTGAACTAATACATTTATTGTTGGTGGAAATGGAAATGAAAGACAGTGGATAACAATCATCATGCAGGCCAAATAAAATACCTGTACTCACCCAATAAGCACCCCTTTAATTATTTTACTCATGTTCCTTCCGTTTGCTGCCACTCAAATCTGAACATAGTTAGATAAATGCTGTAAATTCTTGCTCTTGGGTCTTTTAACCCTTGCTGCCCTAAGTCACTCTTTCTCTATCAATTTATCTGCTTCATTCTCTTTAGCATTTTTCAAAATGAATTATTTATTTTTTTAAATTATATTTACTTGTGTAATGCCTGTCTTTCTCCACTAAGAAACATTTAAAGGTGTAGCTTTTAAAGGTTTAAAAATCTAAGTGTTTAAATGTGAGCCAATCCACAAGGTTCAAATCCCATCTCAAGTATTCATTAGAGCTTGTTAATTTAGGAAACAGAAGTTATCTAAGCTTCAGTTAACTCTTCAGGATAACAGGAATACAAGTTGACTATTTCATAAGGCTTTTATGAGAATTAACCAAGACCATGCCTTCTTAGCACCTGCCACTTTGTAATAAGTAACAATGACTTTCATTGAATTTGTTGGCAGGATGATTTTAGTAGCATGAAAAAGATGTTCATCAAGGATTTGAGACATACATCCCATTATAAAAGATGTTTTTTTCTTTTTAGTAAGTGTGTCAGCTGGGCATTTTAGGAATCATGGATGAAGACAGAAGTTATCTGTAAAAGATAAGAGAAGAACATATTAATGACTAATCAAGAAGGTGAAGGAAAACTGGATTAAATCAAAGACAAACCCTGTGCATGGATAAGAGTTCTTAATTTTCTAAAGATATAAACTCTTCTTAAATGAATCTTCCTGAATAAAATCTCATTGAAAATACAAGCTAAATGTCTCAGACTCTGTACATCACTTTAAGTAAATATGATATGAATAGGGCGTAAGAGTATCACTGTGGAAGGGAAAAGGTTTTCTGGTGGATGTGTGGGAGTGCTGTATATTATATATATACATTGCTGTGGTCTAGGACTCCTGTGAAGAAAAGCTGAATAATTAGGGGGGGGGGGGGGAAGAAAAAAATAGGATGTGGAATTTTTTCAAGTCAACATTCTTTATCTAAGTTCTTTATCTAACTTTATCCAAGTTCTTTATCTATCCTTTAAACTCATCGCTATATGCCATTCCCTAGTAAGGGACCATGACATTATATTGGGCTTCAAATTTCGGGGAGTTCTGGATCACAGAGTGTTTCAACAATGGCAATGGAGGGATACTGGTATGGGATACCAATGACAGGTGATATATGACTGACAGGGAGCTGTACAGAACATATGTCCAGGGTGCATGGTAATGTTTGGATATACTCATAGTGGCAACAATTAAAAACCACAGTAGGGGGGGTACTGGGTTCCTGGCCAGTGGTGCTCTGTCGTGGTCCCTAGGGGAGCAGCGACAGTCTCCCAGGTACAGTGGTGGGGACCGGGAGGGAGTGAGGGTTCAACAGTGAGCCCCAGATGCTAATGACTATGCTTGTGAGCTGATAAACCCAAAATAAGAACAAGGCCTAGAGCAACTTTGTGCCTGGGAATTTCCTTCTGTCAGCCTTCATGTTACTCAAATGTGGCCAGTCTCGAAGCCAAACTCAGCATGTAAATGCAATGCCTTCCCCCCAGCGCGGGACATGACACCCGGGGATGAGCCTCCCTGGCAACGAGGGACCACTATCAACTACCAACTGATGATGCAACTGGAAAATGACCTTATACGGAAGGTTCAATGCGGATCAGCAGAATATCCATGTCTACATAAAATACCATGACTTTAAAATGCTGTTTGACCTAAAGTAAGGGGGAAATGGAAAGGAGAAATGAGTTTATATGGCTACGAGTTTCTAAAAAAGAGTCTGGAGGCTGGCAGAAGGTTTGCCCTCATGCACAACTGAGCAGAGTCAGAGAGACAGATAAAGCAGATACAACCCCCAGATATTGGTTCCTTTGAGGGCTAAAGAGACCCATGGGAGTTATGGTCATGGCCGATGGGGTTAACTACCAGGGCAGATGGCCCCTCTTTGGAAATGGTGTTTATGTGTGATGAATCTGGACTCAGATGGGATCTCCCTTCATAAGACTTTCATGCTAATGTGCTGGAGGTGCAGTTAATGTTGGGGTTTAAGATATATTTAGGGGATTTGAATCTCTGGACTGACAATGTGATAGCCAGATCCTGAGCCTCAACAGACTCCAGCACCTACAATCTGATTTATTGGACTTACCACACTCAGCTAAGATGGAGATGAAGAAGGACAACCACCACACCATGGAGCCTAGAGTGATTACAACTGAAAATGGGAGGATTGCATCCAGCATCCAGGTGGAATCTGACCCTCCTCTTGACATAGAGGTGCAATGGACACAACCAATCCAATGTCCACATAGAAGAGGTGGCATTGGATTGGGAAAAGTGGACATAATGGACAAAGGGTATGGGGAAAGGCAGGAAGAGATGAGAGGTGGAGGCGTCTTCGGGACATGGAGCTGCCCTGGATGGTGCTTCAGAGGTAATCACCGGACATTGTAAATCCTCACAGGGCCCACTTGATGGAATAGAGGAGAGTATGGGCCATGATGTGAACCAATGTATATGAGGTGCAGAGGTGCCCAAAGATGTACTTACCAAATCCAATGGATGTGTCATGATGATGGGAACGAGTGTTGTTAGGGGTGGGGGGTGGGGGGGTGGGGTTGAATGGGACCTCACATATATATTTTTAATGTAATATTATTACAAAGTCAATAAAAAATAAAAAAATTAAAAAAAAAAAAAAGAATAGAAACCACATGCTGATGGAAGTCATTGTAATTGGGAGAAATGACCAGGATATGGCCCCTCTAAGCATCTGTATGAATCAACTTCCCTACCTGTTGCCCAATCTAATTGCAGAGACAGAATATTATCCTCTCTTTCCCTTTCCTGTACCCCTTAGGAAAACTTAATTAAATGTAATTGTTCTTAAAAAAAAAAAAAAAAAAAAAAAAAAAAGAAAATACAAGCTAAGCTTTGTTTTGTAACCAGACTTTTATTTATTTACATTTAATTTGAAACATAAATATGCAAGAATATGCATAATTCTGAAAAAGAACTATAATGAGGGATTTCTAGGCTTATCAGATGACAAAATGTATTATAAATCTAAAGCAATTTATCACGTGTGAAATGACACACTAAAATAGGATAAATGTAACAGAATGGAGTCCTGGGATTTCAAGTCAGCATGCAAAATGTAATTATAAAGCTATAAAAACATAGCCACCCTGAAAAAGAGCTAAAATCTAAAATTCCAATCCCTACCTCATTCCTTATATTTAAAAAATACCAGATAGAGCAAAAATTCAAATGTAAAGTAAAATACCAGAAAATGTATTTTTAAAAAATGTTTTAAAAATTGTGAATTATGGAAGAATATTTTGGTAAAAAGAGAAGCATGGAAATTCTAAGGAAGATATAAAAATATATAATTTTGAGAAATCAGATATGTAAATATAAAAATATTTTACATGGCCAAAAAT
This sequence comes from Dasypus novemcinctus, assembly GCF_030445035.2. NCBI lineage: Eukaryota > Metazoa > Chordata > Mammalia > Cingulata > Dasypodidae > Dasypus > Dasypus novemcinctus. The sequence continues at coordinate 40,365,354 of NC_080682.1, forward strand.
ATTCTGGATAGCAGAAAAATTAAAATTAAACCACAGGTTTGGACTGTATAATTACATATATATGTTAAAAGGGATAAAGTATTTAGTATAAAGTTAACTCATAAAAATTAATATGGAAAATATCAACAATTGGAGAAAATTTGTAAAAGGCATCTCACAAAGAAATACAAAAAAATTTAAACAAATAAAAAGTGTTCAAATAATTATTTTTAAAAACAACCTCAAGTATAAAAATTGAATATTTTTTCTTTAATCATATTGCCAAATACCATAAATGTTTATTAAGTAGTGGTTGTTGAGAAAGTGGACAAACATATTCCCACAGACTATGTGGGAGGGGTACAGTTGGTACAACTCTATGGGTCACTTTTTGGCAATAATTTACAAGACCAAAATTTTAGATAAATGCTTTATTTGCACCCCCACCCCCACATCAAATCCATGTCTGGGAGCTCAAACTTGTACAACTGCAGAAAGACATAAAGACAAGTACTTATTACAGAATTATTTGTCACAAAAATTGATTGGAAACAACATGAAGAGAATTGTTTACATTAATTTTAGGAAATATCTTTGAGGTATTTATGCAGTATGAAGATAACTGAGAAGGAGTTAGGTTTAAATGAACTGGTTTGAAAAGAATTTAAACATGTCGAATAGTTAAAGGCAAATGTTCTGATGCACAGAATAATCACATACATATATGAAAATATGCTTGTATTTGCAAGGATTATTACTTGACAATTTTAGAAAATAGATTTCAATGACTCCCTCTGGCAGGAATACTGGAAGACAGGTGAAGAGTGTATAAATTTACTTTTACATTTATGCCAGTTTTAATGGCTGCTATTTAAACTACTTATTGCTATTATACATTCTTTAAAAAAACAAAAACAAAAGACATCTTCAAACTTAAAAATCATATATGATCCAACTGAAATTGTGTAAAGGGGACAGCCTATACATGGCTAACTATTTTAGCTAGTATAATAAAATGGAAAAAATAAATGAGCTTTTATATGATACAAGATAAAGATGAGAAAAATTAAAAATGAATGTAGAAATTAATTACAATAAGAAAAACTATAAAAATATTTCTGCGGTCACCCCTCGGGCTGAAGTGTGGTTTGCTGGCCTGGTGGGGGAGCAGCCGCGGCAGGCCAAGCCGCTGCCCCCATAATAGGGTGGCTGGTCGGACTCACCGCCACCCCTGAAGGAAGCTCGGCATGGGCGCAGAGTGCCCTCGGGTCTCCCCTTCTCGGCAGCCATGCTTCCGCGGCCGCCCCTCCTCCCGGATGGCGCCACATGATGCCTGTGGGGTGGCACCCTTCTTCTTCTTTCTCCCTGCGCAGGCGCAGGGTGGAAAATTCCAGTCTGCCCTTTTCCCCTCCCCCGACAGCAGCAACAGCCAGGCGTGGGCGGAAAAATCCAGTCTGCCCTTTTCCCCTCCCCCGACAGCAGCAACAACCAGGTGTGGGCGGGAAACTCAAGTCTGCCCTCCACCCCAGCAACAGCAGCCACCAATCCCTAAACCCTGCCCCTTCCCCCAGCAACAGCGACAGCCAATCCCTAACCACCACGCCTCCCCCGTCCAGTACCGCCCACTGACCTTTCGCCAGCAACCAATCAGAACAGGGCATGGCTTTGACCAATCAGCCTTCCCCAGCCCCTATAAAACTGTTGCCTCTCCCTCAATAAAGTGGACTTGCGTGTTTACCTTGTCTCCGTGGTAGTTCTTCTGCCGTGCGCCCTCCAGTCCTGAGAGTCCCCGACAAGGGCCTGGCCTCCCTTGTCCCCAGTTTGTCGCCTGCTTCTCCGGGCGACCCCTTCGTCGCCGGCTTCGCCGTGCAACCCCGTCAGCCGAACCGCGCAACCCCTTGTGAGACCGATCCCTCGTCTGCTGCCGGACCAACCCCTCGTCCCAAGTGGGACCGACCCCTCGTCCCAAGTGGGACCGACCCCTCGTCCAGAGCTGGACCGACCCCTCATCCGCAGCCAGACCCCACCTCTACCGACCGAGCAAGCCGCCGCAGCTGGTTCCCAACGTGGGGCAAAGCAACCCCACCACAGCACAACGTGGGGCAAGGCAACTCCACCACAGCCTCACTCCATAACCTGGCGGCCCCCCCCTCCTCTCTTCTCTCCTTGGGACTTCTCTCGTGCAACATTGCTGCTACCTGAGCCTTGGCTACCTCATATGATCCACGGCGGTCTGGGAGAATCGTTGGATGGCTTTCTCCTTCCATGTCGGGGGCTTATACCGACCCGCTATGATTAAGAGGAGCCTTGGATTTCTCGGGAGTGCGCGCTTGCACGTCTGAAGTAATCCTACCACAGCCCTACGCCCTCCTCTCTTCTCACCCCTATCTTTTCACTCTGCATTGCTGCTCCTGAACCTTGGTGACCTCATATGATCCACGGCGGTCTGGGAGAATCGCTGGATGGCTTTCTCCTTCCATGTCGGGGGCTTATACTGACCCGCTATGATTAAGAGGCGCCAATAAAACTCTCAGGAGCGCGTGCCTGAGCACCTCCACCCCTGCCTTCACCTCTGCCTCCTCCCCTCCATGCTTACTCCCCTTTGCCTTGCTCCACTGCTCGTTGTTCCGCCCTCCCCTCGTCGGGGCCTTTTCTTGGCCCGCGACCACTGTCGGAGCCCCACCGGCTCCGACCCCTCGTCTCACCGCACACCTCGGCTCCCATCGCCGCGCTCTCAAGGTAAGGGCCCCTTTTCTTATCAGCTCCAAAAGGCCATTAGCAATGCGTAACATCCTATCTGCTAAGCAAGCCCCACGAGTTCGGGCCCTCGCCGGTCTCCTAGACACTCACTGGTGTAAGATCTCTTTGAAACAGCTTCAAGTATATTGGGACCTTCTTCTCCCCTTTAATCCATGGCTTACCACGTGTCAGCTCTGGGACCCGGATACCTACACTCGCCTTATAGATAGGGTCACTTTTGCTGTGGAGCAGGAAGGTAAAAGATTCCCTCCTGGCTTATTACAGGAAACATGAAGTCCAGAAGAAATCTTGAAGGGTATAATCTATGATATGCTATATAAAAAAAGATTTAAAAGCAGCTATACCAAGAAAGTAAGAATTATGAGTCAACTGTAAATAAATTATATATTTCTGTTAATGTGTTGTAATTGTTCTGTGTTTGTCTGTCTGTTCGTTCAATGTCAACATATATTGTGATACCTCCGGATGGTAAATATAAATTACTAGAAATCTTTAAAAGAGCTCTATTCAAATGGCCAAAAATTAAATAAGTGCTTATATTAATACTTAAGTTTATTATATTAATACATAAGTTTAAATGTTAATAAGATATCTACAATTAAAAAAAAATTGTAAGTCTTAATTAACAAAATTAACTGTACGTCTTCATAAAAAGTTGTTCTTGCCTAGATTAAAATGAATAACTTATTTTTCTTCACAGGATAATATAAAGAATGTAAAACTTATATGAATATTAAAAAGGTTAAAAGTTTGTAAAAATGCTAACGGAAATGTAATACGTTTTGCAAAAAGACGTATTTTGTCCTAAAGTAGGATGGCTAATTTTTCATAAACTCTTGAAATTTAATTTGCATGCGGCAAGTGTAAAAGGTATTGTGATAACTTTATCTTCAATATTTATCTTCAAAATTTATCTTCAATAGTCTATATGGTTATAAATAATAATAAAAGGTTTAATAAAGCATTGTTTACATTAAGGTATTAAATGGCTAATTCCAAAAGGTCATTCTTAAATATATATATAAAAACTGAATTGATGATAATAATAATAAAAGGTAATTTTATAACAGGAAAGATTAACAGCAACCTAGCTCCCCTGCCAACTTGCTTTTAGGAAATGGTTTCTAATATTGCATGTTACTAAGTATTTAAAGAAAAGTTATTCTTAAGGAAACAGAAGATGATTTTGTCTTTGCAGCCATTGTCTATTTAGCAACACCCCTCGCTATCGGCCTAGCCACTGTTGCACCAGACGATTGGAACCTTAAACAAAGACTCCTCCTCACTGTCATCTTCCTATCTATCGTTACTATATTTACTGCCCTCATTCTCCTTCTTTTATAAAGCAGTCTCCTACAAACCACAAAGCTTCTGTCTTAAACATACCATTCTCAACCCTATCCTCTAAATGATCTTCTCACTTCCCCCACAGCCTTTAATACTTTATTTCTTCCTCATAACCTTTGCTTTCTTGATAATATTTTCCGCCATCTGTCTAGCCGCTACCGCCCCAGAAGATTGGAACCTCGGCCAACGAATTCTACTCTCCATCGCCTTTCTGTTTATTATCCTCTTTTATGCTTTACTCCTTATCTTCCTCCCATAATGACTTCACCAAGCCTCCTCTTGTCCAAAACCATCACCCTTCTTTTCCTCACACTCCCCATTGCACTCACCAACCCCAGCCATCAGCCTTTTAATTGGACAGTAAGCCTCTGGCAGGAAAAAGTAATCCTCTCCTACAGTGTCTTCGCTGCCAAGGAGAGATCAACTACCTGCAACGCGCTGTCATCCTGGACTTTTAACAACAGATGGATCTTATAGCCGCCGAGATCAACAAGAATTGGACATTGGCCACCCTTGCTTGCAACGGCAAGATACCACCCCCTAAATTGTACATTTATATCCCCGTCATACTCACCTCCCTCTTCAGCCCCGCTTCCCTCATTGCTTACTGCCTCTTGGGCCTCAGCTACTTGTTGCTGCTGCCATCCTGGTCCTTATTTGAAAAGAAGGGGAAAATGCAGTCACCCCTCGGGCTGAAGTGTGGTTTGCTGGCCTGGCGGGGGAGCAGCCGCGGCAGGCCAAGCCGCTGCCCCCATAATAGGGTGGCTGGTCGGACTCACCGCCACCCCTGAAGGAAGCTCAGCATGGGAGCAGAGTGCCCTCGGGTCTCCCCTTCTCAGCAGCCATGCTTCCGCGGCCGCCCCTCCTCCCGGATGGCGCCACACGATGCCTGTGGGGCGGCACCCTTCTTCTTCTTTCTCCCTGCGCAGGCGCAGGGTGGAAAATTCCAGTCTGCTCTTTTCCCCTCTCCCGACAGCAGCAACAGCCAGGCGTGGGCGGAAAAATCCAGTCTGCCCTTTTCCCCTCCCCCGACAGCAGCAACAACCAGGCGTGGGCGGGAAACTCAAGTCTGCCCTCCACCCCAGCAACAGCAGCCACCAATCCCTAAACCCTGCCCCTTCCCCCAGCAACAGCGACAGCCAATCCCTAACCACCACCCCTCCCCCATCCAGTACCGCCCACTGACCTTTCACCGGCAACCAATCAGAACAGGGCATGGCTTTGACCAATCAGCCTTCCCCAGCCCCTATAAAACTGTTGCCTCTCCCTCAATAAAGTGGACTTGCGTGTTTACCTTGTCTCCGCGGTAGTTCTTCTGCCGTGCGCCCTCCAGTCCTGAGAGCCCCCGACAAGGGCCTTGCCTCCCTTGTCCCCAGTTCGTCGCCTGCTTCTCCGGGCGACTCCTTCGTCGCCGGCTTCGCCGGGCGACCCCGTCAGCCGAACCGGGCAACCCCTTGTGAGACCGATCCCTCGTCTGCTGCCGGACCGACCCCTCGTCCCAAGTGGGACCGACCCCTCGTCCCAAGCAGGACCGACTCCTCCTCCAGAGCTGGACCGACCCCTCGTCCGCAGCCAGACCCCACCTCTACCGACCGAGCAAGCCGCCGCATATTTCAATCATTAATTCATTACATTTTAATTGATTTCCTACTATTATATTCACTATACTTTTCTAGGTGCAGTAACAAGACATTATAGAACTTATCTTATAGTAGGAAAATGTTATTTAATAGCCCTAATAGCCAATTCTTTAATTTAAAAATGATGATGATTTTGAAGGTTAGAGAGTGCTGCGTCAGATTTAAGGTGATTTCTGGATTCTAGAAGATGTTCCCTAAAGCAAAATGACTTTCTTGTGACAGATAATGCACGTATTTGCTACTTCATCTGACTTTTCTTTTCCAGAGCTTCTTCATAGCATTTGTCATCTCTGAATTTCTCAGAGTATATATTAAAGGGTTTAGCATGGGGGTTATAACTGTGTAAAATGTACTCAATGATTTATCAATAGGGAAGTTTCTAGCAGGTCTTGCATACATAAAAAACAAGGGAACAAAAAAAAGACAACTACAATGATGTATAAACCACATGAGGAGAGGGCTTTCCTCTTTCCTTCCAGACTAAGGTTCTTTAAGGAGTGCAAAATGACACCGTAAGAAATGAATAAGAGCAGAAGCACAATACTGCAGATCAGCCCTCCATTAGCCACCACAACATAGGTGTCAGTAACAGACAAGTTTCAATAAAGGGTACATGTCACAGATAAAATGATCAATGATATTGGGACCACAGAAGGGAAGCCCATGAAGATAGATAAGTTGAATTACAGAGTGCAGAAAACCCTCAATCCAGGACACTGTTAGCAGCACAACGCACACCCATCGCCTCATGATAATCAAATTATGCAAGGGCTTACAAATGATCACATAATGGTCATATATCATGGCCAACAGAAGAAAGACCTCTGATCTACCAAAGAAGTGCCCTGTAAAAAGCTGGATCATACAACCATGGAAGGGTATGGTATTTTGTCCAATGAACAAGTCTGAAATCATTTTGGGGGAAAGGATGAGGCATAAATGACATCCATAAAGGATAAACTAGCAAGAAAGAAATACATAGGTCAGCCCAGGGACTTACTGACAGTTACTATCACGACAGTTACTGTCATGAGCAAGTTGCCCACCATGGTCAAAATGTAGAAGAGCAAGAACATAACAGAGAGTACTTTCTGTTCCTTTGGATTCTGTGTGAGACCCAGAAGTATAAAGTTTGTCACATTGTTCCTTGGTTTCATCTATTCCTTAATTGATGTTTCTATCAGATCTTAGAAATGGTTTACTTGTAAAACAAAGAAAATATTTTGCATGTTAGAAAAGCTTAATCTTTTATTTATTTATTCAATCAAAACATGGGAATGGAGCCTCTTTTTCTCTCATAACACTCATGGACATTGGGATTACCAAGTTTTATATGATAATTCCCCCCCTTCAATGATTTGTTACATATTTATGAGGTCAGACAAAAACAAACCAATATATACGTGTTATTTATAAATACATTCATGTGATTCTAAGGGCACAAAATAGAGTAACATTTAAATCAAACTGTGATCAGAGAAGTTGTCCCAGATTAAGCAATGTTTTAAATAAGTTTAAAAGGAGAAGTGATATTTGGCTTAAACAAGAGAGAATGAAAGGCAATTATTTGAAAAGGCTCAGGATGTATAAAGTCACAAAAGTGCAAACATAATGACCCATTTAAGGTATTTTACATATTTAAAATGAATTGAAGAAATAATAAGTGGAAGGCTATAGACCAAAGGTCATTGTCCTTAATTTCCAGCCAACTCACTGAAACCTCCTTTCTATTGTCTTTTGTTTAGATCTTCCTGATTTTCTTAACCTATAAAAGCTAAAGCATCCCAATTTGCTATATGTAGCTTGTATCTCTCCTCTAGTGTATAAGCTTATATATTGCGACACCATTATGAGACCACATTTTTATAAGACTAAATTTTTAATTTTCTACACTAACCTATTCCTTCCTAGTTTTTCCCCATCTCATTAAATATTTCCACCTTCTATGTTATTGTAAAGAATAAATATCCCACAGTATCTTTCACTCCTTAAATCCCTGTCATTAATTAGTTTAACAAATCCTGTTCACTCTACCTTCAAAATATATCACAACTTGGATTATCTTCACTACTTCCCTGGCCTACTGCAATAGGCTGCCACAGGTCTGTCTGTTTTCTTTTCTTTTTTTTTTTTAATTATTTATTTATTTTTAAAACTTACATTCAGAAAATATGAGGTCCCATTCAACCCCACCGCCCCCACCCCCCACTCCCCCCACAGCAACACTCTCTCCCATCATCGTGACACATCCATCGCCATTCATTTCTCCAATAATCGGTGCTCCTGTAGCAGCTCTTATGATACATTTTTCAAATTTGATTTTGGTTGTGCCATTCCTCTGTTCAAACCCATCATGGATTACTATAAAACAGTTAGTGATTTCCAATCTTCCTATTCTGGACCACAACAGAATAAATAAATAACCTGTTTTGTTAACTCCCCTAATTATTCTTTTAAAGTTTTCATTTTTGTTCAGAATTTATGATATTTCTCAAGTATGCAGAATAATTTTCCATTTCCTTAGTTCAGGATATACTTTTATAAACATAAATAATAGATATTGAAAAAAGGTATATTGTAAAGACTAACCTTTCATTAATTAATTTAATGGAAAAAATGTTTATAGAACACCAATTTGTGTGAAGTCTTTCAAATAGTAGACTCCCAGACATCAAAGAGGGTGTGCTATCTCATTAGGTTCAAGATTTAGTCCAGAACTCATTATGCTGAAGGTGAAATCAGGTCTACTTATTTTTCAGATCCTCTATTTTTCAATGATACTGAACTTGCCTTGAAGAAGTCTCCAATCAGCTACTTGATAATTACAGTTGCTTAAAAATATCTCCTCCCCATTCATAACATTAGTGTACAGACTATTAAAAACAAAAAACCTAATTCTACTATTGATTTTCATAAACCTCATCATTAGTTGAATGTAAAATCAGTTTACCTTACTCAAAATTTCTATCACATTCATGCTTTGAGCACCAATTATATAGAGAGAAAATATTTCTTTTGATAAAACCTATTTTTAAAACACTATATTTTTCTAAAACTGGCTGGGGGGATTATTAAATAATATTCACCACACTTAGTTATACTTTTAATTTTGTAAAATTAGATGTTGGTAGCTATTATGATCTTTATAAGTATCTAATGAAATAATATGTAGTACAGTTCCTGGACAAAAATAGGTACACAATCTTTGTTTTGTTATAAAGTATTGAAAACTTCAATTTCTATATATCAGAATTTATCATAAGCTTATATCCCTCTGAAATACAAAACAAAATATGCTGAAAAAATTTTCATTCCATTGACTCCATTAAAAACACACAAAATATATTAATGAGAGGAAATAATAAAATCACAATCATTTTTTATGTTTAACTGCGTCAGATGCTATGTCCGTATGTATACACATATACATCACTCATTGAAATATATTTGTATATATTACAATCAAATTTAGTGAATCACATTTAACCTTTATAATAACAAGTATTTTTATACCCATTTTATATTTGAAGAAACCAATTCTAAATATGTATATAATTTTCCCAAATAACAAAACGATTTGGGATCTAATTTTGATTTACTTCAAAAACCTTGTGTTGCTAGCTGAAGCTGTTTTTTGTTTTGGTTTTGGTTTTTGGTTTCTTAACTGCTCATTTCTTACAAGCTCAAGTGAAATTAATTCCTACATAGAAAGAAAATGCTCACAATTGATAAGTGTGGTTTCCACTACTAGCTATTCACAGCCTTACCTTTTGAAGCCCTATTCCCAATCTGAATGAAGACTTTTAGGTCACTCATATGCACCTGGAAATCCCTCTTTCTATCAAGTATGACCACAGAAGGAAAAAATCTGCCTTCTTCCTTGGGGATAGATATGACTTCATATGTTTGTGTGTGTCCATTTCTCCACTGAATTTTCTGAAGATTTCAGAAAATTTTACTTGTATAGTAGATATATTTAAAAGGAAACTATATTGAAAACATTAAAGTAAAATTTCATTTTTTAAAGTAATTTCTTCAAAATGCAAAAATGCAAACATAAGAAGATAGTAACCAGAGAAATTTTTTCTAGTAGCTTTTTATCCAGTACGTGAAAGAGAAAAATATCAATTCAGGTTTTTTGCCCCAATTCTACTGTGTTGGTTTGGAACAAAAAAAGCTATACATGAAATTATTTTAGAGTGTTGGAATGGCACAAACTAGTTGTGATTGAGATATTGCGCTTATTAAGTCTTTTTCTAATGGGGCTTTAAGCTTACTTAGCTGATATAATAATGGCTGCTTTTAAGAAGATAATGTATTCTTCCCGACAGGAACAAAGAACACCGGGTCTTTTAACCTTTCTAACTACAATATTTAATATTGAGTCCTGGAATTGGAATGTGTCCAAAACTGCTTCTTACTTAATTAAATTCAATGGGATTTTACACACAATGTTGAAAGAATATCTATATTTAAAGCTTTAGACCAATCACATAATTGGCATCAAGAAGATGTAACATTGCGGAAAAATTAGCTTCCAAACCATTAAAAGTTAAGTTGCTGTTGAGAATAAAATATCAAACTACTTATGTTTTGCAATGAGGTGAAATTATCACTTTTTCCCCAATTTGCGATAGCAAATTTTCCTTGCCTTGCCTTAAAACTCGAATGATTCTTCCTTAATGTTTTTTAAAATGTGTTAAAATTTAAATCCAATTTAGATGTAAGAACTAATTGTTCATACAATTCATTATTTTTTTTTAATTGCTGAGAAAATATACTCAAGTACTATTTTATGGTATTAGGTTACAGGGGTTATTCAAACAGAAAAAAAATTCTTTTTAGATTGACCTTACAAGAACATAAGCTAACGACTTAGAGATCTAATATAGTCTGTGATAAGTTCTATAAAGACAGTAGTGCACTATGACAGAAAATAAGTGGATAAATTCTACTGTGGATGCGGAAGTCAAGGACGATGATGTTAGTAGTTGCTATTAATGCAAAGAGCCAAAGAATTAGAAGTTGTTACCATGAGAAATGCTGTTACAAGTGGAAGGATAAACATTGAGAAGACTTTGGCAGGTTTAAGACTCCTAAAAATCAGTGGGTCTGGAGGGTAAACAGGAAAGGGAGAAAACAGGACATGATGAGGCTGAAAAGGTGAATAGGTACCAAAACTTGAGAATATTATAGACCTTGTGAGGAATTCGTATTTTATTTAAAATAAGAGTAAACAAGCGTTTTTATTAAGGAAGCTTCCATCTGGCAAAATATGTCAAAAATAATATAGAAGAGTTACTTGAGATTTGCTGTGTAAACATAAGCTATTTGTGCTAGTGGCAGGAGGTTGAGGACTCTCTTATCCATCTTTCTATTTCAGCACTAAGCACAAATGCCTTGCACAGCAGGTATTCAGGAAACTTTAGATGAAAATTTGAATATAACTCTGAGTTTTCCAGCCGCCAAAGTAAATGCTATGCAGAGAGTTAGCTTAAACAATGGGAAGTAATTGGCTCATAGTTTTGAGACTAGGAGAAGTCCAAAATCAAGATGTCACCAAGGCGATGCTTTCTTTTTGAATACTGGCATTCTTGGACTGTCTGTCGGATCCTTGGTCTTGGGCTTCTCTGTCTCATGGCAATGCACATGGAGGTCTCTCTTGGCTTCTCCTTGCTCTTCCTGGTTAAAGTACAATTCAGTTTCTAGCTGCCTCTGATTTTCTCTTTATCTGTATGAATTTCATTTTCCTTTTAAAGAACTCCAGTAATAAGACTAAGGCCCATCATGACTGAGGTGGGTAAATCTTTAACTGAAGAAACCTCACCAAAATGTCCTACTTAAAATGGTTTCACACTCACAGGAATGTACTAAGTTTAAGAACATCTTTTTCTGGGGTAAATAAAGGATCAAACCACCACACTCTGGACCCCAAAAAGACATCATCTTTGTACGTACAAAATCCATTCATCATATCACAACATCCTAAGAGCCTTAAGTCTTTTTGGTAACAAATTTTATCAAAATTGATTATGGTACAGTCTGTCTGGGACACAATTCCCTCTCTGTGGACCTGTGAAATTAAAAAAAAAGTTATCTGCTTTCAATATACAATGAAAGGACAGGCATAGGGTAGACAATCCTATTGCAACAGAAGGATTTGGAAGGAAGCTAGGGGTCATATTTTCCAAGCAATTCTGAAAACCAGAAGGGCAAGCTCCATCAGATTTCAAGAGTCAACAATGCATCAATATTTTGTCCTCTGGGCCTGATGGATTGGTAGAACCACCTCTCCAAGCACTTCTGCAGTGGCCATGGTCTTCCCAAACCCTGGAGTAAAGGTGTCACCCTCTCCAAGCATCTGAGTAGGTAAGGCTCTCTGCTAATGCCAGGACACTGGCCTTTCGCTCTCCAAGCACTGAGTAGCAGCCAGGCTCTCTGTGAACCCCGGGGCACAGACCCAACCATCAAGCATTGAGGCAGTAGCAGAGTTCCTGAAAAATGAAGCACAAAGACATCCACCCCCACGTGCCAGGGCAGATGAGACTTCTCCCTCCTAGCACAGTGATGAACCTGCCCCTTCCAGGGCTGGACTCATTCTCCTGGCCTGAGAAGGTCCTTTGGTCCAGACCTTGTTTTCCATCATTCTACCTTTCAAGTCATTCTTCCTTCAATTTGCTCCTTCTCTGTCTCATTTAGTCCAGGCTGGCAAACGTTCCTTTCATAAAAATTTCACATGCAAAAACTCGGCTTTGCATGTATTTCACAGGGGTCTAAACCAACAGGAAATAGACATTTCCACAGACTTTTTCTGCATAATAGCATTTTCAATCTTAGCTTCCACTAAAATGGCCGGCTGTTTCCATGGTCAGTTAAAACCTCACATGGATTCTTATTCCATGGGGATTCACTCTCTGGAAGCTCCAGGAGGTCCCTTTAGAGTCATTTCTGGCCCTAATCACAGAGCACACTATCTGGATAAGCTCATGTCAGAGTGGATCTGGAGTCAGGAAAAGTGATAGCTTTCCAGATTGGCCAGTGGCTGCAAAGCCTTGGTGTCAGAGAGGCAGCAGGTCCCTCCTTAGCATGGCACATCTTGTACAGGTTTGCTTCTGCATTTAATTCCTCTTGGCTGAACCCAGCCTCTATGACACTAGCCCTTCTAAATATTCTTTAAACTCTTTAATTGCATTTATTCTTTCCCTTCAAATTAAACATATGATTCCAAGTCTTCGGCTAAGATATACCAAACTGACCTTAATTTCTGCATTTCAAATTATCAACAAGATTGTAATATCAGTTTCAAAAGCATTCCAGTTAACTAGGGTCATTTTTTACAAATATAGTTACTCTTCAGAGGGTAAAGTGGAGGTAATGGCCATTTATTCAGTAATGCTTATTAAGTATTTATTCTTTGACAAGCTTTATTGTACATATTGCTGATGCAGTAGTAAATGAGATAGACATTGCTTTTCCTTTCATGGAATATATTGCAGTTTGGAAAGAGGAGACAACAAATGAATAAATCATATGAATTAGATTGTAAAAGTACCATAGAGAAAATGTAACAAGGTGATGTGATAGAGAATAATTTAAGAAGATAGAGATGGCTTTACAGTGAGTGGTAAAGGAAGTCCTCTGACAGGGGGAAGTCAAGGGGTGAGGTATTGAAACTGTAGATGTAGCAGTGATGACAAATCAGGAGTGTGAAGATCTAGATGAGGAGCATTTCAGGGAGCAAAAAGAGCTTGTGTAAAGACCCAAAGGTGAGAATGAGGCCACCATGACAGGAACATAATGAATCAGGGAGACTAGGACCAGATGTGATGAATACTGGATTGGGGGTCAATTGTGCAGGGTCTTATAGACCATGAAAAGGCAAATTTGAATTCATTGTCAGTTTGGTTAAACACATTGCTTTCCTTCTACCAATTAACTTAGTACAGCTGCTGTACATGAATAGAACGGCTTTCATGTGGGAAAAATTATCATGTTTAAAAGAAAAGTAGGACATGAAGAGGCAAAGTAGAGCTCAGTGCTGTGACCTTCAAAAAAGGACACATAGAATATTTAGGTGATAGAAGTTGCTTCAGTGCATTTGTTTTACTTCTATTCATCCTCATTTTATGTGCATTGAATTATTAATTTTATTAAACTTGTTGATGATCTTCAAGTCAGAATAGATGAGAGGATATAATGACGCTTATCCAGATCAAATAAAACTCCCCTCTCACTACAACAGTCAGTCCTTTAATAGTTTTGCTCATGTCATTTTAGCTAATTGACTCTCATCCCTGGACATGGTTAGATAAAAACTGTAAACTCTTGCTCTTGGGTTGTGATATCCAGTCTCAAGTAGACCCCCTGCCACCCTGAGTCATTCTCTATTACATCATTTGCTTTGTTTTTTTTCAGTCCTTTTACACTGAATTTATAGATACTTTAAAATATGTTTACTTTTTCAATGCCTTTGGGTAATTTATTTAAATTATCTAAGCTTCATTTCATTCTATGGGAAAGGAAGAATAACAGTTACATATTTAATAAGATTCTTATGAGAAGAAAACAAGACAATGCCTTCATAGCATAGGGCCTGCATATTGTAGTAAATAAAAACTTTCAATACATTTGTAAATTATTATACTACAGTTCAAGGATGCACATTTTGAATAACTCCAATGGACATGAAATATAATTATAGTTTATGTAAAAAATGTATATATGACAGTTTTCAATTGTTTTTATGGCACAATGTAGTTGTGCTTCAGATTTTGTGATAATTATTGTGTTCATCTTATATCATGCTTTAAGTGTAATGAACCATCTCTTGAGAAAGTTGTAGCAATTTTTAAGAAGATAATATATTCACTCATGTAGGAGCAAAGAATGCTGGTCATTTTAAACTTTCTCATTACAACATTTAATATTGAGCATCAGAATTGGAGTGTGTCCAAGACTGCTTCTTTTTTTTTTTTAAGATTTATTTTATTTATTTCTCTCCCCTCCCTTCCCTCCCCCCCGCCCCCCCCCCCCCCCGTTGTCTATTCTCCATGTCTATTTGCTGCGTCTTGTTTTTTTGTCCGCTTCTGTTCTTGTCAGCTTCACGGGAATCTGTGTCTTTTTTCTTGTTGCATCATCTTGTTGTGTCAGCTCTCCATGTGGGCAGCACCATTCCTGGGCAGGCTGCACTTTCTTTCATGCTGGGCAGCTCTCCTTACAGGGCACACTCCTTGTGCGTGGGGCTCCCCTATGCAGGGGACACCCCTTTGTGGCAGGGCACTCCTTGTGCCCATCAGCACTCTGCATGAAGCAGCACCGCACGGGCCAAGGAGGCCTAGGGTTTGAACTGAGGACCTCCCATGTGGTGGACAGACACCCTAATCACTGGGCCAAGTCTGCTGCCCCAAGACTGCTTCTTATTTAACTAAATTCACTGGGATTTTCCACAAAAATTTTGAAAGGTATAGTTTCAGAAAGCTGTGATCTTTCTTTGTCTTCAGCTAAGAACACAGCTGACATGAAAATAGCCAAAATTTCTCCATTTCAATTTTTCACCAAGATTGAAATTTCTTCATTTTCAGAGCATTCCAGATAACAAAGGGTCTCTTCACAAATATAATTATTCTTCAAAGGGTTAAGTCAAGATAAGGGTCATTTATTAGAAAATGTTCAGTAAGTGTCTATTCTGTGTTGTATGTTTTGAAGATGCAGTATTTAATACAAGAGATGGTGTTCCTTTCATTAAATTTTATGTTCTAGTTTGGAGAGAAAGACAACAAATGATCAGAAAAGTCAGATTATGAATTGTTGCAGAGAAAATTTAACAAGGTGATGTGTTACTTAATAACTCTAGTAGACAGATGATGGCACAATGATGTGTGTTTAAGGAATTCCTCTCTAAGGAGGATGCAATTGAAATGTAGGTTAAATTATGACAAGTCAGCTATGTGAAGGTCTAGAGAAGAAGGGTTCCAAAAAGCAAGAAGAGCTTTGTGCAAAGTCCAAATGCTAGAATGAGGTCTTCGTGACATGAGCATAAGGAACATGGGAAGATGGGCCCACATGAGAT
Source organism: Dasypus novemcinctus (assembly GCF_030445035.2). NCBI lineage: Eukaryota > Metazoa > Chordata > Mammalia > Cingulata > Dasypodidae > Dasypus > Dasypus novemcinctus. Next base: position 40,381,149 of record NC_080682.1, read on the forward strand.
GAATGTATGATTGTGGAACATATGGACTAGGCTTTAAAGACAATGGAAGGGCCAATTAGAATTTATTGTAAACAAATAGATAATATTCTTCCTACCAATCAAATCTGTTCAGAGTTGAAATTGAATGCAACAGCTTTTACTTTGGAACAATTGTCAGGTTTAAAATAAATTGTAAGACTTGAAGAGACAAAGTGGAGCTCAATGTTGTGAGCTGCACCAAAATGGTCACCAAAGTGAGAAGCTACCAGAAAGGACACACAAAATCTTTTGTGCAATGAAGTTTGCTTGAGTTCACAGGTTTAGTGGTTTGATCCTGATTTTATGCATTTTTTTTTATTTTTTTTAATTGATTTTGTAAAAATATTACATTAAAAAAAATATGAGGTCCCATTCAACCCCACCACCCCCACCCCACCACTCCCCCCCCCAGCAAAATTCACTCCCATCATCATGACACATCCATTGCATTTGGTAAGTACATCTCTGGGCATCTCTGCACCTCATGGTCACTGATCCGCATCATGGCCCATATTCTCACCCATTCCATCCAGTGGGCCCTGGGAGGATTTACAATGTCCGGTGATTGCCCCTGAAGCACCATCCAGGGCAACTCCAGGTCCCAAAGGTGCCTCCACATCTCATCTCTTCCTGCCATTCCCCATACCCATCAGCCACCATGTCCACTTTTCCCACTCCAATGCCACCTTTTCTCTGTGGACCTTGGATTGGTTGTGTCCGTTGCACCTCTATGTCAAGAGGAGGCTCAGATTCCACATGGATAGTGGATGCAACCCTCCTACTTTCAGTTGTAGGCACTCTAGGCTCCATGGTGTGGTGGTTGTCCTTTTTCAACTCCATCTTAGCTGAGTGAGGTGAGTCCAATAAATCAGATTGTAGGAGCTGGAGTCTGTTGAGGCTCAGGGCCTGGCTATCATATTGTCAGTCCATAGATTCAAATGCCCTAAATATATCTTAAACCCCAACACCATCTACAATTCCAGTAAAGTAGCATGAAAGTCTTATGAAAAGAGAACCCATCTGAGTCCAGTTTCATCACGCAGAAACAGCAGCTCCAAAGAAGGGCCATCTGACATGGCAGTGAACCCCATCTGCCATGACCATAGAACCCATGGGTCTCTTTAGCCCTCCAAGGAACCAATACCTGGGGATTGTATCTACTTTATCTGTCTCTTAGACTCTGCTCAGTTGTGCATAAGGGCAATCCTTCTGACAGCCTCCAGACTCTTTTATAGAGACTTGTAGCCATATAAACTCATTTCTCCTTTCCTTTTCCCCCTTACATTAGGTCAAACAGCATTTTAAAGTCATGTTATTATATGTAGACAGGGATATTCTGCTGATCCGCATCGAACCTTCAATTCAAGGTCATTTTCCAGTTGCATCATCAGTTGGTAGTTGATAGTGATCCCTCGGGGCCAGGGAGGCTCATCCCCGGGTGTCATGTCCCACGCTGGGGGGAAGGTATTGCATTTACATGCTGAGTTTGGCTTCGAGACTGGCCACATTTGAGTAACATGAAGGCTGTCAGGAGGAAATTCCCAGGCAAAGTGCTGCTCAAGGCCTTGTTCTTATTTCAGGCATATAGGCTCACAAGCATAGTCATTAGTATCAGGGGCTCACTGTTGGACCCTCTTTCCTTCCTGGTCCTTGCCGCTGCACCTGGAGGACTGCAGCTGCTCCCCTAGGGACCACGACAGAGCACCCCCGGCCAGGAACCCAGTACCCCCCCCCCCAGCTGTAGTTTTTAATTGTTGCCACTATGAGTATATCCAAACATTACCATGCACCCTGGACATATGCCCTATATAGCTCCCTGTCAGCCATATATCACCTGTCAATAGTATCCTATACCAGTATTCCTCCGCTGCCATTGCTGAACCACTCTGTGATCCAGAACTTCCTGAAAATTGAAGCCCAATATAATATCAGGATCCCTTACTAGTAAAATGGCATATAGCGATGGGTTTAAAGGTTAGATATAGAATATGTGTTGACTTGGAAAAATTCTACATCCTATCTTTTTTTTTTTTTCCTTTTTTCCCTAATTATTGAGCTTCTCTTCACACGAGCCCTAGACCACAGCAATTCATATATACAATATACAGCACTCCCACACATCCACCACAAAACCTTTTCCCTTCCACAGCGATACTCTTACAACCTATTCACATCATATTTACTTACAGTGACGTACAGAGTCTGAGATAATAGCTTTCAAACAAGGTGACATCTGTGCTTACATTGTGGAGCATACTTTAGGACACAGTTTTCTAAATTTTTAGTTATCCTATGTTTTACATTATGGTTTACATTCTTAGTCTGTCATACCTTATATGTTTATGGTGTAATATTACATGTTTTATATCCATCCTTGTGTACTCTCGCGAAACTCCTCTCGTACCTCACATTTACCTTGGTTCCACACATTTAACATCCATTTTCCCATCCCCTTGGTGGCCACAGTGAAATCCAACCTCCGTTTCCTGAGGAGCCACGTCCAGAGATGCTTGCAATAATGTTCAGGGCCTAACTTGCTCAACTGCCCCAATGCCCTGGGAGCCACACTTTCTCTTGAGAGATACAGTTCCCTCTATTTGATGGCATTCGTCCTCCCCAGCATGTGGGTCCACCCCCACTCTCACTACTTGGGTCTCTACCCAATGGTACCACCCACTCTGGCACAATGAACATTCAGATATTCCCCAGGAGCCCAGCCCACATCAGACCATCCCCTCCGAGCATCCTAAACAGGTAACCCTCTTAATTATATTTGGATAAGATTTTCTCAGCATTTTACTCTCAACCAACACCTGTCGCTCCCTATGTTCGTATGCTACCCCTCCCTCCCCCCACTTTTTGGGCAATATTACCCATCCGCCCATCCCCAGCCCCCCTCAAACCCGCAAAGCCCCACCCAAAGGCAAGCCCTTGCCCCCATTTTATCTCTTCTTTGTGTTCATACTTACCGCCAGCTCATCATAAATTCCCCCCCTGCAGATGTCGGCTCACATCCTTCCTCCACCCCCCGATTTTCTGTATGCCTATCGTTCAGTCTCTAGCTCTCTGAGGCAATTTGCTTATTTCATATCATTGAGGTCATGTAGTGTTTGTCCTTCAATGCCTGGGTTGCTTCACTCAACATAAGGTTCTCAAGATTCATCCATGTTATCACTTGTGTTTGTAGTGTATTTGTTCTTACAGACGAGTAGTATTCCATTGTGTGTATATACCACATTATATTGATCCATTCATCTGTTGATGGGCATTTGGGTTGATTCCAATTTTTGGCGATAGTGAACAATGCTGCCATGAACACTGGTGTACACATATCGGTTTGTGTCCTTGTTTTCAGTTCTGCTGGGTATATACCCAGCAGTGGTATTGCTGGATCATATGGCAAATCTATGGTTAGTTTTTTGAGAAACCGCCAAACTGTCCTCCAGAATGGTTGGATCCTTCTCCATTCCCACCAGCAGTGGATGAGTGTTCCCCTTCCTTCACATCCTCTCCAGCATTTGCATTCTTCTATTTTTTTCATAGCTGCTAATCTTATGGGAGTAAGATGGTATCTCATTGTAGTTTTGATTTGCATTTCCCTGTTAGCTAGGGATTTGGAGCATTTTTTCATGTGCTTTTTAGCCATTTGTATTTCTTCTTTGGAGAAGTGTCTGTTTAAATCTTTTTCCCATTTTTTAAAATGGGTTGTTTATCTTTTTATTTTCAAGATATATGAGTACTTTATATATGCACGTTATAAGTTTCTTATCAGATACATGGTTGCCAAATATTTTCTCCCACTGAGTGGGCTCCCTTTTTACTTTCTTGACAAACACCTTTGAGGTGCAGAAGGCTTTAATTTTGAGGAAGTCCCATTTATCTATTAGTTCTTTTGCTGCTCTTGCTTTTGGTGTGATATTCATGAATCCATTTCCTATTACAAGGTCCTGTAGATGTTTCCCTACACTGCTTTCCAAGGTTTTTATGGTCTTGGCTCTTATATTTAGGTCTTTGATCCATCTTGAGTTTATCTTTGTATAAGGTGTGAGATGGTAATCCTCTTTCATTCTTCTACATATGGCTATCCAGTTCTCCAAGCACCATTTGTTGAATAGGCCACTCTCTCCCAGTTGAGAGGGTTTGGTGGCTTTATCGAATATTTTATGGCTATATATGTGAGGTTCTATATCAGAGCTTTCAATTCAATTCCATTGGTCTGTGTGTCTCTCCTTATGCCAATACCATGCTGTTTTCACTACTGTAGCTTTGTAGTATGTTTTGAAGTCAGGTAGTGTGATTCCTCCAATTTCGTGTTTCTTTTTCAATATGTCTTTGGCGATTCGGGGTCTCTTTCCTTTCCAAATAAATTTCATAGTTAGTTTTTCCAGTTCCTTAAAGAAGGCTGTGTTGATTTTTATTGGGATTGCATTGAATGTGTAGATCAGTTTTGGTAGGATAGACATCTTAATAATATTCAGTCTTCCTATCCATGAACAAGGAATATTCTTCCATTTATTTAGGTCTTCTTTGATTTCCTTGAACAGTCTTATATATTTCTCGGTGTATAAGTTTTTTAACTCTTTAGTTAAATTTATTCCTAAGTATTTTATTTTTTTATTTACTATTGTGAATGGTATTTGTTTCTTGATTTCCTCCTGATCTTGCTCATTATTTGTGTACAGAAATGCTACTGATTTTTGTGCATTGATCTTATAACCTGCGACCTTACTAACTCATTTATGAGTTCTAGAAGCTTTGTTGTAGATCTCTCAGTGTTTTCTATGTATAGGATCATGTCATCTGCAAATAATGAAATTTTGACTTCTTCATTTCCAATTTGAATGCCTTTTATATCTGGTTCTTGCCTCAGTGCTCAATCAAGTACTTGTAAGACAATGTTAAATAGGAGCGGAGACAATGGGCATCCTTGTCTTGTTCCTGAGTTTTTAGGGAAGGATTTCAGGATTTCTCCATTGTAAACAATGTTGGCTTTAGGTTTTTCATATATACTCTTTATCATGTTCAAAAATTTCCTTGTATTCCAAACGTTTGGAGTGTTTTTATCAAGAAAGGGTGCTGTATTTTGTCAAATGCTTTTTCTGCATCTATAGATATAATCATGTGATTATTTTCCTTCAATTTGTTTATATGGTATATTACATTGATTGATTCTCTTATGTTGAACCATCCTAGCATACCCGGAATGAATCCCACTTGGTCATGGTGTATAACTCTTTTAATGTGTTGTTGATTACGGTTAGCAAGTATTTTGTTGAGGATTTTTGCATCTAAGTTCATTAGAGAAATTGGTCTGTAATTTTCCTTTCTTGTGGTGTCTTTGTTTGGCTTTGGTACTAGGGTAATGTTGGCATCATAGAAGGAGTTCGGCAATGTTCCTTCTGTTTCAATTTTTTGGAATAGTTTCAGCAGGATTGGTGTTAGTTCTTTCTGGAATTTTTGTAGAATTCACCTGTGAAGCCGTCTGGCCCTGGGCTCTTCTTAGTTGGGAGATTTTTAATGACTGATTCTATCTCTCTGCTTGTGATTGGTTTGTTAAGATCATCAATTTCTTCTTTCGTCAATATGGGTTGCTTATGTGTTTCTAGGAATTTGTCCATTTCCTCTAAATTGTCATTTTTTTGGAATATAGTTTTTCAAAGTATCCTCTTATGATAGTCTTTATTTCTGTGGGGTCAGGGGTGATATCGCCTTTCTCATTTCCTATTTTGTGTATTTGCATCTTCTCTCTTCTTTTTTTTGTTAGTCTCACTAAAGGTTTGTCAATTTTGTTGATCTCTTAAAAAACCAGCTCTTGGTCTTGTTTATCTGTTCAAGTGCTTTCTTATTTTCTATTTCATTTAGTTCTGCTCTTATCTTTGTTATTTCCTTCCTTCTTCTTCTTGTTGGGTTACTTTGTTGTTGTTTTTCTAATTCCTTCAAATATGCAGTCAGCTCTTCAATTTTTGCTCTTTCTTCTTTTTTGATATGTGAATTTATGGCTATAAATTTTCCTCTCAGTACTGCTTTTGCTGCATCCCATAAATTTTGGTATGTTGTGTTATCATTATCATTTGTTTCAAGGTAGTCATTGATTTCTTTTGAGATTTCCTCTTTGACCCACCATTTCTCTAAGAGTGTGCTGTTTAATTTCCAAATTGTGGTGTGAAACCTGGTCCTCTGTCCCTTGTAAATTTCCAGCTTGACTCCACTGTGGTCAGAGATATTGTTTTGTATGATTTCAATCTTTCTGAATTCATTCAGCCTTACTTTGTGGCCTAGCATATGGTCTATCTTGGAGAATGTTCCATGTGCACTTGAGAAAAATGTATATCCTGCTGTGTTTGGGTGTGATGCTCTATATATGTCTATTAGATCCAGCTCCTCTAATTTACTGTTCAAATGTTTTGTTTCTTTAGTGATTCTCTTTTGAGATGTGCTGTCCAAGGTAGGTAGTGGTGTATTAAAATCCCCCACTATAATTGTAGATGCATCTATTGTTTCACTTAGTTTTTCCAGTGTTTGCCTCACGTATTTAGAGGCACCCTTGTTAGGAGCATAAATATTTATGATTGTTCGATCTTCTTGACAAATTTTCCCTTTCACTAAAATGTAGTATCCTTCTTTGTCTCTCACAATTGTTTCACATTTGAAGTCTATTTTGTCTGCTATTAATATAGCTACTCCTGCCTTTTTTTGGTTATTGTTTGCTTGTATGATAGTTTTCCAGCCATTCACTTTCAATCTCCATGCGTCTGTGGGTCTAAGATGTGTCTCTTGTAGACAGCATACGGATGGGTCATATTTCCTTATCCAATGTCCCAGTCTGAATCTTTTGATAGGTGAGTTTAATCCATTGACATTCAGTGTTATTACTTTCAAGGAATTATTTGTGTTAGCCATATTTTGATTGGATTTGTGTTTGTCATATTTTGTTTGTATTTTTTTCCCTTCTATTTTTGTCTTTTTTTTTTGCTCTTATACTCTCCTCCAACTCTGCCTGTCCTGTTTTTTCCTTTCTTCCTGCAGAACTCCCTTTACAATTTCATGAAGGGGAGGTTTCTTGTTGGTATACTCTTTCAGTTTCTGTTTATCTGTGAATATTTTGAACTCTCCGTCATGTTTGAATGCTAGTTTAGCTGTATAGAGTATTCTTGGTTGGAAATTTTTTTCTTTTAGTACCTTGACTATATCATACCACTGCCTTCTTGCCTCAATCGTTTCAGATGAGAAATCAGCACTTAATCTTATGGAGCTTCCCTTGTTTGTGATGGTTTTCTTTTCTCTTGCTGCTTTTAGGATTTTCTCTTTGTCTTGAGCATTGGATAATTTGACAAGTATATGTCTTGGGGTGGGCCTGTTGGGGTTTATGACTAGTGGAGTGCGCTGTGCTTCTTGGATATGTACTTCTGTCTCTTTCAGTAGATTTGGGAAGTTTTCAGCCATTATTTCCTGCAACACTCCTTCTCACCCCTTTCCCTTCTCTTCTCCTTCTGGAATACCTATTATACATATGTTTGAGCATTTTGCATTGTCATTCAGGTCCCTAAGTCCTAGCTGGATTTTTTCTATCCTTTTATCGACCCCTTCTACTATCTGTTTGATTTCTGATGTACTGTCTTCCACATCACTAATTCTCTGCTCTGCCTGCTCTAGTCTGCTGATATTTGCTGCAAGTGTTTTTTTGAATTCTTGAACTGTGGTGTTCATTCCCATCATATCTGTTATCTTTTTGCATATGTCTGCAATTTCCCCTCCAAATGTTGTCTTCATGTTGTTAACCTCTTTCATTACTTCATCAAATTTGTCGGTGTAAATGTTCTGAGATCTTTCATTGCTTGTGTGAAGTTCTGCTCCCCTTCCTGATTTTTGGTTTGTTGATTGGATTCAGCCATGTTTTCCTGATTACTGGTTTGGTTTGTAGATTTCTGTTGCTGTCTGGTCAGCATTTTATCTTGACAGGTTTAATCAGTTCCTTAGCTTCTTTGTCTACTCTTGGAGATTAATTAGCTGTTGTTTTTGCGTAAGTGTTATATCTTCTCTTTGTCACTTTGTTCTTCTTATTCTAATTTCTTTTTGCTGGTTAAGTTCTCTTTAAAGGAAAGTATTAGGGCTGGGGAAAGGCAATTGTGTAAGCAAGGAAAAAGTGTAAACTAGTATTGGAGATATATGTTAACAAAGCAAGAATATGAGATCTGGGAGGATGGAGGTTAGATTCATGTAAATTGTGTAGAGTTATAACAGTAGGTAGAGAACCTATTATGAGGTAGATGACTGAATATGGGAGGAATATGGTATGAGCTAAAAAGCTATTGTTTACGTGAGAGAGGAAAAGAGAAAAGAAAGGTAATAGTTTCAAGAGTGGATAACAGACAGCAAACAAAACAAAGGTATTAGAAATTAAGAGTTAGACACTTTGTGGATCAAAGAAAGGGAGGTGGGAGGTGGAATATAGGAGAGACAGTAGATGATGGCGGATATCAAGATGTAATGGAAAGGGGATAGTGTAGGTAGCCTAAGTCAGTTCATACAGAAATGAGGCAGTGGAGGATGAGAAAACCCAGCAAATGTGAGGTGTTCCCTGCCACACCTGTTGTATAACTGAGTTAAAATAAAATAAGTAGAAAATGAGGGACAAGAGGAAGAGAGAAAACAGAAAAAGAAAAGAAAAAAAAAGAAAAAAGAGAAGAAAGGAAGAAAGAAAAAGGGGGTGGGAAAAGGGTGGGGAACATGTAGGGGAAAGAAAAAAAACAGATATACACGAACCAAAACTGCAACACCAACTATAGCAACAACAAGAAAAAAAAAAAAACCCTAAATAACTGAATAAAAAAAAAGACTTTGGGGGATACACTGGGAGAAAAGACTAGGGGACAATGCAATATTAGCAATCAGGACATTAAAAAAAGTAAAAAAAAAAAAAAGATTAAATTAAAATAAAAACAAAGCAAATGAAATGATAAAGAAAAAACACAAACGTTGTAAGCTAGGGCATTCAAGTACCTCAGATGTACCTCAGGGTGTGATGGATTCAGGGGTGGAAAGTCTGAGATATTGAAGGCTCAAGAAGTGTGAGACTCTGAGGTGTGGGCCACCAGCGTTTAGGGGATTCAGACCTGGCAAGCTCAAATCTGGTCACCAGGAAGCCTAGGTGTCCTGCAGTGTAACACAGCCCTCAGGGATCCCCGCAGCTGGGTGCCAGCCCTATGGGAGAAGTCAGATCTGCAAACTCTATATTATGCCTGAACCCTGCAATTCACTTACTCAGTAGGGTTTACTTTGTGGATATATCGTCAATTCAGCTTTTGGGCAGCTCCCACCCTGTGATCCCGCAAAACTGCCATGTGAGGGCGCCTCTACACTGCAGCCAATTTAATGACACAGATCCGAAGCCCAGCCCATGGGCTGGTCTCCAGTTGGAAATGCCGAAAACAGATTCCAAAACCGGAATTCCCAGGCTTCGCAAAATAGTCCCCACTCGGCTTCCCGGCGTGTCCCCCTCCCTCACCACAGCCTGTAACAACCTCCCAATTATGTCCCTTTATTGCCAACAATCTAATTCTGTTGCAGATCGGCAGCCGGGCTTGTGGGGGCAGGGCTCCAGGCAGAAGTGCTATTATTTGTCTCCACAATCAAAAATTCCCCCGCTTCACAACAAAACACCGTCTGTCTTCCCAAATCGATCCGCCAAGGTGTCCCGTCCCATCAACCCCACAACAGTCCGCCCAGGACTCGCAAACTCCCCAGCACTGCAGAGCCACCAAAAAGCGGAACCACCGTGCCGAAACCAAGGCTCCACCCACCCCCAAAGAGGGAGTAACCCGTGTGCAGGTCTCACCTCTGGGCAATAGAACCCAAATTATATCTTATAGACCAATCCTCTCTGTTACCTTTCCACCGAATCAATGTCCAGACACTTCCTGCCCTGCAAAAATCCTGAAAAACCCCGGCCTCGGAGAACCTCCAGCAGCACCCAGCCGCCTCTTCCCAGGAGAGACCGCAAGGCAAGTTCACTCAGCCACCATCTTGATCTCTCCTCTATGCATTTTTAATTAATCATAATTATATTAAGGTCATTGCTGATCTTCAAGTCAGATCAGAGGAGAGTATATAATGATACTTAACAAGGTTAAAATAAATTATTTATTCTACAATGAACACCACTCTAATGGTTTTGCTTATGTCCATTTAGCTTGTTGTATTTTATCCTTTAATCTAAAGGCTAGACACTTCCATAAATGCTTTGTTCTCTTTACTTCAACTAATGTTCAAACTACCCTGGAAATAATTACTACCATTCCTTGTACATATGAACTAAAATTAAAATAAAATTTTGATAGATGGTCAAATTCTTACAATGTCGTATAAACTAGTAAGATCAAATTCAGTCCTAGTGCTGTTGACATCAGGACCCTAAATTCTACATCATCTGAACACTGTGGTCTATAGGACTTCCAGGGACTGAATATCATGCCTAAAAGTCTTTAATATCACTGTCTGAATTCAGATAAAAAGTGATGTCCAATACAGTTGTTCATAAATGAAAGTACCCTTTACACCTAAGGAGACACAGAACAGTGCAACATCCACAGAATACTGAACCATGAAGAATGAGGCCCCAGCTGGTTCTAGAAGTAATGTAAGCCCAAATCTGACCATTCAATAGTTATTCCTTTTAAAAGAGCAAGTAAACTGTTTTCTATGGACCAGGCACTCTTCTCACGACTTAACACAGATTATTGGCCCAATAGTTTCATGAGGTTGGCATCTTTAATACCATTTCATAAATGAAGAAGATGTTGGGCAGAAAAGTTTAAAAACATGCCCTCTACACATTCAAATCCAGTATATCGGACTCCAGTCTGTGCTTAAACAATGCATATTACCTCCTCTGAATGAACATCTCTGGTTTTCGGTCTGTTCATAACCTGTTTACATGCTGTATTGGCTTTGCATGCATAACAGATGAATGTTTGAACCTTTCAAACAGGGCTTGTCCAGGGAATATAAGACCCACAAATGGATCAGCTCTAAGAACTTGGAAGAATGGGCCTAAAGGCAATTGAAAAATTAGGAGACTTTTAGGAAAAGATTAATTTGGGGCTGATTCAAGGAATGGGAAGAAGAGATGAGATGTGGAGGTGTTTTCAGGATTTGGAGTTGTCCTGGGTGATGCTGCAAGGACAGTTACCAGACTTTGTATGTCCTCCCATGGCCCAATAGATGGAACATGGGAGAGTGTGGGCTATGATGTGGACCATTGACCATGAAGTGCAGCAGCGCTCAGAGATGTATTCACCAAATGCAATGAATGTCTCATCATGATGGAGGAGATTGTTGCTTTGGGGGGAGGAGTTGGGTGAAAGGGGTGGGGGTATATGGGAACCTAATATTTTTTAATGTAATATTAAAAAAATAAATAAAGACCAAAGAAAAGAATTGTAACAACAACAACAAAAAAAGAACACCTATAAGGCCAATGAGATCTCAGAGTATTTTCTCATAGCAGGGGCAGAGAAGTTACATATCATCTCTTCTAGAACTCCTAAAAATATAGGTTAGCACTCAGGGTCAGTTGGAATAGTTCTTTTTATACTTAATGGGATGCCAATAATAAAGTATGTTTAATATAATGTTTACTTATTATTTAGAGGTTCTAAGAACTTTACAAAGATTATTCTATTTGATCCTGATAATACCTATATCACTTCCCTTTAACTGAAATTTAAGGACATCATGTTTTGCCAAAGTTTACAATATAAACAGCAAAACTAGGCTTTGAATTTGGGGCTTTCTTACTCACACAGTAGGTCAAATCCTGTAACCCATTCTTCCAAAATATGCACACAGGATAAGATACATAAATCTTCACAGAGCAAAAGTGTGAAGACAATGCTCTCAATGGATAGAATGAATTATGATAATGATAAAAATGAGTTTAAGTCCAAATTATACATAAAGAATAAATGGTAGACCTTTCCTTGGAGTTAAAGAAACAGAGAGAGTGAAAGAATCTTATCCGATGTAAGTGAAGATTAGAAAGACTAGAAGCACAATGAAAGTCCAAAACATTAACACTTGCATGCAATAAGGTTTTTTTCCTAGTTTTTTTTTTTTGCAAATATTTCACTTTCCCTACATAACTTATGAAGCTTTGAGAGTTTCATAGTACTCATAGTTTCTGCTGTGAAGATTATTAGGAAGAAGAGACAATAAAAAGTAACTCAAATAAGAGGCAAAGAATATGAATATAATCTGCATCATTATTAGTCAATATACATGTAAATAGCAACTGTTCCAGAAATATCTGGTAAATATGTATAAAAAGAAGATATAGCAATCCAACAACAGTCCTATTAATTAGAATCTCTTGAGCTGTGTCCAGGGAATCTCTTTAACAAGAACCCTAACTGATTCTGAAAATAAATTAAAAATTGACACCCAAAGGGGCTATATATATATGAAAGTGATATATTTCATTATGATAAATAATTTAATATGTGGGCTTTTTTTTAAAGACCAGCATGCTAACATAAAATTACTTGTGACATTTAGTGTTCACTTACCATGAAACCTAAAAATAATATCACTTTCTTGTCACCATTTAAAGGATAAAGTCATTTTTATATTGTTATGATTATTTCACAGTTGTAGTCATTTTTTTACCCCAAAGCATCCTCATAGCATTTTTCATCTCTGTTTTTCCTGGTAGTATTCACCAAGAGGTTTAGCATGAGAGTTATTGAGATATAAAACATGATGACAATTTTGTAAATAGGGAAGGTGGTGACTGGATGCAGATTCACAAATATTCAGGGCACAAAAAGTAAGATTACTATGGTGATGTGAGAAACACAAGTGTCAGTACCCATGCAGATGAGTTTTAATAATGTTTTCAAGTCATGCATGAAGTGGTTTGTGATACTGAGGTTTCACAAGCCAGAGCATGAAAAGGAACAAGATGACGGCAAGGACAAAATTCCCAGCCCAGCCCACTTCTACGAGGGGGCCACACAACCATTGACTCATGATGACTGTGTAGTGTAGGAGTCTTAGGCCATAACTTTGAGCAGGATGATCTCAGCTTCATCAAAAAATGCTTGGCAGATTGAGCCATGCATCTACTGAAAGAGATAGTCAGCTGGCATTTTTGGAGTCATGGAGGAAGAACAGAAGATATCTTTAAGGGATAAATAAGACAAGAAGGGAAACAGACTTGGCCCAGTGGTTAGGGTGTCCGTCTACCACATGGGAAGTCCGCAGTTCCAACCCCGGGCCTCCTTGACCCGTGTGGAGCTGGCCCGTGCGCAGTGCTGATGCGCGCAAGGAGTGCCCTGCCATGCAGGGGTGTCCCCCACGTAGGGGATCCCCACACGCAAGGAGTGCTCCAGTAAGGAGAGCCGCCCAGCGTGAAAGAAAGTGCAGCCTGCCCAGGAATGGCGCCACCCACACTTCCCGTGCCGCTGATGACAACAGAAGTGGACACAGAAACAAGACGCAGCAAATAGACACAGAGAACAGACAACCCGGGGGGGGGGGGGGGGGGTTAAATAAATAAATCTTTAAAAAAAGACAAGAAATATTTGCGGGTTCCTAGGATCCTGTTGGTATTAATGGTGATCATGATGAGCAGGTGAGCAGGCTGCCTGCCAGGGTGACAATTTAAAAAATACAGTACATGAGAATTTCTAGAGCTCTGCATGCTGGGTCAGACTGAGGAAATGCCATCACATTATTACCTTCTCCATCAATTCAGCTCAGGTTATAGGTTATTGAACTGAAAGAAACAAACAACACAGTCAGATGTCCCCAAAAGTGGCACTTTCATTTCATGAATAAAAACACAAGTGTTTACATAATGCAAAACAAACAAAATTATTTCAACTGCTTCATTCTTATATTCTACAAGTGATATTACAGTTTGTGTTTTTGTTCTTTGTAACTTCTGAAATCTCTTTATAAAATTTATAACTTCTAAATTATGAAAAAAACTTGCATAGCAAGTTTCTAGAGTCAATCCATGATATGGTCAGACTTGCAATACAGACACAGATATTCAATAAATCCATGTGTTTACCAAAAATGCCTGTAAGTACCTACTACAGAATAAACTGAAATCATTTTAGTTTTTAAAAATTTTTAAACAAGGGTTAGATTACATAAATGTTACGTAAAAAATACAAGGTATCCTTATTTGCCCCCCTTCCCCTCTCTCCCACACTTTCCAACATTAACAACATCCTTTCATTAGTGTGGTACATTTGTTACAATTAATGAACACATATTGAAGCATTGCTACTAACCATGGACTAGAGTTTACATAATAGTTTACACTCTGTGCCGCTCTCTCTGAGTATATTATATATATATAGTGGCCTCACTGCAATGTCATGCAGGAGAACTCCAGTGTCCCAAAAATAGCCCCATTTTACAACTATTCTTCCCTCTCTCATCCCTCAGAACTTCTGGTGGCCACTGCCATTATATCAATGATAAGAGCTCTTCCACTGATAGAATAACAACATCTGTAGTAGAATAATATTGTCTACTTTAGTCCATCGTTCTTTCCCCAATCTTGAAGATTTGAGGATGGTGATATCTATTCTGCTTCTAATTGAGAGGGAGCTTGATCCCATGGGCAGATGGATGAAATGCCTGCAGTTGCAAATATTCTCTGTTCCTTGAGATGGGCTTTGTCAGTAATCATTTCCTTGCTAGTTGTCCTAGGTGACGCCATTGAAATGGAGAGCAAGTGGTGTAACTCTACTGAGATTCAGGGCTCAACTGGCACATGGACGGACCAAAGATTTAAGTCTCTGTGACATATATTTATCATGTATAGTGCTAAATATGGGTTCAAATAAAAGGGACAGAAAACCCATGTACAGAGAACATAAATGAGTCTAAATGAGTCTAAATCCAATATACTAGGGAACATAAGTTCCAAAGTAAGGCCAACTGACAGTGTCAAATTCCTGAGTTATCTGCCCTGCTTATAGCTCATCCTCAGGAGTCATGCCCCACATTGGGGGGAAGATAGTTTCTATGCTGAATTTGGTTTAGAAAGAGGCCACATCTGAGCAAGAGGGAGGCTTTCAAGAAGTAAATCTTAGGCAGTACATATTATTAGGTTAAGTTTGAATTTCATAAGAAAATGTTCATAAGTACAAACATCAGTATCAAAGACCTGACATAATGACCTGTCTTCCTTCACTAAACATTGCCTTTGCCTTCAGGGGATTCTTGCTGTCCTTATAGAAAATGTACTAGAACTCCTCTGGATGAGAATTCTGTATTCTTTCAGTTATTGTGTGGATCTCTACCAACCAAGGCAGTTGCCAGCGAACACTTGAACATATTCACATGCCTTAGAAGACTGCCCCAGGTGAACATTTCCTATGCATTCTCCCATCACTGACACCCCGGACCAATGATCCTCGCCTGCCACAACTGTGACCCTTCTGTGACCCAAGGCCTCTCCAAAAACAGATGGAATGTAGGGCATTTTTAGAGCAATAGGATTATTCAGCATGATCTTGCAATAATGGATACAGATCATCTCAAATTTCATCAAATCTATAAAAGTATAGATTTCAAAATGTAAACCATAATGTAAAGCATTGACTATGGTTAGCAGCAATGCTTTAATATTTGTACATCAATTGTAGTAAGTGTACCATCTAATGTAGAATGTTATTAATAGAGGAGAAGGGAAATGGGGGAAGGTGTGGGGTATATGGAATCCCTTATATTCTCTCTGTGAATTTTCTGTATCCTAAACCTTCTATGAAGATAAAATGAAAAATAAAGGTCAGTGGGGGAATATACGGAAGACAATCTCGTAAATGCAAGACATGTCTTATAGTGATGAAAGACACAATGCCTAAATTTTATTTTTCATTATTTCAATTTTTTAAATTGTCTTGGCTATTTTTAATATTATTTTACTTTCTTATTAATTTTATTTTGTTATTTTGTTGAAATTTTAATTTAGGCAATAAAAAACTTCAAAAACATACATGGGTTCTATCAGTCTCTTCACTCCACTACAAGAGGGATCCTTTTCTTTTTTGCCTACCTAGAATCATCTCCACATCCTCCAGGCTAAAAAGTGATGCTGCTACACCCTCCCTATCTCAGAAATTGTGGTGATTATCCACTATCACATTTACTACATTGTCTCCTATTATCTTCGTCTCCAATACTATGGGACCTTGAAGGCAAACAAATATCTGGCCTTACTATTCTTGCAGTCTTAGTCATTCCTGTATTCCCAATGTTGGGCAAAATGTAAAGACTCAAAGCTTTTCCAAAAGAAGAGGATGAGAAAAGACGTAAAAGAAAAAGAAAGTGAAAGAGAAAGAAAAAGGTAGAAAAACAGGAGAAAGTAAAGAAAGAATTGGACATTAAATCCAAAGACACATTTTGGAATCATAGATCTATCTTTATTCACTATATAACATTAATTCATTTTATATATCAGTGTTTCAGGTTCTTCATCTCTTGAACAAAAGTAAATATGTCTATATATAGGATTGTTGAGAGAATTAAAATTGTTGTACACTGTCTATTATTGTTTTTTTAAATATTTTTACGTTTATCAAAGAAAACAGAAAAATTATCTTTTAACATCTTGAAAGGCACAAATTCTGAAATATAAGCTAATATAGTGTAGAGAAACAGAACAATGTTAAAAAAGAGAAAAGAAAATTAATCAGATTTTTAAAAATCAATAAACTACTAAGAGAATCTTAGCATAAAATTCCATTATTCTTTTGCTTGCCTACTTGACTCTGTAAGATGTCTTTTTATATTTGTTCCATTCATTCATTTATTTAACTCATATCCATTCTAAACTTGTCTCTTAAAATAAAATGTATAATTGGTGACAAGAGAAACAAAATTGGAAAGCATAAAGAACATAAGAACACAATATGAGTACCATTGAGGTTAGATTGTTATTAAATCAAATATGGTTATTATATTTTTTGCATGTTAAAAATATATACAAAGGGAAATGAGAAGTGTTTCTAAATGGATCACTAAAAATATCAGCTAAATACAAAAGTAAGGAGTAATGGAAAATATGAAGGAGTAAAAATGTATAATCTTTCAAAATAAAACAATTGCAAAATATCCTAATGAATTCCGGCATTACCAGCAATTAGTTTAAATGCAAAAGCATTAAACTTTCCAAGCATAAGGTAGCGACTGATAGAATGCATAAAAAGCATGAGGTAACTACATCCTATTTAAAAGATGTTCACTTGAAATTTAAATAAACATATAGGATAAAAGTGAAAGAATGAAAAAATATATATTTTGTGTAAATAGTAAGCAAATGAGACCTGGGAGGCTATACAAATATCAGATAAAATGAATTGTTAGTAAAAAAAAATGTTACAAAAGCCAAAAAAAGACACTGTGTATTGATGAAAGCTTGATCCATCAAGGTGTTCTGGCCATCATAAACATAAGCACCTAATTACAAATCCCCAAAATATTTGAAATAAATAGTAACAGAATTGAAGGGAGAAACGAGGACTGTCCATTATAGAAAAAAGCTTCACTATACCATACAGAGATAAATAAGGAAAAGAGACCTTGGAAAAGTTTATAAACCAACTAGATGTAAGACACATATTTACAATATTTCACTCAAAATAACAGAATACACATTTTTCACGAGTGCTCTCAGATCATTCTCCAGATAGACTATATATTAGTCAAAAAAAACAAAAAACAAAAAACAAAAACACAACAAGGCAAGTCACTCTGTCACAATCTTCAATGGAACAGCAACAATCCCCCAAGTACAAGGGCAAAGACCAATGAGGAAGGAGGGTCCAAAGTTGGGACCGATACTGATGACCATGCCTAGGTGCCTGTGTGCTGAAAATTTTGACTAGGCCTTCAGGATGCGTAAGAGTTACCTCCTGAGAACCTCCATATTGCTCAAATGTTGCCACTCTCTAAGCCAAACTCAGCATGTAAATGTACAACCTACCCCCAGCATCGGACATGATTTCCTGGGATGAGCTTTCCTGGCACTGAGGGATTTCCACCAAGCACCAGGTGGTGATGCAACTAGAAAAAGACCTTGAATAAAAGGGGGAAACAGTAAAGATAAATGGGTTTATATGGCTTAGAGACTTCAAAGTGAATCAGAAGGGCATCTGAGGCACAGTGCTTACTTACATCTCAGTAGGATCTCAGAAACAGCCAAAGTAGATACAACCTCAAGTAGTGGTGCTCCTGAGGACTATGGAGACACTCAGGTCATACAGTCATGGCAGATGGCTCTGGATTTCCAGTGCCTTGCCAGTGGGCCCTACTTTAGAATTTGTGCTGCTGAGTGTGATGGGAGTTGGATTCAGATGTGACCTCCCTAAACAAGCTTCTTCTGTCACTTTTACTGAACCTGTGGTTGGTGCTGGGGTTGATATATGGTCAGGAGACTTGAATCTCTAGACTGACTATGTGCCAGCTGGGCCCCAAGCCTCAGCAGAGTTGCAACACCTAATCTCCAGTTCATTGGACTTGCCCATGTCAGCTAAGAGGAAGGTGTAAATGGTCAGCTACCACGCCAGAGAACCAAGAGAGTCTACAACCACAGGCAGGAGAATCACATCCATCAGTCATGTGGATCTAAGCCTCTTCTCAAGTTACAGGTGGAGTGGGCATCGCCATTCCAGGGTCCTCAGGATACAGGAATAAAATATGAGTTAAAGTGGACTCACTTGTATTCTACAATAGAATTATTGTGACTCTAACAGTGGAAGAAATTGTATCATTGATGGGGAGACTGTGGCCATGGGAGTTGCAGAGGGAAGGGAGAGGGAAGATGAGGTGTGATATGGAGGCATTTTCAGGACTTGGAGTTGTTTTGAAAGATATTGCAGGAACAAATGCAGGACATCATATATCCTGCCATAACCCACTTAATGGACTGAGAGAGAATGTAAACTACAATGTAAACTATAATCCATGCTGTGTACCAGTGCTCCAAAATGTAGTCATTGATGGGCGGTGAACTTGGCCTAGTGGTTAGGGCGTCTGTCTACCACATGGGAGATCCATGGTTCAAATTCCAGGCCCCCTTGACCAATGTGGAGGTGGCCCATGTGCAGTGCTGATGCACACAAGGAGTGCCCTGCCACGCAGGAGTGTCCCCTGCATAGGGGACCCCCAAGTGCAAGGAGTGTGCCCCGTAAGGAGAGCCGCCCAGCACGAAAGAAAGTGCAGCCTGCCCAGGAATGGCGCTGCACACAGGGAGAGTTGACACAGCAAGATGAGGCAACAAAAAGAAACACAGATTCCTGTGCCACTGACAACAACAGAAGTGGACAAAGAAGACGCAGCAAATAGACAGAGAGAACAGACAACCGGGTTGAGGGAGGGGGAAGGGGAGAGAAATAAATCTTTTAAAAAATGTAGTCATTGAATGCAATGAAAGTGCTATACTGATGAAAGATCTTGGTGATGGGGCAGAAGTGGGAGTGGGGTGTGGAGTGCGAGTATATGTGATCTTCTTATATGTTTTAAGGTAATATTTGGTATAATCTATGTATCTTTAAAAAAATTTAAGTCTATTAAATAAAAAAAGACAGTAAGAAAATAGGAAAAAAAAACCATGGCAAAATAAATTTTTAAGGTTTGAAATTGTACATATTTTCTTCTCTGAGCACAAAATAATGAAATTAAAAATCAATCACAAAAGAAATCAAATGCAAGTAGAAAAACAATAAAATTCACATTTATATGGAAATAAACATTCTTAAACATCAATGGATCAAGAAGAAATCATAAGGGAATTTAGAAAATATTTTGAGACAATTGAAAATGAAAGCACAACATACTACAACTTCTGGAATGACTCGAAGACTCAGGGAAATTTGTACCTCTAAATGCTTACATTAGCAAAAAGGAAAGACTTTAAATCGGTAGCCTAAACTCATATTTATAGAAATGTGAAATAGATCAACTAAATCCAAAATGAACAGAATGAAGGAAATAATAAAGATTGGAGTGAAGATCCATGAAACAAAAAATAAACAATAGAATTAACAACCAATAAACTGTTTGTTTAAAATTATCTATAAAATTTACAAATATTTCGCTAGTATTGCAAAGTGAAATAAAATAATAAGATGCAGACAATTAAGGTAAGAAATGAGATTGGGAATATTCTGTAGTCCTTTAAATTAAAATAAAAATTAAAACAAAAATTACATGAATAATTTATGTCAACAAATTAGATAACTTAAATGAAATGTAAAAATCCCTAGAAAGGCACAAATTACCTAAAATGACTCAAAAAGAAACAGAAAAAACCAACAGACCTATACAAAGTAAAGAAATTGAATCAATAATCAAAATGTCAAAACAGAAAAAAATAAGTACTTAATGGTTTCAATGGAGAGTTTTATCATTCAAAGAAGATGATATGGACCTTCTCAAACACATCTCATAAAATGAAAAGCAAGCACTTTCTAAATCACTCTACAAGTGTGGAATTACCCTAGTAACAAAGTCATGTGAATATATTACCTGAAAATGAAATTACAGACCAATAATTCTTAATAAATATCAATGATAAAATCTCAATAAAATCTAATAACCAAATTCAGTGGCATATTAGAAGTATTTATCTTACTATGAGTGGAAATTATCCCCGGAATCCAAGAGTGGTTGAACATATGAAAATCAATGTAATATTGATAATATTGTAATATCCCACATTAAAAGAAAGAAGAAAAAATAAAATAAAAAACACAAGATCCTATCAACCAATGCAAAATAGGCATTGACAACACACAGCATATTTTCTTGACAAAACTCTCAGAATATTGAGATTAGAAGGGAACATTCTGAATACAAAATGGAAATATATGAAATCAGACTCAGTAATGAAAGACTAGAAACTTTACCCCCAAATATCAGGAACAAGACAAGGATGACTGCTTTTGCCATTGCTATTAACATTGTTTTTGAAGTTATAGCTAGAACATTCAGACAAGAAAAAGAACCAAAATGTATTTAAATTGAAGGGAAGAAATAAAACCATCCCTTTTCACAGATGACATGATCCTATATCAAAAAAAAAAAAAAAAAAAACCCAAAGAATACACTAGAAATCTATGAGAGCTAACAAACCAGTTATGTAATGTTGTAGAGAATAAGATAAATACATAAAAATCAGTTTGTGTTGATGCACCAGTACAGAACATTCCAAAATGGAAGTTAAGGAAATGATTCCAATTAAAATAGCATTTAAAAACTATAAAATGCCTAGGCATAAAATTAACAGAAATGAAAAACATATACATTAAAAACTACAAAACATAGCTTAAAAAATTGAAGAATATCTAACTAAATATAAAGTCTCCCTGATATCAAAGATTGGAAGATTTAATATTGTCAAGGTGTTAATACCACTCAAAGCATCCTTCAGATTCAGTGCAATCCCTATTGAAATTTCAGCAGTCTTTTTTTTTTTTTCACATAAAATGAAAACCCAATTCTCAAATTCATATAGAAGTTAATGGGGCCCCAAAGAGCTGAAATTATCTTGAAAGGGAAGGAAGCTCACAGTTACCAATTTAAAGACTCTTTACAAAGCTTTAGTAATAAAGCTGTGTGGTATGGGTATAAGGACAGAAATATATCAGTGGAATAGAGTTACAAGTACAGATATAAGCCAATATATGTGTTTCCTCTAGATTTTCAAAAAGGTTGACCAGTCCATTTGATAGAGAAAAATAGGTTCTTCAACTACTGGTGCTGGGACAACTGGGTATCCATATGCAAAAGAATAATGTTGTATCCCTACTTAAAAATTAGTGACCCTGTAGAATAAAAGAAAATAGCTACAAATCATAATCTGATAAAGATTCAAATCGATAATATGCAAATAACTACTACTACTTAATAAGAAAAAGATAAATAACCCAATTAAAACTAGTCAACAGTTTTGAATACACATTTCTCCACAGAAAATATATGAATGACCAATAAGTGAATGAAAGATGCATCGGGAAACGGACTTGGCCCAGTGGTTAGGGTGACCGTCTACCACATGGGAGGTCCGCAGTTCAAACCCCGGGCCTCTTTGACCCGTGTGGAGCTGGCCTATGCGCAGCGCTGATGCGTGCAAGGAGTGCCACGCCAGGCAGGGGTGTCCCCTGCGTAGGGGAGCCCCACGCGCAAGGAATGCACCCATAAGGAGAGCCGCCCAGCACGAAAGAAAGTGCAGCCTGCCCAGGAATGGCGCCGCCCACACTTCCCTTGCCGCTGACGACAACAGAAGCGGACACAGAAACAAGACGCAGCAAAAAGACACAGAAAACAGACAACTGGGGGGGGGGGGGCGGGGGGAGGGGATTAAATAAATAAATAAATCTTAAAAAAAAAAAAGGAAAGATGCATCAACATCAATAGCCATTAGGAAAATGCAAATTAAGAATACAGTGAGGTAACACTTCACCTGCAATAGGATGGCTATTAATAAAGAGGTGGAAAATAGCAAATGTTGGTGAAGATGTGGAGAAATTTGAAAGCTTTCTGCATTGCTGATGGGATTGTAAAATGATGTAGTTGCTGTGGAAAAGAGTTTGGCCATTTCTCACAAAGTAAAAAAGAACCATCATGTGATCCCAGAATTCCATTCCTAGGATAATACGCCAAAGTATTGAAAGTAGTACACAGATACTTCTATGCATATATTTACAGGAGCATTTTTGCCAATAGACAAAAGGTAGAAACAATCCACATGTCCCTCAATAGAAGAATGAATAAGCAAAATACGATATAAACATAAATGGGAAATTATCCATTCATAAAAAGGAATAAAGGTCTGATGCATGCTACAACATGGGCAAGCTTGAAATTATTATGTCAAATAAAATATGCCAGAAAATAAGGGAAAATATTGCATGATTTTATTTATATGATGTCTCTGGAATAGGCAAATTTATAGTAACAGAAAGTAGAATACTGATTACCACAGACTGGGAGAAGCAGAAATGGAGAATTATAATTTGATGGGTAAAGAATTTCTGTTTCAGTTGATTAAAATGTTCTGGAAATAGAAAATGGTGATGATTACACATTTTTATTGTACTCAATGCCACAAAATTGTACACTCAAAAAGACTTAAATTGGAAACTTCTATGTTATGGGAATTTTAGCACAAAAATGGAAAAAGGTTTAAAAACAACTAATTGGTTGTTAGCTTTTGTTTTAGTTTTCCTGGTTACTGAGGCAAATACCATGAAATATCAGTGGATTGGATTAAATTATGGGAATTTTTTGGTTTACAAGTTGAGGCTAGAGAAATCCAAATCAAAATATTATCAAGGTGGTGCTTTTTTCCCAAAGAACGGCATTCTGGGCTGGCTGCCAGATCTGTCATGGGCACCTCTGTTCCTTGGCAATGCACATGGCAGCCTCTCCTAGTCTCTCCCTTCTCTTCCAAGCTCTACCAGTGTTCAACATCTGGCTGCTACATCTGTGGCTTTCTGAATTTCATTCTGCTTATATAGGATTAAGACCCATCCTGACTGACCTGGGCTACACCTTAACCAACATAATAGAGTCAAATGTCCTATTCACAATGGGTTCATATCCACAGAAATATATTAAATTTTAGAACATGTTCTTTCTGGGGTACATAGCTTCAAACCACTGTAACTATATTTAGACAAACAGCATGTGAAAATTTTAATTCAATTTCTCAACATATTTAATCATCAGTATCAAAATTATCACATTTTTAAAAAATCAGAATAATCCTGCCAGTTTCAGCAGTATTATACCAAATGGAACTACATTATGTGCTAAACTAAGATCACTGAAAACTAGTCATTTCGAATTACAATGGCATTTCTCACCCCCTCAATAAAACTGTTCCTTGGCCATCTACCAAATGACATCATGGGGTGGTGTATGGCTCAAGGGCCAAATTTCAGTTAACTTTGTGTTCTACATCTCTTGTAGGCCTAGACATATGCCCTTTTCATACTAGAATACTGATCTGAGATCCCAATTAACCTAACCTTTAACTAATTACCATCATTTGCCAACGAGTAAAATTCTAATGTACATTAAAAGACTTTAGGTCCCAACTAACTGTGTTATGGTACTTCATGTTTTACTGTATGTTTGGGACTTTGGTGGTTACTAAGTACCCAATAAAATCACACCATCTCCTCAGGCATTATCCTAGGCTATGGGGACTGAAAATTTCCATGAATTAATTAATGTTCTCTTGCTGCAATGTCCCGGGCCTTTGCCTTTGAGCTACTCGTGCACCCATTTGGAGGAGCACACTTCACAGGTCCTCTTGGATCAGTATGCATTTTATCACACACCTTTTTTTCCAAGCATGCCGTGTAACTATTTGTTGCACTTTATTTTATCCATTTTTCTATAACAAATGATGGTTTCTTTCCATCCTTTGATGTCCACTGAAAATAACAGTTCCTCTAAGTGACCAATAAGTGACAATGAGTCTGTTTCCTCATTTTAACTCTCTTTGCAAAGGCAATTTCTGCTTGGATTCCTAGATCTCTGCTACCTTTGTCAGGGTTCTTTAGGTGTTTTGGCCAATTACCTATCCGACACATATGTTGTTGTCAACCATATATTTGCTTATTAAAATTCAAGAATATGTTTTAATAAGAAAATGTTCATTTCTAAGGATAATGATATATGAGTATTAGTCCCCTACAAATATATTTTAGTTTTGGTAAGCTAATGATTTTGTATAGGCACCCCCAGCAGATGTTGGAGCTAAGGATATGAGCTAACCTAGTTACTCCTAAAATAACGTTGTTTTCTGTTTCATGTATCCTTTACTTTGATTATTGTTCTCAATCTGTAAATATTAGATCAATAAGTATTATGGTACAAAGCACCATGGCAAAAAAAAAAACAACTAATGACAAGGAGGGCATGCATGTAGCATTAGATTATATTCATTCTATTAGGTAAGTGCAAAAGGAATTGTGGTTTCAGACCATGAATTTTAAATCCTTATAACTAGGCTTAAACACATTTTTATTAATCAAAATAGGAACCATTACAATCAACATTTTTTTTAACAAGATCAGAACACCTTTTTTTTTTTTCCTCTTCCCTCCCCTCTCACCCCACCCCGATTGTCTGTTCTCTGTGTCTATTTGCTGCGTCTTGTTTCTTTGTCCGTTTCTGTTGTTATCAGCAGCATGGGAATCTGTATCTCTTTTCATTGAGTCATCTTGTTATGTTAGCTCTCCCTGTGGGTGGTGCCATTCTTAGGCAGGCTGCACTTTCTTTTGTGCTGGGCGGCTCTCCTTACGGGGCACTCTCCTTGTGCGTGGGGCTCCCCTACGCAGGGGACACCCTGCGCATCAGCACTGCACATGGGCCAGCTCCACACAAGTCAAGAAGGCCCGGGGTTTGAACCGCAGACCTCCCATGTGATAGACGGACACCCTAACTACTGGGCCAAGTCCACCACCCAAAATAAACATTTTTTTTTTAAATGAGAAATAAGTTAGCTTATTCCTGTAGCATGAAAATCCATGCTTTGGGATTTAACAAATTCTTGGAAAGCATTTTCTGCATCTTACTGGTTGGTTGTGGAAGCTTTTTCTCTACAAAAAGATGTTGAGATGTTTGAAGAAGTGGTAGTTGGTTGGCAAGAGGTCAGGAGAATATGATGGATGAGGCAAAACTTTTTAGCCCAATTCATTCAACTTTTCAAGTGTTGATTGTGCAACATACAGTAGAGAGGGGCATTGTCGTGGCAAAGAATTGGGC
Source organism: Dasypus novemcinctus (assembly GCF_030445035.2). Lineage (NCBI taxonomy): Eukaryota > Metazoa > Chordata > Mammalia > Cingulata > Dasypodidae > Dasypus > Dasypus novemcinctus. The sequence goes on from NC_080682.1 coordinate 40,406,967, forward strand.
CCTTTCTGTTGACCAATGCTGGCTGCAGGCATTGCAGTGATTGGTGCATTTCATTCATTTGCTGAGCATACTTTTCAGATGTAATGGTTTTGCTGGGATTCAGAAAGCTGTAATGGCAGCACACAACCAAACAGTGACTATGACTTTTTTTTGGTGCTATTTTGGCTTTGGTAAGTGCTTTTGAGCTTCTTCTTGAACCAACCACTGAACTGGTCATCATCAGTTGTCGTATAAAATCCATTTTTCATCTCATTTCATGATCTGATCAAGAAATGGTTCTTTGTTTTTGCATAGAATAAGAGAAGACACTTCAAAACGATTTTTTTTATGGCCAACTCATGAGCTTATCAAGCTTTTTCACCTTTCCAATTTGCTTTAAATGCCAAATGACCTTAGAGTGGTCAGTGTTGAGTTATTCGGCAACTTTGCATGCAGTTGAAGGGGATAAGCTTCCATGATCGCTCTCAATTGGTCGTTGTCAACTTTGATTGCTGGCCACTATGCTTCTCATCTTCAAGGCCCTCGTCTCCTTTGCAAAACTTCGTGAACCACCACTGCTCTGTACGTTCGTTAGCAGTCCCTGGGCCAAATGTGTTGTTGATGTTGCGAGTTCTCTCTGCTGCTTTATAACCCATTTTTAACTTAAGAAAATCACTAGAATTTGCTTTTTGTCAAATTTATTTCCATATTCTAATATAAATATAAAACAAAGAGCAAGTAATAAAGCATTAGCAAAAAACGTATAAATCAAGAAAGACACATTAAAGTGATGTATAATATAACCACATTTATTTAAGACTGTATGTCACTATCAAACAGCAAATTTTAACAAAGCAAAACCTCGATTACTTTTACACAAAACTAATAGCTGGGCCCCTTTGTCAGTAGGTCATCATGTAGGATTATAACTGCTTAGTGACCTGTAGATCTATTTTTACTACAGTCCTTTTTGTTTATGTAGGAGTCAAGAGTTCTCACATGTTTTTTTCCCAAAAGATGACTTTTATGGTAGATATAAACTGTAAAATGAGAAAAAAATGACAAACAAACATCTGTTATGTTCCCAAGTCTTCAACCACAAGCTGTTATTAGTGTCACTGAGATGCATTCCATAGACGACTCTGGAAAGAATGTTTTTTAAATCCACCGGTACCCATTCTGGACTTTCAATTTCCAACAAAATGTTACAACTGCAAACAAAAAACTCATCCTTATGGCTACCTAAAATGTAGCTAAATAATGCCAAATAATGTTAGCTTAATTTTTATGCATTATTCATTTATTGGCTCCCTTTTTATCTGAATTAGTTCTTCTTAAAATGTGAATTAGCTTTCAACCAGATCCTTTACCTGATTTAATCCAGGCTTCTTATATCTTCCAGTCATCAAGGAGTCATTTTCTAGACCCTATTGCTGGACAATAGATTATTGTCAGTCCAATAGTTAGTGCCCAAGGATTGAAAGAACCTATACCATATCACTGTTGTTTTTATCCTGTTCCTAGGTTGTCACATGGAACACCAATCATAATTCTGTTCACTTAGTGGATTTATCTTTTCCATCTTTAATCAACTCATCTCTCTACTGCTGCTTGCCACATTGAGTGTCAACCAACTCTTGAGTTCCCATCTGTAACCATACTACCTCTAATACAAATAACTTATACAAGTACCTCTAATACTAATACCTCTGTAACAAAACCTCTAATAACTGATCAAGTGGGGTCTCATTCAGCTATGCAGTTAGGTAACTCACCAGGGGAAAAAATGTAGAGTTTGGAGTTATAAAAGTCCTCTCTATTACTGAACACCCCTTTCACATGTTCCGGAATTTACATTTCTATGCATAAGGGGACCTACCTGCTGGAATCATTATCTGATAAAATACAAGACATATGAGAATTTCAGCTCTCAAAATAATGTTATGTCCTTTAGTAATTAAAGTGTTTTCAATTGCTCTAATAACAAGCTAGCAATCACCTTTCAAATGGTGTGTATTTTAGCTGTCACTGGTAAGTTCCCTCATCAAAAGCCCCATGGTCAGTAACCCCTCAAAGGCAATTTTAACATCATTATAGACAGCATTGCTCAGAAAAGGGAAATTTTTCCTAATGACTCTTTTTTTCAGAATACAGAAGCATCTCCCAGAAGGCCTCCAGCCATTTTTCTCTCTTGAATAGTTGACTAAAAGGTTTTGCATGACTTTTCCTAAAACAATCAATGGAAAGAGGGACAGAAGTACAATAACTGATTTAAACTAAATCAGATCAGCAACTTTGGACATGAATACCTTACACCAGAAAAAAATGGAATTCTCAAATTTTGATTGAAAGTTGTTTTAGCAACTCACAGTGTTTGCCATACCCAACATGCCTTTCTTAACTACCCCCTTTTTCTCGATTCCTTTATGCTTTCTCTCTCCCTCTTTATCTCTACCCTCTCTCTCTCCCTCCCTCCCTCCCTCCCTCTCTCTTTCTCTCTTTCTCTCTACTAGTTTCTTTCCTCTGGTATTTAAACATGGCAGTTTCTACTTTACTAAAAATATTCACCCTATTATCATGCCTGCCTTTAGTAACTAATTGGATCCTTATTGACCTTTTTCTTTTCTTTTTTTGTAAACATCAGTTTTGCAGAAGAAGAAATTGAGGCACAGAGTTGTTGAATAACATGCCCCAAATCATGTACATTATCCAGGATTCAATAATGATAACCCATGTGCAGTAGTAATGAATAGGTCTGCTTTGCAAATATTTCTCTCAATTTAATTTAGAAAATAGTTTCCAAGTATTTTCTGTGTATAATAAACTAGCCAAATTACATCACATATCATTTTCCACAGACATCTCAATAACCCTATATTATTTAAGGTTCTATAATAGGCTCAGGTAATTTTAGGGGCATGCATAGAATCATATAGTAAGTAACTGAATGGGGAATCATCACCAAGTTCATGCTTTTAGTGTATAACATCTCTGGGGTTCTATTATTTCCCATTAAGTAGAAGATTGCCTCGTTCCGACTCTGATCTTCTCCTCACCCTGCATCTGGAAATTGACAGAATCAAAGTTTTCCATACAGTTTAGGCATGGCACCAGGAGAGGAAAACAAAGTAGGAAAGGAAAATAGGTGATGCTCTCTCTTCTCCAACCTTATTTTCCTGGTCAACTGTAGCACATGGGATCTTTCTTAGGAATAAGTCCTTCCTTCCCCTGTTTATTGAACCAAAGCTGTTAAGCAATCCAGACCTGGTCTGAATCAGCACTTTCTTTCCCATTACATCCAGTAGATGAGACATATCACAGTATTGGTGTCTAATGAGGTACAAAGACAAAGATTAGAGCACAAGATTAGAAATCATATCAATCTAAACTGAAATACAAATGTTACTAATATTAGGTTTTTCACCCTTACCAAATGATGCTTAAGTCAGCATTTGATTGCCTTATATAAAAAGGGGAAATAATACAATACCTTGATCATAGGGATTATATGTGACTCTCATGAGATATCACATTCAGCAAAGTAACTGATACATAGAAAGTGCTTACAACTTGTTAGGTTTCCATGATTTCACATTTCCTATAACTCCTTCAACCTCTTCAGGGAATTTCACCTTCAATACTAGATATTTTAGTGGATAGAAGATTAAACACTTAAAATATTTTCAGAATTATGATTTGTCATAGCATTCAATTGTACAGACCTTGGTCTTTCTTCTTTCCTTATTTCTGTCTTTGCTCAGAAACCTACCAAACATAAGAGAAAAGAAGACAAGCTACATCTATATGAAATACGACAGTCTTGTGAGAAACCTGGCCAGTCCACCATGAATTTTCTTTCTTGTGCGGAAAATAACAGCAGACAATAATGAGTCTTTTCTCTTTGCCAGGAGCATTTTGAGCATGTAACCCCACAAAAGATAAATATTATAGCTAACTTATTGCAGAAGCTTGAAATTATTGATGAATTCCAAAAAGAAATACTGATTATATTTGTAAACTGGCCTGTTCCTCTGGACTAGTGCTACCCTTAGATTGTATTGAATTCAGAGGTTTCACTTTTACTTGATTGACTTATGACTAGTGCTTTGATTGGGCCACATCAGTAGGACATCAAGTTCCCGTCCCCATGGTGAGTAGGAACTCACAGAGGAGATTCTAGCAGAGGAAACAGAGTTTTGATCCTAGAGCCCTGAGGAAAAAAAACAACAACACACAGAGAAGCAGATAGGTAAAGAAAGAGAGAAGCCTCCATTAGACATGACAGAGGCCCTTGGGAAAAGAGACAAGTCATTAACCTGATAGATTAGATCTGGCCTTGTGGAGAGAGCAGAGCAACTGAGCCTGAAGAGAAATGAGCCGCAGGAAAGAGATGCAACTTAACCCAGCCTAGAGCTGATATTGGAAGAAGCTGGAATCATTGAGCCTTAAGAGGCAGAGGAATCCTGAACCCTTGCAGATGTCATCAGTCATCTTGCTCCAGCACATGGTAACTGGCTTTGGTGAGGGAAATAACTTACTCTTTATGGCCTGGTAACTGTAAGCTTCTACCCCAAATAAATACACTTTATTAAAAACCAACAGCACCCCTTTGGATGATTAATACACTTATCATCCCCTTTCTTCAGATGTGGAAACTGAGGCATAAAAAAGCTGAGAGACTGGTCCAAATTCACATAGTAAGTAAAAGAATGAGCCCTAGGATATGCCATTTATCATACATCAAAATTCTTGTTCGTAAGTTAATATTTTTAATTTCAAAGAACAATTTCGCTGGCTTACATGTATTTATCTTCAGGATGTCAACAGGAGAATAACAGTTTTTTAATGTCCCAGATATTTTCACATATTTCTTGGTCAATAATCACTGTAACTCTTTGAGACAGGGATTGTTAGGGTTGTTGTAGAGGCTCTAACTGGCTCATATTCCCATTTTCCCATAACTAGAACATTCTGTGTCTTATATTTCAGACTCTAAGATCATTTCCAAACCGTGCCGCAGATAACCCAGTCCAGCTCCCCCACCCGCCTTCCACAGCTCCTAGTCACAAAGGCCACAGCCACAAGGGAGACAGGGTGAATTCACTTCCAGCACCGTGGCTGACGTGGCTAATTCTAATACTATGGGTACTGAAAGTTGAAAATATCTGTAACTCATTCTGCTGGAGTAGTATCTCTTCAAGTATTTCCATGTAGTCATGTTAGGAAATAATGCTAAGTTCATACTTGGAGGATTCCTGAACCTAAATGGCCACAGCAGCGTAACCAATCATAGAGGACAGATGCTGTTTGGTCCTACATTTCCAGTCCACTGGATCCAGAAACCAAAAGGCCAAAAGAGCTCTCTAGTTTTAGCATTGGCTTTTTCAGAAAAAAGCTTAAAATAGCAGACTTCAGGGACCTAACACAATAGGGAAACTTTTTATAGTTGTTGAATTCATAGGGCTTACAATCCTGACTTTTTCTGCTTTTCATAGTTTTCTGTTTTTGGACTTTAAATCAGGTTAGAGTTCTGATCAGATGACCTTTATAACATAATCCTTCTGGTCACCAAGAAAGCAAGAATGGCAAATGCGTAAGAATGAGGTTTAGGGAGATATGCCCTCCATACACTAAGGTTTACACAATTTCTATTGTTTCTTAAAGTGTTGGTGGTTTTCTGACCTAAGTTATTTATTATCTTAGCTGGAATGCTTGTAGTCCCCACAGGATAGTTAAACCTATAGAACAAAGATAAAATCAGCACATGAACTCATAATATTTAGAAAGTCTTTCTTGGCAATAATATTTAAATGCTAATTGAGGAAAAGAAATACCATTCCTAAGGCAAAAAAAAAAAAATGGATGAACTTGCAAAGCAGCAATAAGTGATGGGTCAGTGATAGCTACAAATAAAATGCCTTGACATGAAATGAACCTGTTACTTCTTCTCCAAAAGCGTTCAGAGAGGGAGGTATAACCAGTATTCCTTCCTTATATTTTTGTCTCAAAGTGACACCAGGGTCTTCAGTTTACAGGTAAGTTATATTTAAACACATGTTTCTATCACCAATCACAGATAATTATGAATAGTAGAGAATTACCCAGTCTCCTTTGAAAAAAAGACTGAAGTATAAAGAACCAGACCATAGATAATAAAGTAAAACTTTCATTACTTTATTTTAACAATAATAAAGGCAATGTAGTCCCTTTGTAGTAAATTCTGATCAGAAAATGTATGAAAAAGACATAAAAATGCTGTTGATCCCATTATTCTGCACTATACATTGTTAGTGTACTTTACAAAAGACATCTTTTTTAAAAATAAAATTTTATTGAAGTTTGTCATTCAAAAATGAATATACATAAACAATAAATGTTATAGTAAAATTTGTGAATTGGCAAAACAAACATGCATGTAATTGTACAAGTCTCCCATACATCTCTCCACCACCAGTAACTTACATTTGTGTGAAACATTTGTTACAAACTATAAAAGAGCATAGTCAAAATAGTTAATAACTATAGCCCATATCTTATATTTGGTGTATTTTTCTCCAAACCAACCCAATTATTAACACCCAATATTAGTATTACACACTTGTTATCATTCAGGAGAAAATGTTCTCGTATTTGTCATGTTCTCATATTTATCAACCAGAGATTTATTAATAATGGAATGTTATTAAAAGATACTTTTCTTATATGTGCACATAATTATGGACAACTGAGATCCTAATATATATGGAATTTCATATCTTGCATTTTCCACACAGTATTACATTGAAACTGCCATTCTACCCCATTTCTTAAAAATCACTTTATTTTCCACCTGACATTTCTTAATTATACATCATAATTCATTTAACTGTTGCCCTGAAATGTAGACATTTCAGTAGTTTTTGCTTTTCCACTATTATAAAAAATATTGTAAAATACAACTGTGTAAATATAAACTTTGACCATGTATATATTTTTTTATCTACAGTAGTTTCCTAGGAGTAAGGAGAACTGGACAAAGGGGCATAAACAATTACAAAGCACTTATCATATACCTTCAAATTTATTTCCAAAATATTTTATAACAATGCACACCAGGATTGGGTCAATAACTCTAATCAATCTTTCCCAATTATTCTGTTAAAATATGTTTCACTTTTTATTTTTCACTTTTTGATGATTTTTGAAACATAATTTTTTATATTTTCATGTCTTTTCCTGAGAATTAATCTCTTTTATATGAGCATGTGAATAGACTTTTTTCTTTATCTGTATATGTTATTATTATAGTAGTACATGTCTGTTAAGCCTATTGCAAATATTTGTTGAGTATGTTCCATATCTTTTTATAGGTGAATACTTTAGTTTTATCCTATGTTCTGTAACACTGCATTTTCGCTAAAGATATCCTTACTCATCCAGAGATCAGATACTTATTCTTCACTTTATTTTTCTATTTTTGACAGATTTTGTTCTATTTTAAGGTTTCGTACACTCAATTCTTTTTTTTTTCTTCCTTTTGGCAATGATATGACTAGAAGACTTAACTGTGCTTTGAAAAATGCCTGTCAGTTACAGAAAAATATTTTATTACCTCGACTGAAATATATACAATATTCTTTTAAATAGTCTTTAATATCTTTTGGGACTTGACACAACTGTTTCTCGTTAAGCTTATATGGATTCATCACTTTTACTAGTATTTTAAATATCAGTAAGCTCTGAATTTATTTATCAACCTAATATTATTTTGTTTTCTGATATATAGATTTCTGGATTTAAACTAATTTGTCATAGAACTGTTCATTTTTTCCCAACTCTTAGTTTATTTATGTTTTCTGTTGATGGTATAGCAAGCAAATGTTTCAAGGAAAAATACATTGATATATGATTTTCTCAGTTTTCTTCTTTGATCAATAATTTGAATGTGTATAGAAATCTATATTTTTACTGTAGGATACAAATTTGGACACAATAATATTTTATAATACCTCTTTGTCCTTTGTTATTTTTCCCTCATTATTTATAAAAAAAATATATATTCAGTAAATCTAGGGACCATACACAAAATCACATGGCTACTCATCAGTGAAAATAGAACACAAAAATAGTCTGTCTATTCTAAACAACGTGCTCTATCTAAAATTTAAGGCACTTTTATTTTCTCACATTAAAAGTATCTGGTAAGGGACAGTATATACTTAGTGAGTATGGAGTGTTTGCAAATAAAAATTAGATTAAAAATCAAAAGTATTATTTCTGAGCAGACACAGGTAACATTTCATTTTCTTACTTAAATTAAGTTTTGATTTGCAAAAGGGACCTGAAATCTAAATAATACAGTAGGTTCTCAAATAGTGAATTCTAAAATTTCAAATAAATATAGGGCATATCGCATTGCATTGAATACTCTGTTTTATCATCTTTAGGATCGCTTCTTCCAAAGTGTTTAATAAAGTGTCTGTGATATTCTCATACAATTCTGTTTGGATGTAGTATAAGCTCACACATCTAAGTGCCAGGTGTTTTGTAATGCAGCCTCAAGTATTCACACAAGTTAGTTGATTCTGATGTGACTACATCACTCCTAATTTCAAAGAGACCTCACTTGATGCTTTTTATTCACTCTCAAAAGTTAAAATAGAAGAAGACAACAAGTGTAACAACTCTGCTGTTTAGCTCCGTCAGCATGAGTGACTGAAGAAGACACACAGAGGAGTAAATGTCATGAATCAAGCCTTTGTTCCTCCTTACTTGTCCTTTCTTAGTCCTGGTTTTCTATCGGAGAAAAACTGTGGCAGTGAGGATAGGCTACACTCCTGAATGATTGTAGAATGGTATCTGGCATGTGAACAATGATAAAAACTTTCTTGTCTATGAATATCCTTGTGTGTATGTAGAAGACGGCGACATGTTCTTATATCACTTATAACGAGGCTCAACCTTAACCCTGGAATTTATCTGCCTAGGTTTCTGTCAATCTGACAGGAAACAAATAATCCTGACTTATATTATTTTTGATCAAAATTTCTCTATCACTATTGCAATCTCTGTGCTATTTGCAGATAAATCAATTTTCCAAATGACAAACAGGATTGATGGGGAGCGTGAACAATGTAACAGAATTCATCCTACTTGGCTTGACACAGAATACAGGTGTGCAAAAACTCTTGTTTGTCATATTTACAGTCACCTACTTTCTCACCCTGGAAGGAAACCTACTCATTGTAGTGGTCATCGCCACCAGCCCAGCCCTGAAATCACCCATGTATTTTTTTCTGTCCTTTTTGTCCTTCATAGACGGCTCCTTCTCCTCCATCACAGCTCCTAAAATGATATGTGACTTACTTGTTGAGAGGAAAACTATCTCGTTCAGTGGGTGCATGACTCAGCTCTTTGTGGCTCATTTCCTTGGGGGAGCTGAGATCATCCTTCTCTCCGTGATGGCCTATGACCGTTACATGGCCATCTGCAGGCCCCTGCACTACATGATTGCAATGAACCAAAAGATGTGTATCCTCCTGGTGGCCATGTCCTGGGCTGGGGGATTTCTTCATTCCCTGATTCAAATCCTATTTATGCTTTGGTTGCCCTTTTGTGGCCCCAATATCCTTGACCATTTTGCCTGCGATCTTTACCCTCTGCTGAAGCTCTCCTGCACTGACACACACATTCTTGGCCTCTTTGTTGCTGCCAACAGTGGATTCATGTGTATGTTCACTTTTTGTATTCTTATTGCCTCCTATGTTTTTATCCTTTGTTCCCTCAGAACTCACAGCTCTGAAGGACGGTGGAAGGCTCTCTCCACCTGTGCTTCCCATATTACCGTTGTCATCTTATTCTTTGTGCCCTGTATATTTGTATACCTTCGTCCCATGACCACCTTCCCCATTGATAAAGCAGTGGCTGTGTTTTATGCTCTGATAACACCCATGCTAAACCCTTTAATTTACACCTTTAGAAATGCAGAGGTGAAAAATGAAATTAGGAAACTCTGGAGCCAAACAGTAATCTTGTATAATAATACATTTAAATAGAAGAGATTAATAAACATCTGTTATGTGTTAGCAATAAGAATGACCAATACAAAGGATTTGGTTATTTACTTAGAATAAGTGGGTTTAAATATATTTTGATCCCTTTGCTATCTAAATCTTCAATGTTTCCTGCTCCATAAAATAGCATTATTTGATTAAATGATGGCTAAGATTTCTTCCACTTAGATACTGGATTTACACATTTGATCAAAGGAAAATTGCTCATTGAAATAAGAATGTCACAATGTTTAGAAAGCCCATGCCTTACATATTCAGTAGAACAAATTTTTGCAAAACCTTAAACCTCAGGAATAAATTACATAAACAACAAGAGTAATTAAAATACATAAACAAAAGTGTCAAAGATCCAAGCATTTTGTTGAAAATGCACCTTTTAATCCCAGCTCTGAAATCAGGGATAGATATATAATATTGTGAGAGAAGGAATAAAGCAGAAATCAATGTTTTGGAAGAATGAGATAAAGTAAAGCAAACAAACTCATTCCAAACAGTGCTCCTGTGCTGCTTGACTCTAGGGGGTATCATTTACATTGTAATCTGTCCTTTAACCAGAATACATTATTTTCCCAATAATAACTTTTTTTGCTTTGGTATAATACTCTACACTAACTGAAATAGTTAAACAATATAAAATTATGCACCAACTTTTACCCCTTGAACTAAGATGTAAAGCAGTGCTGAAGAAAATTATAAAGTAATACACTATAGGGTGCCAACAACAATTATGAATGCTAATATGAGCTAGGTATGAAAAGCTTCATGAGCAAATTTTTGGCTATTCTATACAGTCCCTCTTCTCCACAGACTTCTAGATGTCATGTAGGGTTTTCATAGCTAAAGAAAAGCCAATGCTTGGCTTTCCATCTTCAAATTACAGGCTGACTCTCCTTAGGGGCTAATGCAGCCAGTGAAATTAAATTGAAGCCAGTAATGATTTATCATTCTAAAACTCGTGGGTTCCTTAAGAATTATGCTAAATCTGCTCTGCCTATGTTCTGTAAATGTAACAACAAATGCTGTATGACAGTACATCTGAGTACAACATGGTTTACTGAATATTTCAGGCTCACTGTTGAAACCTACAGCTCAGAATAACAGGTTCCTTTCAAAATATTACTGCTTATTACCAATGCACCTGATCACCCTGAGAAGGACAGCTAGATTAATGAGATTAATGCTGTTTTCTTGTCTGTGAACATAACATCCATTCTGCAACCCATGGATCAAGAAGCAATTTTGACTTTCAAGTCTTATTATTTTAGAAATAGATTTCCTAAGGCTATAGCTGCCTTTGATAGTGATTCCTCTGCTGGTTCTGGGCAAAGTAAATTGAAAACCTTTTGGAATGGATTAAACATTCTAGATGTCATTAAGAACATTTGTTAATCATGGGAGTAGGTCAAAATAAAACATTAACAGGAATTTGAAAGGAAACCATTCCAACCCCCATGGGTGACTTTGAAGGATTCAAATAATTGAAATATTACCTTGTTCAATTTATATAAATAAACTCAAAAACCTGTCTAAGGTGGACAATTGTTCTGACTGATTATAATTTACACAAATTCACAATGTCAGAAAAAGAAAGATTAACTATCTGATTTTCTTGGATAAAAATGTTGACAAGCAGGTAAGTCCCAAAAACAAGAGGTCAGTGGTTTCACAGGAGGATTTCACCAAAAGGAAAGCTATAGGGTTGTAATGAAAAGCATAAGCCATATTTCTGTCTTCTGACTCTGACATTCTCTCACAGTGGTGGCCTTAGGAAAGTTATTTTGCCTCCAGATGCTTCCATTTGTTCAACTGTAAACCTCAATGTGTCATTGTGAATAATGAACAAGTTTAACACATAAAGTGTTTAGAACAAATCCTTATAATTTGTAAGTTTTCAAAATAATAAATATTACTATTATTCATGAGATTTAAAGAAAATATCATTCAGATGCTAAACTGTTTCAGAGAATGTATTTTTAAAGGAAAAATAAACCTATCACACATTAATTTCAACAATTATTTACAGTGCCCAATATTATGTTAGAGTCTGAGAATGTAGCCTTGGACAAAACAATTATCTCTGCTCTCATTGAACTTACAATCTAGTGGGAGAACAGATAAACAAAAATTTAAAAGGAAAATATTTAGCATGTTAGCTAGTCAAAAATGCTAACTTTAGTTTTAAAGAAGACATTAATTAATAATGAAGGATAGGGATTATTTGGGGGGAGGGATTTCTAAAAGGATGGTTAAGAATTAGTGTACAGCACTGATATCAAAATTCAGGAAGGTTCTACCTGCAAAGGGACAAATAATGGATGACCTTTGTTTCAGTTTCCTAGACCGTTGATAACAGCTATCATAAAATGGTTTGGCTTTCAACAATATGAATTTAGTAACTTCCAGTTTTGAGGTTGCAAACTGTCCAAATCAAGGCATCTTCAAGGTGATGCTTTCTTCCTGAAAACTGGCTGCCAGGGATACTTGTTCTGTCACATGACGAGGCACATGACAGCATCTGCTATTCTCTACCTTAACTTCTGGGTTTCACTGATTTTAGCTTCTTGCTTCATGGCTTTCTTTCTGTATACATTCTGTTTATAAAAGACTTCAGTAAGAGTCTTACGACCTACCCTCAATAAGGTGGGTCACATTTTAACTGAACTAGCCTCATGAAACATCCTACCTACATATCCTCACTAAAAGGAATGAACTAACTTTAAGAACATGCTTTCTGGGATACATACAGTTTCAAACTACCACACTCCATCCCCAAAAGACATGTTCTTTCCATTTGAAAAATACATTCATTCCATCACAATATTTCAAAAGACTTAAAACATTTCAGAAACAGTGTTTAGTACAAAGTCTCATCAAAATCAGTTATAGGTGTGGTCTTGGCTGGGGCACAATTCCCTTCTGGCTATGAGCCTGTGAAATCCAGAGTACACGTCATCTGCTTCCAATATACAAAGGAGGGACAGACATAGAGTAACATTTCCTTTTCAAAAGTAGTAAACAAGTGTCATAGGTTCCAAAGAATTCAAAAACCTTTCAGGGCAAACTCCAAGATTACAAGGTATGGGAGTCATCTATAGGATGATGTTTTGTTCTCCAGGCTGATGGAATGGCAGTCCCACACTTTCCAAGTATTTTCTTGGTGGCCATGCTCTCCTTGAATACTGGAGTGAAGGTTTACCTTCTTCAAAAAACAGGATGGTGGCCATAACCTAGACTTAACCCTCATTATACATTGGGGTGGCAGACAAACTCCCTGCCATCACCCAAGCTTTGGAGAAAACTGCGGTGGTAACAGAATTCCTGAACAAGAAGAATAACAGATATTCAGAAAATATAATAGATGGTGCCATTTACAATAGCAACAGAAATAACTAAAATCAAAAGAATAAATTTTCCAAGGAAAGTGCTAGATTTATGTGAAAAAACTGTAAAACACTACTAAAAAATATGAAAGAATACCTGACTCAAGGAAATGACCTATTATATTCATGGATAGGAATTCTCAAGTTTGTCAACCTATATACTCTTTTTTTAAAAGATTTATTTATTTATTTATTTATTTATCTCCCCTTACCCCGCCACCCCAGTTGTCTGTTCTCTGTGTCTATTTGCTGTGTCTTCTTTGTCCACTTCTGTTGTTGTCAGCAGCATGGGAATCTGTGTTTCTTTTGGTTGCGTCATCTTGTTGTGTCAGTTCTCCATGTGTGCGGCACCATTCCTGGGCAGGCTGCACTTTCTTTTGCACTGGGCAGCTCTCCTTACAGGGTGCACTCCTTGCTCGTGGAGCTTCCCTACACAGGGGACACCCCTGCGTGGCAGGGCACTCCTTGCCTGCATCAGCACTGTGCTTGGGACAGCTCCACATGGGTCAAGGAGGCCCAGGGTTCGAACAGCGGACCTCCCATGTCGTAGACGGATGCTCTAACCACTGGGCCAAGTCCGCCACCCCATACATACTCTTTCTAAATTAATCTTCCTAAAGCAAATCTCATTAAAAACAATAACTGAAGCTTTTTTGTGATTAGACTACCTTGTTTTAAGTTTAATTGGAAACATAATATGCAAGGATTGGTATTAATAAAAAATAGTAATGAGGGAACACTAGGTTAAATAATTATCAAAATGAATTATAAATCAAATACAGTTATATCATGTTAAATGACACATGAATAAAGTGATCAATGAAACAGAATGTAGTACTGACACGAATCCAAATACATGTAAGATGTTAGAATGTAATGAAGTTGTTCTTTCAGAGATAGTGAAAAGAAAAATAAGCAACTATGTAAAACAAACATCTTGATAAACATTTAAAATTCAATCTCTAATGAACTCCTTATATCAAAATAAATTCCAAATGGATGAAAAATATTAAAATTTAATATATGAAAACAAGAGAAAATGTTAAAAAATTAAATATTAAAATTTGGGAAGATTGTTTTGGTTAAAGTGAAGCCAAGACATTCTTTCTAAGAAGATATAAAAACCAAAGAAAATATTGATTGATCTGACTGTGTAAATATCAAAAGTTTTTATTATTAAAAAGGTAAAACTAAAACACAAGATGGAGAAATAATTACATATATAGTCATAAAAAGGATAAAGCCCTACTATATGATTAACTCATAAATATCATATGGAAAAGATCAACACTCAAAGAAAATAGTTAAAAGCAACTCTAGATTATTCACAAGGAAATACCAATATGTGAAGCAAATGTCAAATACAATTAAATTTGAATAATTTCAATTACGTACACAGATGAAATACTAAGTTTTTAATCATACTGTCAAATATCAAATGTTTATCAAACACTAGTTGTTGAGAATGTAAACAAACAAGTATTCTCACAGGTATTCTCACTCCTGTGGACAGGAGTAAAGTTGGTACAATATCTTCCTTTAAATACATTAACCAATTAACTCAACAATTTCATTTATGGAAATTCACACTTGCACATTTTCAGAAAGACCTACTTTTATTTTTGAATTGTCAAAGAAAAATATTGAACTCAATATTAAGAGAATAGTGGATATGTTTTTTTTTAGAAGATCTTTATGAAGGAGGATTATGTTGTAGGAAGAGAACCGAGAATTAGTTAGATCTATATGAATTGGTATGAAAAGACTAACACTTTTTTCACTCTTCCTAAAAGTTTTAACAACTTTTTCATTGATTTAGTAGATTTGTTACAATGGATGAAACAATATTTTTATAATTGTACTATGGACTGAGGTCCATGAGTGTATATTAAGGATCGCTGTTCATGTTTTACAGTACTATTTTCTTATTTTTATTCAAGTAATATATATGCAAATTAAAATTTCCCCTTTAACCACACTCAAATATATAATTCAGTGATGTTAATTATATTCACAATATTGTGCTATCTTCACCACCATCCATTATGAAAGCTTTTCCATCATCTCAAATAGAGACTGAACAATTTAAGCATTAACTCTCCATTCTCTACCTCCACCTTGGCCCGTGGTAGTCTGTATTCTGGTTTCTGACTCTATGGATTTGCTTATTTTTGTTTATTCATATCAGTGAGATCACACAATATTTGTCCTTTTGCACTTGGCTTATTTCACTCAAAACGTTGTGTGTAAGTTCTATCCATGTTGTTCCATGTATCAGAACTACATTCCTTTTTATAGGTGAATAATATTCCACTGTATGTATGTAACACATTTTGTTTATCCTAACAAGAAAGAAGTACGTGTGTGATCCAAAGGTCTTACTGACAGTGAAAACAATGACAAAGAGCAAGTTTCCCACAAAGATCACAATGTAGAAAAGCAAGAACGTAAGAAAAAGTACTTTCTCTTCCTTTGTATTCTGTGAGATCCCAGGAGGACAAAGTAAGATACATTGTTCTTTGATTCCATATTTTCTTGTATAGGAGTTGATTTCAGATTTTAGAAATAGTTTATAAAAAAGTGAAAGGTGAACTCTGGGAATTTGTAGGTCTGTGGTTTAAATTACAATGGTGGGGTTGTTTTCTTAGCACAAGGGTTCTTAATAAGAGATCTGTGAGCTTGAAATGAAATTCAAAAAAACATTATTCTTGTGGGGATGTGTTGGTGTGGGTGTGGTATATTTATTAAATAATATACAGTATAGCATGGATTTAGAAAGGGGTCCGTGGTTTTCACCTGACTAGCAAAGGGGTCCGTGGAACAAAAAAGGTTAAGAATCACAGTTTTAGCAAATATGGCAGGGAAGGGTTATTGGTGCAAGGCATTGGGGGTGGGGGTATATTTTGGAGAGGGCAGTCCTGGGGCATGTTTCTGTGGAATGTGAAAGTGTTCATCTTGTCATGGGGTGTTATCTCAGTGAGTGGAAACACACATAATACACAAGAAATAAACATGGTGAGAAAACAAATTTTTCATTACATTGATTCTTTTAAAATACAAAAAAATATTTAATGAAAGAAAATAATGACCTTGCAAGAGCACCTATGCTTTCTTATGCAAAATTGTGTATCAGATATTGTGTGTGTGTATCACACTTAACAATATATATATGTATATACAAAAGCACATTTAATGTATCAGTAATATGTATTGTCATCCTTATTTTATACCTGAAGAAACTAAGCTTTGAATATTTATATAATTAGGCCAAGGTCATACATTTTAAGTGACACAATGGGACATGCAATCTAATATTAATTGTCTTCCAAAATTTGTACGTTGGATATTTGAGAGTACTTTTATGGCACAAACTAGTTGTGCTTGGTATTTTATGTTTATTATTGTTTTTTTATATCATGCTTTAAATCTTTTGAATCATCTCCTGAGAAGTTAACACATATTTTAAAAAATATAGTATTATTCATGACAGCAAGGGCAAATGAGACTGAAACTTTCATCCCTTCTCACTACAACATTAAATATTAAGTCCTGGAATTGTTTTGTGTCCAACACTACTTCTTGCTTAACTAAATTCACTGGATTTTCCACACAATTTTGAAAAGACATAGCCTCAGAACCATCTGAGATGTTTCTATGCCTTCAGCTAAAAGTATCTGATAGACCAAAAGGACCTAAATTTCTCCATTTTAATTTATCACCAAGTTTGGAATGTCTTCAGTTTCAGAACTTTCCAGCTAACAAAGGGCCCTTTTTTCATAAATGTAATTATTCTTCAGAGGGTTAAGCCCACATAAGGGTCATTTATTCAGAAAATGTTTATTAAGTGTCTATCTGTGACAAGCTTTGTAGTATGTTCCAGATATCCATTATTTAATAAAACAGATGTAACCTCTCCTTTCATTAAATTTACTTTCAAATTTGGTGAGAAAGATTAAATAAATAAATCAGAAAAATCAGATTGTAATCTGCTATAGGGAAAATTTAACTGAGTAATGTGATAGATAATAATTCAAGCACATAGAGGATGACACTACAATGGGTGGTTAAGAAAGTCCTCTTTGAGGAGAATGCATTTGAACTGTAGACTTAGTTAGTAAAAGAAGTTAACAATGTGAATGTCTAGAGTAGGAGGATTCCAGAAAACAAGAAGAGTCAATGTCCAAAATGCTAGAATGAAGTCTTTGTGACATGAGCATAGTAAACAGGGAAAGAGTGGGACCACAGGGAATGAAAGCTTTATAGGAGAGCAAATGGGCAGGGACTTACAATGAGAAGACCTATTAGAATTTATTGTAAACAAAGAATTAAACTAATAGCATTCCTTCTATGGATTAGCTTTTCTCAGTTACTGTAAATGAGTGCAATGGTTTTTACATCAGAAATTTTATCATGAAAAAAAAGACTTAAAGAGAGAGAAAATGCAATTCAGTGTAGTGAGCTACACCAAAATGTCAACCAAAATGAGAAACTACAGAAGAGAAACAACAGTTTTGGGGAGAAGTTTGTTTGAGTTCATAAGCTTAATTTGTTTCATCCTGATTTTATGTGTGCTGAATTAATATAAATTGGATAAGGTTGTAGCTGATCTTCAAGTCAGAATTGAGAAGAGCTTAAAATGATACTCAACCAAGGCAAATAAAACTCTCCTTTATTCTGCAATAACTACCCCTGTAATGGTTTTATTCATGTTCTTCAGCTCATTTTCTTTTATCCCTTGGTATCACAGTCACATCTGTGAAATCTTGCTCTGAGTTATTTCATGACATCTGGTGTAAAATGGCACCATGTCACCTGAGTTATTATCTATCACATCACTTACTTTAATTTATTTTACAGTTTTACACTGGATTTATGTTTTATTTTTTAATATTTTTACTTATTTAGTACCTGTCTGTCTGCACTACAAAGTGTTTGAACATGTAACCTGTGGAGCCAAATTATCTGTGTTCAACTCCAACCTCAAGCACTGACTTGCTTAGAGCTCTGAATAATTTTGTAAAATTATTTAAGATACAGGCAATTCTTTAGGGAAAGAGAAATAACAGTTATCTACTTTATAGGCTTCTTATGAGCACAAAACAACACAATGTCTTCAAGGCGGCTGCCACATTGCAGTGTATAAATAATACTAGTAAAGAGTAATATTAAATTATGTACTGGATAAATCATACATTTGTTAATTATTACACCATAGCTATTTTTTCTTCAAGAAAAATTCATCAAATTTTGGGGGTTTCCTTAACATGATTTTGATTTGGGAGACATGCAGATTTTTGCATTCAGTTTTTCAGGGTGTTACTCATCTTGCATTAATTTTATTGGGTTTACTCTGAGAATTATGTAAGTTCCTCATGGTCACTTATTTTAATATTTACATATAATAGAATGATAAATATAAATCACACAGCTCATAAAACATGCAGTAGAAAGGGGACATTGATGAAAAAGTGAAGGTGGCAATAAAGACATTGAATTGTAAACTTGCTTAGTGTCTGATCCTCCCCTGGAGGTTTTGCACTCATTACCTCATGAAATGCTTAAAATATCCCAGGAAATAATAACTACCATTCACTGTACATAAAACATAGAGCTAAAATTAGACTCTCACAGATGGTCAAATGTTATATAAACTGGTGAGATGGAATTCAGTCCAAGTACAGTTGACCTCCAAACTTCTATGCCTTCCAAATTATTTAAAACTATCCTGCTAATGGGACTTCCAAAGGCTAAATGATGTCCTTAGACATCAATTATCATTGCCTGAATTCAGAGAAAAAGTGATGTTAAATAGAGTTGGTCATAAATGAAAGTAGTGCCTTTTGTACCTAAAGAAATGGTCCACAGAGGCCCTGACCCAAGCAAAAAGAGACCTCTGCTGGTACTAGAAGGGATATAAGCCCAAATCTGATCAGTCCATATTTACTTCTTTTTGAAAAGCACATAAGGTGTTAACTATGGGCCAGGCAATTTTGGAAGCACTTAATGTATGTTAACCCATAATATTGTCCCAGAAATACCATTTCACAGATGAAGAAAATGTGGGGCAGGAAGGTTAAAAAGTTGCAGAGTTCACACTCAAATCCAGGAATTGAATTCTAGAATCCACTTTTAAACTACTGCCTCTTTTATTTGAAGTCTTTCATAATCTGGTTACCTGCTATGTTGGCTTCAGGTACATGAAAGATGAACATTTGAACCTTCAAACAGGGCTTTTCCAGATAAAATAAGAACCATAAATGGATCTGCTCCAAAGACTTGAAAGAATGGGACTAAAGGAGATTTTAAAATCTGCAGAGATAGTTTCAGGAAAAAATGATGAATTTGGGGTCTGTTCCTCAAGAACATCTAGAAGACTGATCAGGTCTCAGAACATTTCTGTCCACAGCAGGAGCAGAGAAGTTGTTTGTCTTCTCTTCCAAAAATATTAGTTTAGCACTCAGGACCCACTGGGGTAGTACTTTTTTATATTTAATGGGATTCCAGTAATAAAGTATATTTAATATAACTAACATTTATTTAACATTTAGAGGTTCTAAGCACTTTAAAGAGATTATTCTTTTTGGTCCTGATAATACAGCTATCATTTTCCTTTAACTGAAGCTCTGTGATTTGCTATAATTTACAATATAAGCAAGCTTTGGACTTGGGGCTCTCTTCCTCAGACACTATACTAAATCCTATAACCCATTCCTCCAAAACATGCACACAAGATATTATACATAAAATCTTCACACAGACAAACTGTGAAGACAGTGCTGTCAATGGGAATGACCAATTAGGATAATAATAAAAATGAGTTTTAGCTCAAATAATACAGCAAGACAAAAGGTAGGCATTTCCTTTAGAGTTAGAAAAAGAAAAAGTGAGACTCCTAGCAGATGTGATTGATACTTAGAAAGTACAGAAAGAGAATAAGCATGAGAAGGTCCAAAACATTAATATTTGAACAGAATGTTTCATTTTTGTTGTCATTGCAAAGTGAGTAAGCTTTCACTGTATGGTTTATGAAGATTTGGGAGTTTCATAACATCCTGCTATAACAGATATTAACCAGAAAATGCATTAATAATGTGGCTTTATTAACAGGCAAAGGATGTAAACATAATCAATAGCACTATTACTCTGTTGAAAACTGAGGCATAGTGGCCTCTCAAGGAGAGACATGCTGTCTCCATGGCTATGCTTGCAATCTAAGGAATGTGGTAATTAAGAGTTCCCAGCAAACAGGATGAAGCTGTGAAAGGCTGAAAGAAAAGATGAGCAGATAACATTTGTGTGGTAAACAGAACACTTAAACCTTGAGATAAGATTTTCTTAATTCCTTAAACTATGAGTATTGTTGATGGTTCTACCCATGTGGACTGGGGTATATATAGAGCCCTTGGGAACAATAAAGTTGTCTGAGGAGTCCTGCAGACCCCCTGATCCCAGCTCTCTTGTTCTTTCTCTTTGTTTCCTTCTCCCTTTTCTCTTTCTTTCATTCCATTTCCTTCTCCTTTTCTCTTCTTTCATTCTTGACACCCTTTAGGTCCAAATCTCCAACATCCGGCACCCAACATGGGGCCCGAAGAAGTTAGCGAGTCTTCCAAATCAGTATCGGGAACAGCAGAAAAGACCTCATCAAGGGCCATGTGACATCCAAAGCAGTGACTCAAGTCTCCTTTTAAGTAAGTAACATTTTCTGTGAAGTCATCAGGGTAATGGGTAATTGAACTGGATGTGTGGAAGAACATTCTCAAGTGTTAAAAACCTTAATGAAAGCTAGTGGGATGCCTGTAAAAAGTTGTGAGTTAAAAGAACTGTTTGCTTTAATACAAAAGCATTGTGGTTGGTTTCAACCTCAGGGATGTAATGTCTTAAATTTGAAACAGTGGAAATGTGTAACAAAGGCTTTATGAAGAGCATATCAGAAAGGGGAATCCATTCCTTCATCTGTGAGGACTTTGTGCCAGCAAATTGTTGCCACATTAGATCCTTTACAATCAGATAACAATGAGGAAGAAGAAATTATTCTATTTTCAAAACCCATAGACAAAAAGAAAATGGAGGGTCATTTAAAAGAACTAAATTCTGAACAAAAAGGTGGAGGAGAATCTCCTGGCTTTATGCCTAATCCCAGTACTAATCCTTTCATAGATAAAAACACAACTGTCTACTCTAATGAAATATCCAATCTCCATATATCTCATCCAGGTGTTATCCTAGTTTACATTCAGTCCAACCTACTGTGCCTGATGAGCTGCCTTATATCCAGTCCAAGCTACTGTGTCTGATGAGCCACCTCTTATGGTTGCCCCAACCTCAGCTCCAGACAGTTGTTTCCAACCCCACTCCTCAAACACCCTTGATGCGCTGTGTATTGCAAGGATCTCGACAAGGGGATCTGGAAGCCATGCAATTTTTATCAGCTTTTCTGGTTGTATCACAACCAATTCCATCAGATGCTAATAATCCTCAAGGAGGTGCTGAGCTCCATCATGAACCAATACCTTTTAAACTATTGAAAGATTTAAAACAGGCTTGTGTGCAATATGGGGTTAATTTTCCATATACGTTTGGTTTAGTTCAGGGCATGGCTCAGGCAGATAGATTGATTCCTTGGGACAGGGAAATGTTAGCCCATACAGTTCTTAGCCTTGCTGAATTTCTGCAATTTAAAACTTGGTGGACCGATGAGGCTAATATGACTGCACAACAAAATGCTAGTCAAGACCCTCCAGTGCTTATATCAGCAGAACAGCTATTGGGAATAGGAGCTTGGGCAGGAGTGGGCAGACAAATGCAGTATGATGATGTAGCAATAGTTCAAATTCGAATGTCCTGCTTAGCAGCTTGGAGAAAAATTTCAGCCCCTGGGAAATCTGTACAATCCTTTGCTAAAGTTATCCAAGGAGTAAATGAGCTATATGTAGAGTTTGTAGCTAGGCTATCAGATGTTATTCAAAAAACTATAGAAATTCCGGATGCTAGAGACTTGATTTTATTAACTCTTGCATTTGATCAAGCAAATAGTGAATGCAAAAAAACTATTAAACCCGTTAAGACAGTGGGAGGGTCAATACAAGACTATATTAAAGCTTGCCAGGACATAGGTTCCACCACCCACCAGATGGCAATATTAGCTGCAGCAATAAGGGGCAATCAGAGACCCCAGACTAAAAGAGGAAGTTGTTTTAAATGTGGAAATCTGGTCATTTTCAAAGGGATTGCAGAGCAATCACTCAGCCAGAAAATAATGGGGGAAGAAAAACCTCCTCTAAACTGTGCCCTATATGTCAAAAGGGCTTTCATTGGGCTAATGAATGTAAATCTAAATTTCATAAAATTGGCTCTCCCATTTCACCATCAGGAAACTGCTTTGCAAGCCTAGCTCAAGGCCCTCAGACTAACAATATGAGCCTACAGGAAAGATACCCCGTCAGCAATGGCCAGCAGCATGCATCCCAGTTTCTGAATTAAGGGCTGCTACTCAAGGGAGCACTGCTGTTGATTTACCTTCTACAGAAACTAAACTTATTACTCCTGCTATGGATATGCAAACTATATTTACAGGTGTAAAAGGCCCATTACCTCCTGGAACTGTTGGCTTAATTGTTGGTACGAGTAGTTTAACTATGAAAGGAGTGCTAGTACAAATTGGCATTATAGACAGTGATTAGAAGGAAGAAATTAAGGTTATGATGCAAGCTGTTAATCAAGTACAAGTTATTTTGGGGCAATGTATAGCTCAGTTATTACTCCTGCCCTATTACAAACCATGCAATCTTCCTTCTGCTAGAAATAGGGGGTTAGGGTCTAAGGGGAATGAAATTTGTTGGCAAACTTTTGTAGGCGATGATCAGCCAAAGTTACTATTACTATTAATGGAAAAGTGTTTTTGGGATTAATAGACACAGGAGCTGATGTGTCCATTGCTAAATGATATTGGCCTCAATCATGACTGTTACAAAAAGTCCCAACAGTCTTTACTGGCATTGGCACTATGACAGATATTTCTCAGAGTACCTCTATTTTTGATGTATTAGGACCTGATGGGCAAAAATCTACACTACAACCTTCTGTGGCTGATGTTAGATTTAATTTATGGGGCCATGATTTACTTAGTCAGTGGGGGGGGGCTTTTGTTCACATTCCTACATTATCTGAGCAGGCAAAAGCTTTATTTATGGATATGCAGTATAACCCTAACATACGTCAACAAGGGGATCATAGAGGACTTGGTTCTGTTACAATGAGACAGGATTCAGAGATGCAAAATTTAACATAGGGGTCATTGCAATAAAGTGCATTACTATTCCCATAACCTGGCTTACAGAAACACCAGTGTGGGTTGATCAGTGGCACCTACTTGTGGAAAAACTCAATGTCCTTCATAGTTTAGTAAAAGAACAATTATCTCAGAAACATATTGAGCCCTGAAATAGTCCTTGGAATTCTCCAGTGTTTGTAATAAAAAAGAAATCTGGAAAATGACAAATGGTAACTGATCTAAGAGGTGTTAATAAGGTTATGAGCCCTATGGGGGCACTGCAACCAGGGGTTCCACAGCCTTCTATGATTCCTAAGAATTGGTCTTTAATTGTTATAGATTTGAAAGATTGTTTCTTTACTATTCCTTTGCATCCTTCTGATAAAGAGAATTTTGCATTTTCTGTTCCTGCTATAAATAATCAATCCCCTATGCAGAGATATCAGTGGTGTGTGTTGCCTCAGGGCATGATGAACAGTCCTACCATGTGCCAATTATTCATTCATCAGCCTCTACAGGTGCTAAGAAAAAGGTTTCCAAAAGCTATGATTATTCATTACATGGATGATATATTATTTGCACATTCTTCAGAGGACAAGTTACAGCAATTGTTTCAGTACACTGAAAAGGTGTTTCCTGAGTATGGGTTACAGATTGCCCCTGAAAAAGTTCAGAAGACGCCCCCTATTGTTATCTAGGTATGCAATTGGCAAATGGATGCATTTGCCCACAGAAAATACAATTGAGACGTGATAAATTAAAAACCTTAAATAACTTTCACAAACTTCTGAGGGATATTAATTGGATTTGTCCTACTCTAGGCATTCCTAACTACCTGTTGCAGCACCTATTTCAAACTTTAGAAGGAAAGCCTGCCCTCTTAAGTCTGAGGAAATTATGAAACACATGTGTTTCCTGGGCCTATAAATGACAGACTAACCTTAAAACCTGATGAAGAAGGGAAGGAAATATATAATCTTAACCTTCCTTTTGATCATAGACCAATATGTATTGGAAAAGATCCCCCTTGCATGCAAACAAAAAATCGGACTATGGTTACCATGAAAAATAATGGTACAAAATTATTAATAACTTTGTTTCCTTCATATAATTCTTCAGTAACTAGAAAGCAAAATTATAATTGTCCACCTCAAAAACCTGAAAAGAAAAAGGGATGGCAGGAATGCCATATAGAAAGAAGATCTGTCATTTTTAATGATTCCTATGTAATAGTGTGGGAAAGTGCTCCTATGGAGACCCCAAAAAATATAACAGCAGATTTATATGATATGGACTTAACAAGGGTCAACAAGTTAGTAATATGCAATATCCTTTTTCAGAACCTCTATTCTTGGGTGAACAAGTGGTATATACTAACAATTTTACTATTTGGAAATGTAAAGGAGAATGGTTACCAACCCTTTGGATTAATGACACCTATTATCTTATTATACATAAAAACTTGTGGGAAGTATTTCTTGGAATTGCCCCTACTTACGAATGGATTGGTAATTACAGTCAAACAGGTCAATATCTACAATTAAATCAAACCTATCAATTAAAAGCATGTGTCAGGGATCCTTTATATTCATTACTGTAAGAGTAATCATAAAAGATAATGCCTTGTTTTATAAGAATGATGCCTTGTATACATGTCTGTCAGAAAGTGTGTTGCAGGATGAAGACACTGTCACAATAGCCAGAAGATGATGAGGTATATGGATTCCTGTTCAAATGAACCAAATATGGCAGTCCTGAAAGTCAGCTATTGCTCCATATGGCGCAAGAAATCATGAAACAGACGAAAGGATTTATTGAACTCTTAGTAATTAGTAAAATGGGACTAATTGGAATCATCACAGCTGCTGCCACTGCTGCTGTTGCCTTGCATGAGACTGTTCAGACTCAACAATATGTGCATAATTGGCATAAAAATGCTAGTGATTTGTGACACAGTCAAGAGCACATTGATGAACAGTTAAATAATCAGGTTAATGATTTAGAATCTGCTGTTTCGCATATTGGAGATCAATTGTATAATTTAAATTTGTTAAGGGTGTTGAAATGTGATTGGAATGAAATCAACTTTTGTATTACTCCTCTTGCTTATAATTCATCTGATATAGAATGGGGAAAAATTAAGAATCATTTACTAGGCCATGAAAGTAATATCTCTCTGGAAATAATGGAATTACAAAGAAAAATATTAGAAATGTCTCAAAATCAAATTCATGTAGCCAATGATAAGGATATTTTCTCAGATATGATTTCACATATTACAAAATTTAACCCAGTTAATTGGTGGAAATCTTAGCATTTCCTGTCAGCTTTAGGAATAGGGTTAATCATATTTGTTCTATTGCTCATGATTCTTGCCTGTGCTGGACAGTGCTTTCGAAGAAAATTGCAAAGTGTGATAACCATGGGACATGTGAATAATCTGGTGCTAGCAAAAGCACTTCAATAATTTCCCCAAGTCGAAGAGCTTGGCTGGTAGTCAATGACGGGTAAGACTCTCAGAGGAGGGCAACCTAAGACAGGCACGGTCACCTCGACAAAAGCAAAAAGAGGGAGATGTAGGAAACTGAGGCACAGTGGCCTCTCAAGGAGAGACATGCTGTCTCCATGGCTATGCTTGCAATCTAAGGAATGTGGTAATTAAGAGTTCCCAGCAAACAGGATGAAGCTGTGAAAGGCTGAAAGAAAAGATGAGCAGATAATATTTGTGTAGTAAATAGAACACTTAATTCTTGAGATAAGATTTTCTTAATTCCAAACTGTGAGTAATATTGATGGTTCTACCCATGTGGACT
Organism: Dasypus novemcinctus; assembly: GCF_030445035.2. NCBI lineage: Eukaryota > Metazoa > Chordata > Mammalia > Cingulata > Dasypodidae > Dasypus > Dasypus novemcinctus. The sequence continues at coordinate 40,433,461 of NC_080682.1, forward strand.
GGGTATATATAGAGAGCCCCTTGTGAACAATAAAGTTGTCTGAGGAGTCATTACTTGCAGACCCCCTGATCCCACCTCTCTCATTCTTTCTCTTTGTTTCCTTCTCCCTTTTCTCTTTCTTTCATTCCCAATGCCCTTCAGGTCCAAATCTCCAACATTACTCAAAGTGTGTTTATATTTCAATTACTTCAGATATATCTGGATAATTTGATTAAAATGTAGGTATAGCAATCCAAAGACAGCCCTTACAATTAGACTTTCTAAAACTGTGTTCTAAGAGCCTGTGTTTTAACAAGAACTCTAAATTTGAATGCACATCAAAGATTGACAACCATATAAGCAATGTATAAATCTAAATGTCATATTTCAATAATGATAAATAATTTCCTATCTGAGCCTTTCTTCAGAGACCTGTAGACAGCATCATGCTACTTTTCTTTTGGCTTTTGAAAGGGTATTTATTTGGGACAAAAGCAAAAAATATGTAATGCTTCATAAATTTGTATTTTATCCTTGCACAGGGGCCATTTCTGTATCATTCTAATTTTAGTCTATGTGCTGTCAAAATGAGCACTCAAGCTACTTTTGACATTTAGTGTCCACTTGCCTTGAAGTCTAGAAAGGATATTTTCTTTTCACCATTTAAAGGATGATGTTATTTTCATTTTGTCATGATTATTTCACAGTTGGAGTTACCTGTTGACCCCAGAACTTCCTGATTAACAATTTTTACCATTGCATTCCTGAGTGTAATGCAGAGAATATAAATCAAGCCATTCAACATGGTAGTTATCATTGTATAAAACACAGCTACAGCTTTATCAGTGGGGCCAGTGGTTGTTGGATATAGACTCACAAACATGCAGGGCACGAAAAATAAGATGACCATGGTGATACGAGAGACATAGGTGGATGGGGCTTTGCTCCTCCCCTCCAAACTGTGAGATTTCAAAGTACACAGGATGACCACATAGGAGACCATTAAAAAGAGCAAGTTTAACAGCCATGTTAGTGAAAAGTGTTAGATCATGTAATCTGATGAACAGTTTACAAGATTCCTGTGTGCACCCACTGTTTGTGTATCTGGTTCCATCTTGTTAGGAACTATGTCCAATGCATTGCATTTTTTCAAAGGCACCTTCAATTATACTAATGACTTTCATTGTCACACTCATTGGCTGGAAATTACTTGAAGAGATGAGTTAAAATACATGTAGCAATGAATTACCTCAGGTATAAACTTGTCACTTATATATGAACTCAACACAGCTTAGTAAAACCACATAGGCTTTGGATAAACACAGGCTCTGTGTCAAATCTAAGCTGTACATTTGATTATTGGGATAAATTACTTAGCCTTTCTTTATTTCCAACATGTGACTAATAATACATGCTATTGTTTTGAGGATTCATGTTCCAACAATAAGAAATTAATTAATGCCAGCTTTTATTTTTACTAATTTGAAAAAATCCCAGCTTCTCAAATTTGAGATGAAATTTTTCCTGACACATTCAGGATCTGGTTTCAAGATGACTGAAGAAATCTATCATCTCAAACCTTCTTTGTAAATCATTTCCCACCATAGAATAACATGGTCACACAATCTCCTTGGACCTGTTTACCCAGCAGATATCATGTGCTGAACCTTGCATTTATTGAATCTTAAAATATGTTATTTTGTTTATGGCAATGCCCCTTTTGGGCCTTTACAGTTGAGACTGATACACAGATTCAGGTTTTTCCCCCCACTTTTTTAGACTAATTGAGAAGTTGGTGTAAAGACTGATGCATATGAAATGCTATCTTGTTGTGTGTTTCATTTACATTTCCCTGGTTACTAATGAGTTGATTTTTACTCATGAGTTTATTCATCACATGGCTTTTGTTCTCTGAAATATTTCCTCATGTACTTAACATTGATTGTTAATCTTTTTTCTTTTTGATTTGTAGGAGCCCATTGTGTATTCTAGACAATAATCTTTTGTTAGTTGTCTTGAAAAATCATTTAGTTATGACATGTGTTATCACATATTTAGGGTACTTTACATAAATACATGACTTTAATTTAAATGTTGCTGTTTATATGCCTTTTTCTCTTATGATAAAAGTTTTTTGGGTTTTCCTTAGGAAAAATTTATATACCCAGGTCACAAAAATATTCATCTATGTTTTCTTCTCAAATATTTTTTCTTTTTTAAATTTAAATTCTTAATCTAACTGAGATTGATTATGATATCCTTGCCAATCCCAGTTTTGCAAAGACATATTCCTGTTTTCTTCAAGAAGGTTTTCTCTTTTTACTTTTATTTTTAGGTTTATGATTCATTTCAAATTAAATTTCATGTGGTATTAATAAAAATTTAAGGTTCATTTATCCATATGGATATCCAGTTATTAAAATGTCTTTTGTTGAAAATATTTTCCAGTTGTGATAATTTATTTGGCAACTTTTTGTGGAAATCAAGCTACTCTGTGTGCTTACTTCCCAGAGCTCCAAGTCAAAACTCCAACTTCCTTTCTCTGCAGTACAACTTTCTTGTCGGGTGGGAACTCAACATCCTACTGATCTGGCCCAATCAAAGCCTTAATTGTTATTTAATCAAGTAAAAATAAAACTTCTGAATCCAATACATTCTAATATGCCCAAAGGAAAAGACCCATTTACAAACATAACCTAATTTCTTTTTGGATTTCATCTATAATATCAAACTGCTATATTTTAGTAGTGATTTTTCTGCATACACAACCATATAATTTACAGCTAAACACACTTTAATTCCTCCTTTCTAAACTCTTTGCATTTTATTATTTCTTTTCAATGCACTGTATGGTACTTGCTGTATAATCTCAGGTAGAATTCTGGAAAGAAAACATTACTGCTTTTTTCCTGTTCTTGGTGGGAAATAGTGCAATATTTCACAATTAATTCACTGTAAGCTTTTTGGTGATGCTTATTATCATAGTAAGATGTTTAATTTCTATTAGTAAATTGCTGCAAGTTTTTATCATTATTGGTTTTGAAGTTTTCCAAAGCTTTCTACTTCCACTGACATGACTAAGTAAATTGTTCTTTCCTATTGTTTATGGGTGAATCATATTGACTTATTTTCTAATATTAAACAAATCTTACATTTCTTAATAAACTCAATTTGGTTTGATATAGCAGCTTGAAGAATATTACTAATTACTTGACATCACTAATAATGACAATGCATGTGTCTCCAAAAATCTATTACTTCAATTAAACAATCATTAAGCTGGCAAAAAAACTGTCAGACTCAACTTTTTTAGACTTTGCAGTCAGATCAAGAACCTACCGCCACCAATAATATGCTTAATAGACAAAGAAGGTAATAAAATTCATTAAAGTATGGTTGCATTTTAACTTACCCATGCATCATTCCCTATTTCACACCTCAAATGCAGGCCTAAGCATGACAGTTCATACTCCTGGTGTCATGGGACAATGTGAACCATGGTCTCAAAGTGGCAGTCCTTTTTTTAACCTATCTTGTGAGACCCTGAGGAACTGACTCAGGGTCTTGATACAGTTTCACCTGCCTTGACACTTTCTCCAGTCTGAAGCAACCTCCTGGGTAGCTTTTGCCAAAAGTATCTAAAAGAAAACATACTACTACAGATGCTCACAGGAAAGGATATCTGGCAGGGAATTAGTAGTAAGACAAAAATATGTGAAAGAAGAAGTTGTGGGAAATGAGATTCATGGTGGTAAAATGACTTTGGAAGTAGTCTGTGTATAATAGGAAATAGAAACCTGCATTCATATTCCTGGCTAGATGAATGTTCATAAAAGTGCTGAGAAGTTTACACACCTTTTGTTTCTAGCTGAAACCTAGGCTCTGCACAGCAGGAAATGAAGGATAAAGCAAAGTTGTATCAGCTTGGCTAAGCATTCAAGGAACACTCCACATGGAGTAAGAACTGGAAGAATATGTATTTTTGTTACAAGTGCTGAGGGAAATCCTTGTCAAATCACTAGCTGGGCACTAAGTAAACAGAACAGACTTTGGTGACCACATATGATAAAGAAAATAGTCTGTACCAAAATAATTTAGAATAGTTATCTAAACAATAATAGTCTCATAAAAACAACAAAACAAACCCCTAAAGATAGGGGGAATTTTGAGTTTCAAAAACACCAAATTACAATATTCAAAAGGATGTTTTTAACCAAGAAATAAAAATAAAAATAATGAGTAATGCAAAGAGGTATAAGTGCTGAGTCCATAATCAGGGAGAAAAGAAATTAATTGAAACTATCCCTGAAAACCCTACACATTGGGAAGCTGAGAAAAATACTTTAACTGTGTTCCTTATGTTTACAGAGCAGAAAGAGAGGTGCTACTGAGGGAAGATTGCAGAGTAAGAAGCTCCAGGAATCAGTATGTCCACCAAAACAAGCATTGAACTGGCATGAACTCTTTGATTAGCTCCTGCATTAAAAAAAATAATCCCTTGTATCATTTGCTGCATACAAACTTATGGAGCACCCCAGGGACTAAATCCCAGACTTAACACTTTAAAATATTAAAATGTACAATGTGCAAGAAAAGACTACAAGACAAACAAAGAAACAGGAAATGATGGCACATCCAAAGGAACAAGATAACAACCCAGAAACCATCAGTTAAGAGGATCAGGCTTTGCACTGACCTGATAGGGACTTTAGAGCAGTGATCCTCAGTAGGTTGAAGGAGATAAAGGAGAATATGGAAGAAGAACTAAAGGATATGAGGACAAATGAATGAACAATATGAGAATTTCTTCAAAGAAATACTGGAGTTGAAGAACATAATCATTGAAATGGAAAAATCCTTACATGGTTTCAATAGCAGATAGGAAGTAGGAGAAGAAAGATTCAGTGAACTTTAAGATGAGAGCTGAAATGATTCAGACTGTGGAAGGAAAAGATAAAGAAATAGAATAAACAAAGCCTATGAGATAGTGGGGTACCATCAAGCTTGCCAGTATGAGAGTCCCAGAAAGAGAAGAAAGAAAGGGTCAGAAGGAATATTCAAACATAGGATGGCACAAAACTTCCCAAATTTAATGAAAGTCATGAATATGCACACTTAAGAAGCCCAACTGAACCTGAAAGAGTATAAACTTAAAGAGAACAATCCCAGACACATGACAATCAAATTATCCAATGGCAAGGCCATGGAGAGAGTTTTGAAAGTTGCAAGAGAAAAGCAACAAGTTTTATACAAAGGAGTCTAATAATATTAAGTGCTGATTTTTCAGTAGAAATCACATAGACAAGAAGGCAATAGGTTGAAATAGTGAAAATGCTCGAAGAAAACAATTGTCAACCAAGAATTTATATCAAGCAAGACTTTCCTTAAAAAATAGGAGTGAGACATTCTCATCTGAGGATATATGTCCCCACTAGACCTGCCCTAAAAGCAGTGCTAGAGGAAGTTCTTCAGCCTGAAACAGTATCTTAAAGAATAAAAGCAGCATAATGATATAAAGACTTGTGGTAAAATTAACCATATGGATAATTACAAATCCCAGTATTATTTCATAACTTTTTTGTTATGTGACTCCACTTCTTGTGTCATAAAAGTGCTAAAATACAGATGCATTAAATATGATAATTTAATGGTTTTGGACATCCAATGTACAAAAAAATTCATTTGTAGCAAGTACAAAATAAGGTGGAGTGATAGAGAGGTATAGGAACAGTACAGTTGTACCTCTGAAATTAAGTTGATATCAAATAAAATATGGTTATTACAGATTCAGAATGTTAAAATTTATCCCCATTGTGACAACCAAGAGAATATATGGAAAATACATTGAGAAAGACACAATAATGGTCTCATAAATGGTACAGTAGAAAAACCAAATAAATATGGAAGTTGAAATTAATGGAAGAGTTGAGAATCAAAAAAAGTATGCAACTCACAAATGCAAAATCGTAAGATGACAAAAGAACATCTTGGATTATCAATAGCAAATTTACTCCCCACTAAAAAGAGTGATTGGCAGAGTGGATAAAAAGCAAGAACCAACTATTCACAAGAGACTTACCTTAAATTCAAATACATAAATAGGTTGAAAGTGAAAGGATGAAAGAAGTAACCAAGTAAGAGCTGGGGTAGCTATATTAATATCAGATTAAATAGGCTTCAAGTAAAAACATGTTACAAGGGACAAACAAGTTCACTATACTGATAATGGATCAATACAACAATACAACACAGCAATCATAAATATGTACCTAACTTCAGATTCCCAAAATATACAAAACAAATATTGACAGATTTGAAAGCATAAGCATACAGTTCTGCTTTAAAAATTTCAGATTTTAAGACACTATTTTCAGTAATGGAGAGAACATATAGACAGTTTAATAGAGAAAAAGAAATCTGGAATGATACTCTAAATCAGCTACAACTGAAGAGGGGGTGGGGCAAGATGGTGTCTGAGTGAGTGCACCTTATAGTCTCTCCTGCAGAGAAGCAGCTGGGCAGTGTTGGAAATTCTTCAGGACCAGGCTGTTTCAGGACTTTACAGGGCAGGAGGTGTCTGGACATCAATTTGGTGGGACAGTGACAGAGAAGATTTGTGTAAAAGGTAGAATTGAGGCTCTCTTACATGGAGATAGGGGTGAGAGCAGGACACTCCCCCCTGGGGTGGGTGGCATGGCAGTGGTGATTCCTGGAGGCTCTGTGGTGCTGGGAAATTCATAAGCTCTGAGCAGGCTATTCAGGGGCTTGCAGGGCAGTGAGGTCTTTGGAAATTGATTTGGTGAGACAGAGATGGAGCTTTTGCGAGGTGTGGAAGTTTGGGTTTCTGACACGGATATCAGTGCTTCTGGCTAGAGCCCCACCCCCTAGCCCTGGTTGCTGATCTGCAGTGGTCCTTAAATTGGTCGCAAATAAGAGGCGTCACCAGCAGGCTGTTTGGGGGGCTTGCAGGGAGGGAGGTGTCTGGAAGCCGAATAGGTGAAACAGACAGAGGAGTCTTTTGCGAGACATGGAATTTTGGATTTCTGACATGGAGTTCAGTGCTTCTGGTTAGAGCCCCGCCCCCTAGGCCTCACTGCTGATCTGCAGTGGTCCTTAAATTGATCACAATAAAGAGGCGCTCCCAGGAGGCTGTTTCGGGGGCTTGCAGGGTGGGAGGTGTCCTGAAGTCTAATTGGTGACACAGCGACAGAAGAGACTCTTGTGAGAGGGGGAATTTTGGGTTTCTGACACAGAGGTCAGAGTTTGCAGATGTGACCCCCCCCCCATAGGGCTGGCACCCAGCTGAGGGGATCCCTGAAGGCTGTGTTGCACTGTGGTGCTCCCAGGCTCTCTGCTAACAGGATTTGAGGTTGCCAGGTCTGTGTCCCCTAAACTCTGGTGGCCCACACCCCAGAGACTCACACCTCTTGAGTCTGCAATATCACAGACTTCCTGTCCCTGAATCCACCACACCCTGAGGTCCATCTGAGGTCCTAGCCCTCGACGTTTGTGGTTTATTTTTTTTGCTTTTTTGTTTTGTTATGTATTTTTTTTCTTTTTTTTCTTTTTTTCTCTTTCCTTTTTCTCTCTTTCCTTTTTTTTTCTTTTCTGTTTTGTTGTCCTCGTTGCTAATATTGCATGAGAGAGTCTGGGCTATGATGTGGACCATTGACTATGGGGTGCAGTGATGCTCAGAGATGAACTTACCAGGTGCAATGGATGTGTCATGATGATGGGAGAGAGTGTTGCTGTGGGGGGAGTGGGGGGCGGGGGCGGTGGGGTTGAATGGGACCTCATATTTTTCATAATGTAATTTAAAAAAATAAATAAATAATTTAAAAAATAAAAATTAAAATTAAAAAAAATATATTGCATTATCTCCTAGTCTTTTCTCCCATTGTATCCCCCAAGGATTTTTTCATTTATTTAGGGTTTTTTTTTTCCTTTCTCTTTTTTCTTTTCTTTTTCTTGCTTGTTTCCCTCCCTTTTCTCTGCCCACCCCCCCTTTTTTCTTTCTCTTTTTTTTTCTTTTCCCTCTTTTTCTTCTTATTTTATTTTATCTTAAGTATGCAATAGGTGCTGCAGGGAACACCTCATATTTGCTGGGTTTCCTCATCCTCAATTGCCTCGTTTCTGTGTGATGTGATTTTGGTCACCTACACTATCCCTTTTCCCCCACATCTTGATATCCTCCATCATCTTTTGTCTCTCCTATATACCACCTCCCTTTCTTTGGTCCCCAAATTGTCTAACTTTTAATTTCTAATAACTTTGTTTTGTTTTCTGTCTTTTATCCACTCTTGATACTATTGTCTTTCTTTTCTCTTTCCCTCTCTCATGAAAACACTGGCTTTTTAATTCATACTATATTCCTCCCATATTCAGTTGACTACCTCATTATAGGTACTCTACTTACCGCTATAACTCTACAGAAATTACATGAGTCTAATACTCATTCCCCTAGATCTCATATTGTTGCTCTGTTAACATTTATTACCAATACTACTTTACATATTTTTCTTTTTTACACAATTGCCTTTCCCTGGCCCTAATATTTTCCTCCAAAGTGAACTCAGCCAGCAATAAGACATTAGAAGAAGAAGAACAAAGTGACAAAGAGAATATATATAACACTTACACAAGAACAATAGCTAATTAATCCCCAAGACTAGACAAAGAAGCTAAGGAACTGATGAAACCTGTCAAGATAAAATGATGACCAGACAGCAACAAAAAACTACAAACCAAACCAGTAATCAGGAAAACATGGCTGAATCCAATGAACAAACTAAAAACCAGGAAGGGGAGGAGAAATTCAGACAAGTAATTAGAGATCTCAGAACATATATCAGAGACAAACTTAATGAAATAAAGGAGGAGTTTAACAATATGAAGACAACATTTGGAGAGGAAATTGCAGACATATGCAAAAAGATAAGAGATATGATGGGAATGAACACCACAGTTTAAGAATTCAAAAATACACTCACAGCAAATAGCAGCAGATTAGAAGAAGCAGAGGAGAGAATTAGCAATGTGGAAGATAGTACATCAGAAATCAAACAGATAGTAGAATTGATCGATAAAAAGATAGAAAAAATCCAGCTAGGACTTAGGGACATGAATGACAATGCAAAACACACAAACATGTATTATAGGCATCCCAGAAGGAGAAGAGAAGGGAAAGGGGTCAGAAGGAGTGTTGCAGGAAATAATGGCTGAAAACTTCCCAAATCTACTGAGAGAGACAGATGTACATATCCAAGAAGCACAACACACCCCAAAAATCAAAACCCCAACAGGCCCACTCCAAGACATATACTTTTCAATTTATCTAATGTTCAAGACAAGGAGAAAATTCTAAAAGCAAGAGAAAGGAAAACCATCACATACAACGGAGGTTCCATAAGATTAAGTGCTGATTTCTCATCTGAAACCATGGAAACAAGAAGGCTAGTGGTATGATATAGTCAAGGTACTAAAAGAAAAAAATTTCCAACCAAGAATACTCTATACAGCTAAACTAGCATTCAAAAATGATGGAGAGTTCAAAATATTCACAGATAAACAGAAATTGAAAGAGTATGCCAACAAGAAACCTTTCCTTCAAGAAATACTAAAGGGAGTTCTGCAGGAAGAAAGGAAAACAGAGGACAGGCAGAGTTGGAGGAGAGTGTAAGAGCAACAAAAAAGAAAATAAGAGAAGGGGAAAAAAAAACAAACAGAATATGACAAACACAAGTCCAATCAAAATATGGCTAACATAAATAATTCCTTGAAAGTAATAACACTGAATGTCAACAGATTAAACTCACCTATCAAAAGATTCAGACTGGGACATTGGATAAGGAAATATGACCCATCTATATGCTGTCTACAAGAGACACATCTTAGATCCAGAGATTCATAGAGGCTGAAAGTGAATGGTTGGAAAACAATCTTACAAGCAAACAATAACCAAAAAAAGGCAGGAGTAGCTATATTAACATCACACAAAATAGACTTTAAATGCGAAACAACTGTGAGAGACAAAGAAGGATTCTACATATTAGTGAAAGGGACAATCTCTCAAGAAGAATGAACAATCATAAATATTTATGCTCCTAACAAGGGCGCCTCTAAATATGTGAGGCAAACACTGGAAAAACTAAGGGAAAGAATAGATGCATCTACAATTATAGTGGGAGATTTTAATACACCACTATCAACTCTGGACAGAACATCTCAAAAGAGAATCACTACAGAAACAAAATATTTGAACAGTATATTAGAGGAGCTGGATCTAATAGACATATACAGATCATTACATCAGAATACAGCAGGATATACATTTTTCTCAAGTGCACATGGATCAATCTCCAAGATAGACCATAGTTAGGCCACAAAGAAAGGCTTAATGAATTCAGAAAGATTGAAATCATACAAAATAATATCTCTGACCACAGTGGAGTGAAGCTGGAAATTTGCAAGGGCCAGAGGCCCAGATTTCACACCAAGATATGGAATTTAAACAGCACACTCTTAGAAAAACTGTGGGTCAAAGAGGAAATCTCAAAAGAAATAAAAAACTACCTTGAAACAAATGATAATGATAACACAACTTTACAAAACTTATGGGATGCAGCAAAAGCAGTACTGAGAGAGAAATTTAGAACCATAAATTCATACATCAAAAAAGAAGAAAGAGGAAAAATTGAGGAACTAACTGCACTTTGGAGGAATTAGTAAAAAACAACAAAGTAATCCCCCAGGAAGAAGAAAGAAAGAAATAACAAAGATAAGAGCAAAACACTCCAAAAGATCAGAATACAAGGAAATTTTTTGAACATGATAAAGAGTATATATGAAAAACCCACAGCCAACATTGTTTACAATGGAGAAATCCTAAAATCCTTCCCTCTAAATTCAGGAACAAGACCAGGATGTCCGCTCTCTCCCCTTCTATTTAACATTGTCTTAGAAGTACTTGTTCGAGCACTGAGGCAAGAACCAGATATAAAAGGCATTCAAATTGGAAAGGAAGAAGTCAAAATTTCATTATTTGCAGATGACATGATCCTATACACAGAAAACCCTGAGAGGTCTACAACAAAGCTTCTAGAACTCACAAATGAGTTTAGTAAAATTGCAGGTTATAAGATCAAAGCACAAAAATCAGTAGCATTTCTCTACACCAATAATGAGCAAGATCAGGAGGAAATCAAGAAACAAATACCATTTACAATAGTAAATAAAAAAATCAAATATTTAGGAATAAATTTAACTAAAGATGTAAAAAACTTGGACCCCTATGCTGCAGGCCTCCCACGCCCAGACGCCCCTCAGCCCTGCCTGCGTTTTCCCACCAGCCGGTCTGGGACAACCCACCCTGCCTTTCTGGTGGAGAGCTACAACAGTATACCCACAGGGAAGTTGGGGAGAAAGCTAACTTTTTACTGGATATAAAATTAATTAACTGGAGGAGAGCTTGAAAGGGAATATGCAGAGTGAAGTACAGAGGAGCAAACAGTCAGCCCGGAAAGGACCATGAAGTGGGATCCTGTACAGTGGCCCAGACACACACAGCGAGAGCCCCAGAGGACGGCACAGAGGACCCTGAGCAAAGCAGCTTGTGACGAGATGCTGGAGACATTTCCAAACCAGACAGACTCAGGAAAATCAGTGGAGTCCAAAGAAGATAAATGCAGGGAAAATACAGCCAGGCATATCACAGAATAACGAATAAGAACAAAGAAAAAGAAAATCATAAACGCAGCCCAGGGGAAAAAAATCTTCAAGGAAGCAAGTCTACAACTAAAAACTAACTCCCCCAAATAAAGAACAGAAGGAGGGAAAAAGGGAAATTGCATCTTCAAAGTGCTAAGATAATTATTACCAACTGAAGATTTTATATTCATTAAAAGCATTCCTCAAATATGAAGAGTCAATATAATTTAGAAAAAGATTTGGCAGAATTTCTCCACATCTTATTCTGGCCAAAAGCAGATATTTTTTTCAAGCAGGTAATATTGGTAGATACACATAATATGTTCTTCTATGCTGCAAGGGTAAAGTAGTTCTAATATTAGATATTGGGCAATATAAGATGATAGAATTCAATATTCAACGTATCTCTTAGTTAGAAAAAAGTGTAACAAAAAAGGAAGGAAATAATGCAGATAAGAGTAAAATTAATGAAATGGAAAAATATAGAGAAGTTGAACAAAGCAAACTGATAAATCTCTAAAGAGACTGATTAAGGAACAGTGAGAAAACAGAAATGAACAACAGCAGAAATTAAAAAAGGTAATATCACCACAGCTTATGAAGATATTAAGAATCCATAAAAGCATATTATTTTAAAATGTGCCAATTAAGGCTTTGGGAGAAATGCACAAACTCCTTGAAGTTATAACACCCAGTCACCAGAGGAAATATTAAATCTGAAGCATTCTAGTACTAAGAAATTAATAGAGCTTGGGGTTTTAAAAACCTTCCCCAAAAGAAAACTCCAGCATATGTTACAGTATAATTCCACAAAAATTTTAAGTAGAAATACAATTATTCTTAAGTTTTCCAGTAAAATGAAAAAAGGTGTGAACAGTTTTTAATTCATTTTATAAGGCTGTCATAATGTTGAAAACGAAATATACAAAAATATAAGAAGAGTATATTATAGGTCAATCATAGGCTTGCATTTAAACACAAAAGTACAAAGCAAATATTATCAAACCAAACTCAGCAAAATAGGGCATTATGGTCAATTTGTTTTTGTTATTATAGAATTGATTTAACATTCAAAAGTCTATCATATGGCATCTATGAAAAAAAACAGAAGAATAAAAATGCTGTAGAGGATGTGAAGAAAGGGGAACACTCATCCACTGCTGGTGGGAATGCAGAAGGATCCAACCATTCTGGAGGACGGTTTGGTGGTTTCTCAAAAAACTAACCATAGATTTGCCATATGACCCAGCAATTCCATTGCTGGGTATATACCCAGTAGAACTGAAAGCAGAGACACAAACCAATATATGTAAACCAATGTTCATAGCAGCATTGTTCACTATCGCCAAAAGTTGGAACCAACCCAAATGCCAATCAACAGATGAGTGGATCAATAAAATGTGGTATATACATACAATGGAATACTACTCGGCTTTAAGAACAAATACACTACAAACACACGTGATAACATGGATGAATCTTGAGAACCTTATGTTGAGTGAAGCAACCCAGGCATTGAAGGACAAACACTACATGATTTCAATGATATGAAATAAGCAAGCTGCCTCACAGAGCTAGACTGGAAGATACACTTACAGGAAATCGGGGGGTGGAGGAAGGATGTAATCTGACATCTACATGGGGGAAATCAATAATAAGCTGGAGGTAAGTATATGTAAAAGGAAGGAATAAAATGGGGGCATAGGGTTACCTTTGGGTGAGGTTTTGGGGGTTTGAGGGGGGCTAGGGATGGGCAGATGGGTAATATTGCCCCAGAAATTGGGGGGAGGGTGGGGCAACACATGAACATAGGAGATTGTCAGGTGTTGGTTGAGAGTATAATGCTGAGAAAACCTTTTCAAAATATAATTAGGAAAGTTACCTGTTTAAGATACTCAAAGGGGATAATCTGATGCAGTACAGACTCCTAGCGAATATCTGAATGCTTATTTTGCCAGAGTGGGTTATACCATTGTGTAGAGAACCATATAATGAGAGTGAAGGTAGACCCACATCCAGGGGAGGACTGATGCCATCAAATAGAGGGAACTGTATCTCTCAAGAGAAATGATGTTTCCCAGGGCATCAGAGCAGTTAAGCAAGTCAAGCCCTCAACACTGTTGCAAGTATCTCTGAACATGGCTCCTCAAGAAATGAAGATTGACTGTCACTGTGGGCCCCAAGGGGAGGGGGAAATAGGTATTGAATAGATGGGACCAAAGTAAATGTGAGGGCAAAAGAAGTGTTTCACAAGAGTATGCAAGGATGGATATAAAACATGTAATATTACACCAAAAACATATAGGGGCCGACAGACTAATAATGTAAACCATAATGTAAAACATAGGATAACTAAAAAATTTAGAAAACTGTATAGCCTAAAGTATAAACTACAATGTAAACACAAATGTTACCTTGTGTGAAAGCTATTGTCTCAATATCTGTACATCAGTTTCAGTAAATACGATATGAATAAGTTAAAAGATTATCACTGTGGAAGGGAAAAGGTTTTATAATGGGTACGTTGGAGTACTGTATATTGTATATATGAATTACTGTGATCTAAGGATCTTGTGAAGAGAAGCTCTGTAATAAGGGAAAAAAGAAAAGAAAAAGATAGGAGGTAGAATTTTTCCAAGTCAATATGTATTCTATATCTAACCTTTAAACTCATTGCTATATTCCATTTTACTATTAAGGGAACCTGACATTGTATTGGGCTTCACTTTTCAGGAAGTTTTGGATCACAGAGTGGTTCAACAATGGCAGCGGAGGAATACTGGTATGGGATGTTATTGACAAGGGACATATGTTTGACAGGAAGTTATAAAGGGCATGTGTCCAGGGTGCATGGAAATGTTTGGATATACTCACAGTGGAAACAATTAAAAATAACAGCTGGGGGGTTCTGGGTTCCTGGCTGGGGGTGGGGGCTCTCTCATGGTCCCTAGGGGAGCAGCAGCAGTCCCCCAGGTGCAACAGCAAGGACCAGGAAGGAATGAGGATCCAACAGTGAGCCCCTGATACTAATGACTATGCTTGTGAGTCTATACGCCTGAAATAAGAACAAGGCCTAGAGCTGCACTGTGCCTAAGAGTTTCCTCCTGACAGCCTCCGTATTACTCAAATGTGGCCAGTCTCAAAGCAAAACTCAGCATGTAAATGCACTGCCTTCCCCCCAGCGTGGGACATGACTCCTGTGGATGAGCCTCACTGGCACGGAGGGATCACTACCAAGTACCAGCTGATGACATAACTAAAAAATGATCTTGAATTAAAGGTTCAACGTGGACCAGCAGAATATCCCTGTCTACATATAATAACAGTAGTTAAAAATGCTTTTTGACCTAAAGTAATGGGGAAATGGAAAGGACAAATGAGTTTATATCACTATGAGTCTCTAAAATGAGTCTGGAGGTTGTCAGAAGGATTGTCCTTATGCACACCTGAGCAGAGTCTCAGAGACAGATAAAGTAGATACAACCCCAGGTATTGGTTCTTCTGAGGGCTAAAGAGACCCACAGGTTCTATGGTCATGACAGATGGAGTTCACTGCCATGTCAGTTGGCCCTTCTTTGGAGCTGGTGTTTCTGCATGATGGAGTTGGACTCAGATGTGATCTCTTTTCACAAGCTTTTCATGCTACGTTACTGGAATTGTAGTTGGTGCTGGGGTTTAAGATACATCTAGGGGATCTGAATCTCTGGGCTGACAATATGATAGCCAGGCCCTGAGCCTCAACAAACTTCAGCTCCTACACTCTGGTTTATTGGACTTACCCCACTCAGCTAACATGGAGTTGAAGAATGTCAACCACCACACCATGGAGCCTAGAGTGCCTACAACCGAAAGCAGGAGGATTGCATCCAGTATCCATGTGGAATCTAAGCCCCCTCTTGACATAGATGTGGAATGGACACAACCAATCCAAGGTCCACAGGAAGGAGGAATTCAGTAAGGATTAGAGTGGAATTAATGATATTCTATTCATGAACTATTGTGATTAATAATTGAGGAAATGTCTCATTGGTGTGGAAAAAGTGGCCATGGTGGCTGCTGGGTGTGGGAAATGGGAGGGGGAGATGAGATGTGGAGGTATTTTCGGTACTTGGAGTTGTCCTGAGTGGTGCTGCAGGGACACTTGCTGGAAATTGTATGTCCTCCCATGGCCCACTGGATGGAACGTGGGGCATTATGGTCTATGGTGTGGACCACAGGCCATGGGGTGCAGCGATGCCCAGAGATGTACTCACCAGATGCAATGGATGTGTCATGATGATGGGGGAGAGTGTTACTTTGGGGGAAGTAGTGGGTTGGAGGCAGTGGGGATGAATGGGGACCTCATATTTTTTTAATGTAATATTTTTTTTTAAAAATGAATAAATAAAATAAAATTTAAAAAAAATAAAAGATGTAAAAAACTTATATAGCAAGAACTACACAAGACTGTTCAAGGAAATAAAAAAAAAGCCTTAAATAAATGGAAGAATATTCCCTAAATATTATAGGAAGACTAAATATTATTAAGATGTCTACCCTACCAAAACTAATCTACACATTAAATGCAATCCCAATAAAAATCAACACAGCCTTCTTTAAGGAACTAGAAAAACTTACTATGAAATTTATTTGGAGAGGAAAGAAGTCCCAAATAGCCAAAGACATATTTGAAAAAAAAAAAATGAAATTGGAGGAATAACACTACCTGACTTCAAAACATACTACAAAGCTACAGTAGTGAAAACAGCATGGTTGGCATAAGGAGAGACACACAGACCAATGGAATCGAATTGAAAGTTCTGATATAGACCTCATATATATAGCCATATAATATTTGAGAAAGCCACCAAACCCTCTCAAGTGGGAGAGAATGGCCTATTCAACAAATGGTGCCTGGAGAACTGGATATCCATATGTAGAAGAATGAAAGAGATACCATTTGACACCTTACACAAAGATAAACTCAAGATGGACCAAAGACCTAAATATAAGATCCAAGACCATAAAGACTTTGGAAAGCAGTGTAGGGAAACATCTACAAGACCTTATAATAGGAAATGGCTTCATGAACTCCACACCAAAAGCATGAGCAGCAAAAGAACAAATAGATAAATGGGACTTCCTCAAAATTAAAACCTTCTGCACCTCAAAGGAGTTTGTTAAGAAAGTAAAAAGGAAGCCTACACAATGGGAGAAAATATTTGGCAACCATATATCCTATAAGAGACTTATATCTTTCATATATAAAGAACTCCTATATCTTGAAAATAAAATGATAGCCCATTTAAAAAATGGGAAAAAGATTTACACAGACACTTCTCCAAAGAAGAAATACAAATGGCTAAAAAGGACATGAAAAAATGCTCCAAATCTTTAGCTATCAGGGAAATACAAATCAAAACTACAATGAGATACCATCTTATGCCCATAAGATTGCCAGCTATGAAAAAAACAGAATACAAATGCTGGGGAGGATGTGAAGAAATGGGAACACCCATCCACTGTTGGTGGGAATGCAGAAGGATCCAACCATTCTGGAGAATGTTTTGGCGGTTTCCCAAAAAACTAACCATAGATTAGCCACATGACCCAGCAATTCCATTGCTGGGTATATACCCAGCAGAACTGAAAACAAGGACACAAATTGATATATGCACACCAATGTTCATAGTAGCATTGTTCACTATCGCCAAAAGTTGGAATCAACCCAAATGCCCATCAACAGATGAGTGGATCAATAAAATGAGGTGTATACATATAATGGAATACTACTCAGCTTTAAGAACAAATACACTACAAACACACATGATAACATGGATGAATCTTGAGAACCTTATGTTGAGTGAAGCAACCCAGGCATTGAAGGACAAACACTACATGACCTCAATGATATGAAATAAGTAAACCAAGCTGCCTCAGAGAGCTAGTGACTGGAAGATAGGCTTACATGTAATTGGGGGGTAGAGGAAGGATGTAATCTGACATCTACATGGGGGAAATCTATGATAAGCTGGAGGTAAGTATATGTAAAAGGAAGGGATAAAATGGGGGCATAGGGTGACCTTTAGGTGGGGCTTTGTGGGCTTGAGGGGGGCTAGGAATGGGCGGATGGGTAATATTGCCCAAGAAATTGGGGGGAGGGTGGGGCAACACATGAACATAGGAGATTGTCAGGTGTTGGTTGAGAGTATAATGCTGAGAAAACCTTTTCAAAATATAATTAGGAAAGTTACCTGTTTAAGATACTCAAAGGGGATAATCTGACGCAGTACAGACTCCTAGCGAATATCTGAATGCTCATTTTACCATTGTGTAGAGACCCATATAATGAGAGTGAAGGTAGACCCACATCCAGGGGAGGACTAATGCCATCAAATAGAGGGAACTGTATCTCTCAAGAGAAATGATGTTTCCCAGGGCATTAGGGCAGTTGATCAAGTCAAGCCCTCAACACTGTTGCAAGTATCTCTGAACATGGCTCCTCAAGAAGTGAAGATTGACTGTCACTGTAGGCCCCAAGGGGAGGGGAAAATAGGTATTGAATAGCTGGAACCAACGTAACTGTGAGGGCAATAGAAGTATTTCACAAGAGTACACAAGGATGGATATAAAACATGTAATATTACACCGAAAACATATAGGGGCCGACAGACTAATAATGTAAACCATAATGTAAAACATAGGATAACTAAAAATTTAGAAAATTGTATAGCCTAAAGTATAAACCACAATGTAAACACAAATGTTACCTTGTTTGAAAGCTCTTGTCTCAATATCTGTACATCTGTTTCAGTAAATATGGTATGAATATGTTAAAAGATTATCCCTGTGGAAGGGAAAAGGTTTTATTTTTATTTTTATATTTTTAAGATTTATTTGTTTATTTAATTCCCCCCCTCCCCCGGTTGTCTGTTCTCTGTGTCTATTTGCTGCGTCTTGTTTCTTTGTCCGCTTCTGTTGTCGTCAGCAGCACGGGAAGTGTGGGTGGCGCCACTCCTGGGCAGGCTGCACTTTCTTTCATGCTGGGCGGCTCTCTTTTCGGGGTACACTCCTTGCACGTTGGGATCCCCTACGTGGCAGGGCACTCCTTGCCTGCATCAGCACTCCGCATGGGCCAGCTCCACACGGGGCAAGGAGGTCCGAGGTTTGAACTGCGGACCTCCCATGTGGTAGACGGACACCCTAACCACTGGGCCAAGTCCGTTTCCCAAAAAGGTTTTATATTGGATATGTGGGAGTACTGTATATTGTATATATGAATTACTGTGATCTAAAGCTCTTGTGAAGAGAAGCTTAATAATTAGGAAAAAAGAAAAAGATAGGATGTAGAATTTTCCAAATCAATATGTATTCTATATTTAACCTTTGATCTCATTGCTATATTCCATTTTACTATTAAGGGAACCTAGCATTATATTGGGCTTCACTTTTCAGGAAGTTTTGGATCACAGAGTGGTTCAACAATGGCAGTGGAGGAGTATGGGATGTTATTGACAGGGGGCATATGGTTGACAGGGAGTTATACAGGGCATATGTCTGGGGTGCATGGAAACGTTTGGATATACTCATAGTGGAAACAATTGAAAACAACAGCTGGGGGGTGCTGGTTTCCTGGCTGGGGGGCCTCTGTCGTGGTCCCTAGGGGAGCAGCGGCAGTCCCCCAGGTGCAACAGCAAGGACCAGGAAGGAATGAGGATCCAACAGTGAGCCCCTGATACTAATGACTATGCTTGTGAGTCTATACGCCTGAAATAAGAACAAGGCCTAGAGCTGCACTGTGCCTAAGAGTTTCCTCCTGACAGCCTCCGTGTTACTCAAATGTGGCCAGTCTCAAAGCAAAACTCAGCATGTAAATGCACTGCCTTCCCCCCAGCGTGGGACATGACACCCGGGGATGAGCCTCCCTGGTGCCAAGGGATTACTACCAGTACCAGCTGATGACGTAACTAGAAAATGACCTTGAATTAAAGTTTCAATGCAGACCAGCAGAATATTCCAGTCTACATATAATACCAGGAGTTAAAAATGCTTTTTGACCTAAAATAAGGGGGAAATGGAAAGGACAAATGAGTTTATATTGCTATGAGTCTCTAAAAAAGAGTCCAGAGGTTGTCAGAAGGATTGCCCTTATGCACACCTGAGCAGAGTCTCAGAGACAGGTAAAGTAGATACAACCCCAGGTATTGGTTCTTTTGAGGGCTAAAGAGACCCACAGGTTCTATTGTCATGGCAGATGGAGTTCACTGCCATGTCAGTTGGCCCTTCTTTGGAGTTGGTGTTTCTGTGTGATGGAACTTGACTCAGATGTGATCTCTTTTCACAAGCCTTTCCTGTTACTTTACT
Organism: Dasypus novemcinctus; assembly: GCF_030445035.2. Taxonomy (NCBI): domain Eukaryota; kingdom Metazoa; phylum Chordata; class Mammalia; order Cingulata; family Dasypodidae; genus Dasypus; species Dasypus novemcinctus. Next base: position 40,453,489 of record NC_080682.1, read on the forward strand.
GGAATTGTAGTTGGTGCTCGGGTTTAAGATATATCTAGGGGATCCGAATCTCTGGGCTGACAATATGATAGCCAGGCCCTGAACCTCAACAAACTTCAGCTCCTACACTCTGGTTTATTGGACTTACCCCACTCAGCTAACATGGAGTTGAAGAATGTCAACCACCACACCATGGAGCCTAGAGTGCCTACAACCGAAAGCAGGAGGATTGCATCCAGGATCCATGTGGAATCTAAGCCCCCTCTTGACATAGATGTGGAATGGACACAACCAATCCAAGGTCCAAAGGAAGGAGGAATATAGTAAGGATTAGATTGGACTTACTGATATTCTATTCATGAACTATTGTGGTTAGTAATCGAGAAAATGTGGCATTGGTGTGGTAAAAGTGGCCATGGTGGCTGCTGGGTGCGGGGAATGGGAGGATGAGATGAGATGTGGAGGCATTTTCGGGACTTGGTGTTGTCCTGGGTGGTACTTCAGGGACAATTACTGGACACTGTAGATCTTCCCATGGCCCACTGGATGGAACGTGGGAGAGTATGGGCTATGATGTGGACCATTGACCATGAGGTGCAGTGATGCCCAGAGATGTACTTACCAAATGCAATGGATGTGTCATGATGATGGGGGAGAGTGTTGCTGTGGGGGGCGTGGTGGGGTGGGGGCGGTGGGGTGAATGGGGACCTCATATTTTTTGAATGTAATATTTTTAAAAAATGAATTAAAAATTAAATTATTTTAATTAAAAAAAAACTATTAATGAAAAATAAATCAGCTACACCTAAGAGACATTTATGGAACACTTCACCCACTTCCAGGGCAATACACAATCATCTCTAGTGCACATGGATCATTCTCCATGATAAATGATATACTAGATTGCGACGGCTTGCTCGGTCGGTAGAGGTGGGGGTCTGGCTGCGGACGAGGGGTCGGTCCCGCTTGGGACGAGGGGTCGGTCCCACCTGGGACGAGGGGTCGGTCCGGCAGCAGACGAGGGATCGGTCTCACAAGGGGTTGCGCGGTTCGGCTGACGGGGTCGCCCGGCGAAGCCGGCGACGAAGGGGTCGCCCGGAGAAGCAGGCGACGAACTGGGGACAAGGGAGGCCAGGCCCTTGTCGGGGGCTCTCAGGACTGGAGGGCGCACGGCAGAAGAACTACCGCGGAGACAAGGTAAACACGCAAGTCCACTTTACTGAGGGAGAGGCAACAGTTTTATAGGGGCTGGGGAAGGCTGATTGGCCGAAGCCACACCCTGTTCTGATTGGTTGCCGGCGAAAGGTCAGTGGGCGGTACTGGACGGGGGAGGGGTGGTGGTTAGGGATTGGCTGTCGCTGTTGCTGGGGGAAGGGGCAGGGTTTAGGGATTGGTGGCTGTTATTGCTGGGGTGGAGGGCAGACTTGAGTTTCCCGCCCACGCCTGGCTGTTGCTGCTGTCGGGGGAAGGGAAAAGGGCGGGCTGGATTTTTCCGCCCACACCTGGCTGTTGCTGCTGTTGGGGGAGGGGAAAAGGGCGGGCTGGATTTTTCCGCCCACACCTGGCTGTTGCTGCTGTCGGGGGAGGGGAAAAGGGCAGACTGGAATTTTCTGCCCTGCGCCTGCGCAGGGAGAAGGAAGAAGGGTGCCGACCCACAAGGCATCGGGTGGCGCCATCTGGGAGGAGGGGCGGCCGCGGAAGCATGGCTGCCGAGAAGGGGAGACCCGAGGGCACTCTGCGCCCATGCCGAGCTTCCTTCAGGGGTGGCGGTGAGTCCGACCAGCCACCCTATTATGGGGGCAGCGGAATTAGGCCTACCGCGGCCGCTCCCCTGCCAGGCCAGCAAACCACACTTCAGCCCGAGGGGTGACTGCATAGATCACAAAACAGGCATCAGTAAAATAAACAACACTGAAATCATACAATGTTTCTTCTACAACCACAATGGAATGAAGCTAGATATCAATAACAGAGGAGGAAATTGAAAATTCACAAATATGTGGAATTTAAACAATGTACTCTTAAAAAAAATCAATGGATCAAAGAAAAAATCACAGGAGAAATTAGGAAATATTTTGAGGCAAATGAAAATGAAAGCCCAACATAGAAAATATGGGGTGCAGCAAAGGGTAATGCTGAGAAGGAAACATATATCTATAAATTCTTAGATTAAAAAAGAAGAAAAAACTCAAACCAAATCTAGGGAATCTAGAAAAAGAACAAACCAACCCAAAAGTGAGAAGGAAACAAGTAAAGATTAGAATGGAGGTAATAAGAGGTAGAGAATAATAGGAGGTAGAGAGAATCAACAAAACCAAAAGTAGGCTCTTTGAAAAGATTGATAAAATTGAGAAGACTTTACCTGAATGATAAAGAAAAAAGAAAGAGGACACAAATAAATACAATAAGAAATGAAAATGGGAACATTACTATAGAAAGTAAAAGAATTATAAGAGGAATCTATGAACAACTGTAAGCCAACAAATTGGATTACCTAGATGAAATGGAGAAATCCTTATACGCACACTATCAAAACTGATTCAAGAAGATTTTTCTGAGGGCTACAGAGACCCACAGTTTCTATGATTGTGACGGCTTGCTCGGTCGGTAGAGGTGGGCTCTGGCTGCGGACGAGGGGTCGGTCCAGCTTAGGATGAGGGGTCGGTCCCACTTGGGATGAGGGGTCGGTCTGGCAGCAGACGAGGGGTCGGTCTCACAGGGGTTGTGCGGTTCGGCTGACGGGGTCGCCCGGAGAAGCAGGCGACGAACTGGGGACAAGGGAGGCCAGGCCCTTGTCGGGGGCTCTCAGGACTGGAGGGCGCACGGCAGAAAAACTACCGCGGAGACATGGTAAACACGCAGGTCCAACTTTATTGAGGGAGAGGCAACAGTTTTACAAGGGCTGGGGAAGGCTGATTGGTTGAAGCCATGCCCTGTTCTGATTGGTTGCTGGAGAAAGGTCAGTGGGAGGTACTGGAAGGGGGAGGGGTGGTGGTTAGGGATTGGCTGTCGCTGTTGCTGGGGGAAGTGGCAGGGTTTAGGGATTGGTGGCTGCTGTTGCTGGGGTAGAGGGCAGACTTGAGTTTCCCGCCCACGCCTGGCTGTTGCTGCTGTCGGGGGGAGGGGAAAAGGCAGACTGGAATTTTCCGCCCTGCGCCTGCACAGGGAGAAAGAAGAAGAAGGGTGCTGCCCCATAAGGCATCGTGTGGTGCCATCCGGGAGGAGGGGCGGCCGCGGAAGCATGGCTGCCGAGAAGGGGAGACCCGAGGGCACTCTGTGCCCATGCCGAGCTTCCTTCAGGGGTGGCGTTGAGTCCGACCAGCCACCCTATTATGGGGGCAGCGGCTTGGAATTAGGCCTACTGCAGCTGCTACCCCGCCAGGCCAGCAAACCACACTTCAGCCCGAGGGGTGACTGCATATGATCATGGCAGATGGGGTTCAGTGCCATGTCCGTTGGCCCTACTTTGAAGTTTGTGTTCTTGAGTGTGATGGAGTTGGGCTCAGATGTGATCTTTGTTCACAAGCCTCTCCTGTTACTTTTACTGGACCTGTGGTTGGCACTGGGGTTTAGTGTATACTTAGGGAAACTGAATCTCTGGACCGTCCATGTGATAACCAGGCCCTGAGCCTCAACAGACTTGCAACTCCTATCCTCTGGTTTTTTGCACTTATGCCAGCCAGCTAACAGGGAGGGGAAGTAGGTCAACCACCACACCAGGGAGCCAAGAGTGCCTACAACTACAAGCAGGAGAATTGCATCCATCATCCAAATGGAATCTAAGCACCCTCTTGATATAGAGGTGGAGTGAACATAACTATCCCAGGACACAGAATGGAGGAATAGAGAATAGAGTATGGATTAGAGAGAACTTACTGATATTCTATTCTGGAACTGTTGTGACTAGTAATGGAAGTAAATGTAGCATTGCTGAGGGTAGGGAGTGGGGAAAAGAGATGTGAAGTGGGGGCATTTTCAGAACTTGGAGTTGTCCTAGGTGGTATTGTTGGGACAGTTACTGGACATTTTATGTCCTCCCATGGCCTAGTGGGTGGACTGGGGGAGAGTGTAGGCTACAATGTGGACCATTGACCATGTGGTGCAGCAGTGCTCAGAGATGTATTCACCAAGTGCAATGACTGTCCCATGATGATGGAGGAGGTTGTTGTTAAGGGAGGAATGGGGTGAGGGAGTTGGGGGGTATATGGGGACCTCATATTTTTTTAATGTAACATTAAAAAAATTAATAAAGACAAAAAAGTGGCTAATATAAATATATCTACAGTAAGTAAAAAAATTGAATAAGTAATCAAAAACCACTTGAAAAAGAAAAGCCAAGGTCCAGGTGGTTTCACTGGTGAATTCTACTGGACATTTAAAGAATTAACAGCAATATGTCTCAAAATCTTCTAAAAAATAAAGAGGATGGAACACTTTAATGGTTTGAAACTGCGTGTACCCCAGAAAAAGTATATTCTTAAATTTAATCCTTTCCTATTTGTATGGAAGCAGTATAAGTAATACCTTTTGATGAGTAGGCTCTTAAGTTATGATGTGGTACACCTTATTCAGAGAGTCTCTTATAGCTCTTAGTGAGGTCCTTTATAAGAGTAAGGAATTTAGATGAAAAGAAAAAGCCACAGAAGCAATAAGCTGAAAGCAATGAAGAGTGTAAGAAAAGGGAGAGACTGGCAGATGCTGCCATGTGCCTTGCCGTGTAACAGAAAAGTGCAGGATTACAGGTAGCTAGTATTCAGAAAGAAACCATTGTCCTGATGATGCTTTGATATGGACAGTTTCAGAGCTTCAAAAAAGGACTCTTGTAAGCTAACAAATTCCCATAATTAAACCTAATGCTTTTTATGGTATCTGGGTTTTTAGTATCTTAGTAAACCAAAATACTTTCTAACTCATTTTATGAGGCCAACATTAGCCTGATACAAAAGCCAGACAACTATACCACAAAAAAAAAGAAAACTACCAGTCAATATTCTTACATAGATTCAAAAATCTTCAATAACATACTAGCAAACCAATGCATGTTAAGAGGATTATACACCATGAACCAAGTGGGTTTTATCTCAGGAATTCAAGTCTGGTTCAAAATATAAAAATCAATGTAACATATCATATTAATAGAATAAAGGGAAAAAATGATATAATCATCTTATAAAAGTCACTACCCATCCATAATAAACAATTCAACAAACTAGAAATTTAAGGGAACTTTCTTATCCAGTTAAAGAGAATTTAAGAAAAGCTCATAGCTACCATGATACTCAATTGTGAACGCCTGAAAGCTTTTTCCCTAAGAACAGGAACAAGACAAGTATGTCTGTTCTTTCTACTTTTTTCAAAATTGTAATTCAAGTGCTAGCCAAGGAAATAAGAAAAGAAAAAGAAAAAAAAATGGCATTCAATTTGGAAAGGAAGAAGTAAAACTATCCCTCTTCACAGATAACATGAAATCTAATATCTACATAAAAAGTCCGAAAATATCCCCAACAAACTAAAACATCTAGTAAATGTGGTCAGCAATGTTACAGATTACAGGATCAACATACAAAAATCAGTTGCTTTTTCTGTACACTAGCAGTGAACAACACTAAAATGAAATTAAGGTAACAATTACATTTACAATAACATTGAATAAAATACATTTAGGGGAGCTGGTGTAGTTCATTGGTTGAACACTAGCTTTGCACATTTGAGCTCCTGAGTTCAATCTCTGGTTATGGTATCTCAAAAAAAACAAATGAAGGGGGAAAAAACACCTCATTTTAATGGAGTTACAAGACTTGTGTGCTGAATACCACAGATTATTGTTAAATGAAATTAAAGAAATCCTAGATAAATGGAAAGATATCCATATTCACAGAAGACTTAATATTGGAAATATAAAAATGATCCTCAAGGAAACATATAGATTCAATACAATCCCTATCAAGATTCCCATGGCCTTTTATACAGAAATGAAAAGGCTGATCCAAAACTAATATGGAAATACAAGGGTCCTTGCATAGTCAAAAGAATAATGGAAAAGGTAAATAAAGCTGAAAGACTCACATTTCCAATTGAAAAATAGTCTAAAAACTTACAGCAATCAAAACATTGTGATTTTGACATAAGGATGGTTGGATAAACAGATGATAGATAGATGATAGATAGATAGATAGATAGATAGATAGATAGATAGATAGAGATAGAGCTAAATATAGAAATATAAGTTAATGGAAAAGAGTGACCAAAAATAAACACTTACGTCTATAGTCACTAATTTTCAACCAGGACCATTAAATGGAAAAAGAGTAGTCTCCTCAACAAATGGTGCTTGAACAATTGGATATCCACATGCAAAAAAGTGAAGTTGGACTACGACCAAACACTATATAAAGACTCAAGCAGTTGTGCTACCACCTCCCACATACCCCTGGGTATGATTCCTGGTGTCCCCTGAAAAAACAACAATTAAAACTAAAATTAAAACCAACTCAAGAAAAGTTGATGTGGCTCAGTGGTGAAGAGTTGACATTTCACATAAGAGGTCCTAGGTTCAACCTCTGGGACCCAGTACCCCCCTCAAAAAAAAAAAAAAAAATCAGCCCAAAGGAATCAAAGACTTAAAAGAGGACTAAAACTATAAAACTCTTTAAAGGGAAATAGAAGTAAATAAAAATTACCTGGATTGGGAAATGGTTTCTTAGACATGATACCAAAAACATAAGCAACAAAAGAAAAGCAATAAATTGGAATTCATAAATATTAAAAATGTTTGTGATCAAAGGATACTATCAAGACAATGAAAATGCAACACTTATAGTGAAAAAAAATCTGGTGAAAGGGAGGAAAAGAGAGTGCCTACCTGATGGGTATGGGATTTCTTTTGGAGATAATTAAATGTTCTGGAACTAGAAGGTGGTGATAGTTTCATAGCATTGTGAATATGCTAATATATTGTAATGTAAAATATAATGTAAAATGATGTTAAATTACTCAACTAAAAAGTTTAAAATTGTTAAAATAGTGAATTTATGTTGTATATTTTAACTGTAAAAAAAGTAATGATATACCAACCTTCTCCATTCTTATGTCAAAAGAGATGTTAGGAGCTCATTCATATCAACTGAGGTTGTAAATTTCTTTATTTCTTCTATGCTTCATATATTTTGATATCCTGTCATTAGGTTTATACAAAGTGGAGATTACTGCATATTCTTGAGGAATAAAATGTTTATTTCCAGCTAAACTTTTTGACTTACATCAATGACAGTTCTTCCATTACTAGAATCACAGTATGTCTATAGTAGAATAACGATAAATCTACTCAAGTCCATCATTCATTCCCAATCCTGAGGATTATATTTATCCCCCTCTTGAGCAGTACAAATACCTTAAAATGCTTTAACCTTGAGCCCCTTAAATAAAATTATATGCTATTTTTGCACAGCATTTTAGATGAACATTTAATAGAATGTCTATAACTTATCATTACATTTTTAAAAGTGTTCAGTAAGTTTACATACACCTTTATCAATTTTCCCCTCACTATTCCTTTTTTTCACAAATGACCAACTCTAGAAACTCTTTTAGTGAAGCTGTTTTTGTAGTGAACTTTCTATTTTATCTGCCAAGTATGACTTTATTTCACATAAAATGATACATATGTAAAATACAGGCTGCCTTATGAGGTTATCTTATCTCAGGTTTTAACAATAAAATTATGTAAGAGATGAGCTACAAATTTAAGTGGAAAACATAAGGTTTCAAACCATTTTCTCTGACATGAAAACATTCAGAAACTTTGATGAGGGCTGTGAGCAGAGCTGTCAATGGCTAGCTTCTAAAGTCACACCTAAAGTCAAACCCACCCCACCATCTAATTGTGACATAATAATAAGATCTTTGATGTCTCTAAGCTTTATTTTATTTGCCTGAATAAAAAATTATAAAAGAATCTACCTTTTAGGGTTATTATAAAATTTAAATGACTTAATATATACAACACGTATAGTTCCTTCAATAAGAGGGCTTACTACTAGGTTTCCAAAGTTTGGGAAATCATTAAAATTGTCCATTTACCAATAATAAAGCTGCATAACTTTATTGAAACATTAATTTCATTTTCTGGGTGCCTGAAATCATATCACTACTGTGGATGAAACTGGTTTTCCAATGGTGAACAAAGGTAGTATGAAAATTTTTAAACATTTAAAAAAATTAAAAAAGAGACAAATAAAATGTGATGAATGGCATCAACACAAGGGGACCTGTGACAGGAATTAAATAGTTCCTTGATTATGAAAAGTTTGGGAACCAGAGATATGAAAAGAAAAAGAATGAGGGCATTTGGATAAGAAAAATTAAATGGAAGTTTTAGTGGAAATACTTAGCCACATCAAGCAAATAGATCATGTCTAGTCTACCCAGTCTAAAAAGTCATGGTGTAAAAGCTTAGGAAAGTAAGTTGTGCTCGTGGTTAAAGACCATATAAGCCATGTTTTGAAAATTTGAGGTTATTCTATTGGCAAAATAGAAAAATTGGAGACATAGAAAAATGAGAGCAGCTTCTATTAAGATTTATTCAGTATCTAAGACCCAAGAACAAAACACATTCAAATATATTTAACAGTATTTTGCCAGTACTATTATTAAGGCATATTGTCCAAAAGACTTTGAGATTAACTGTAATGATGTGACTACCTCCTTCAAGATATCAGAGTCCCATTTTGGACGTCTGACTTTCTGTTCCCTGTATTAGAAACTCAGTTCATTCTTTATGATTTCAACAAAATAAAGACTGCACTGTGGTCATTCCAAGTATGACTCACCAGTATCTTCAGACTTGGCACTTACTTTCTTAGAAAATAATCAAAAGATCTTTTAAATTTCCATGAGACAACTTCAAATTAGGGAACCTGAAGATTTGGATTCTAGTTCTTCCTCTGCCAAACATGTATCTTGATCTTGATCAAATTAGTTTACACAAAATTCTAACTATAGATATCTGCGATAAAAGGGGGATCAAGAAGAAGTCTTCTCAATTTTATCATGTTTTATGTTCCTAAAACACAGAATATAATAATCATCTTACACTGTGTTTAGTACTTATTAATTTTTAAATAAACTATGTCCATTTACTGGGAAAAAGTAGTACTTTGGATAAGTTATCTTTGTGAGTTTTCATTGTGAGAAACATTAATTCATAAATACCAGAAATTCAGACTGAGTTTTCATATATGCCAATATCACAAATAGCCACTCCTGGAATTTTTAAGTGGATCCTGACTGGTCTTTATTGGTTTACCTAAATCCAGTGATATCCCCTGCTCTTCATTCTTTCCTTCCTTGACTTTTTATTCCACTTGCCATCCTTTGAAAGGAAAAAAATGAATTTGAAAAATGTGATGAGTCGTAAATTAAAATATGGATACCAATTGAGGTTTTATAATTAACATTTGAGATACTCACTGACTGAACATTCAAGTCCTCAAACACTGCACCATAATCTATTGTTCACTATTCCACCTGGTGCTTATGCAAAAGCTTGTTGTAGTCAAGCATGACATTTGATATCCCTCATAAATTTACCATGTCAGCCTCATTTTCTTATATTTTTTTCACAACTCCTTAATGCTTTTTCCTTTGTTATAATTCATATTTCCAATTTTACCTGTGGAGAGAGTATCAAGTTAAAAGGTCATCTCCTCAATAAAGCCTTACTAGACTTCCTCAGTCATATAACTTGTTTACTACCAGGCTTCTACAGTTTCTCTTTAGTTTAATTAAATGATGTAATCTCTAATTATATCCTTGTCTCATTTTCTACTTAACATCTTTTTGTTCATTGGATCATATAATATCTCTTGAGTTAAGTAAGACAAATCAGTAAAGTTCTCCTTTGTCCAATTCAGGGTAGGTAGGGTGGGAGGCAGAGTTTGACTGAGAGCCATCAGTGTGGTCCAGGAGCAGAACCTAAGCCTTCATGCTTCCTCACAATCTTCCTGTAACATTCCACCTCCATTGCTATGCAAAGCATCAGAGTCAAGCCATCCAGGCAGAGCCAATAACAATGCCAATAATAATAAAGTGGTAAAAGGGGAAGTCACTGACATGATCAGTACCTGTGCTGACTATGAAATGGATGCCATCTACTGGATGGGTAAACAAGGAAATAAGCATTTTATATGTACATTTGGAAGTTAATAGTGGGGAGATAGGTTAGACAAGGAGGGATGGAGTGAGAGCCAGAGGGAAAAAGGGTCTCTGAGGGCAGGAGTCAGAGGATGAAGAATCAGGAGATGTGATAGGGAAAAATGCAGAGTGCAAAGAAAAGCAAAGAAACATCTTATGGATAAGATTATTCGGACAGTATTTTATCCCATGTTTTAACTAAAGAGTTTGTTCCTCTCTCCTCCACTACACATATTATTCCTCAACACAACAAGAGAAAGAAGATGTAGCTTTTGACCACAAGCAGTTGTGACATTGGGTCCTGGACACCCAACATTAGTATCCAGGTATGCATCCTTATCTTTTTCCTGCCCTTAACCTTTGCAAATGATGAATCTGCATGTTAGGGTGTTATACCTTAGCCCCCTTCACAGTGCCCTCTCTCTCTCCCTCTCTCTCCCTCTCTCTCTCTCTCTCTCTTTTTAAATGTTACATTTAAAAAAATGTACGAGGTCCCCATATGCCCCCCATCTCCCTCACCCCACTCCTCCCACATCAACAAATTCTTTCATCATCATGACACATTCATTGCATTTGGTGAATACATTTTGGAGCACTGCTGCACCACATGGATAATGGTTTACATTGTAGTTTACACTCTCCCCCAGTCCACCCAGGGGGCCATGGCAGGACATACAATGTCCAGCATCTGTCTGTGCAGTACCACCCAGGACAACTCCAAGTCCTGAAAATGCCCCCACATCATATCTCTTCTTAATCATAATTGGTCTGAAACAGGTCTGTACAAAGCAGAAATCAGTGAAAGGTTGTGGCTATTTGAAATATCAAAATGTTCATATCACTACAGGAAATATATTCCAGGAACTTTAGGTTTCTCAAGACACAGAAGTAGATTATGGTAAATGACCTAAAACTTACCTTTTTCTTATAAACAAAGAGATGATATCCCATAGAGAGTTAAGGAGTGAGTTTCTACAACCCCACATCTGGGAACACAAGTTCAGGACAAAACATAAACCTCCAGCAAATGATACCTTTATTGCACAGAATAAAGAGTCCAGAAAGGGCAAATAATCTCCTTGAAATTTACATAGCACAAAGAGTCCAAAACAGCAAAGTGGAAGTCCCATCACAGCCATTCTCCCTGAGCAGCTGAAAAATGCTGAGTTGGGGTTGATAGATGGCAGCTTTCATGCCCCACTTCACTTTGGAGAAAAGAAATAATTCTATACTCTTTGAGGGATTTTACTTACCTCAGGTGGAGGGGACACTATCATTGAGAATTCCTGTTATGAGAAGCATCTAGGGCTGCTTGGTTCTGATTTCTGGGTTTGAGGTCTCTGCAATGAGATACCATCTTACTTCCATTAGACAATCAAAAAGAAAAGAAGACTACAAGTGTTGGAGAGAATGTTGAGGAATGGGAACACTCATCTACTGCTGGTAGTAATACAGAAGGATACAGCCCATTCCGGAGGACAATTTGGTGGTTTCTCAAAAAACTAAGTATAGCTTTGCCATATGACCCAGCAATTCCCCTGCTGGATATATATCCAGAAGAATTGAAAACAAGGACACAAACAGATATATGCACACTAACATTCATAGCAGCATTATTCACTATTGCCAAAAGTTGAAATCAACCCAAATGCCCAACAACAGATGAATGGATAAATAAAATGTGGTATACACATACAATGGAATACTACTCAGCTATAAGAAGGAATATAGTACAAACACATGGGATAACATGGATGAATCTTGAGGGCTTTATGTTGAGTGAAGCAAACCAGGCATTGAAGGATAAATATTACATGACCTTTCTGATATGAAATAAGCAAATCAAGTTGTCTTAGAGAGCTAGAGACTGGATGATAGGCTTAAAGGAAGTTGGCAGGGAGAGGAAGGTTGTGAGCTGGCCATGACTTTTCATTAGACTTAACAGTTTGTGGAAAGGCACACAGTGGAATGTCAGTTGGTGGGATGGCACACAATTGAAAAATAGGTGAGGGTAACTGAAGACCAGATGATAGCCACTCAGTGGTTATGACTTTCCCGTAAAGAAGTTGGGGTTAGGTGAAGTCAGGAGGATGACCACTTAACAAATGCTTCTCTAAAGGAGGTCATAATTATTCTTTTTTAATTCTAATTTGTTTCAAACATTAATCATGTGCCCTGCATTTACAAAATGTAAATTGCAAATCTGATAGATCCAATCTTCCTTGCTCTTTCAGGATCTATAGGGAGCAAAACTACCCACAGAGTGCAAACTCCTTGTAAGGCTGGAATTAGATGCTGTAAAAGTGTCTGTGATACTAGCAGGAAGAAAATAAAGTTCCTACCTCTGCTTCCTTTCTAGAAATAAAAAAGTAAATATCCCCAATACTCTTTGGTAGAAACCTACCTAAATTCAGCTCTATTGTCCCAAAGCATTTCCTGAATGAGCAGATAAGTTTAAGATTTCTTTTTCCTACATAAGATATTTATAGGGATTTCATAATAGTTCAAAAATAACTAGAACTGCCTTTCAGCCTCCAATGGTTTCAAGATTTACTACCCTCCCATCTCAACACTGTAGGATTTTCTAAATGAGCTTCTTAAACAGTTAGTCCAGGAGCATAGTTAACCATGGGCCAGTTAATCCCAGGCAAGGCTATCAACAGGCAGATTTCATCCTCATTGCTTTCCTCCTCTCCCATCTTTAGGGACATTTTCCATTTCATTGAGTAAGTGCTCAGGTCATCACATTTCTACCCCTACTCCACACACATACCCTGCTCCAAGGAAAGGTATACTTTAAAACTCATATTGAGGTGTAGACAACTAAAAGTTAGTAAGGTCTTTGTAAGGCAAAAATCTAAATCCTGTTAAACAGATTTGACATAATTTAATGCTGGCTCTATCACTTATATTTCTGAGACTTTAGCAAGTTTATTATCTTCCCCTAGTTTTCTATTTTTGTTAACTGTTAATTAGAATAATTACTACAAGCCCTAATGATTTTAATGATGCTGATAAAATATACTATGATGTAAATAATTTTAATAAAAACAGTTCATTAAAATTTCTGTAATTTCTAAGACATATTGAAGTTGGTTATTCAGTAAAGAGGAAAGAGAGATACCAAGAAAAGAACTACATATACTTATTTGTAAATCAACTTCATGTAGGTATAATTTAAACAACAAATTGCACAACTCTCAAACAAACATTTAGGTGAGTTTTGACAAACTTATTCACCCATGTAATCATCATCAAAATTAAAAAGTAGGATACTTCTGTCACACCAAAAAAGAATCTTCCTGCCCCTTTGCAGTCAATCACTTTTTAGTTTTTACAATGACTTCTTCTATTCACAGGCAAAGACTTAGATTATCTCTTTTTGCATAGTGAGGGAAAAACAACTCTGAAAAATTATTTTCCTACCAGAGTAACATTAATATTTTTCAATTAAATCTGTAACCCTTGTAAGCCTATTAGTGCCAAAAGAAGTTGAAGATAGAACTGCTTGAGATTAAATAGCACCCTAGTATTTGTGATCAGTTCCAAACAAAAATGAGAAAATTCTCAGAGCCCATCTTGTGTCATTACCTGCTTTAGCCCTAACAATACACATGAGTTAGAATAGAACAAACCAACTTCTGAATCACTTGGAATGCACTTGGCAAAATTACTTGACTTTGAAGTGATGCAATTTTAATACCTTATTGTTAACTCCTCAGCAGGAATGGAGTAATAGAGGATACAAAATGTTAGTGAGTGGGAATTGCAATTCTAAAATGTAGACAGAAAAATCTTATTGTGGAGGCACAATTCAATAATAAACCAAGTTTTTTTTTTTTAAAGATTTATTTATTTATTTTTATTTATTTATTTATTTAATTCCCCTCCCCTCCCCCGGTTGTCTGTTTTCTGTATCTTTTTGCTGCGTCTTGTTTCTTTGTCCGCTTCTGTTGTCGTCAGCGGCACGGGAAGTGTGGGCGGCGCCATTCCTCGGCAGGCTGCTCCCTCCTTCGCGCTGGGCGGCTCTCCTTATGGGTGCACTCCTTGCGCGTGGGGCTCCCCTACGCGGGGGACACCCCTGTGTAGCACAGGCACTCCTTGCGCGCATCAGCACTGCGCATGGGCTAGCTCCACACGGGTCAAGGAGGCCCGGGGCTTGAACCGCGGACCTCCCATGTGGTAGACGGACGCCCTAACCACTGGGCCAAAGTCCGATAAACCAAGTTAAGTGAGGTTTTAAGTCAGACATATATCTGAAGGAAGAATAATAAAGATATTAGGAACAACTTGTGCAAAGTTTCTTAGGCAGGAGCATGCTGAGAATTGTGTAAAAATTTGGTAGGATCAATGGTTTGTATATCACTGCAGGGTTCAAGGAAGTATTAGAGTCTGGCTATGGTACATGTAAATGGGAAATAATAGAGGTGGGGTTGGTAATTTGTGGGTATGAAATTGAGATTATAGAAGGATAATGAGAAGATTTATGGTAATAACGATGGCAGTGATCATCTAAAATAATTTAAAAGTACTGAAAAATTATTGGGCAATCAGTCAATTAATAAACCAGCGTATTGGAAAAGTCATCTTTGTGGATGTTAAAATCATCAAGAATTATGGAAGAAACATGGTGGAGTTACAGTAATCAGGAGATAACACCTTCAAGGAATAAGTGAAATGATCTGGTAAACCAGAGATGACTGAGTACAATGGGCTGAAAGTGGCATAATCTAACTGAGATTAGGTAGTAATGATAAACAATTATAACTAAAACCCATTTTCCAGGCCCACTGGCATGACAACTATGAGCAAAAACAGCACCCGCTTACGGTGCTCCACAGCCCCTGGTGGAGGACCAGGAAAGCAAGAAGATATATGCAATAGTTACACAAGAGACTGAGAATATAGGTGATTTTGCTTATTACTGTCCCAAGATCCAAGAAGTAAAATGAAAGAGAATGTGCATGGATAAATTTAAGATCAAAAGGGGACTTCACAGAGCAGTAGGGGAATAAAAGTACAAATTTAAACTATCTCATAAATAAAAGAACAGTCCTTAATTTGAGAAACATTCATTCAAACTCTTCAAATCCTTAGAACTTACAAAGTCCTGGATTTGTTACTGGAGTTTTTGGAATAGCATAATCACCCAGAATGTGAGCTCAGAAGACAAGGATAGAATATTACTTGGTACATAATGAGGAGTCAATAAATAGCTGTCAAATTGAAATGAATTTTGAATAAAAATGCTTCTGTGGATGTTCCTGGTTCTTGATGCCTGTGCCAGAGATTGCTAGATGTCCACTAAAATCCTTACCCCTCTTCAGAAATAACAGAGTTACATGGGTTTGTACTCTTTCAAGCAGAGCTCCTGGGTATAGTGAAAATAAGATGCAAATCTGAGACAATTCTGAGACTTCCTCCTATATATCTATTTTGATGATCTTTAAATTCAAGTGTTTTGAGTTTTGATGACCAATTTGAATTCATATCCTTAATTGAAAAAAAATCATCAAACATCCTTGCTAGTGGATTTCTAGCAGTCTCTGACAAAGTTAGCTGGCACCGGGAATGTGCACAGAGAATTTTTTACTGAAAATGCCCCAGCCCTCTTTGCCACTTTGTGAAGTTCAGTGACTGAGTTCTTATGGAATGGTTTTAGGCAGAAGTGATATGTGTAAGTTCCAAGCTGAAATCTGAAATATTGAATGTGAACTTTCACAAGTTTATTTCTTCTTCTTGCCACCTGAAACAAGACTGGTGGTGTCACAACTATAGATAATAGAGTGCTTTGGAAAAACTTTACATACAGTGTTGTAATATGGATAACATGATGTTAAATTAAAGTATGATTTATTCTTGGGAGAAAACCCTAATTCAGCATTTCTTACAAGCTTCCTGAAGATGCCAGTGATACTAGCACATGTATCATATGTTGAATATGAAAGCATTGTGGAGGGCAAAGAAAAAGGTAGAAAGGAAACTGAAACCATGAATGAAGCAAAGAAGATGCACTGCCCTACCAACATGGATCATGTAAATTAGTCTGGCACATCAAAAAGAATAAACTTCCAATATAGTAAAGAACTCTTTCAGTGGGTCTCTCTTTTATAGACACCTAGAATTACTCCAAGTAAAAGCATAACAACAAAAAACACAAAACACATTTCCTCTCTTTTTCTAATTATATTATATTTCTGGGAAAGTACTTGGTTTTCCATTATTATACAACACATACAAAGATGAAATTACTTCCTGTGAATATTTTGTGTATTTCTCCATTAATGATATAGTTTGTATTGACTGTAATAATGTACATTATTGTAGTTTGAAGCAAATCAAAGTAGATGTATAAGCAGTAAAGATCAAACATTGCCTCTTCCACCATAAAGGTTCTACAGATTAGGGTCTGACCTGCAGATTTGCTGGACACATTGGAATCTATTACTGCCAAGAGATGGACATTTTGCATGGCCTAGCTCATTTTCACAAAATAAAAAAATGACCTGGAACATAAACATGAGAATGTGATAGCAATTGCTTGGGAAAATGCAATTAGAGTACAGGCCTAATTTTGTACAGTATTATCTGTTACTGTATAAAAAATTGCCAAATCTTAAGCATCTTGAAACATTACTCACATTTATCTCACAGTTTCTGTGGCTCAAGAGTGCAGGTACAACTAAACTCCATCAAACACTGGGTGCTTCTGTGGTGTGTCACAAGGCTACAATCACGGTGTCAGCCAGAGCTGTGACCACATCTCAAAGTTCAATTGGAGCAGGATCTGCTCTCAAACTCATGTGGTCACTGGCAGAATTCAGTTCATTGCAAGTTGTTGGACTGATGGGTTCATTTCTTGTTGGGTGTTGGCAAGAGGCTGCCCTCAGTTCCTTGCTATGTGGGTATCCCCAAGACTGGCAGCTTGTTTCATTAAAAGCCATCAAGAAAGAGAGTCTGAGAGTAAGACAGAAATTAGTTATTAGACAGTATATGAATTTCTACCAAATAAACAGTCCTTATAAAATGTAAATTACCATGGCAGTCTTTTGGTTTTTGTTTTTCCTGAAGAAAGCATCATTAACAGACTACAACATTTCAGTGGTTATTGGGATTTAAATAATCATAATTGACTGAACTAGAGTGTCCAATCCCAGACTGTAATTGTAAGTTTTAAGCCATGTGCTTCATTTCCATTTTTCTCTGTTCATGTAGTTTATTTAAGAAAATGGTTTTTCTACTACATTTACTTTTGTTTTCTAAAGTAGAGAAAAGTTTTCTTAATTTTAAATATTTAGGAGAACTTAAAGGAAAAAATATCTCATGAACCCCAGTTTTAAGGGGAATGATTTACAGTATAATGTTACTAATATAGATATGTGAACATAAAATGAGTTATAAGTGCCTTATCATTATAAAACTTATATAAATGAAGAGCTAAAATAAATTTCAAACATAACTGCGACATCATTGAAATTTAAATTAATATGTAATTTAACATGACTATTAACATAGTTATATTATAGTAAAATTGACACATTATTGTGTAGCTCATAATCATTTAACATCCACTTGATACAAATGCTTTCCTCATTTACCAACTTCATAAGTGCATACTTCTTATATTGCCAACACAGTATAGCAATGGTTGGTATAATCATAGTAGCAATCATTCCCTGGCAATGAAATTATGTGGCCGTATCTGGATGTTAGTTGGCCTTCAGAAGACCCATAATGATGTACCAATATGTATTTTTATTTATCATCCAAATGAAAACATTAATTAAGCATTTTTATAGAAACCAATATGTCCCATTGTTAAGATCTGTGATTTATTTTCTTCAAATTCTAAGCACTCAATAATGACAACCACCACAAATACGTAGAGTTTTTGCTCTGTTCCAATGACTCTACAACTGACTTGGGATGTATTCCTATATAAAATAGGGAAGGATAATTGTTTTCTTGGATTTTACATTCTAGTGGGGGATATACTAGAAAAAAAGAAATATTTATGTAACTAAAATGTACATCTTTTAGAATATGTATTAAATTGTATTTAAATTGTATTAAAATAAGAAAGAATAAAGAACGATAAGGAGATTGGGAAAGCATGAGGATGCTTAATATATATGGACATTTGGGAGGTCTCACTAAGGAAGACTTAGAGCAAAGTCTTAAAGAGATGAAAATCTTAGGCAAAAACATTGCTGGAAGAGTGGTTTAAGCAGAACAAACTGCTGAAGCAAGAATCTTAAGGTGCAAACCTACCAAGTTATGGCTAGGGAAGAACAAAAAATTCAGTGTGGCTGGAGACTAGAGAACCAGAGTGTAATACCAAAAAAACCAAAGAAGCAACAAAAGGTCAAATCAATGTAAAGATTTTGGCTTTTACTCTGAAGGAAATAGAACCACTGCAGGGATTTATGCAGAGGAGTGGTCTGATTTTAATCAAGTTTTATAAGGAGTCTATGGTTGCTGTGTTGCAGATAGTTCAAGCAAGAAAAGAATATGAGCAGCAAGAATTATGAGTCTATTGTTGTATTGGGGGCATAAGAATTTAGCAGCTTAGACCAGAATGGTAGAGGAATTAATTTGAGAATATATCATGCTCTGGATATAGAATGAAGGTCAACATGTTTTTCTATATAAGATGTGAATTTGAGACCACCGTTTTTTGTTCTCCAATATTTTCAGTCTGGGCAAATGGAAAAATGGATTTGACTAGGAATACAGCATGATTGGGAAAAAAAAACAGTCTTTTTTATTGTAAAGTTTTCTATTAGAGATTTAGAGGAAGATATCACGAATCAGTCTCCCAATCAAATGAAAGTTCTGAGTGGATACCTAAATTGAGAGTTATTAGTTTGGGGATAGTATTAAAAGCCATAGAATTCTTGTTTTAATTTGGAAACGTTTACCATAACAAAAAGAATGAAATTGCTTCTGTGAACTTTGGTGCCATTAACACATGAGTGTCCAAAGAAATCTCAGCTAATATTAATTTTGGGAGGATCAAAACCTCTCAGATCTTCAATGTCTTTCCACAAATGTTTATGCCAAGAGGAATTTCATAAAACACAAGGGAAAATGTTTTTAATCCTCTATATACTCATCTCTTACCATTTCTCATTTCTACATTTCTCTTTGCTACAATCCACAAAATTCCCTTTGTTCTATCCAGCTAAATGCTAAAGTGTATCAATGAGTAGTATTGTCAAACTTGTGGCAAGTCAAGATGCTTGTTGATATTTTAAGTTACAAAACAGAAAATATTGCCACATCATCAAGAGAACTTGGAGGTTGAGAGGTTCTCCAGTGAAGAATACAGGCTTTATAAAAATTTTCCAAAATTTTATTTTTAGACTTCGAATGTCCATCAGTGGTGTTATTCCCAAAGAGTCATGTTCATACAAAATTTCCAAAGTGGCATTGGCTGGGTTTATCCATAACAGTTGAAATTCAGTCCTTAGATCCGTGGAAAACAATGATCATCATTTTGTTTTTGGAGATGGATTTTTATTGCCCAGGCCCTCATGGTCTGTTTCTTATTTGCTCAAACTCATTAATTAACAATTCCTAGAGCAAAATGTAAATTTAGTGAACTGACATAAAAAATATAAATCTACAACAGAAAATGCTTATCCCAGTCATTGGACAATCCAAGAACTTGCATTTCCAATACTTGTTATAGTCTCAAGTAGTGATGGCCCAAAATATCACTCACACAAAAGTGTACCTATCAGGCAGGCTTTACTGAATGTCTCAGGAAATAATAAGTAAGCCACATCCCTGCATTAAGATGTGCCAACCACTATCTTTATATCAATGTTATATGAAAATAACTATAATAACAATAAATCCACTTTGGTCCTTGGTTATACCCTCTCCCCCTATGTTTGTTCATTCCTCAGTCTTGAGGAATTTGGGGTGATGAACACTCTTACTTTAGGCTGAGAGGGGACTTAGAAATTATGTGTTTTATCCGTATATTATTTCAAGGAGCAGATGAAGGGCCATAATACATGTTTCTCAAACAGGTACCAAATTTCAAATAAGAACTTAATTAACCTGGAGTGACTTTGAAGTGGCTTTTCACTAGAAGATTTGCTTCAGGTTCAGAAGTGCCTAAAGCAGAATTGTTAACAAAATGGATCAGTCATAAGTCAAGAAGAAATTATTAAACTTGGATTAGAAACATGGAAAAAAAAAATCCCAAACCAGCATAATGTGCAAAGAGGGAGGTAAAACTCTAGATGTAACAGGATCTGGCTGAGAATCTACAATTCAAAGAATAGGAGTACAGAGTAGTTTGGGTTCTCACAAATCTTCCTGCATTTGATATAATATCATCAGTGACTTTGTATCAAAATTAACTGGGTTTCTGTGTTTGTGTTCATTTTGCCTACTTCTCTAGCATTCCTACTGAGAAAGGATTATATTATCTATGTCAGGTAGAGCAAATTTCTCTTGCAATCAACTTTATTAAAACACAGAAAATTGCAAGTAGTCTTCCATTCTTCTGCTTCCACTCACACTATGTTGCACCATAACTTTCTTATTGCATTTTTAACTTCTGCATTCCTCAGAGTGTAAATCAGAGGATTTAGCAAGGGTGTCCCTATAGTGTAAAACACGGATACCATCTTATCCACTGGAAATATGGTTGGAGGGCGAGTGTATATGAATATACAAGGAGCAAATGTTAAGATGACCACGATAATGTGGGATGTACAGGTGGAGAGGGCTTTCTTTCTTCCTTCTGCACTTTGGTTACTCAGAGAGTGTAAGATTAAAATATAGGAGATGATCAGGATTATGAAACTCACCATGCATATGGCCCCACTATTAAAGACTACAAGTAGATTTATGACATAGGTGTCCATACAAGCAAGTTTCAACAATGGTTGCATATCACAAAGATAATGATCAATAATATTAGGACCACAGAAGGGTAATTTCAAAGCCAAGATAATCTGTGCTGAAGAATGGATAAAGGACACCACCCAGGCCAGATTCACCAATATAATACAAACATGTCCGCTCATGATGGTTACGTACTGCAGTGGCTTACATATGGCCACATAGCGATCAAAGGACATGAGGATAACAACCAAAATTTCCATGCACCCAAAGAAGTGAATTGCAAAGATCTGGACCATGCACTCATTATAGGGGATAATTTTCTTCTTAGACAATGCATCTATAATCAACCTGGGTGCTGTGGTTGTGGAGAAACAGGCATCAGCAAAGGATAAGTAGAAAAGGAAGAAGTACATGGGGCTCCCAAGCATGCGACTATATTTGATGGTCATCACAATAAGTAAATTTGCCAACAGAGTTGCAAGGTAGAGAAACAAGAAGACCACAAACACTGCTTCCTCCTTTAGAATACCCTGTGTTAACCCAAACAGAATGAACTCTTTCACAGTGCTATTCATATCCATGGATACAATAAGATAGAAAGGTTGCAGCTGAGAAATACTTTATCTGCAATGAAAATTGAGATAGTTGTGATTTGGCAAAGGTAAAAGGCTTGTACTTTTGATACCCCTCATAGTTCTAATTCTATGAATGCTGAATTTCAGTAGTTTCCATAGTTTACTATGCATTAAAATAACACAGAAGCTTCTTAAAAAATGTTAATAACCATTCTTTATCTACAGAATCTTCCTGTGTGGAACCTAGATTTTAAAACAAACAAACAAACAAAAACCAGTGCCATTAATTGTGCTCTCTGGAAAAGGCTAATAACTTCTGACTTTTCTTTATCACCTTGAGTGAGTCACTTTAATGCCTTAAAACTTTACTTCATATAAAAATTGTAGATTGTCATAGGCAATTATTAATTGTGTGAATATGAATGTGGTATATTTGCATGGATATTTTTCTCAACTGAAAACTAATATATCTATATTCAAAATATTAAATTTGCAGTTTTCCTCTTGAGAAAAAAACATTTCTTAATATTGAAACCACTTTGCTTCCATTATGTCTGACCTCTTCAAATGTTTGATTATGCTCTAAGAGGAAATTATTCCAACTTTTGTCTCATCGTGGCCATAATTTTACTATCACTGTCATTCAGGACAGAGACTATGAAATGATGGTGAAATGTTTGAATAAATCGTTGGGATGGGCATTATAGAGGAAAATTGCTATGCATGCAAAATCTCCCAAATTTCATGCCTGATGCTTCTTATTAAATCTTCTTATTAAATCTCATGGAGGAAAAATAAAATCAGTGTGTTCTTGGCTGTGGAAAGTGGCACACTGAATGAAGAAAAGAGAGGAAAAGATCAAAGAAGGGAAGAAGCATACATTATTTCAGTTAAATGTACATATGACTTCTATTAAAACTCTATGGATAGTAAATGAAAAATTTTAAGAGAGAAATGTTTGGGCAGCCATGAAAGTTACATCATGCAAAACTATTTAGGCTTGCTTTAAATAATCAAAGAAATGATTAAGATTATGAAGATGGGAAAGCAGCACTTGAACATCTTGGATGCTTTGGCTCAGAGCAACAACACCTCACAATTTTATCACTAAATTCAGCCATTGATTCCTAACACTCACAGACTATCCTACCTCTATGGTTTTGGAGGCATTCCAATATTGGAATGTGCTATTTTCTCTTGTTTAAAATCCTTAAGTTTTACTTGTTGAAATTTTAGCCAGTTTAAATTACATACAGCCCCCAAATCTATTTCTAGTACCATTCTTCTCTTCCCAAATGAAAATCTATGAGCTTATATTTCTGTGAGCCTAGTTAAATGCTTTGAATTGAACAAATTAATTCTAAATTATATAAATTATGTTATTCCTGTGCTGTCAACTTATCATTTATAAAGGTTTTAATTTTTCTTATTTTACTTTACACACTCATTTCCTTGTGAGGTACCTGTGGCCATATGTCTTGTTCTCTTTAACATACAAAACTTGACCCATCATGCAGAGAGTTGCACCAAATACAGTTTGGCTAGAACTATGATGGAATGGTACTAACTTGACACTCCATCTAACATTGAAACTGCATGTCATAGAAACACCAAATCCCATCCATTCATGTAAATTGCACCACACAAAAAGAGAATTTGAGGGACAACATAGAATAATGACAACTGACATGTTCCTATATGTATCCCAGTATTGATTTTGGTAAGGTTCATGGTGGGACAATATCGAAGCAGATATGTAATGAATAATTGTGAAGGCAAGAAAGGCCAGGGACTCAATGAAGTCAGAGTAGAGTGATAAGGGGAGAAACCAGGGGAGGTGGAAAGAATAGGACACAGAAAGACATACAGAGGGAAGGGGAGAAAGAGTGTTAGTGAGGGTTATTTGATGAAGAATTCATCACAAAGTTCAGGGTCTTTCCTCCTGGTGCTCTGCACTCTTACCAACCAAACCTGAGAAGGCATGTGGTTGTGTGTCATGATCAATGGTCACCACAGGTCTTGAAAGCCCAGGACAGTAGTTAAGAAGTGTAGCTTTATCTTGGACTCTGCCCCTGAAACATTGCCATTAACCTTAAACTCTTCAAATAATGGGACTCCCAAGAATAGAAACATCTTTGCAGCTGGCCTCAAAACAATGGTGTAGTTACTCTCCCCTTCTGTGACTATGAAGAAGCTTTGTAGTGTTGCGTTCTTTCCAGGGAATGGTTAGGAAACCTAGAGCATTACAATCCTTCATTCTGGAAATACTTTCCAGGAGAACCATCGTTTTTCAGAAAGCAAACTGATTATGGTGTCAATCCTATCAGTCTTCTGGAAGTAATGTGAAGAAAATATTTCAGATGGGCTGAACAACTTACCTCTAAGTGCAAATAAATGTCTTCCAGTAAGGTATATTTCTCATATCTGAAACTTTAATTTACTCAGAAGTTGAATCATATGAAGTCTATATAAAATATACAAATTATTCTTCATTTTGCTTTATCAGTGCTGTGCATTGCAGAACATTAAGAGGAGTGGGGAAAATGGGAGAGAAGAGATTCTTGCTGTGGTCCAAACTCACATGGATCTTCCCAGAAGCACTGGGTTGGACAAAACACGAGGGTCCATGGCAGGAGAGAGCTGTTTCTCAATACGTTTCCAGAAAAATCTTCTATGGATGAAAAGTATTCTCTCTGACATAGAAATGTCACTGAGGCCACCTGTCTTTCCAGTTTCCTCTTTTAGAGAAACATGAGTTAAATGATTCACTTTTTACTGCATTGGATATTTATAGTAATACCCAAAAATATTTACAATGCTTGAGGAGGCTTTCAGCCCCTGGAGCACCAAGAAAATCTTTGCTCCCAACCCAGTCCCAAAGGATTATCCAATGAACCACCCACACAGCATCAGAGGTCAAAAGCAAACTATGGGGCCGATTATTTAAATTGCAACTAATTATGAATTGTACATGCAAAAAGACTATTCTTTTCTCATTATTATTTGTTCAAATCTCTCACTTCTAGAGTCAGGGGAACTTTTGATACCAGATAATAGTGGATATAGGTGAAAAGTGTGTGGTCAAAACAAGAACTGGACCTATAAACCATCTGCTGTGAACATAAAGGACTTCCTTAAACTTTATTTTCAATTTCCTACTTTGTAAAATTTTACTAGTAAAACTAATTATTTATTGTAGCATCATTAATAATATATTCTCCCATTTCTAATCCCATCTATGCTTTTCAATCAATGGAGGAAAAGAGGTAATTTTTTTTCTTAAAAGGTAAAAGAATGATTGAATACTTACCTTTCTAATTTATTTTTTTATTTTTTAAAGATATGCCTATGAGTATGTGCACTTCTACTTCCAGGTAAAAAGTAAGAATTTTGATTTTGTATATGGTTGCAAGCAATAAAACATGAGACACTTTATTTTATATAATTAAGTTCCTATTTGGAAGGTCATATTAGTACTCTAACTCTGAAACAATAATTACCTTTGGCAAGCCATAATTAACTACCATCAATGAGGATGAAGAGAAAGATTGGAGTGATGGTCTGAGAGACTAGGTGGGGGACAAAGTGGAGATAGTAATGGGCATGAATGGATTCTATCATTTTTTAAACTTTCACTGAATGGTCTAGTAGCAACCAGCAGGTCTAATAGTTGCAAAAGAAATTTTTGGAAAAAATTACATCCCAATTACATGGCATTATGTGTTAAAAGTGTACTGTGAGGATCTTGAGGAAAGCTTTTGCTGAATTCATTAAAATTTGGAGGATCATGCTCTCCGTAAATTAAATGGGAATAAAAAGACTTAGCTTTATAAAGTTGTTATAATGACTAATGAAAATAATATATAAAAATAAGGAATTATTGTCTCAATAAAGCGCACACAAATTTGTATGTTTTTATTAAACTTCCTTAACTATTTTCATTTGAGGATGAGAGAAGGTGTGTAACTTACCCAATGACAGTTATATAGTAACTGACCTGAGATTATAATCCAAATCTCTTTAAAACAAGTCTAAAGCTTTTCCTTTTTATATAAGTGTACAGTAATGTAATATACTCCCTTGGCCTGAGAAATAAGAACAGCCAATAAATGAGCCCCTGCATCAGATTTGGAGTCAAAAGATTTTTAGCTAATTCCCAGCTCAGAGGGATAATCAAGCTTCCCATGTCTGATGGCAAAATCTGTATGAGGATACTTTCCAAGATCATTAAACTCTCCAGTCTCAAGAAGGTGAGTCTATGAGTCCTTGAGTTCCTTGGAGTACCAAGATTAACTCACCACTAGTGGTCATTAATTATTCATTGTAGAACGAATCACTGGATTATCTAACTGTAATCTTGGTTTTGCCACAGCAATGTTGGAGTTTTATTTCAGGTATTTGTACTATTTTGGATTTTGTCCACCTCTTTCTCACATGCAACTTTAGGATGAACCAAAGTTCTATATTATATTCCATCCATATATATATTTACATTACTAAAATGAGGTTTCCAGTGACTATTCAGAAATTATGACCAAATTAAAACAGGTAAGGTGGTTAGTGTTGTATATACATAAATGTTTATGGACCAAAATATATGATAACCACAATAACATGGGAGGTCCAGGTGAGGAGAGCTTTTCACATTCCTAATACACTGTTGTTTCTCAGAAAGCATAAAACAACTACCTATGAAGTAAGCAAGATTATGAAGCACACCATGCAAATGTACACATCTAGTAAATTTATCATACAAGTGTCTGTGCAGGCATATTACAGCGAGGATTGCAAGTCATAGAAATAGTGATAAATCACATTGGGGCCAGAGAAGGGCAATGTCACAATTAGGGGTAACTATGCTGAAGAATGGATACAAGTTGTTACTGAAGTCAATCATCAAGGCATCACAGGAATATCGGCTTATGATGGTCATAAATTGCAGGGGCTTCCCCATGGCCATATAAAGGCCATAGGCATGAGCACAAAGGTCTCCATGGACTAAAAGAAATGGGTAGCAAAGATCCAAGTCATACAATCATTGCTGGAAATGCTCTTGCTCTGAGCAGGGGCAGGTATCAACAAAGGATAGATAGAATATAAAAAAGTTTATGGGATTCCCATGGGTTTGCCTTTCCTTACTAGTCACCGTGATAAAAAAAATTTCCCCCAGAATCACTATACAGTATATAGAAACCACAAAGTTTGCTTTCTGCTTCCCAACATTTTGTGTCAACCCCATCAAAATAAATTCATTCACATTCGTGCTTATTGTCATAGCAGCAGCTGTAGATAGAATGTGGTTGACAGATTTAATCTGCAGTGAGAAGTAAAGAAGTAACATCTTGGGAAAATCAGTGGCCTGAACTCTAAGTTCATTTGTTCTGCTTCATATTCTTGCAGCTTGTGTTAAACCCCAGAATGAATTCATTCACACTCGTTTTTTCACATCTCAGCAGCTGTAGGTATAATGCAGTTGAAAAAGGCTTAATATGCAGAAAGAAGAATAGAAGTATCATCATGGAAAAATCAGCACTATGAAACCTGAAGAACACTATTCTAACATACATAAGCGCTACTATTTTTTAGAATAATAAACTTTATTTTTAAAGAGGTTTTAGATTACAGAAAAGTTACATCAAAAGTATGAGAGATTCCCATGTAGTCCCTCCCTGTTCCATATTATCCCCTGTTTTTTAAAGGTAGCAGTACAATGTATTATGATGTGTCTGTAAAGGCCACTCATTTAAAAAAATGCACATTTAAAAAATGACTCGCTCGTGATGAAAACTAAACTACCTACAATAATAATCTAAAAAAGTAAAACTATCATTGTGAAATTTATCTGTGCTTCACACATCTAACAAATACTGAAGGAAGTAATTACCATTGTTATAACTTCTTTAAAGTAAAAAAGTTAAGTACAAATCAGAATTAAGAAAAACTTCAGAATGTTCACTTTTGCATGCATTTTTGGCTGAAATTTAAAAGATTCCACATATAACAAAACCACAACTTTGAATCAAAATAAATAATAAAATCATCTGAGCCTTGTGATGAACTTACTCTACAGAAGCAAGTAAAACATTCTGAATAGTAACAGCCATATATTTCTAGGAGACAAATCAATCACTTATTTCATTTCTCATAAAACAAAAGTCAATGCGTCAATATTTTAATAACACTGACAAAGACAAAGTTACTATTCAAGAATTTTCTTTCCAATTTGTGTCTTTAAAATGTATTCATCCATAATTTGGATTAAATTTATATATATATATAAATTAAATTTGTATATTTTGCTTAGAATTCTAATCTTAAGTGTAAACCACAACTAATCAAAGCATGGTCCAAACACTATACAATAATGCTAATATTTAGATTATATGCTTATCTTATAAACAGGAGTTTTGTCCTATTTTTCCAGAATAAATGTCCCTAAGTCTAAAACTTTAAATGATAATAAAAAAGACAGATTCAGATAATTCATACTATGCATTTTCCTTCATTGGGCTTTCATAAAAACTGAGCCATCTGGTGTTGAAGCACCATCTTCCCTCTCATTTACAGTCTCTACAGTCCCAGAAGCTGACACAATGACCATTGTTTTATTTGTTGAGGCTGTCTTCTGTTTCTCAGAAATAGCTGCACAAACAGCAACATTCTCATCCCTTTCAATGTAATAGTCAGGAGAGGACTTTGGTGAGAAATCTTTTACTTCTGCTGCTGATTCACTCTTTTCAATCCTCTGTGTCACTTTCTGCTGCTCCTGGAATGTTCTTGCCGAAGAAAAGTCTTCTTTCCATATTTCTTGGTGCATTGGACAGATGTAAAGGGCTACTGAAAACTTTGAATTACTTCATCCATTTTGTCCTTTGGCTCTCTGTTGTCATATTGTTCTATTGTCTGTCTTACCCTGTGGTTTACCTTTCCTAATAATCTTCATTTCTAAAATCTTCTCAAATTTCTCACCCTTGTTTTTCTTTTCCTTTTTTTTTTTCCTTTCCTGCTTCAGCATCCACTTTAGTATCTCTTGCAGATCTGGACATTTGGTAACATATTCTATCTGTCATTGTTTTTCTGTGAAGACTTTGAACTCACTCACCTTTTTTAAGGACAGCTTTGCCAGACACAAAATTCTTGGCTGGCAGTTTTTCTCTTTAAGTACCTTGAATTCATCATACCACTTTCTTCCTTCCTCCATGGTTTCTGATGAGAGGTCAGCACTTAAACTTAATGACTTTCTCTTGTGTGTGATGCTATGTTTTTCTCTTGCTGCTTTCAGAATCCTCTCTTTATCTCTGATATTTGCCATTCTGAATTTCATGTATCTCAGTGTAGGTCTATTCAGATTTATTCTGTTTGGGGTGCATTGTCTTTCTTAGATATTGATATTTATGTCCTTCATAAGGGTTGGGAAGTTTTTGTCATTATTTCCTCAAATATTCTTTCTTCCCATTTTTCATTCTCTCCTTCTGGAACACAAATAATGTGAATGTTTGTGTGTTTTGCATTGTTCTTCAATTCCCTCAGACTCTGTTCCGTTTTTTCCATTCTCTTCTTTCTGTCCTCCTGTCTTTTCCAGTTCAGATATTCTGTCTTGAAAATCATTACATCTATCTTCAAGCAATTCAAATCAGCTCTTATGTGCCTCTAATGTATTTTTAATCTCATCTACCTTGTCTTTCACTCCCACAAGCTTGTTACTTTTCTTTGCAGGCTTTCAAATAGTTCTTTTTGCTCTCCCAATATCTTCTTAATGTCCTTTATTACCTTAGTTATATTTTCTTTAAAGTGTTTAAAGTGATTTAGGAGAGTTGTGTGATTATCATTATTAATTGTATTAAATTCTGTATCTCTTCAGGATATTTGGTTTGTTATTTTGGGTGGGCCATCTCTTATTGTTTCCTACTTTGACGATGTCTAGCATCTGAATGTATCAGTACAATTACTCTGCTTGCTAATTTATCTCTCTTGCCCATTGTTCCCCCCCTCAGCCACTGATCCGCTTTGATATTTGCTTCAACTTATTCTCAGTCTTTAAAATTGCCCAGCTTAAATGTTGAAAATTGGGCCAGGGACTCACTAGTGGGGTACAGATTTGCTCCCATGGTTTAGGTACTGAGAGCATGAACAGTTTTTGCTCATGAAGTTTCCAAACATGCCAATTGATGGCAATAGTTGGTGCAACTTTCCATGGAGGTTTTTCAGTGTAGGCTTTCCTGAGTTCCTGTGTTGACTCTCCAGATCAAAGGTTCAAAGCAACCTCTGCTGGCTGAATTAACTGAGGAAAAGTACCTCAACTTTCTGTCCCTTTTCCTTAGAAATAGCTGGTAGGGAGGACGGTATCTTTTCTCCTCTCAGTTGGGTACAGTGAGCTCAGAGATTTACCCCAGTTTAACATCTTGGAGATGGGGGAGGGAAGCTCTTCTTGGCCTCCCCAGGGACTTGGTAACTTATGTTTGTCTTTTCAGGCTTCTTTGTCTCTCTGTCCCTCACCCACCTGGGAATTGTGTACCACTGTACTGGTCTGCTGACTCCCATAGCAGGTCCTTCAGTCAACTTTTGGCTCTTTCCTCATTGTTTTTGTGAGAGTATTCAGCTCTGCCTGTTAGTCCATCACCATCTTCCCACAATCTTCAAACACTACTATTATTAAAGAAACTCTTTTGAAGAAAATCTGCTCAGTTAAATTCATTAATTCTGGGACTATTGTGCTTGATACCTTGAGTATCTTGTGCTGAATGTGTTTTGCAAAGAATGTCTTTGTCCTATCTTTCATCTATGCCTGAAAATGGTCTCAAAGAAAACAAAGTACCTGAAAAATACTTTGAGGACTGTATAATGTGTGTAGCAATTCTTTGTCTACTCCAGAATTTATTCCATTGTTAGCTATATTAAAGAATAATGAGTTTCACTGTCTATGAATTCAAACTGGTACAAAATTTTAATTTTCCTAATTCAAGTTTTACTCATATATGCCCCTCATAAATCTGACTTCCCTAGGATATCCCTTCTAAATATATAACTTAAATATATATATATATATATAGTCCAACATACATTGGTATTATTTTTCCATTTTATGTCTTTGTTCATATCAATATATCATTTATGTAATAGATATCATCATATAATACCATTTTGTATTCTGATTTCACTTAAAATTATTGTAAGTATTCTACTCATATTAAAATTTCTGTATTTAATCATTAATGTTTTTAATTTAAAAGTTAATTTTTATATCAATTTTGCAAGTGACTCAGTTAACACAAGAAACAATAGCAATACATCTACTTTCATCCATGGTTATACTTCCTCCTTATGTTTGTTCATTCCTCAATCTTGACAGCCTGTGGATGAAGTCCTCTTTGACAGCTTCAGTCTGTAACCTAAAACTTCTTTGAAGACAAAATGAAAAACGTAAGACACTGGGGTAATAAATGGAAGAAAATGGCACTGAAGATATTGGACAACAGATCTTACAGTGATAAAAGACAAAATGTCAAAAAATATTGTTTCATTAGATTCTACTATCCCAAATTTTTTTAATTTTTAAAAATTTTAATAGTTTATTTTTTTTTTAAAGATTCATAGATCCAGGTCTCCTAAGTATACACCAACCCCAACACCAACCACAGGTCTGGATAAGTAACAGAAGAGGCATGTGTAGAACGGTCATATCTGAGTTCAACTCCATCACACTCAGGAACACAAACTCCAAAGAAGGGCCAACTGACATGGCATTGAACTCCAGAGCCATCTGCCATGACTGTAGAACCTGTGGGTCTCTTTAGCCCTCAGGAAAACCAGTACCTGGGCTTCTATCTACTTTGGCTGTCTCTGGGACCCTGCTGAGGTGTGCGTAAGCATTATCCCTCTGGTGACCACCTGACTCTGTTTTGGAGACTCATAGCCATATAACCTCATTTGTCCTTTCTATTTCCCCCTTTTATCCAAAGTAATAAAGCAGGTTTTAACATCTGATATTACATGTAGGTTGAGATATTCTGCTGGTCTGAGTTGACCGTTTTATTCAAGGTCTTTACTAGTTACATCAACAGCTGGTACTTGGTAGTAATCCCTTGGTGCCAGGGAGGCTCATCCCCAGGAGTCATGTCCTACACTGGGGGAGAGGTAATGCATTTACATGCTGAGTTTGGCTTAAAGAGTGACCATATTTGAGCAACATGGAAGCTCTCAGGAGGTAACTTTTTGGCTCCCTGCAGCTCTAGGCCTAGTTCAGATTTCAGATGCACAGGCTCATAATCGTAGCCATCAGTATCAAGGGCTCATTGTTGGACCATCCGTCTTTATTGGTCTTTGCCATTGCACCTGGGGAATTGTTGCTGTTCAATTGGGGAATGTGATAGAACTCTCCTGGTTAGGAACTCAGCACTCCCTCAGTTGTTTTTAACTGAAGCCCCTATGAAAATATTCAAATATTTTTTATGTACCCTGTATACATGCCCTGGAGAACTCCCTCCCAACCATGTGCCCTCTATCAATAACATGCCAAAGC
The DNA here is from genome assembly GCF_030445035.2 of Dasypus novemcinctus. Taxonomy (NCBI): domain Eukaryota; kingdom Metazoa; phylum Chordata; class Mammalia; order Cingulata; family Dasypodidae; genus Dasypus; species Dasypus novemcinctus. The sequence continues at coordinate 40,485,619 of NC_080682.1, forward strand.
AGTTTTCCTGAGCCTCAGAAGGTTTGCAATTCCTACTGTCTGGTTTATTGGACTTACCCTGACCAGCTAACAGGGAGGTGAAGAAGGTCAACCACCACAACAGCAATCCAAAAGTGCCTACAACTGCAAGCAGGAGAATTGCATCCATCATCCATGTGGAATCTAAACCCCCACTTGATATAGAGGGGGAGTGGACATAGCCATCCCAAGGTCCACAGGATGGAAGAATAGAGAATGGATTAGAGTAGACTTACTGATATTCTACTATGGAACTACTGTGATTAGTAATGGAAGAAATTGTAACATTGATGTGGAGAAAGTGGCCATGATAGCTGCTGAGGGTAGGGAGAGGGAAGAAGAGATATGATGTGGGAATATTTTCAGGACTTGGAGTTGTCCTGGGTGGTACTGCAGGGACAGATGCTGGACATTGTATGTCCTGCCATGGCCCACTGGGTGGACTGGGGGAGAGTGTAAACTACAATGTAAACCACTATCCATGTGGTGCAGCAGTGCTCCAAAAGGTATTCACCAAATGCAATGAATGTGCCATGATGATGAAAGAGGCTTTTGATGTGGAAGGACTGGGGTGAAGGGGGTGGGGGTATATGGGGAACTCATATTTTTGGATGTAACATTAAAAAATAAAGAAGGAAAAATATAAGTAAGCAAAAAATTAAGATATGACATCAAAATATAAAAGTCAAATGTATTTCTACAAAATTGTAAATAACTTTTATAATTAAATTTAAAATAATAAAATTTACTATAAAAATATTAAGAATAAAATAGATAAATCAGAGAGAGGGAAGAAGAGGTATAATATGAGGGAATTTTCTGGACTTGGAGTTGTCCCGAATGATATTGTAGAGACAGATGCAGGACATTATATATCCTACCATAATCCACTGAATGGACTGAGAGAGAGTGTGAACTGCAATGTAAAGTATAATCCATGCTGTATAGCAGAGTTTCAAAAGGTATTTATCAAATGCAATAAATGTGCCACACTGTTGAAAGAGGTTGTTGTTGTAGTAGGAGTGTGGGGTGTGGGGAGTGGGGTCATATGGGAACCTCTTACATATTTTAACGTAAATTTTCTGTGATATATGTACCTTTAGAAAAGATAATAAAATTTTTTTAAAAAAGATACATAGATCATACAAAATGTTACATTAAAAAATATAAGAAGGTCTCATATAACCCCCCTCCCACGCCCCCACTCTTTCCACATCACCAAACTCTTTCATCAGTGTAGCACATTCATTGCATCTGATGAATACATTTTGGAGTACTACTACACAGCATGGATTATAGTTTACATTGTATTTTATGCTCTATTCCAGTCCATTCAGTGGGTTATGGCATGATATATAATGTCCTGCATCTGTCCCTGCAATATCATTCAGGACAGCTCCAAGTCCTAAAAATACCCCACATCATACCTCTTCTTCCCTCTCCCTGCCTTCAACAACTCCTGTGGCTACTCTCTCCACATCAGTGATACAGTTTTTCCATTGCTAGAGTGACAATAATTCTATAGTAGAGTACCCATAAGTCCACCATAATCCATATTTTATTCCTTCATCATGTTCTACGGTCATGCCAGATGGCTCTGGACTTCAGTGCCTTACCAGTGGGCCCTACTTTGAAATTTGTGCTCCTGAGTGTGATATAGTGCTCCTCAGATGTGATCTCTCTACATATGCCTCTTCTGTCACTTTTACTGAGCCAATGGTTGGCTCTGGGGTTGGTGTATGCTCAGGAGATTTGAATCTCTGGACTGACGATATTCCAGCTGGATCTTGAGCCTCAGCAGAGTTGCAACACCTACTCTCCGGTTTGTTGGACTTACCGAGGTCAGCTAACAGGGAGATGGGAATGGCCAACCACCACACCAGGGAACAGAGAAAGTCTACAACTAACTGCAAGCAGAATTCCATCTATCAGCCATGTGGGATCTAACCCCCCTTTTGAGTTAGAGGCAGAGTTTGAGTTAGAGGCCAACTACCACACTAGGGAACAGAGAAAGTCTACAACTAACTGCAAGCAGAATTCCATCTATCAGCCATGTGGGATCTAACCCCCCATTTGAGTTAGAGGCAGAGTTGCCTTCCTAAGGTCCTCAGGAAGGAAGAATTTTTTTTTTAATTAAAAAAGTGTTATTTCTTATATTTAAAGCTATCATTATTGTTTATTTTACTATTTTATTGGCTTCATTTTTGAAGAAGTTTTTGATCACCAAATGCTTACAACAGTGGCAGGAGAGGATCACTGGTGTGGGGTGTCAGTGATAGAGGATACATGGGAAGAAGCTCACCTGGACATACATATATAAATGTGTTCAAATGTTCATGGGGCATTGTTATGGTAGGTGGAGATTCACACAATAAGCAAAGGGATATCAAATTACCTTTCTGAGGAGCTCTGCCACATTCTCTAACAGAAAACCAAGAATCCCTTGAGTACTGGGGCAATGACTAGTGAAGGAAGATGGTCCATTGACATGCCCTTGATATTGATGACTGTGCTTATGAACCTTTACTCTTGAAATGGAAACTTAGCCTAGTATAGTAGGGTGCCTAAGACTTGCCTCCTGGGTGCCTCCTTGATGCTCAAATGTAGCCTCTCTTTAAGCTGAACTCAATAAATAAATACATTACCTGCCCACAGCATGGGACATGACCTATGGAGATAAGCCTACTTGGAACTGAGGGATTACTACCAAGCATCAAGTAGCAATGAAACTGGGAAAAGACCTTAACCAAAAGGGAGAAAAGGTAAAGAAAAATGAATTTATATGGCTAAGAGACTTCAAAGTGATTCCAGAGGACTTTCCAGAGGTTAGGCTTATGCATGTCTCATAGGATCTCCAAATAGTGGGGCTCATGAGGTCTCTGGAGACATTCAAACAATATAGTCAGTGCATGAATCTCAGAAGTTTGGTGCCTTGCTAGTGGGTTCTACTTTGGAATTTATGCTTCCCAGGGTGAAAGAGTTGAACTCAATTGTGGTTTCCCTACACATGGCTCTCCTGTTCTTCTGTTTGAACCTATAATTAATACTAGAGTTATAGTCAAGAAACTTAAATCTTTGGGCTGTCCATGTGCTAGATCGGCCATGAATATCAGTGGAGTTGCAACACTTACACCCCAGTTCATTGGTCTCGCTCATGACAACTATAAGGGGGTGATAATGGAAAATTACCATCCAAGGAACCCAAGAGAGTGTATAATTGCAATCAAGAAAGTCCTATCCATCAGCTCTAATGGATCACAGCACACTCTCAGTTAGAGGTGGAGTGGGCATCACGATCCCAGAATCCTCTGGATTGTGGAATGAACTATGGACTAAATAGACTTACTTGTATTCTACTATAGATTTATTGTGATTGTAGCAATGGCAGAAGTTATATCATTGATGTGGAGGCAGTGGCCCCTGGAAGTTCTGAGAGCAGGGAGAAGGAAAAACAGGTGTAATATGGGGGCATTTTGGGGACTTGGCAATTTTCCTGAATGACATTGCCATGACAGATACAGGCTATTACGTATCTTGGATAACCTACAGAATTGGGTGAGAGAGAGTGTAAACTATGATGAAGACTTTAACCCATGTTTAATGGGAATGCTTTAAGATCTGTTCATCAATTGCAATGAATGTACCACACTAATAAAGGATGTTGTTAATGTGAGAAAGCATGTCATGTGTGGGGAGCAGGGCATATGGGAACCCCCTATATTTTTAATGTAACATTTATGTAATCTTAGTATCATTTTTTTAAAAATTAGGTATAATATGGTGGCATTTTGGGGACACTGGAATTGTCTTGAGTGATGTTTCAGTGACAGATACAGGTCATTATATATATTGTCATAACATGCAACAATGTGTGTGAGACAGTTTACACTATAATGTAAACTGTAATCCACACTCAGTGGCAATGCTCCAATATGTGTTCATCAATTTGTATTAAATGTACCATACTAATGAAGGATATTGTTAATGTAGGAAATTGTGGGGGGGGTTGGGAGTGGTGTATATGGGAATCCCCTACATTTTTATGTAACATTCATTTAATCTAAGTATCTTTAAAAAAACAAAAAATAAATTAAAAAATAAAAGATTAAGGTCTTGAAGACTCAACCATATCACTAGAGTGTGACTAAGCTTTGAGTACCAGCCCTGTTGGTGGGTTGATAAAACAGACTCTCTCACAGAAGTAGATACACGGAAGAGAAGAGCACAGGCAAGAGAGACAGCTCATTAGACATGACAGAGACCCTGGGAAGAGAGACGAGCATGATAGTCTACAACTGACTTTGTGAAGAGAAGAGAGTAGCTGAGACCAGAAGGAAATGAGCCTCAGAGGAAGAGAAGTGAGCCTTATTCCTGCCTAGAGCTGAGATGGGAAGAAGCTGGGACCATGGATCCTTAAGAAGAAGAAGGAAGGCTGAACTCTCACAGACATTATCCACCATCTTGCTTCAATATGTGGCAAATGACATTGGCTGAGAAAATGCCTCTTATGGTACCATGAGTTGGACTATTTAGGGCCTTGTGACTGTAAGCATCTACCCCAAATAAATATCTTTTATAAAAGTCATACAACATACATACAACCCAACTTCCCCTTTCAACCACATTTACACACATACATCAGCACTGTTAAGTAAACTCACGTTGTTGTGCTCCCATCATTTCTGTCCATTCCCAAACCATGACAATCAACCTAATTTTAAATTCTATGCAGATTAAGCTTCAACCCAGCATTCTGTACTTATCTTTTAGAGGCTCTGTTATGAATTTGCTATTATTTAGTTCATATCAGTGAAATTATACAATAAATTTGTATTTTTGTGTCTGTTTTATTTCATTCAACAGAAGTTTCTTGAGGTTTATCCATATTGTCACATGTCAGTATTTCTTTCTATCTTACAGTTAAATAAATAGTCCATCATATGTATATACCACGTTTTGCTTTATCCATTCATCTGCTGATGGACACTTGGGTTGCTTCCATCCTTGGGCAATTGTGAATAATGTTGCTATGAACATTGGTTCCCATATATACGTTCCTGTCCCTGTTTTCAGATCTTCTGGATATATACCTAATAGCTCGATTGCCAGATCATATGGCAGTTCTATACTTGGCTTCCTGAGGAACTGCCAAATTCCTCCATAGTGTTGTCACTATTCTACATTCCAAACTGCAGTGGATTAGTATTTCTTTTACTCCAGATTCTCTCTAACACTTGTAGTTTGCTATTTATTTTTAATAGCCACCAGGCTAGTAAGTGTGAAATCATATCTCATTGTAGTTTTGGTTTGCACTTCTTTAACAGCTAGTGATGTTGAGTGAGCTCTTTGGCCATTTGTGTTTCCCTTTTTGGAAAAATGTCTGTTAAGTCTCTTGCCTATTTTTAAATTAGGTTGTTTGTATTTTTATTGTTAAGTTGTAGGATTTCTTTATATATGCTGGATATTAGACCCTTATTGACTATGAGGTGTTTAGTCAGGGTTGTCGAGGGAAACAGAATAAATGGGAAATATCTTTAAATGGTATAAGGTTTTATAAGAGTCTCTCACATGACTATGGGGAAGCACAAGTCCAGGTTCAGCAAGTAGGCTGCAAACCAGGGTCTCTGATGAAAGTCCAATGAATGTACTTGATGAGTTTCTGGGAGATGTTGGCTGTCCAAAGATGAGCTTGGAAATTCTCTCTGCTGAAATCACTTCCACTTTTCAGGCATTCAGCTGATTGGATAAAGTGTCACTCATTTCTAATGGCAATATCCCCGATTGATGTAGATGTAATCAGCCATCTATGCAGTAAACTCATTGATGACTTAAGCCCAAGAATGTGCTTGTTTTAAAATTAGCCCAGAGCTTGCTCAAACAAGTGGGCATGATTATTTGGCCAAGTTGACACATTAGCCCACCCATCACAGTCCACCTTTGTCTACTCTGCAACCATACTCATTACCTTAGACCATACTCAGTATCCATGTAAAAACAATAATAGACATGTGTGTGTATATATATATCCACCTAACAAAGTTCAACTCTCCTGTGTATAACTGGAAATGCATTAATTCCCTATGGAATAGGGTGCAAGTCCTTCGATAATATTTACTCTTAAACTTGACATCCTTAAGTATTATGACATGAAACTAAGACAACTTGTCATACAATAAGGGAAAAAGTTGGGGAAGAAAACAAAGGAATTTGTTTGTGTACATATACAATCATACTCATAACAAAAAAAGGAGGAAAGATACATGACTATTACAGTCTTCATTTCTGTAACTGGTCACATGGTCAAGGTTAATATTTATCACTACCTTCTTCTACTACCCATTCCATGTTCCAATTATCCTCAGCAAGCCCCTCAGCTGGCCATGGTTCTTTGACTGAGGGTGACCCAAACTTTCATTATGGAATTTTCTGGGAAATTGTTAGCCCTGCTTGGATTGGGTTGTTGCAGTTTTCCATTGGCTTTGATCACTGGGCATGGCAGTACAAGGAGATGCCACAGAGGATCTCATGTTCCAAAAATACTCTTCTTTACCCACATTATGTATTTGCAGTTCTATTTCCCCTTTATAGCCAGGAATAATTACACCAGCCAGTAAATTAATTCCCTTCTTTGCCTGTTGGTTCAGTGATAAGAGGAACCCAAAGTGTCCAGGTGGCGGTCATAACTTCCAGTTCAATGGAATCATTGTAGTACTCCATGGTGGCAGAACTCCTCCTTCTGGAACTAAGACCTATAAACCAGCAGAAGGTAAGGTTGCAGGGACAGGAAGCAAACATTTTCTTAGGGAGCTCAAGGGGTAATAGTGGTGTGACTCCCATTTCCAACACTTGATTCCTGAACCCATGAATCCTGATTATAAGAGAAACTGCACCATAGAGTGGATGTTGATTTAGAGCAAACACAGACTCCTGGAGAACATTACTCCAGTCCAGCAAGGTATTGCAACTTAGTTGGCAACATAATTGAGTGTTCAAAGGCATTCCACAGTTCTATCAATCCAGATGCTTCAGGGTGACTGGGAACATGGTAAGACCAGTGAATTCCATGGGCATATGTCCAGTCTCACACATCATTTTCTGTGAAATGGGTTCCTTGATCAGAAGCAATGTTATGTGGAATGCCACAGGTGTTAGATAATAAGTCCATGGATAGTTGTTTTGGAAGAAACATTGTGTGCAAGAAATGCAAATCCATATCAGAAGTATGTATCTATTCTAGTTAAAACAATCTGCTACCTCTTCCATGGTGGAAGTGGTAAAATGTAGTCAGCCTGCCACCAGGTAGCAGGCTGGTCACCTTGAGGAATGGTGCCATATTGGGTGCTAAGTGTGGGTCTCTACTGCTGGCAGATTGGACACTCAGCAGTGGCTGTAGCCAAGCCAACTCTGGTAAAAGGAAGTCCATGTTGCTGAACCCAAGCATAACCTCCATCCCTACCTCCATGAGTCCATTGTGCAGTGACAGAAATGGCTGGAGAATGGTGTTGAGCATTAGCCAAAGAATGGGTCATCTTATCCACTTGGTTATTAAAATCTTCCTCTATTGAAGTCACCCTCTGGTAAGCATTCATGTGGGACACAAATATTTGCATGTTTTTTGCACACTCAGAAATATATTTCCATATATCTCTACTCTAGACCTCTTTGTCACCAATTTTCCAATCATGTTCCTTCTAATTCTATGACCATCCATCCAGACCTTTGGCAACAGCCCATGAATCAGTGTACAAATACACCTCAGGTCATTTCTTCTTCCAAGGAAAGTGAACAACCAAGTGCACTGCTTAAAGTTCTGCCCACTGGGAGGATTTGCCCTCACCACTATCCTTCAGGGATGTCCCAGAAAAGGATTGCAGTGCTGCAGCTGTCCAACTTCTGGTGATACCTGCATATGGTACAGAACCATCTGTAAACCAGGCCCGAGTTTTCTCTTTTTCAATCAACTGATTATAAGGGACTCCCCAAGAGGCCAAATCTGTGTGCTGGGAAAGAGAAGGTAATATGTCAGGGGTGGTGATTATGGGCATTTGTGCTACTTCCTCATGTAACTTACTAGTGCCTTTAGGGCCCACTAGTGGCTTTAGGGTCCATATCTTTATTATGGAGTGCTGCTGTGCACAACCAACTTCATGGTTTGGTGGGTCAGACAATACTCAGCTCATGATAGGCAACTCAGGTCTCTTGGTAACTTGATGGCCCATAGTTAGGAATTCATTCTCTACTATGGCTCAGTAGCAGTCTAAAAGCTGTTTATCAAAAGGATAGTAGTTATCTGCAGATGATGGCAGTGCTTTGTTCCAAAAGCCTAAGGGTCTGCATTGTGATGTGATTCTCCTTTAGGGGACTGTCAAAGGCTCCAGACAGCATTTCTATTTGCCACTGAAACTTTCAGCACAATCAGATCTGCTGGATCATATGGCCTAAGTGGTAGTGCAGCTTGCACAGCAAACTGGACCTGTTGCAGAACCTCCTCTTGTTCTGGTCCCTAATCAAAACTAGCAGCTTTTCTGGTCACTTGATAAATAGACTGGAGTTCTACATCCAAATGAGAAATGTGTTGTTTCCAAAATCTGAAGAGACCAACTAAGCATTCTGTCTCTTTTTTGGTCAAGGTGGATCAGTGTGATGTCTTGTGGAAAGGAGAGAAGATCAAGATCCTTGCAGGCAATATTATGACATAGGGCTGGAGAGATGATATTCCCCTGAGGCAGGGCAGTGAAGGTGTACCGCTGGCCTTGCCAGCAGAAAGAAAACTGTTTCTGGTGGTTCTTTCTAATGGCAATTCAGAAAAAGCATATACCAGATCAACGTCTGCTTACCAGTTGCCAGGAGCTGTATTGATTTGCTCAAGCAATGATGCTACATCTGGGACAGCAGCTGCAACTGTAGTTGCCAACTGGTTAAGTTTATGATAATCTACTGTCATCCCCCAAGACCCATTTATTTTCTGCACAGGCTAAATAGGAGAGCTTAATGGCTATGTAGTGGGAATCACCACTCCTGCATCCTTCAAATCCTTGATGGTGGCACTAATCTCTGCTATTCTTTCCAGGAATCTAGTATTACTTTTCATTTATTATTTTGCTAAGTAGGAGCTGTTCTAGTGGCTTCCCCTTGGCCTTTTCAAACATAATAGCCCTCACTCCACAAGTCAGGGATCCAGTGTGGGGAATCTGCCAGTTACTGAGTATGTCTATTCCAATTATGCATCTGAAAATGGAAATAATCACAGAATGGGTCTGGTGACACACCAGACCCACTGTGAGACAGACCTGAGCTAAAATTCTATCAATTACCTGACCTTCATAACCCCGTACTCTGACTGGGACCATAGTGATGTTTTGGTTCTCCTGGAATTAATGGCACTTCTGAGCCAGTGTCTAATAACCCCCAACATGTCTGATCATTTCCTTTTCCCCAATGCACAGTTACTTTGGTAAAAGGCCATAGATCTTCTTGGGTAAAAGTGGGAGAAAGATTAACAGTATAAGTTTTTGGTAGTTTAACTGTATTCTTTCCCAAGAGAACTTGGCCCTCTCCTCATTCAAGGGGCTCTGGGTCTGTAAACTGTCTCAAGTCTGTGAACTGATTAAGAGGCAGTGATTCCCTGCATCTTTAGTTTAAGCTAGGGTGTTGTTCACTAGACTAAAACTCTTCAGATTATATGGATCCAGAAGAAATTTAGTAGACTGTCCATCTATTTCACTTCTAGGTACCCAGTGATGTATTAGCCAATGCCACAACACTATGTGACTCAGACTATTTTGAGTGCTGTTTTGAATCTGCCTTTCATTGTAATAGTCATGCCCACCTTGTCTTTGGAGATTAACTCACCCATACTTGAATTACTGGACCTAGATCTGATCATCCCCATAGTGTATAAAGATTCTAATTCCATGACAGCCCTCTGTACAGTAATATTTGGACCACAGAGAAGAACAACCCCAGAGCTCTTCAGGGAAGATGGGAAGGAAGATGAGTCTTACAAATTTATTCCTCACAGTCCTGGTTAAACTTGTGCCCTCTGGACATTCCTGGGGTGAACGGGCAGGTCTCAAATGGTAAATCCTTTCTAGCATTCCAGTTTCTCTAAACTTTTGAATTCTCTCTTCTGCTCTATAAATCAGGGCAAGTCAGGGATCTCAACCTCAGATATGCTAGACCATCTTTTGGTCCATGTTTTAGTCAGCCACTCAAACTAACTGTTAAGAGTCCTTTCTAACATCTCAAGCTACAGCACCGAGTCCAGAATTTCTGCTTAGTAAGCCCATATCACTAAATTCAGCATGACCTGACTTTAAATTCCTTCCAACATTATCCCATACCCTTAGTATCCATTCCCATACATATTCCCCTCATTTCTGTCTATATAAATTGGAAATCTCATGTAGTTCTTTCAGAGTATAGTCTTCTTCCATATGGGTCCCACTTTGTACTTCGCCTTTGTGAATTTTTTGTGATTTTAGTCTAGTAATAGGTCTTGAAGCAAAAAAGGGGTTGCAGGTGTTGGTAAGGAGAAGAATTAGAAATGTTTGCCAACTACCGACCTTAGCGTCTTCTTTTTCATTTTCCCCTGGTGAGACAGGATTAATCTTTTTAGGCAAGGGATGGAAGGCAGATTCCTCAGGGCAGGCAGTGCATGCTGGAGTCCCTGCCTCAGGGCTGAGAGGAGGTCCAGACTCCCTAGAACATGCCAGAGACTGGTCAGTGCAGACCTCAGTTTGTCTGGAGTCACCATCAGGGCTGTATGGAGGTACTGATTCCCTGGTGCAGGTTGGAGGCTAGGTGATACAAAGTTTTCAAGATGTGATTTCCACATAGCAGGCCATCACAGGTTAATTTGGTAAAGTCTCAGCAGAATTTAGGGTTCCAATGTCCCCACCAATATTATCTGCATCCCTTATATCTCCATTCTAATCTTCTGGGTTCCACTCCCTTCCAATCAATGCCTTCACTTTAACCACAGAAACCCTGAGGGTTGAGATTTTACTTTTGTTTGTAATTCTTCTACTTGCACAATGAGAATCTGAGTTTGTTCCTCAGGTATCTCAAGTCTGTGGCTGCAGGAGACAAGGTTTTCTTTCAGAGCACACATAGAAAGTTTCACATTATTCATGTGGCATTTAAATTGCAAATTCAAAGCCTTTAGCTTCATCTCTCTCTTTTGTAACTCTATCCAGAGTATCCAGGAGGAACCAGTCAACATCATTATATTTTTTTACTCCATAAAACTCTATTAAGGTGTTGAAAACACTATCCCCCAGGTTCTTGCTTCTTATAATCATGGAAGTAGGGTAATCAGCCATGATATTTTGTCTATCTCTATTGCCAACTCATGTCATGGGCTGTTAGTGGTCTCTTCATTATTGGAAAGAGAGTAATTAGTACCCTTGAATCCATAGAGTAGAAAGTCAATTATAAAACTTCCTGAACCATCTCAGACATCCCATGTTGAAGACTCTCTGATCCTCAAGAACAACTTAGCTGTCTTAGTCAGGGTTCTCTATGGAAACAGAATCAATTGGAGATATCTGTAAAGAGTATGAAGTTTTTATGAGTATCTCATGTGACCGTGTAGATGCACAAGTGTAGATTCTGCAGGCAGGCTGCAAACCAAAGGCTCTGATGAAAGCCCAATGAAGGTTCTTAATAGGTTTCTGGGAAAGTTGTCTGTCCAAAGAGGAACTTGGAAATTCTTTCCAAATGCTGAAATCACTTCCCTTTTTAAGACATACGACTGATTGATAAAGCATCATTCATTGCTGAGGGCAACCTCCCCAGTTGATGTAGTTGTTGTCAGTCACTATGCAGTAAACTCACTGATGACTAAAGCCCATAAATTTCCTTGTTATTACAATTAGGCCAATGCTTGCCTGACCGAACGACTGGGCAAAATTATCTGGCCAAGTTGAGTTGACACATTAGCCTAAACATCACATGAGGTTACTAAGTATATTTTCCCATTGAGTAGGCTGCCTTATCACTTTCTTGACAAACTCCTTAGATGCACAAAAGTTTTTGATTTTGAGGAGGTCCCATTTGTCTCATTTTTCTTTCATTGTCCGTTCACTGGGTGCAAAGGTTATGAAACCACTGCCTAACAAAGATGTCAAATACTCTTCCCTACATATTTTTCTGGGTGTTGTATGGTCCAGGCTCTTCTATTTAAGTCCTTGATCTATCTTGAGTTGATTTTGTATAGGTTGTGAGATAGGAATCCTCTTTCATTCTTTTGGATATGGATTTCAACTTTTCCCTGCACCATTTCTTGAAGAGACTAATCTCTCCCAGTTGAGTCAACTTGGCAGCCTTGACAAATATCAGTTGGCCACAGATGTGCAGGTCTGTTTCTGAACTCTCAGTTTGGTTTGATAGGTCAATAAATCTATCCTTGTGCCAATATCATTCAGTTTTCATCATGTAGCTTTCTGATATGCTTAAAAAGTCAGGTACTGTTAGTCCTAAAATGTTGCTCATCTTTTTCAAGAAGTTTCTTGCTATTCAGAGGCCCTTGCCCTTCCAAGTAAATTTGATAATTGGCTTTTCCATTTGTGCAAAAAAAAAATCTGTTGGAATTTTTATTGGGATTGTGCTGAATCTGTAAATCAATTTGGGTGGAATTCATATCTTAACAAAATTTAGTCTTCCAATCCATGAACGCAGAATGCCTTTTCATTTATTTAGGTCATCTTTGATTTCTTTTAGCAATTTTGTGTAGTTTTCTGGATTCAAGTCTTTTACAACTTCATTAAATTTATTCCCATATATTTGATTATTTTAGTTGCTATTGTAAATGGATTTTTGTTCTTAATTTCCTCCTAATATTGATCATTACTAGTGTATAGATTATTACTACTGATTTTTGCATGTTGATCTTATACACCACAATTTTGATGAAGTCATTTATTACCTCTAGCGGCTTTGTTGTAGGTTTTTAGGACTTCCTATGTATACAATCCTGTCATCTGAAAATAAGGAAAGTTATCTTCTTCCTGTCCAATTTGGTTGCCTTTTACTTCTTTTTCTTCCCTAACTGCTCTAGTAAGAACTTCTAACACAATGTTGACTAAGAGTGGTGGCAGTGGACATCCTTATTGTATTAATCAGCCAAAGAGGTGCTGATGCAAAGTACCAGAACTCTTTTGGCATTTAGAAAGGTATTCATATGGGGTAGAAGCTTACAGTTACAAGGACCTAAAGAGTTCCACTCATGGTACCATGAAAATGCTTTTTCACCCAAAGTCATTTGTCACATGTTGAAGCAAGATGGCAGGTGATGTCTGTGAGGGTTCATCCTCCTTCCTCTTAAGTCTCTGTGGTCCATGCTTCTTCCCATCTCAGCTCTAGGCTGGTATAAGGTTTGTCTCTTTCCCTGTGAGGCTCATTACTTTCTGGGCTCAGCTGCTCTGTTCTCTTCAAAAGGTCAACTGTAAACTGTCAGGCTCATTTCTCTTCCTGGGACTTCTTCCATGTCTATGGACCTGTCTCCCTTCCTCTGTATTCATCATGTGTATCTACTTCCATGTTCTTGATTGAATGTCCATTGATATAGCCCAAAAAGGGTGTTGGGACACAACCCTGCTTGCCCTCACGGCATGTTTGAATCAAAAACCTAATTTTGGTTTAACAAAGTAAAGGCAAAACCTCTGAATTTAATAAAATCAAAGGGATATCATGCCCAGAGGAATAGACCAGTATACAAACAAACAATATCTCTTTTTGGAATTCATAAATAATATCAAACTGCCACATATGTCTTGTTCCAGATCTTAGAATTAAACTTAGTCCTTTCGCCACAGTGTATGATGTTAGCTGTGGGTTTTTCATATATGCCCATTACAGTGTTGAGGAAGTTTCCTTCTATTCCTTTCTTTCAAAGTGTTTTTTTTATCAAGAAAGGGTGCTGGATTTTGTCAAAAGTCATTTCTGGGTCAAACACTCCTTTCACCCCATTTCCTTCTCTTCACCCTCTGGGACACTAATAGTGCATAATTTTGCGTGTTTCATGTTGTAATTCAATTTTATGAGACACTACTCAATTTTTTTTTCCATTTTTACCTCTATTTGATCTACTATCTGTGCAATATCAAATATCCTATCTTCCATTTCATTAATTCTTTCCTCTGCCTGTTCAAATCTGCTATTGTATGCTTTTAGTATACTTCTCACTTCTTCTCTTGTGCCTTTCATTACCATAAGATCTGTTCTTTTTTCCATGTATGTTAATAATTTATTCAATACACTTACCCAGTGTATCATTAATATCTTTTAATTGTTCCTTCATCTCCTTGAATTGATTTTGAAGAATTTTTTGAACATCTTTGATCAGTTGTTCCAAATTCTATATATCCTCTGACTTTTTAATTCATTACTTTTACTGTGCCATATCTTCCTGTTTCTTAGTATGTCATATAATTTTTTTGCTTATGCTTAGGCTTCTGTTTATCTTGATGAATTTACTCTGTTTCTCTCTCTTGCCAAATGTTTTACTGTTTTTGGCTTTGTGTGAAGTCTCTTCTCTGATATTTGTTTCAGCTTATTCTAAATTTTAGAATTTCTCATGTTTAACTGATACAAACCAGGCCCAGGGTATATGAAAGGGCAAAGACCAGTTCCACTGAACCAGATCTGTTCTCTCAGTCTCCCCAACCTACTCCTTCCTAGCTGTTGATCTATCTTAGTCTCCTCACTCTGCTTCTTCCTGGATGTTGTACCATGGTCCCCTTGTCTTGGGAGTACATGAACTGCTGACTCACTTCCCCCTGTGCCCACCTGTGGTTACCTATGTAAGTCCTCCCTCACTGGCCATCCACAATGCTCACCCTGCAAACCACCATGTCATGTGCCCTAAGCAAGACCCCTATCTGGCTGCTGGTACTGCTCTCCCTGTGGTTCCACCACTTCTTCAGCCATGGTGGAGACCCCTGCACTCCTTGCCCTGTGGCCCTGCTGCTTCCCTTGTACTCAGGATTCCCCATCCTTCTTAGCCACTCTGCTGGTCACCTGGAGGCCTTTCCACATCCCCAGTGCCTGGATATTTCCCCATCCCTGGCAGCCCACACCATTGTCCCTGCACCTCTTCTGCTTTCACTATGCCCAGTAATCCTGCCTGTCTTTTTGCCTCTTGTGGAGTAAAAGTGCACCCTGCTGCTCCCTACTCTACCAACTTGGTGGTGCCTATAATTACCTATTTAAAATTGTACAAAAGCATTATTTTTATAAAAGAATCTATATAACAATTTGTCCATTGAAACATTTATGATGTCTCAAATTTTCACTCCCATAAATAACAATTCTATAAACAACTTTACAATAATTTTCAAAGTGCAATATTTTTCAAGTACTAGGAATTCATTGTTATGTATAACTATGCATAAATTTATTTCTCCATATTTTTGGAACTTTTATTAACTATATTTTATTATATAATATTAGTGATTATGAAAAATATTCAAGATAAGCAGAAGAATAAGAGAAGGAAAATAAAAATCTTTTTCCCAATTATTTGAATCAATAATCCTTATCCACACACATATCTCTTTTATTTCTTGAAATCCTTACAGAAGTTTTCTGTAATACATTTGCATGTGTGTGGTTCTCTGTCTTCTGTCTTCTTTTATATTAGTCAGGCCAATATTTCAATGTCGATGATTGTACAAAACAAAATGTATGCATATAGATAATATTTTCTCCTGGGGTAATTCTTAGTATCTCTCCTTGTTAGTATGGATATAATTATAGTTTTATCATTTTCATTAATTTGCATTAACATAACTTAAAGAATATATATCTTTCTCAAAATCATTTTTTCTGTTAGTCCTTTTGAATCTCGTTCATTTACTGAGGATGGGTATTAATCTAACAACCTAATTATTGCATATCTTAGTAAGAGTTCAGCTACTAGGGCCAGATCGTCTAGGTCCAAATCTTTCACTTTTTTCTAGCTGTGATATTGTTTATTAGACATAATTATTGGTATTATGTGATTACATTTAAAAAATTCTGTTTAATATTAAATACTATATAAGTCTCCACCTCCTGTTCTTTTATGACTATTAAAATTAGCTATTTCTATATATTTATATTTCTTTTCTTCTGTTATTATTTATCTTTCTTTTATCTTCCAGTCAGGTATTTTCTCATTGTAATTATTCAAATCTTTGTAAATATAAAAATATCATACCTATAATGTTCCCATGTATTTCTATAATTATTTTTATTCAACAATTAAATCAAAATTAGCCTGAATTATTATGAGGCATGGGGAAATATCCATCCATTTTTCACATCTTCATATGAGTTTTATGACACATGTAAATAAGATCATTATATATGTTAGATACCATGTGAGAGGTAGTAGGAGAACATAAGTAATCTGTAGAGAAAGGACTCAAAATTCCTAATATACAGATTTCTTAATGAAGAATTCAAATTTCTGTAAAAGATGGGCTACAACTTTAACTGGAGAACATCTAGTTCAAAAACAGGGTTTCTGAGAGGCAAATGTTTAAAAACTTCATTTTGCAAATATATGAGTACAATGATCAATACCTAGAGTTTAAGACACACTGAATAGAGTTAAGCCTGACCCAACTGCCCATAACTGTTGTGAAATTTAACAATACCATTGGTATCTCTGTGCTTTACTTTTGTTCACCTGAACACAGAAATTATAAAACAAATGCCCTTGAAGGGTTGCTATTTAATTAAATATGTATTATGTGTAAAACAAAAATAAGATGTAGGTACCTTGTACCTGCAATGAGAGGTTGCTTCTGTGTTTCCAAAAGGCTTTTTCAAATTATGGAAAATAGTCATTTAAATTGCCCATTTACCAATAATAAATTGAACCCCTGCTTTGAAACATTGACTTTCTGACTGGTTGCTATCATATCAGCACTAAAATTGACACGGATTATCCCACGATAAGAGACTTTGATAGACAGTTGTAAACATCTTTAATAAATAAAAAAAGACATACATGAACATAAAAATTTAACAGCCTAAATACAAAAGATTGTGTTAGCAGTAAAGTAAAAAAACAGATCATTGGCTTTGAAAATTGTGGGATCCAGAGATATGACAGCAGAGGAATGACTGCATTTAGGATGACAAAAATGAAACCAACGTTTATGGAAAGAATATGGCACATGCCATATTAAGAAAAATAGAGAGAATCTCAATATGAAACCTTTAGTATAATCCTACTCATGTGTCAAGGTAAAAAAGCTTGGGAAAGTAAGGAGTCCCGAATAGGGGCATGATGGAGGCATTTAGGGAGCTCTAAGGGCAGTTAGTAACCTGCCGGTATCCATTTAAATCACCCGTTTGAGAGTCTCTGGAAAGCAGAAGAACCCTGTACACCATCCTGGGAAGACTGGTAGGAGAAGACTGGCCAACTATGGTGAAGATTTGTGAGTAGATCCCTCCACACTGCCCAGGGGAGAGACAGGCCATTTCAGAAATGAATCCCTGGCTGGGATTGAAAACTCTATTTCCCAAAATTGGGAGGAAAAGATGGCTGGGTACTGACTACAATTATTGATAAGCAAATTTAGCTAGTTAGATTCCGATATTAAGAACAGCTAAAGTTGGAAACTATCCAAGTCAGAAAGAAGCCTGCATTCTCCATTATTACTCTGCCTCCAAAGGGGTGGAAAAGGAGCTAATTGAAAATCACACTGACTTCTAAGACAGCAAGGATTGGCTTCTTTCCACCCAGCTCAAATTACCTTTCCAGTCTGGGCTCCAACCCCACCCCTGGCAGGGGAGGTAAAATGTCTCTTCAGGCATCTGTACAGTTTCACCCTTCATGGCTTAGTTTACTACATACACTTTTGACACCATTCCTGTCCTTGGAGAGGATGGTGAGTGGAGCTTCATCAGTCTCTCTGTGCAGCTGCATACAATATCTTTCATAACTGTGGTACATTTGTTACAACTGGTGAATACACACTGAAGCATTGCTACTAGCCATGGTCAATAGTTTACATTATACTTTACACTTTTTACTTCACATTGTAAGATGTTTTGACAAAATGTATAATGGCTTGTATCCACTATTGCAATATCATTCAGAACAATTCCAATGTCCCAAAAATGTGTCCATGTTGCACCTATTCTTCCTTCTCCCTACCCTCAGAACCCCTGGTGACCACTGTCATTAAATCATTATTACAAGAGCTTATATTACCAGTAAAAAAATAAATCTACTTTAGTCCATAGTTTGCCTTCCCTCCTTGTTTGTTCATTTCTCTACCTTGAGGATTTTAGAATGGTAATGCCCACTTTGTTTCCAATTGGGTGAGGGCTTAGTTCTCATGAGGCAGATGGATGAAACTGTCTTGCTTGAAGTTGTGGAAACTCTCTTTTTATAGGATGGGTGTTGTCCATCATCACCCTTTTGTTAGTTGTCCTGAGGGGATCCAATAAATGGAGAGTAGGTATTGCAACTCTGCTGAGATTGAGGGCTCAACCATCATATGAATAGACTGAAGACTTAAGTCTCTGGAAAATATATTTGACAAGTATAGTACTAATCACAGGTTCACATAAAAGGGGGCAGAAGAGCCACATGCAGGGAAACTATAAATGAGTCTGTTATATTGGGGAGGATGTATTCCAATGTAAGGTCTTCCAACAGGGTGTTCAATTTCTAAGATTGTCTGCCCTGCCTATAGTGTCTAGATGTCTCTAGATCCCTCAGGAGGCCCCCTGTTTGAGGCACAGTTTACTGTGACAGTCAATGAGATCCTGATGAGACATACATAAGTGTAACTTCCACGATGACCTTCAGACTCACTTTGAAATCTCTTAGCTATAAAAACTCATTTGTATTCAATATCCCCCTGTAGCAGTTTGATATTATTGATGAATTTCAAAAAGAAATATTGGATTATGTTTGTAAACTGCTCTTTTCCTCTGAGAGTATATTGGATTCAGAGGTTTACTTGATTAAGTAAAACTCTTGTGTCATTAAGATTTTGAGTATCTGCCCCTTGGTGAGTGGGAACTCACAGAAAAAAGGCATGGCAAAGGACAGAGTTGAAGGTTCTTAATGTTGAAGTTTTGATGTTGGAGTTTGATGCCGAAGCCTTAAACTGGAGCCCCAGGAACTAAGCACACAAAGGAAAGAGAAGATAGACTCTGGAAGGGAGGAACCCAGGAAGCCTGAAACCTCACAGACTTCAGAAGCCATCTTGCTCCAATACGTGAAAATAATTTTGGTGAGGGAGGTAACTTATGCTTTATGACCTGGTATCTGTAAGCTCGTACCCCAAATAAATACCCTTCATAAAAACCAACCAATTTCTGGTATTCTGCATCAGCACCCCTTTGGCTGACTAATACACCCCCATTTCTGACAGGGTCTTTTTCCAGAAGTATTGCTAGTTGGTGCTCAGTAATAATCCCTCAGGGTCAGGGAGGCTCTTCCCTGCTAGTCATGCCTCATGCCAGAAGGTAGTACATTTATATGCTGAGTTTGGCTTAGAGAGGGGCCACATTTGAGTAACAAGGAGATTTTCAGAAGGCAACTCTTAAACAATATATAAAAGTAAGCTAAGTTTCATTTTTACAAGAACAAGGTTCATAATTACAACAATCACTGTCAAGGGCGTGGTGTATTGGTCTCTCCTCCTTTGCTAGGCACTGTCCATTTTCTCTAGGGATTGTTGCTGCTCTACTAGAGAATGTAGCAGGACTTCCTAGAATGGGAATTCAATATTCTTTCAGTAATTGTGTAGGCTTCCACCCACTGAAACAAACCCCATGAACACTTGACCATATTCATATTCTATAAAGGCATGTTCCAGGTTCACCCCTCTTTACATATCTCTCCATCACTGATATTCCACACAATTGATCTTCCCTTGCCACAGATGTGAACCTTCTGTAATCCAAAACCTCCCCCCAAATGAAGCCAGAAATCAATGAATAAAAATAATTTAAAAATAAAATAATAATTGCAAAACCAAAGAAAAATAAAATAAATTTTTTCCATTGTGCCTTTATTTTATAAACAATGACAATTTCTTCTATATGATCCCCAGAGTCTTTTTTTTTTTTTCACTTTATTTCCAAAGAAGCTTTAGGTTACAGAAAAGTCACATAGAGGGTTGTGGGAACATGGCTGACAGTGTACAGATAAACCTCAGCTCTCATTAAAACAACTGAGAAGGAGCCAAGAGCTGCCTTGTTGACCTGCTTTGGGGTAAAGAAAACCATGACACTGCTTCACAACTCCCAGGAGAGTCAGGGACAGAGAGGAAGAGGTCAAAACAGCAAGCTGTGTGTTATTGATCCCCCCAGCCACCAAGAAGAGATCACTTCCCCTGCCCCCAAGATATTGAGTGAGGGTAAAACTCCTGGTGAAATGTATCTGAAAGGATAGCAGACTCATTCCGTTACCAGATTTTGTTTAGGTTCTTGACTATGCTGCAGAAATGAATTTTAAGAGAAATTTGGGTGAGTTAGACTAGTAATTTATTCAGGTAGGGAAGGACGAGAAATGGGAGAAAATAACAGATCAGGGGTTCCAGGTAGAGAGGAAGGGGTTGAAAAGTGATAAAGCAGTCTGATATACAGACTACAATTTCCCATGATAGGTTTTAAATCTCCAGATTTATTTGCATGGTCACATGGCAGAGGAAAAATGGTGACAGTAGTGTGCAGAGGGCATGACAGGGTGTACAGGTGAAAGAGCACACAAGAGAGAGTTTAGGCCTTGTGCTTGCCTTTTTAAACTGTTGAATATCCCACCCCTTTGCTAATGGCAGGGGAGCAGTTCCAGCTGTTTACTGTTTTGATTGCTTATTTCTCCCATCAATCTCCCAGGAGAACCCAATGATAAAGTCCTTGGGGAATATCTGGGGCTTCTCCTGGCTTCTGGAGGAAGTCTTCTTCTGAGTGGCAGAATCTTGGGGAGGGTCTTCCAGCAGCCATCTTAGGGTTATTGATGTCCATGCAGCTTCTTGCCAGGTTCCAAATCTATTGATTCCCTATCTTACTAGCCTGCTTAAGTTCCTCCCTGCCAGCTCCTTTAGGAGGGCACTGGAAAGATAAGAAAGCCAAGAAAAATCTTGAGTTTCTCACCCCTGTGACTGGAAGTGGCAGATATACCCCACCTTCAGGACAAAGACCATAGGTGGAGCTGCCAGCTCCCTCCTCCAAAAGGAATGTGATAGCCACCTCCCTGGAAGGAGGAGAGGTCTGGGAGGGTGGAGAGAGGCTTCTTTGTGGTTATTTTAGCCAATGAAGCCCCCCTTGAGTGTCAGAATGAACCCTGTTGCCACAGGGGATAGGGGAGGGGCATCTACTTAGGGAGGTTGTCAAGTCCAGCAGATTAGGTAAAGAGAAATTACATCAGAGAGGAGACAGGAATCACCCCAAGCAGGCTGCCTTGTCCAGCAGCCTAGATATAGAGAGGAACTACACCAGAAAAGAGGCAGAGATAATAGACTAAGGAATAGGACTGCAGGGAATCTAACCTGCCCTTGGGAAAAGGAGTAGATAGGTTTCCAAAAGGCTCTCTGAACTAAGGAGAGAGATTAGCTCAGTGGAAGAATTCCTGTCTAGCCTATACAATGTCCTGATTCAATTCCCTGCTCCTCTCTGAGAAGTGACACAGATGTATCAGGCATCATAAAGTTTCATAAAGCTGAAACTTATGACAGGGACCATATCGATATTCTCTTTGTATTAGCTTTTCTTGGATCTCTCTTTTTTAAAAAAGTTTCCTTTTTTATTTTCCTTATTTTACTCATAAAAACCTGGGTTAAAACATACAGAGGAAAAGCTGCAGGGTGATTGGTGATAGCAGCAGAGTGAAAAGATCACTACGAGTCAAAGAAAGAAGGCTGTTTTTCCACATTTATCAGTTTTGTGATCTTTATTTTTGTCTTCTTCCTCTTTTCACTCATTCATTCGTTCATTCATTCATTTATAAAAATGAGTAGCTGCTGTCTTGTTTTCTTGTTGTTGTGATTACCCTTCCTTTGTTTCTGCTTGTTTTTACTTTTTTCTTTTGTTTACCAATTGACACTACCTACACTATATTTTTTTGTTTCCATCATCTTTATATTTTCTGTTGTTCTTCATTCATTCCACCTCTTTCTGCTTTCTCTTCAATTTTTCTTGTTCTCATTGCTCAGCTCAATCACAAGTAATGAGATAGAATCAGTCATGAAATACCTCTCACCTAAGAAGAGCCCAGGACAAGATGGCTTCACAGGTAAATTCTACCAAACATTCTGGGAAGAACTAAAATCAATCCTGCTTAAACTCTTCCAAAAGATAGAAGTAGAAAGAACACTGACTAACTCATTCTATGATTCAAACATTACCCTAATACCAAAACAAAACAAAGATGCCACAAGAAAGTAATATTACCGACCAATATCTCTTATGAACCTAGATGCTAAAATCCTCAACAAAATACTTGCTAATCATATTCAACAACTCATCAAATGAATTATACACCATGACCAAGTGGTTTCTTCTCTGGTATGCAAGGATGATTCAGTATAAGAAAACTAATCAGTATGATATACCACATAAATAGATTGAAAGAAAAATTCACATCATCATCACTATAGATACAAAGTTTTTGACAAAATATATCACCCTTTCTTGATAAAAACAATACAAAAGAGTAATAGAAGGAATCTTTCTCACCATGATAAAGGGTACATATGAAAAACCCATAGGTAGCATCATATACAATAGTGAAATTCTAAAAGCTTTCCCCCTAAGAATGGGAACAAGACAAGGATGCCCACTATGACCACTCCTTTTCAACATTGTGTTAGAAGCACTTGCTCAAGCACTTAAGAAAGAAAAGGATATAAAAGGCATCCAAATTGGAAAGGAAGAAGTCAAAATTTCACTATTTGCAGATGACATGATCCTATACATAGAAAGCCCTGAGAAATCTACATCAAAGCTTCTAGAGCTTATAAATGAGTCCAGTAAAGTTGCAGGTTATAAGGTCATTGTGCAAAAATTGGTAGAATTTCTGTACACCAATAATGAGCAATTTGAGGAGAAAATCAAGAAAAAATACCATTTATAATAGCAACAAAAAGAATCAAATACCCAGGAATAAATTTAAAGATTTAAATGAATTATATGCAGAAAACTACACAACACTGCTAAAGGAAATTAAATAATACTTAATTAAATGGAAGAACATATTTTATTCATGTTTATGCTACCAAAACTGATCTACAGATTTAATACAATCCCAATAAAATTCACCACAGCATTTTTTACTGCTTTAGAAAAACTAACTATGAAATTTATTTGGAAGGGTAAGAGGCCCCAAAAAGCCAAACACATATGGAAAAGGAAACATGAAATCAGACAAATAACACTACCTAACTTTAAAGCATACTACAAAGCTACAGTGGTCAAAACTGTATGGTATTGGCATAAGGATACATACTCACCAACAGAACCAAATTGACAGTTCTGATACAAATCTTTGCATATACAGTCATCTAATATTCAACAAGGCCACCAAGTCCATTCAACTGGGAGAAAATGGTTTCTTCAACTAATAGTGCATGAAGAACTGGATATCCATATCCAAAAGAATGAGAAAGGAACATTATCTCACACCTTATACAAAAATTAACACAAGATGGATCAAAGATCTAAATGTAAGAGCCAAGACCATAAAGACCTTGGAAGATAATGTGATAATGTAGGGAAGCATCTACAGGATCTTGTAATAGGAAATAGTTTCATGAACTTCACACCCAAAGCACAAACAGTGAAAGAAAAAATAAATGGAACCTCCAAAAATTAAAAACTTTTGCATCACAAAAAGTCTGCCAAGGAAGTGAAAAGGCAGTCTACCCAATGAGAGAAAATATTTGGTGATCATGTATCTGATAGGGACCCAAGAACCATCATACATAATGAAAATCCTCCATCTTGAAAATAAAAAGACAAACATCCCATTAAAACATGGACAAAATATTTGAATAGAGTCTTCTCCAAAGAAGAAATACAAATGACTAAGAAGCACATGAAAAGATGCTCAGCAGCACTAGCAATTAGGGAAATGCAAATCAAAATTACATTGAGATAGCATCTTACACCCATTAGACTGGCTGCTATTAAGAAAAAAAAGCAGAGGCATACAAGCATTAGAGAATTTGGAAGAAGGGGAACCCTCATCCACTGTTAATGGGAATACAGCCATCGTGGAAAACTGTTTGGCAGTTCCTCAATAAACTACCTATAGATCTGCCATATGATCTAGCAATTCCACTGCTAAGTACATACCCAGAGGAACTGAAAGCAAGGAGACGAATAGATTTATGTACACCAATGTTCATAATGGCATTCATTATTGCTAAAAGCTAGAATCAACAGGTGAATGAATAAGCAAAATGTGGCATATACATACAATGGAATTTTACTCAGCTGTAAGGAGGAATACAGTACTAACACATGGGATAACATGGATGAATCATGAGGACCTTAAGTTGAGAGAAGCAAGCCAGGCATTGAAGAACAAATATTATATGACCTCATTGATACAAATGAAGCAGATAGAGCAGACTCACAGAACTAGAGTCTGGAAGATAAATTACAGGAAATAGAAAGGGAGAAGATTGTGAGCCAACACCAATATGGATGAAATCTATGATAAAGCAGAAGTGTAAATTTGTGCAGTGAAGGTATATGTCATGGATGTAGTGATGCTATAGGGTTGGGCAGTGCAGGTTTGTCAGGGAGTAGGTTGGGGAGTGGTTGGAAGATCCATGGAATGGGGAGAGGTTTGGGGGAGGGAGCAGGTAAACACTGGTTATTGGCGGGCATGTGATTGAAACCACAATATTGGGAAAGCTCTTTTGGCAATATGACAAGGAAGCTTTAGTGGTTTAGGGTGTTTGATCATGGGGTGTTTGGGCACAATGCACCTGTGGCAGGCTTCTAGGAGTGTGTGAGTGATTATTTTGTCATATTGTGTTGTGTCAGTGGGTGAAGACCCACATAAGGAGTGGGAAGAAGTTGGACTTCCATCCTGGGGAGGCCTGCTATGTTCTTTAACAGAGACATGGGATTCTCTAGAGAGCATGGTTAGTGCCTCGTAGAGGAGGACAGACCAATGTGTTAAGTGTGAGTGTTTTTGCAAGTAACTATGAATCTTGTTCTTCCAAAAGTATAGCCTAATGGCTCCTGTGGGTCTGAAGAGGAGGGGGATGTGAATAGAATAAAAGGAACAAGAAGTGTTTTGAGGGTGATTTTGGGGGTGATGGAAGGGTTTTACATGTTCTTGCAAAGATGGACACAAGCCATGTTAAATATCATCAAACTTTATAAAAGTGTATGGTACAAAATGTTAACTATAATGTAAGCCATTGGCCATGGTTAGTAGCTATGTTTCAATATTTGTTGATCAGTAGTAACAAATGTATCATCCACACATAAAAAAGTTATTAATACAGGAAGGTGAAAAGGAGGAGGATGTTGGGTAAATGGTAGTGCCTTGTATTCTGTATGTAAATTTACTGTGACCTAAAACTTCTTTGAAGACAAAATGAAAAAAGTAAGACTCTGGCGGTTAAATAGAAAAAATGTCATTGTACATGCAGGACAAGAGATTTTACAGTGATTAAAGGCAAAATGTCAAAAAAAAATTTAAGATTTTTCATTATTTTTACCCCAATTTTTTTTAGTTTAAAAAAAAATTCTCTGCATTTTATTTCTTACATTTAAAATTATCACTATTCCCTCATTTTCTTATTAATTGTATTTGACTGTTTAATTGACTTCATTTTTGAAGAAGTTTTGGATCACAAAGTGTTAAAATTGTGTCAGGGGAGGATCATTGGTGTGAGGTGTCAGTGATGGGGAATACGTGGGAAGAAGTTCACCTGGGCATACATATAAGGCATAAAAATGTGTTCAAATGTTCATGGGGTTTTGTCACAGTGGGCGGAGATTCACACAATAATGAAAAGCATATCAAATTCCCATCCTGGGGAGCTCTGCCACATTCTTTAATGGAATAGCAACATTCCCCCAAGTACAGGGTCAAGGACCACTGAAGGAGGATGGTCCATTAATGGGCCCTTGATATTGATTACTATGGTTATGAAATCTTGTCCCTGAAATTGAAACTTAGCCTAATAAGAGTTACCTAGTGGAATCCTTCTTGTTGCTCAAATGTGGCCTCTCTCTAAGCCAAACTCAACATTTAAATGAATAACTTCTTTTCAGCATGGGACATGACTCCTGGTGATGAGCCTCCCTGGCACCAAGGGATTGCTACCAAGTACCAACAAGCAGTGCACCTGGGAAAAAAAAAAAAAAGAAAGGAAAAAAAAACCTTGACTGAAAGTGGAGAAAGGTAAAGACAAATATTTTATATGGCTAAGAGACTTCAAAGTGAGTCCAGAGAGCATTCCAGAGATAAGTCTTATGCATATCTCAGCAAGATCTCATGGACAGCCAAGGTAGATACTATGCCAAATAGTGGGGTCCTGAGTGCTCTGGAGACATCCAGACACTACAGTCAGGGTAGATAGCTCGGGATTTGGTCCCTTGCCAGGGGACTCTATTTTGGAATTTATACTCCCCAGTGTGATAGAATTTGACTCAGTTGTGGTTTACCTAAACATGGCTCTTCTGTCCTTCTATTTGAACTTATAATTAGTATTAAAGTTGGTAGGTGTACATCCAAGAGACTTCACTCTTTGGGTTGTCCATGTGCCAGCTGAGCCCTGAATCTCAACATTGTTGCAATACCTACTCTTCAATCCATTGGACTCACCCAGGACTATTAACAAGAAGGAGATGATGGATAACCAACATACCAAGGCACCAAGAGTGTCTACAACTGCAAACAAGAGTGTCTCATCCATAAGCTATATGAGTTTGAAGCTATATGAGTTTCAATTAAAGGTGGAGCTAGCATCACCATCCCAGAATTCTCAGGATTGAGGAATGAACTATGGACTAAAGTAGACTTACTCGTATTCTACTATAGATTTGTAGTGATTCTAGCAATTGAAGAAATATCATTGATGTGGAGGCAGTGGCCACTGGAAGTTCTGAGGATAGGGAGAGGGAAGAACAGATGTAACATGGGGGTATATTTTGTAATGTCCTGAATGACATTATAATGACAGATGCAGACCAATATATATTTTGACATAACCTACAGAACTGAGCAGAGTGAGTGGAAACTACAATGTACACTCTAATCTATGCTTAGTGGCAATTCTCCAAAATGTGTGTACCAATTGCAATTAATGCACTACACTAATGAAAGATGTTGCTAATGCAGGAAAATGAGGGATGTGTGAGGACCGGGGCATATTGGAATCCCCTATATATTCTCTATAACATTTATGTAATCTAAGTATCTCAAAAAAAAAAATGAAAAGACCTACAAAATAAGAAAAGTCACACAGAAAATATAAGGGATTCCCCTATATCCCAGCCCCTCACCATCTCACATATTCTCCTATCAATAACATCTTATATGTGTATGGTACATTTATTACAACTGATGAAAATATTGAAACGTTTTTACTAACTATGGTAAATAGTTTACATTATGGTTTACGTTTTGTACTGTACACTTTTATAGGTTTTGCCAAAATTTATAATGGCCTGTATCCATCATTGCAAGATCATGCAGCAGAATTCCAATGCCCTAAAAATGTTCCATCCATTATATTCTTCTCTCCTACTCACCTGAGGACCTATGGTAACCACTAGGTTTTAATTTTTGAAGTATAATGTTAATAGATCATGCATTTATATTTGGGGATTTATATACTGATCTGTTTTCTCTTATTAGGCACTGCCTATGTTCTTGAGAGTTTCTTGCCCATCAAATTGAGAACATAATAGGACTCCCCAGGATGGGAGTTTAATATTTTCTTGTTTATTGTTTGTGTCTCCACCCAATGAGATAACACATGATGGCAAGATGAACGTTCTTATATTCCAAAGAAGCATGCCCAGGTGCACCTTATCCCACATTTCTCCCTAACCCCTGCAGCAGTACCCCTTCCCTGCCATACATGCCAAAGGAACATTCCCAACACTATAGTTTAGAATATGATGCTCTCACATCCTCTCTTGATAAAAAGACTGAAAGATAGGGATAGAAGGAAACTTTCTCTCCATGAAAAAGGGCATATATGAACAACCTACAGCAAACTTTGTACTCAATGGTGAAAGAGTGAAAGTTTTCCCACTGAGATAAAAAATAAGACAAGCATGTCCATTATGATCACTGTTGTTTAATATTGTGAAATGCTATAGCTAGGGAAATTAGGAAAGAAGAAGAAATAAAATGCATCCATATTGAAAATAAAAAAGGAAAATTTTGATATTCACAGATGATATGATCTTATACCAACAGAGTTCAAAAAAAAAACTACACTGCTAGATCTAATATCTGAATTCAGTAAAGCGGTAGCATACAAGATAATATTAAAACTTCAATACTTTTTCTATATACTAGTAATGAGCAATCTGAGGAGGAAGTCAGGAAAAAATGCAATTTATAATAGCAACAAAAAGAATCAAATACTTAGAAATAAATTTAACTAAGGATGTAAAAGATTCTACACAGAAAACTACAAAAACATTGCTAAAGAAATCAAAGATGACCTAAATAAATGGAAGGACCTTCCATGTTCATGGATTGGAAGACTAAATATCCTTAAGATGTGAATTCTACCCAAATCAATTTACAGATTCAATGCAATCACAGTGAAAATTCCAACAGCTTTTTTTAAAGAAACGGAAAAGCCCATGATCAATTTTATTTGGAAGGGTTAGTTGACCATAATAGCCAAAAATATCTTTAAAAAAAAAATGAAGTTGGAGGACGCTCACTTCCTGACTTTAAATCATATTACTGAGTACCAGTGGTAAAAACAGCATGGTGCTGGCATCCAAATAGACCTATACCAGTGGAAATGAATTGAGAGTTCAGAAACAGACCCTCACATCTATCTATTGTGAAGTGATTTTTGACAAATCTATCAAGTATATCCAACGGTTTCAGGTCAGTCTATTCAACAAATGGTGCTGTGAGACCTAGATATCCACAATTTAAAGAAAGAAGGAAGGCCCTTATCTCACAACTTATATAAAAATCAACTCAAAGTGGATCAAAGCCCTATCTATAATAGCTAGATCTATAAAGATCTTAGAAGAAAATGTAGGGAAAATTCTTCAAGATCTTGTTGTAAGTGGTGGTTTCTTAAACATTACACCAAAAGCCTGAGCAATGAAAGAAAAAAAATTGATAATTGGACCTTCTCAAAATTAAACAATTTTGTGCTTCAAATAACTTTGTCAAGAGGGTGAAAAGGCAGTCTACTCAATCAGAGAAAATATTTGGAAATTATGTATCAGATAACATATGGACAAGACACTTAAGTTGACATTTTCCTAAGAGTAAATACAATGTCCAGAAAATACATGAAAAGATATTCAACATCACTAGCTATTGGAGAAATGCAAATCAAAACTACAATAAGATACCATTTCACACTTGATAGAATGGCCGTTATTAAATAAAACACACACACACAAACCCAGTAAATGGCAAGTACTGGAAAGGATGTGAAGAAAATATGATCACTTCTACATTGTTTGTGGAAATATGGAATGGTGTATCCTTTATGGAAAATAATTTGGCAGTTCCTCAGGAAGCTAAATATAGAATTGCCTTATGACTGGCAATTCCACTACTAGGAATACATTCAAATACACTGATACTTGTTTTTTTAAAAAGCAATTACATAAAAAAGCAATTACATGAATACTTGAATACTTGTGTTCATAGTGGCATTATTCATAATTGCTACAAGATGGAAACAACCCAAATATCTATCAATTGATAAATGGATAAAAAAAATGTGGTATATACGTATGCTGGAGAACTATTCAGCTGTAAGAAGACATAAAATTGCAAAATATGCGACAACATGGGTGAACTCTGAAGACATTATGTTGATTGAAATAAGCCAGAGAGAAAAGAAAAAGTATTGTATGGCCTCACTATAATGAACTAAATACAATAACTAAACTCATGGAGTTAAAATGTAGAGTATAAGTTACTAGGGCATAGTATGAAGATTGAGTAAGGGAAATTGATGGTTAATATATGTAGAATTTTTAATTAGATTGATTGTAAATGTTGGGAAAGGATAGAGTTGACACTAACATATAGTGAGAATAAGTAACACTGCTGATCTATAAAGGTGAATGTAGCTGAAAGGGGTATTCTAGGATCATAAACATCTATGGAAGTAAAGCTTGAAGATAAACTTGAGATTGTAAAACATAGTGAATTCTGTTGTGGATAAGGATTATGGTTAATAGTACAAATACAATAATTTCTTCCATGAACTAGAACAAATGTATGCCACTTTTACTAGGTCTTAAGAATATGGTGATACATGAGAAAATATAACTAATTCAACTTATGAACTATCAAAAGAGGATATTTTATCAATTATAAGGGTCAACAATAAGGGGGTATAAGAAGGTAAGGGGTTTTTTAGAGTAATGGAAACATATAAAATTGACTGAAGTGATGACAATACAACTCTGTGATGAAAATGAGAGCCACTGAGTGTACACTGTGGATGGATTGTACCAGGCATGGAACTGTATAACATAGTAAACCTGTGGTGGATGATGGATTATGGTTAAAAATAAATATATGAAAACATTCTTACATGAAATATAACTAATGTACATTAATAATATATGGTATTAATAATAGGGTGATTTTGGGGGGAAATAAACCTAATGGAAGCTACAGACAATAGTTAGAAATATTAGAAAGTTCCTTATCAATTTTATGAATGTTCCAGTACAAAGCAAGGTGTTGGTGGTGATGTGGTTGTATATAGGAATCCTGTATGTTATTCAGGGTTATATTATAAATTTCTTTAATTAAAAAAGTAAGTAGTCCTCAGGGCCAAAGGACAAATAAGCCAGGTTATGAAATTGTCATGGTTCTATTGACAAAGGAGAAAAATGAGGCACAGAAATATGAGAACAGGTTTTACTAGGATTTATTCAATTCCTAAAAACAAAAAACATTAGAAGTTGTTTAATTTTACCTACCATTTTTAAGGAATTTTGTCCAACAGACTTTGAAATTATCTGTATTCATGGGCCTACTTCTTTACAGTATCAGAACTCCACTGAGGAGATCTGTCTTTCTGCTCCTTCCCTGAATGTGGAAACTAGGTGGATTCTTTATGTCACCAAAAAAATTAAAGACTGAAACTACATGTACCCCATAAGACACATCAGTGTCTTCAGACTAGTCATTTCCTTTCTTTTCTTTTTCATATACTCCCCTTCCTCATCCACTCCCTTTCCCTCCCTAGAACCACCTGTCTCCTCCAACAGCTGGTCTAGATATTCCTTCCTCAACTAATAGCTCTCCTCTCTTCTTAGGTGGGAGGTGGGTCTCCTATGGGGCAGTGGTAACAAAGTCTGGGGCCTCTGGAGTCATAGTCTCACGTATAATCTGACCCCACCCTCACAAACTGCCTCATTATCTCCCCTGGAAAATCAAGACTACCCTTTCCATAGAGTGCTGGTACCATATGAATGAGGCCATAAAATTCGCAGTCCAGGGCCTTCATACTTGGAGTCTTAATACTACTATTATTATCCTTATGATGTCACTTTATTGTCACTCATCTTTGGAATCCTCCCAAAGATGAAGAAAAGTATGTGCCTTCCATGTTTCCAGTGCATCAAGTATGGGAAGACAAATAAAAATGGGTATGTTTCCATCCTAAAGAGGAAAACCCTCCCATGAGATGGGTCATATGCTAGCCATATGCTTTCTTGTTTTTTGTTTTTTAATTAGAGAACTTGTGAGTTCATAGTAAATTCTTAGAGAAAATCAAGAGTAAATATATTTACACCTTTCCTGTCTGTTCAATATTAATACCTTGCATTAGTGCGGTGCATTTGTTACAACTGGTGAAAGAAAATAATTACAATTTTTCTATTAATTATAGCCCATCATTTTTAATAGGGTTAGCCACTTTCTTCCTTACTGAAGTATCAGAAGTCTGCCTCTAAATCTCTACTGGGGTACATCAAAATGTTCGGAGTCCAAACCTTGCTAGTCTAAGATGTCTCTTGATCTTGGACAAGTTAGGTTATGTTTACACCTCAGTATCACTATTTAAAGAAGCATTAGTCTTAAGAAAAATATCTTTCCTTTGCTTGACAGTATAATTTTGTGTTTCTCAAAAATACAATATCATAGCTTTCACATAATTTTTAGTATGCATTGATTTTTTAAAAATGTCTCACAATTTGGTGAAAGAAAAATAGTATTTCATATGAGATACTTATATGAGTTTTCATTATGGGAAATTTTAACTCAGACATTCCAGAAATTCACAAATGAATTTAATCAATGCCAATATCACAAAACACTAAATCTGGTATTCTTTAAGTGGATATTCACGGGTCTTTATTGAGAAGTCCAAATTTCACAGTTCATCTACACACACACACACACACACACACACAGTTAAATGATATAATCCTTCTCTCATTTTTGCTTTAAGGTTTTTTTGTTCACTTGAACATGTAATATATCTTGAAGTAAGGAAGGCAAGTTATGGTTGCTCAGGTTTGCACACTTCATGTTAAACTGGAAAACAGAGTTTGACAGAGACTATTCAGGAGTTTTCAGGTCCAGAATCCACCCTTTCCTGTTCTATGACAGTCTCCTGCTGACATCCACTCAACACTGACATGCAGATCCCCACACCAGCAACATAAGAACTCATCCAAAGAGGGCAGATCCCCATGCCAGCAACATAAGAACTCATCCAAAGAGACAAGGAATGGACTTAAGTCTTGGATCAAAAAACAACTTTTCTCATAAGAAAACAAGCATACAGGAAAAAAACAAAACAAAAAAACACCCTTGTAGCACTATGTCTAAAATCTAGGCATGGGCATAATATTTTCCAAAATCTTTTGTATCCTTCATGCTTTATCTAATTAAGAATGAAAAGAGTATGTATCTGTCATTGCAACATCATTCAAGACAATTCCAATCCCCCCAAAATGGCCCCATATTACACTTATTCCCTCTCCCTTCCCTCAGAACCTCTGGTGGCCACTATTATATATCTTGTCAGAACTTAAAAAATTATGTGGGTGAGAAATTAATCTATAATGTAAACTAAAATCCATACTAAGTGGCAATAGTCTAATATGTGTTCATCAATTTTAACAAATGTACCACACTAATGAAGGATGTTGGTAATATGGGAAAATGTAGGAGGGGTAAGGAGGGGGCA
Organism: Dasypus novemcinctus; assembly: GCF_030445035.2. NCBI lineage: Eukaryota > Metazoa > Chordata > Mammalia > Cingulata > Dasypodidae > Dasypus > Dasypus novemcinctus. The sequence goes on from NC_080682.1 coordinate 40,518,996, forward strand.
TAAGGGAATCCCCTATATTTTTAATGTAATATTTATGTAACTTAATCAGCTTAAAAAAAAAAGGAAAAAGTATGTTTTTAAAAAAGGAATGAAAAGGGTCCTGTTCAGAACTGTAGGAGAATTAAAAGAAAAACATAAAACATCATTTAAAAATTAAAATCCAAAAATAAGTTTTTAGAAATGTACTCAATTTCTACAAACTCTAGGAACTCACAATAATGACAGATGAGCTACTGAAAATCTTGAAATATAATAACATAGTAGAATGGGAGCTCCAATTACAGGGAAAGTATTTTATTTTTTTATGACTAACTAGACTACTACTTGACACAGTAATAAGGGAGCCAATAAATATTTGTCAAGTTGATTAGAATTTTTTTGAGTAAAATTTCTTCTCTGTGAATCCTGGTGCTGGTGACTGTGTCAGAGACTATTAGATATCCGTGAAAATGCCCACTTCTCCTAGGCAGTATAACAGAAGTTTGCATGGGTTCATGGCCTTCAAATTCAATGTTGTGAGACTTGATGGTCAATGCAAAAGCATATCCTTAATGGGAAAAACCCTCAAAGGACACCTGGTAATCAACTTCCAGCAGGCTCTGAGACAAGCACCTGACACCAGGGACATCCAAAGACATTTTAAAATTTATATTTTCATAAGAGAGTTTGTAAACTTACAAATCATGCCTAATGTGCAGAATTACTATTCATCACCTCTCCACCAGCACCTTCTATTGTTGTGGAACATTTGTTACAGATTATTGAAGAACATCATCAGACTATTACCACTAAGTATGATCCATAGTGGACATTTGATATATTTTTTTCCATACACTCTCTATTATTAACACCATGTATTAGTATTGTACATTTGGTATAGTTCATGAGAGAACACTCTCATATTTGTACGGTTAACTACACAGTTAATCTTCTACCACATGCTTCTCTGTGTTATATAGTCCCATGTCTTGTACAGTCTATCCATACTGTACATTTGGCTGCTTTCACTTTCATCACAGGAAATAATACAAGTGTCCATAAACAAATGAATGGCTAAAGAAAATGTGGTATATATATACAATAGAATACTATGCTGCTGTAAGAAAAATGAATTGGGATATATATAACATGGATGAACCTTGAGAAAATTATGTTGTGTGAAATAAGCCAGACACAAAAGGGGAAATACTGTATAGTCTCATTAATATAAATTAACCACAGGCAATTTTTCACACAATGATTCTAGACTCTTTGTGTCCCCAGATGCAGTTTTGTGACTAAGTTTTTGAAAACAGGCTATAAACAGAAGGATATGTGTCAGTTCCAGGCTGAAGTCTAAAATGTTGAATGTGTACTTCTCTGAGTTTATTTCTTCTTGTTGCCACCTGAACCCAGATTAATGGTGTCATTACTGTCGATAAGAGGGTTCTATTTCAATACTTTAGAAATGGTTGTGTACATTTGAATAACCTGGTAATAAAATTCAAATATGGTTTGAGTTCTTGGGTAGAGCCCAGAATTCTGCACTTCTAACAAGCTCCTAGATGATGTCAGTGTTGTTAACATATTGATCACATGATGAGTATGATAAGCATGAGGGAGGGCCAAGAAAAGAAGAGAAAGGAACCTCAGTTCATGAATGAAAAACAGGAGATGACTGCCAGGTTAACCTGGTCCATTTTTTAGGGTCTGTCACATCAAAAAGAATGAACCTCCTACAGATTAAACAACTGTACCATTGGTTTTCTCTTTTACAGAAGCGTACTATTACTCTAATATAGTATAATTACTTAATCACATATGACACCACTCTCCTTTTTATGTAACAATACTATAGTGCTAGAAGGGTACTTGGATTTCTATTATTATAAGCCACATACAAAGATGAAATTCCTTCCTGAAAATTTTGCCTATTTTCCACCAATGATAAAGTTTTATTGACATAACAACATACATATTTGGAATTAGAGGCTCACCATAGAAGACACATAAGGAGAAAAGGTTAGAAATTTCCTCCTCCATCAGGAAAGAACTACAGATAAGGGATTTATCTTTCCATATGTAGGACGGATTGGAATCTGTTAATGTCCAGAGATAGGCTTCCTTGTATGGCCTAGCCATTTTCACAAAATAAATGGTACATAAATCAGAAAATGAGTTTACTAATTTTGGGGGAAAATACAATTAGGGAAGAGGCCTAATATGTACAGTATTACTTATATATTGCTGTATAACAAATTACCACAAATAGGAAACACTTCACATATTATCTTACAGTTTCTGTGGGTCAGGCATGTGGGTACAACTCTTCTGTGAAGCACTGGGAGCTTCTGTGGTGTCACAAGGCTGCAATCACGGTGTCAGCCAGAGCTAATATCACATTTCAAGGTTCACTTGGAGAATAATCTGCCGTCAAACGCACATAGTTGTTGGCAGAATTCGGTTCAATGCAAGTTGTTGGACTAATGGGCTCAGTTCTTGCCAGGTGCTAACTAGAGGCTGCTCTGAGTTCTTTGCTATGTGGGTATCCCCACTGGGCAGTTGACAATTTGGAAGTTTGCTTCATCATAGCCAAAATAAGAGAGTTTGTGATCAAAACAGAAATCATAATCTTATGTAACAGTCATAGGAATGACAATCCTTACATTTACGTATTTTTTTGGTTAGTAGGAAAACACATCTCTCATGTACACTCAAGGGAAGGGGATGACACAGGTATGAATACCATGGGAAGCAATAATTTCAAAAATTTTAAAGTCTCTCATGCTCACCCTAGTCCGTATATGACTTTCCATTAGAAGATCTCATAAAACGAAAGTTGCCGTAAGAAGTTTTCTATGCTTAGGATAGAATTATTAATAGATGATATCATAACATTTCATTGATTATTGGGGCCTAGGTAATCAAATTAACTAGGCTAGAGAGTTCATCCACTCTCAGAGCTTTACCCCAAGATTTAATTCTCGTGCTTCATTTTCAGTTTTCTATGTGACTGAACAGTTCCATTATGTAAATTATTTTTGCTACACTTTATTTTATTTTCTTAAGTACAGACTAATTTCCTTAATTATTAATATTAAATAGAACTATTTAACTATTTTATCTGAAAAAAATTTCATGAATCCTAATTTTAATGAGAATGATTTATCATGTTACTAATATATCTGTGTAAGCATAAAAATGTTATAAGTGCAATTATAGCACATATAGAAATGTAAAACTAAAATTTTCAAACATAACTGCAACATTACTACTAATATTAAAATTAGCAATAAAATTTAACATGACTATTAATGTGGTTATGTAAAATTGACACATAGAAATATTACACAGAACTGTAGCAAACAAAATTTTGAGTTTGACACATCAATGTTTGTACCAATTGTCTCTATTAAAAATGATGAAAATCATTATCTTGCATCCAGAATTATTTGATGATATTTTTCTGACTGTTGAGTTTGCAATTGTATATATTCTAGAAAATGACGTTCTTTAAAGTTAATTCATTCCTGTGCATCTCATTGTAAGTGGGCTCTTTTGAAGAGGCTACTGTAGTTAAGGTGTGACCCACCTCATTCAGGATGGGTCTGTATCTTCTTACTGGAGTCCATTATAAATGGGATGAATAAATGCAAAGACAGAGAAAGTCATGGAATCAAGAACCTGAAAACAATGAAACATGGGGAAAAAATGGAGAGACAAGCAGATAGCACCATGTTCCTTGCCATGTGGTAGAGGTCCCAAGGATTGATGGCAGCCAGTTTGTGGAAGAAAGCACCACCTAAAAGAAACCTTAACTTGGGCATTTTTTTTTTTTTCAACCAGAAAACCATAGCTAATAATTGACTGTTGTTAAAAGACAAACCATTTTGTGGTATTTGCTTTTAGAAGTCTTTCGATCTAAAACACTCTTAAAGTCCTTGCCTGCTTACTTATTATATCCCAAAACAGTGTAACAGTGGTATTGTAGCCATATTAGCAACATTCTCTGGCAATGAAATTATTGTCAAATATCACTACATCTAGATATAACTTGGGCATCAGATGACCCAAAATGCGCTTATATATTTTTTTAATATCTTCCAAAAGGAAACACTAATGAAGCATTTTTATAGAAACCAATAGGTCCATTGTTAGGATATGGTGTTTATTCTTCAAATTTAAAAATTCTATCAAGACAACCACGATAATTATTTAATGATTTTCTGCTATTTTTCTAACACTTTTTAAATGACTTGGGAAATACTCCTATATAAAAATAGACAAAATTACTCTATTGAATTTTACATTCTAGTGGGATAGACTAACAAGGAATATTTATGTAAATAAAATAGTATGTTATAAGATGATAAATTATATTCAAAAGAAGGTAAAGAAACATAAGGGGTTCTGGAGATCTATGAGGATGCTGTAATAAATACAGTAATTTGTGGGACCTTAATGTGGGGTGACTTATTGCAGTATCTTAAGGAGATGAAGCTACTGGTCAAAATAATTCCTGAAGGAGTGGTTTAAGCAGAAGAAACAGCTGGAGCAAGATCTTTTAGGTTTAAATCAGCCCAGTATGGTCAAGGGAGAGCAAAAATCCACTGTGGCTGGAGACAAGAGAATAAGGGTAAATGGAAGGATGAATTTGAGAAAGGAAGGCTGCATATAGAGCATAGTCCGAATAAAAACAATCAATTAATTGTGCCAATTAGAGAGATTGAGTAAGATATCAAGAATCCTAATCAGGTGAAAGGTCTGGTTAGATACATAAATTGAGTCTCAGTAACATAGGAATGATATTTGACTTTGATAGTTTATATATAACAGTTGTAATGGAATTGCTTCTCTGGATTTTGATGTTATAAACACATGAGTGTCCAGAATAATCTCATCTTACCTTGTTTAATGGGGGATAAAACCATCCCTGATCATCAAAGTCCTTCCACAAATGTTTATTACTAAAAGAGCTTCATAAGGACAACCACCACACCATGGAGCCTAGAGTGATTACAACTGAAAATGGGAGGATTGCATCCAGCATCCAGGTGGAATCTGAGCCTCCTCTTGACATAAAGGTGCAATGGACACAACCAATCCAGTGTCCACATAGAAGAGGTGGCATTGGATTGGGAAAAGTGGACATAATGGACAAAGGGTATGGGGAAAGGCAGGAAGAGATGAGAGGTGGAGGCGTCTTCGGGACATGGAGCTGCCCTGGATGGTGCTTCAGAGGTAATCACCGGACATTGTAAATCCTCACAGGGCCTACATGATGGAATAGAGGAGAGTATGGGCCATGATGTGAACCAATGTATATGAGGTGCAGAGGTGCCCAAAGATGTACTTACCAAATCCAATGGATGTGTCATGATGATGGGAACGAGTGTTGTTGGGGGGGGGAGAGGGGGGGTGGGGGGGTGGGGTTGAATGGGACCTCACATATATATTTTTAATGTAATATTATTACAAAGTCAATAAAAAATAAAAAAATTAAAAATAAAATAAAATAAAATAAAAGAGCTTCATAAAATACAATGTGAAATGTTTTTTCCACTCTCATCTCTTTCCTATTACCATTTCTCCTTTCCAAATTTCTCCTTTCTCCAATCCACAAAATTCACTTTTCTCTATACAGCAATGATAAAACATATCAAAAGATAGCAAGGCCAAACTTGTGGCAAGTAAAGATGCTTGTTGATACTTTTAAGAAACAAAACAGGAAAAACTTGCCTCAATATAAAGAGGGCTTTCAGTTTGAGAGATTTTCCAGTAACGCATATGGCCTTCAAGTAAATCTTCAAAAATATTTTAAAACATAATTTTAAATTAAAAAATTAAAAAACAGACAAAAAGCCACTTAACAAGTTATGGAAACATTACAACAAAAATATTATGTCCAGGCACTTTACCTATCAAATCCTAAAAACACACTTAATTGTTCCTCCAGGGTTCAGAAAGATACAAAGATGAACACAGATTAGTTAAATGACATAATCAAGGTCTTCTTCCTAATGAAGAAAATTAAGAAGAGAAAAAAATGCTTTATCATATTCATATCTCACAAAACTAAACCCCACTTTTTTATCTTTAGCATTAATAATTAATTTTACCTTCTTTGCTTTTGTGACAATATATTACAATATTGTTAAATATAGTCAGTACATTACATAAGTTATATTTTTTTTCCCAGAAACACCATTCTCAACACCTTGTAGAAGAACAAGCCTGTATTTATACTATTGACGATAATTCTCATCTACCACCCAAATAACTATTATACATTCCCTATATTATTCTCAAGCTGTCCTCCAATTAATATTAACCTCCCTAAAATTCCAAAACTTTATTATCAGGGTTTTAAGTTCCATCGTGGTGTTATTCCCAAGGAGTCATGCTCATGCAAACCTTTCAAAGTGGCATTAGATGGTTTATCCCCAATAATTTAAAATTCAGCCCTCAGATTCTCAGGAAAACAATCTTCATCATTTTCTTTCTCCAAGATTAACTATCTCACACTCCTTCACGGTCAGGCTGTTAATGCCAAAACTCATTAGCTAAAATGTAAATTCAATAAACTGTCGTAAAATATACAAATCTAAAACACAAAATACTACTCCTAGTTATTGGGTAATAAATTTCTATCCAGGGAGGTTTGTCTCTATAGGAATCCCAATTACCATATGAAATTTTTTAGACAATGGTAGAATTTGACTAAAGCACAAAACTTTCCTCCTAACATAGAAGTATACTTGTGAGGCAGACTGTCCTGGATTTTGTAAAGAACAACCAGTGTACTGTGTCCCTGCATAAATATTTTGTCCAATATCTAGTGATAAATTTTGCCTCCTTGACTTACTCTGCTCTGTGATCACATCTCTTATCTTCTTTCTTTGGATGGATTATAATGGTATATTTTATTGTACTCTAAAGTCTTTTTCTTTTTTGCCAACTGTTGCATGTTTCATTATATAATATCCCATCCATGAAAGGTCATTTTTTAGAATATAAATCTCACGATATTATAAAATTGTCATCAATTCAACCCAAAATTGGCGGCAGTGTCCACTGAAAAATTATCAAAAAAAGTCGATAAAACTTAATATTGTGAGTGAATAATGACCAAAATGATGGACAAAATATATTAAAGTACATTGAGAAATATTATGACTTAATTAAACAGGTTTATTTTAAGTAGAATTGTCCTTATTTTAAAAATTATGAGGTTTCTCACTGTAAAATTTCCAGAGGAAGACAAAGGGACATATTTCACACATGAGAAAAAGTGACCAAGTTTCAAAGAATGGCTTATTTATCTGGTGTTTACAGCTCTTTGAGTTATAGGTTTCTGGGAGTGAATATGAGCTAATTTTGAGCTAGAAAATATGATCCAGACTCAATATTTTCAGAGATGAACTGTTAATAAAATGGATAAGTCATGAAACTGGAGGAAATTATTAGACTTGGATAAGAAACATGGAGAAGAAAAACCTAAACCAGAAACGCACGAGGAGTTAAAGTTCTAGATATAACAGGATATGGCTGAGAACTTCAATTCAGGCATAGGAGAGAGGAGATACAAGGCTCCCCATCTTGTAGCACTTGATGTACTGTTATCGTTGTGACTTTGTCTCAAAATTAACTGGGCTTTTGGGCTCTGTACTCACTTTGCCTACTTCGCCTTCAATCCTACTGAGAGAGGATTATATTGTCTATATTTGGATGATCATGTTTTCTTTTCTATATCAATTTTATTAAAACATAGAATATCCAGGTAGAGGCTTCCTTTCTGCTGCTTCAACTCACACTATGTTACACCACAACTTTTTCATGGCATTTTTAATTTCTGCATTTCTCAAAGAGTAAATCAGGGGGTAGAGCAAGGGTGCCCCAATAGTGTAAAACACGGCCACCACCTTGTCCACTGGAGATATGGTTGGAGAGTATGGGTATGTGAATATACAGGGAACTAAAGTTAAGATGACCATGAAAATGTGGGAGGTGCAGGTTGAGAGGGCTTTCTTCCTTCCTTCTGCACTTTGGTTACACAAAGAATATAAGATTAAAATATAAAGATTATGAAACTCCCCTTGCATATGGCTTCACTGCTAAAGACTATATTTATGAAATAGGTATCCATCCAGGCAAATTTCAATAGTGGTTGCATATCACAGAGATAGTGATTGATAACATTACAGCCATGGAAGGCTAATTTCAAAGCCAAGATAATCTGTTCTGAAGAATGGATACAAGATCCCACCCAGGCCTGTTTCTTCACTCTGCTACAGTCATGTATGCTCATGATGGTTGTGTATCGCAGTGGTTTACAAATAGCCACATAGTGATCAACATAGTGCCACATAGTGCCACACAGTGACATGAGGATGAGAATTAAAATCTCCATGCACTCAAAGAAATGAATTGCAAAGATCTGAATCATGTGTTCATCATAGGAGATAATTTTCTTCTTTGTCAGCACATCTACAATCAAACTTGGTGCCATGGTTATGGAGATATAGGTATCAGCAAAGGATACGGAGAAAAGGAAGAAGTACTTGGGGCTCCCAAGTATCTAACTGTATTTGATGGTCATCACAATAAATAAATTTGCCAACAGAGTTGCAAGGTAGAGAAACAAGAAGATCACAAACACTACTTCCTCCTTAAGAACATCCTGCATTAACCCAAGGAGAAGGAATTCATTCACACTACTATTCATGTTCATTGGTATAGATAAAGAATAGATGCAGCTCAGAAATAGTACAACTGTAAAAAAAGAAAAAAAATTTGAGATAGTTGTGATTTGACAAGAGGAGCAAAATTGGACTTTTTATATTTCCAACTTTTCGTTCATGGTAGTCATAATTTTACCTTCAATATAAGTCAAGACAGTGACATGATAGTGAGATACTTAAATATATCACTGGGACTGGCATTGTAAAAGGGATTTATCACGCATGTGAAATCTTCTATTTTGCATATTGAATTTCACTTCTTAATGATCCATCCTGGTGTTACATATATATAACCTGATTCATGTCTTTACACACATATGATTCTCCTTAAACTATTACAGATTTTCTTTATTTTTTCAATTTAAACAAAATTGTAAAAATGTATAGTTGAATTTCCCCAAGGATATTTCTCATTGTTTTAATATATTTCTTATACCTCTAGATGTGTATCTATATAAAGCTATTATCCTGTGTTTTATAGATGCATATTAATTTTCGTCAAATTTGTTAAAACCCTTTTTGCATGTAACTAAAGAAAATAACATAATTATTCCTTTAGGAGTTGTAAATTAACATGCAACCATTTCATACAATCAGTTTACCATTTATTATTATTCAACTTATTTTCAAATTTTCATTTAAAAGTATTTTGAAATGAATCTCTTCTCATTTACATAATTTACCTTATTTTTTAAAAATTTCACCAAAATAAATTCCCATGGGATTAATGAGACAAAAGACATAATCGCATAATAATTAAAAACTTGACAATTAGCCTTTCAATTTGCTTTTATCAGCATTTATTAGAAATATTTTAACTCTATGAATTAATAATATTTCCATAATAAATTTCAAATTTTATAGTAAGCCACAGGATGAAAAATAAATGTGTCTTTTCAAAATTCATAATTTTTAATCACATTCTACAGTGTCACTGCTAGTTACCAACACGGTGCTCCAGAATTTTAGTGCTGTATAGTCGTATATATAAATTGCATTATTTTTTATATTGTTGTTAAAATTAAAAGAATATAATAGAGATTTCTAATAAAATTCGTACTTACATCACCTCCTATCTTTTTTGTATTATTAAAATTATCACATTCAATTTTTTGTACTGATGATAGTACAGTGTATTTGCCTGTTTTTATTTCTAATATTTTGTGTGTTTTGAATTATGCATCTATTTAGTCAGTTATTTTTTATATCATAGATTTGAGCTCTTACCCCTTTGACTTTTTCCATTTTTATACAATCAAATTACCAGGAAACAATTTCCCTTTCCGGGGTGGCTATAGTGTAAAGCTCTTCTCAAGCTTCTTACATTTGGAGTGATGAAAAATCTCTGGTAAAATCAGATTCACAAGATTTACACTTGACTCTGTGAGATTATAGAAAAGTATTTGTTTCCAAATAGGGAGAATCTGAGAGAAATAATTAAATGGACAGAGAAGATGAAAAATGAGAAGAAATGGAATTATTATAGTTTTAAATGTGTGAACTGAAGTTTACAACTAGATTTCTTGGAACTCAGGTATACAATAAGCTTAAAGTGCGTTTACTTGATGAGAATATTTAAAATCAGCAATTCAAATTATCCATTTACGCTAATAAAGCTATATCATCTTTACAAATATGAAGCTAATTTTCCAGTTCAATTAAAAGAAATGGCAGATCAGTTTAGTCACAACAGTTTTTATTATAACTAAAATTGCTACCAAGTTTTTTGATAAATATAAAAGAAAAAATGAATTAATTATAATTCAATATATATTTTACATTGCTAATGGAGGAAAAACAAAAACAGGGTGTCTTTGGTTGTGGAGAGAGGCACACTAAGATAAAAAACTGAGAAAAAGATTGTAAGAAAGGAAGAAGCACACATTATTTCAGGTATATATAGAGATGATATACATTAAAATTACATGGTCATAGTATCAGAAGTTTAAGAGACACATTTGTGGGCAGATAATGGACAGCAATGAAAGCCATGTCATGCAAAACTATTTAGACTTGCTTTAAATAAGCAAAGAGAAGATTTGAGGATATTAAGACAGGAAAGCCACACTTGAACAACTTGGATGCCTTGGCTCAGATCATCACCTCAGACTTTTCTTACTGAATTCAGCCAAGATTTTGGAGCATTTCTGGGCTATCCTATCTCTCTGGTTTTGGGAGCATCCCAGTATTAGAGTGTCATATTCTGTTCTTTAAAATCCTTAAGTTTTACGAGCTGAAATTTTAACCATCTTAAATTATATTTGGCCTTCAAAGTCTGTATCTAGTCTGTCTATTCTTTCCTTCCCAAATAAAATTCTAGTTCTGTCTACATGAACCTAATTAAATATTTTCTAATTTGAACAAGAAAATCATCAATTGCATATATTCTTGTACAAGCGAATTTATTATTTAGACAGGTTTTCATTTTTGTTATTTCATTTAGTGTGCTTGTTTTCCTGTGATATACCTGTGGCCATATGCCTTGTCCTCTATAACATACAAAGTTTGACCTGTGATGCAGACTGCTGCACCTATCATTGAATATACATGCTATAGAAAACATCCAATCTCATCTATCCATATAATTAGCACTAAAAAAAACAATAAAAGAGAATCTGAGGAACAGTATAGATGGAAGCCAACTGACATCTAATGCTCCTATCCTTATCCCAACATCAGTTTAAAGTTCATGGTGGGACAAATATCAAAGCCAATAACTAGATACATAATGAATAACTGTGAAGAGAGGAAAGGGCAGGGAATCAGTAAAGTCAGAGAAGGAGAGAGTAGAGTGATGTGAGCAGACACCAGGCAAGGTAAGAGTCAGGGAATAGGGCACAGAAAAACATGCAGAATGAAGTTGGAAAAGAGTGTTAGTGAGGTCTTCTGTCAGAATTCATCACAGGGTTCTGGTTCTGTCCTCCTGACACTCTGCAATATGACTTACCCCTCAAACAAGGGAAGGCATGTGGTTGAGGGTCATAAACAATGGTCACCACAGGTCTTGAAAGTCTAGGACACAGGTAAGAATTGTAGCTCTGCTTAGACCTTGTCCCAGAAACATGGCACCAAGCTTAATCTCTTCAAATGAGGGGATTCCCAAGAATAGAAACATCTGAAAGGCTGGCCTCAAAACACTGGTGTAGTTACTCTCTTCTTTTGTAAATAAAGAGCTGTGAAAGCTTTGCAGCACTGCAATCCTTCGTTCTGGAAAATACTCTCCAAGAGAACCATCTTTTTTTTTTTTTTAGATGAAGGGACATATTACATGACAAAAAGTGGCCACGTTTTAATTAGGGGCCTATTTATCTGATATCTATGGGTATTTGAGCTCATAGGTTTCTAGGAGTGACTTGGAGATGAATTTGAGTTAGAAGATATGACCCAGATTCAATATTGTCAAAAATGAATTGTTAACAAAATATATCAGTCATCAATCGGAGAAATTATTAGACTTGGTAAGAAACATGGAGAGATAAAATCTAAACCAGAAATCCACAAAGAGAGAAGTAAAGCTATAGATATAATAGGATCTGGCTGAGAACTTCAATTCAGAGCAGAGGAAAGAGAAGGTTTGGGCTCACAATCTTTTAGCACTTGATGTACTGTTATCTTTCTAACTTTATCCCAAAATTAACTGGGTTTCTGTGCTCTGTACTCAATTTGTCTACTTGACAATCCTACTGAGAGAGGATTTTGTTGTCTACATCATGATGAGCATGTTTTCTCTTCTTCACTAATAAATTTTATTAAAACACAGAATATGCAAGTGGAGGCTTCCTTTCTGCTGCAACTACTCATATTTATTTGCACCACAACTTTTTCATGGCATTTTTAATTTCTGCATTTCTCAAGGTGTAAATCAGAGGGTTGAGCAAGGGTGTTCCAATAGTGAAAAGTATGGCCACCATCTTGTCCACTGGAAATATGGTTACAGGGCGAGTGTATGTGAATATACAAGGAACGAAAGTTAAGATGACAACGATAATGTGGGAGGTACAGGTCGAGAGGGCTTTCTTCCTTCCTTCTGCACTCTGGTTACTCAGAGAATGTAAGATTAAAACATAAGAGATGATCAAGATAATGAAACTAACCATGCATATGGCCCCACTGTTAAAGACTATGAGTATATTTATGAAATAAGTATCCATGCAGGCAAGTTTCAACAGTGGTTGCATATCACAGAGATAGTGATCTATAACATTAGGGCCACAGAAGGGTAATTTCAAAGCCAAGATAATCTGTGCTGAAGAATGGATACACGATCCCACCCAGGCTAGTTTCACCAGTGTACTACAGACATGTATGCTCATGATGGTTGTGTATCGCAGTGGTTTACAAATAGCCACATAGCGATCAAAGGACATGAGGATGAGAACTAAAATCTCCATGTAGCCAAAGAAGTGAATTGCAAAGATCTGGACCATGCATTCACTATAAGAGATAATTTTCTTCTCTGTCAGTGCATCTATAATCAATCTGGGTACTGTAGATGTGGAGAGACAGGTATCAGCAAAGGATAAGTAGAAAAGGAAGAAGTACATGGGGCTCCAAAGAATCCAACTATATCTGATGGTCATCACAATAAGTAAATTTGCCAACAGAGTTGCAAGGTAGAAAAACAAGAAGATTGCAAACACTACTTCTGCCTTAAGAATATCTTGAGTTAACCCAAGCAGAATGAATTGGTTCACACTGCTATACATGTGTATGGTTAGAGTAGATAAAGAAAAGTTGCAGCTAAGAAGTAGTTCATCTGCAAAATAAAAATAAAAATAAAATTAATGAATGAATTAATTAATTAATTTAGATGTGATTTGACAAGAACAGCATACTTGGACTCTTTATATCTCCAACTTTTGGCTCATGTTAGTCATCATTTTACCTTCACTATAAGTAAGGATAGTGATTATGAAGGATGGCATCATAAAGTGAAATTACCATGCATGTGAAATCTCTATTTTGCATGATATTGAGTTCCTCTTCTTACTGATCCATCCCGGTGTTCCACTTCTTACATCTCTATAACGTTAATTTTGTATTTACTCTCATATGATTGCCCTTAATGTACCTGCTACAGGTTTTGTTTCCTTTCAGTATTTTTTCTATTTAAACAAAATTGTAAAAATGAATAGTTGAATTTCCCCAAACAGAATTTCCCTTTGTTTAAATCTATTTCTGATGGCGGACTTGGCCCAGTGGTTAGGGCATCCATCTACCACATGGGAGGTCCGCCGTTCAAACCTCAGGCCTCCTTGACCCATGTGGAGCTGGTCCATGTACAGTGCTGATGCGCACAAGGAGTGCCCTCCCATGCAGGGGTGTCCTCCGCGTAGGGGAGCCCCATGCACAAGGAGTGCGCCCCGTAAGGAGAGCCGCCAGGGCGAAAGAAAGTGCAGCCTGCCCAGGAATGGTGCCACACAAACGGAGAGCTGACACAACAAGATAACGCAACAAAAAGAAACACAAATTCCTGTGCCGCTGACAACAGAAAAGAAGATGCAGCAAATAGATACAGAAGAGACAACGGGGGGGGGGGGGGGGGGATAAATAAATAAATAAATAAATCTTTTTAAAAAAATCTATTTCTTTTATATATAGATGCATATCTAAAAAAGTGCAACAATCTTTTATTTTATCTATACAAATTAATTTTCATTTTATCTGCTAAAACCCTTTTTGCATGTAACTACAGAAAATCATAGCCCAATTATTGTACAGTTGTAAATTAACTTGCAACCATTTTATTATTATTCATTTAACATGTTTTAAATTTTCACTTATATTTTGAAATGAATTTCTCATTTACATGACTTACATTATTTTTTAAAATTTCATCGAAATAAATTTTCATGAGATTACTGAGATAAAAGATATGAAAAATTGCATAGTAATGAAAAATTGACAATAAGCCTTCCAATTTGCTTTTATCAATATTATATTAGAAATATTTTAGTTATATGAAATAACATATTACCATAAAAATATCAAGTTTTACAGTAAGCCACAGGATGAAAAATAAATGTGTCCTTTACCGTTTTTAATTTCTTAATCACATTCTTCATTGCTACTGCTAGTTGCCAATATGGTGTTCCAGAATTCTAGTCTCATAAAGATAAATTTATAAATTTCATTATTATTGCTAATTGTTGATAAAATTATGAGACTATAGTAGAGATTTCCAATAAAATTCAAACTTGCAACATTATCTTCTTTCTTTTTTGTATAACTAAAATTGCCATATTCAAATTTGGTATATTTGCTTGTATTTATTTCTGTTATTTTGTCTGTTTTGAATTATGCATGTATTTTGTCAGTTAATTTTTCTATTATATTTGTGAACTCTTACCCCTCCTGATTTTTTCCATTTTTATACAATAAAATTTCCAAGAAAAAATTTCTCTTTGATGGTTAGGTTACAATTAAGGAGGTTAAAAGCTTCATTCTTTCCTGTATGCATTCTAGTTTTAACATTAATGTTACGTGATCTGGAAGATATTTTAACATAAGTTTTGGCATACTGTCCCTTGTTAACTAACCTCCAATCTATCAATGAATCCATAACACCATCAACTCAGTTTTCATGTGTATACTAAGAATCTAATCACATGTGTAGTAGCTATAGAGCAAAGCTGTTCTCAACTTGCTTACAGTTGAATTGGAGGGATGAATAAACCTTTAATAAAGTCAGTAATTGCACAATTCTTACACTTGGTTATTAATTGTTTTCCAAAAGCGAGATTCTGAGAGAAAGAATTGAATGCACTGAGAAGAATGAAAAATGAGACAAAGAGGAATTACTATGATTTTAAAAGTGTGAATTGAAGCTAACAACTAGATTTCTTGGAACTCAGGTACACAATAAGCTTAAAGTGTGTTTTCCTGATCAGAATATTTAAAAATCAGTAACTCAAATTGTCCATTTGCTCTAATAAAGCTACATAAATATGAAGATTATTTTCCATCTGATCTAAAAGTAATGGTACAACAACCTCCTCCATCTCATGAGACATTCATTGCATTTGGTGACTACATCCCTGAGCACCACTGCACCTCATGGTCAATGGTCCACATGGGGGGAGGAGTGGGGTTAGGGGGGTGGGGGGTATATGGGGACCCCATATTTTTGGAATGTAACATTAAAAAATCAAAGACAAAAAAAATTTTTATAAAAGCAAAACCAAAATAACAAAAAAATAAATAAATAAAAGTCATGGTAGATCATATTAATCACGCCAGTTTTTATTATAACTAAAATCTTTATCAATTATTTTTTGATAAATACAAAAGAATATTAATTAATTATAACTTAATTCCAATATATATTTTACATTGATAATGGAGGAAAAGCATAAACAGTGTGCCCAAGGCTTTGGAGAGAGGTACACTGAGGTAAGAAAAGTGAGGAAAATGAAGGAAGAAGCATTATTTCAGTTAAACATAGAGTTGATCTCCATTAAAATTACATGATCATTATATCAGAATTTTAAGAGATAAATTTGTGGACAGATAATGGACAGCCATGAAAGCTATGTCATGCACAACTATTTAGACTTGTTTTAAATAAGCAAAGGGAAGATTTAAGGGTATGAAGATAGGAAAGCAGCATTTGAACAACTTGGATGCTTTAGCTCAGACCATCACCTTAGATTTTATTACTGAATTCAGCCATGATTTATGAACTTTCCTGGACTATTCTATCTCTCCAATTTTGGAGGTATTGGAGTTTTAGAGAGTACCATTTTCTCTTCTTTAAAATCCTGAAGTTTTACGAGTTGAATTTTTAACCATTTTAAATTATATCTGGTTCCCAGAGTCTGTGTGTAGTCTCAGTCTATTCTTCTCTTCCCAAATAAAATTTTAATTCTATCTACTGTGAGCCTAATTAAATGCTTCTGATTTGAACAAGAAAATCTTCAATTATATATATTCTTGTACATGTGGATTTGTCATTTAGATAGCACTTCACTTTTGTTATTTCATTTAGTATGCTTGTTTTCCTGTGATGTACCTGTGGCTATATGCCTTGTCCTCTATCATATACAAAGTTTGACCTGTGATACAGGCAGTTGCACTTAATGCAGTTAGGCTAGAACTAGGAGGGAAGGTCACTTGCTTGCCACTCCATCTAGCACTGAACCTACCTGTTATAGAAAACATCAAATCTCATTCATCCAAGTAATTTGTACCAAAAAAATGAGAATTAGAAGGTCAGCATAGTAAGCCAAGCGACATCTAATGTTCCTATCATTATCCCAATATCAATTTAGGTAAACTTCATGGTGGGACAAATATCAAATATAATGAGTAATTGTGAAGGGACAAAGGGCAGAGAATCAGTGAAGTCAGAGAACATGTCAGCAGACATGAGGCAAGGCAAGATTCAGGGAATAGGACACAGAATAACATACAGAGGGAAGGTGGAAAAGAGTGTCAGCGAGGGTCTTTTACAAAATAATTCATTGCAGGGTTCTGATTCTTTCCTCCTGACACTGTACTATCGCTTTCCATCCAAACAAAAGAAGGCATCTGGTTGTGGGTCATGAAAAATGCCACCATGGGTCTTGAAAACCCAGAACAACAGAAAAGAATTATAGCTTTGTTTAGATCCTGTCTCTGAAACACTGCCACCAACCTTGAACTCTTCAAATAAGGGGACTCCCAAGAATAGAAACATCCAAAGACAGGCCTCAAAATGCTGCTGTAATTACTCTTCCCTTCTGTGAATAAAGAGGCTTTTAAAAAGCTTTGTAGCACTGCAATCCTTCATTTTGGAAACAATATCAGATGAATCATTTGTTTTTTGACGCAAACTGATTAAGGAGTCCATCAGATAAGTCCTCTGGAAACAATGTGAAGAAAATATTTCAAATTGACTGAAAAACTTACCTCTAAGAGTAAATAAATGCCTTCCAATAAAGTGCGTTTCACAGTTGAAACAGTTTACGTAGAAGTTGAATCTTGTGAAGTCTAGATAAATCATATGAACTAAAACACGCTGAGATTGATTTAGGCTTTGTATCACATATGTTTAAGAGGAATGGGAAGAACAGGGAGAGAAGAGACATTTGCTGTTGTCCAGTCTCACAAGGTTCTTTCTGAAGCATTAGGTTAGACATCATGCTAGGCTCTATGGAATGGGAGAGGCTGCTGTACAAAACAGAGGAAATGTCTCAATACAGTCCTGATAACCCTTTCATGGAAGAAAGTATGCCATCTGAGAGGCAAATTCCTCAGAGGCCAGCTCTTTTTCCAGTTTGTCCTTTTAATAAATACGAGTTAAAGGTTTCTCTTTTTACTGAACTGGCTATTTATACTAATTTCCACAAAAATTTGCAGTGCCAAAGAAAGCTTTCAGACTCTACAGTGCCAAGGAAATCTATACTCCCCACCCAGTCCCAATGAACTACTCACACAGCAAGTCAGAGGACAAAAGAAATCTACAGGAACAATTATTTAAACTGAATCTAACTCTGAATTGTGGGTGCAGATAGACCATTCCTTTTTCTTTATGATTTGCCATCTCTTCTAGAATTAGGGTTGCTTTTGAAACCATGTAAATGTGGATATAGATGAAATGTTTGGAGTAGATGTGAAACGTGACCCTATAACTTACCAGCTATGAATAATCAATTTTCTTAAACTTAATTTCAATTTCATCTTTTGTAAAATGTAACTAGCAATAATATATTTATTGTAACACAATTAATAATCAATTCTACCATTTCTAATCCCATCTATGCTCTTTAAATAATGTAGAAAGAAAAGACCTGAATTCTTTTCTTCAAAGGTAAAAGATATATCAAATATTTTTTGTAATTTTATTTCACATATATGTCTGAGAGCATATGTTATTCTACTGGCAGTGTAAAAATTTAGATTTTTGCTTTTGAGTGCAGAGCTACAACCAACTAAATATTGAACAGATTACATTACGCAATTAATTTCTTATCTAGAAAGATAATTATCTAGAACTCTGAACCAAGATTTACCTGCTTAGCAATCCATACAAGGTAGGTACCTTCAATGAGGATAAAGGGAATGGTTGGGGTGAGAGTGTTAGAGAGCAGTTAGAGAAAAAGCAGAGATAGCAGAAGGACATGAATACATTGTACCATTCCTTCCACTTTTACTGAAGGGACTACTGACAACCAACAGACCAAAAAGTCACATGGTAACTCCTTGGAGAAAATTACATAACAAGAAAATGCCTTTTATTTTAAATATGGAATGCAAGAGTATTGGGAAGCCTATTATTAAGTCTCTTAATTTTTGTGAGCTCAGGTTTCCCATCAATTAAATGGGAATAAAAAGGCTTAAGTTTAAAATGTTTCTATAATGACTTAAAAATATGACATATAAAAAGAAAGAATTCTTGTCTCAAGAAAGTGTAGAAAAATTTTTCTATGCTTTGTTTAATCCTTCATAACTATGTGCATTTGAGGCAAAGAGAAGGATTATAACTTAACCAAGGTCACACAATTAAATAGTAGCTGATCTGAGTTTATAATCCAACCAAGATCATTGAACTCTCCATGTTCCAGATGCTGAATGAGTGATTCCTTGAGTTGCTTTAAGCACTGAGTTGTGGTTTTATTAAATGCAGGTAACTGTGGTCATTCCATCATGGGAACTCTGGAAATGGGAAGGTATGATAAACTGATGTTTGTACTATTTCGGGTTTTGTCAATGTCTTTCTTACATCCAACTTTAGGATGAACCCATGCCCTATATTAGTCTCCATCCACGTAAATTTTTACCTTACTAAAATGAGGTTTTCAATGAATGTTCATAAATTATGGCCAGATCGAAACAGGTAAGGTGGTTAGTGGCATGTGTATATAAATGTTAATGGACAGAAATATATGCTAACCACTACACAATGGAAGATTCAGGTGAGGAGAGCTTTGGTCTACATACTACACTGCTGTTTCTTAAAGAATATTGAAACAAATTTATAAAGCACACCAAGCATATAGTCCCATTATTGCACACATCTAGTAAATTTATCACACATATGTCTGTGCAGGCATGTTTGTACAAGGGCTGCAAGTCATAGAAATAGAAAGTCAAACCCAGAGATAGCTCTACTGAAGAATGGATACATGATCTCACAGAAGCCAGAATCACCAAAACACGACAGACACTCAACATTTGATGGTCATGAATTTCAGGGGCTTACAGATGGCTATCTAAAAGCCATAAGTGTGAACACAAAGACTTCCATGGACCCAAAAAAATGGGCAACAAAAACCTGAGTCATATGCTTGTGAGCTGATATGCCTGAAATAAGAACAAGGCCTAGAGCAGCATTGTGCCTGGGAATTTCCTCCTGACAGCCTTCATGTTGCTCGGATGTGGCCGGTCTCGAAGCCAGACTCAGCATGTGGATGCCGTGCCTTCCCCCCAGCATGGGACATGACACCCGGGGATGAGCCTCCCTGGTGCCGAGGGATCACTATCAACTACCGACTGATGATGCGACTGGAAAATGACCTGGAAAGGAAGGTTCAATGTGGATCAGCAGAGTATCCCTGTCTACATGGAATAACATGACTTTAAAATGCTGTCTGACCTAGTGCAAGGGGGAAGTGGAGGGGAGAGTGAGTTTGTATGGCTGCGAGTCTCTAAAAAAAGGGGGTCTGGAGGCTGTCAGAGGGGTTGCCCTTATGCACAACTGAGCGAAGTCTAGGAGACGGATAGAGTAGATACAACCCCCAGGTGTTGGTTCCTTTGAGGGCTAAAGAGATCCATGGGTGTTATGCACATGGCAAATGGGGTTAACTGACATGTCAGATGGCCCCTCTTTGGAGCTGGTGTTTATGTGTGGTGAATCTGGACTCAGGCGGGATCTCTCTTCATAAGACTTTCATGCTACTGTCCTGGAGTTGTGGTTGGTGTTGGGGTTTAAGATATATTTAGGGGATCTGAATCTCTGGACTGACAGTGTGGTGGCTGGGCCCTGAGCCTCAACAGACTCCAGCACCTACGATCTGGTTTGTTGGACTCATCTCACTCAGCTGGGATGGAGTTGAAGAGGGATGGCCGCCGCACCATGGAGCCTAGAGTGCCTACAACTGAAAGCGGGAGGATTACATCCAGTATCCATTTGGAATCTGGACCTCCTCTTGACATAGAGGTGCAATGGACACAGCCAATCCAATGTCCACAGAGAAGAGGTGGTATTGGGGTGGGAAGGGTGGACATGGTGGCTGATGGGTGTGGGGAGTGGCAGGAGGAGACGGGATGTGGGGGCATCGTTGGGACTTGGGGCTGCCCTGGATGGTGCTTCAGGGGCAGTCACTGGACGTTGTGGATCCTCACAGGGCCCACTGGATGGAGTGGGGGAGGGTGTGGGTCAAGGTGTGGACCGTTGACCGTGGGGTGCGGAGGTGCCCGGGGATGTGCTTGCCGGGTGCGGTGGATGTGTCGTGATGATGGGAATGAGTGTTGCTGTGGGGGGGGGGGGGGGGGAGTGGTGGGGTGGGGGTGGTAGGGTTGAATGGGTCCTCATATATTTTTTTTAATGTAATATTTTTACAGAATCAATAATAAAAAAAATAAATAAATAAAAAAGAATTTACAATGCCTAAATAAATCCTGCTTTTCAAAGCAAATGCTTCAAAAAAAAAACAAAAACCTGAGTCATGCAATTATTGTAGGAAATGGTATTCTTCTGAGTGAGGAAATCTGCAATCAGCCTGCCAATCACATTTGTAGAGAAGCAGGCATCAGCAAAGGACAGGTAGAATAGAAAGACTGTATGGGACTCTCATGGGTTAGCCTTTCCTTAATAGTCATTGCAATGAAAACATTCCCCAAGACAGTCGCTAGGTAAAGCATTAGGAAGATTCTAAAGATTGCTTCTGCTTCCCAGTATCTTCTGTCAACCTCATAAAAATCAATTTATGTATACTCTTGTTTATTGACATGGCACCTCTAGGTAGAATGTGATTGCCATCAGTTTAATTGGCAGTGAGAAGAAAAGAAGGGACCTCACGGGATGATCAGTGGACTGAATTCTAAATTCTTTGGTTCTGCTCTATATTCTTGTTACTTTAAACTGCCTTTGGTCCATACCAGAACCTTTTGGGAATCTTTGTAAATCTGCAGCTGCCCACTTCTCTCCTAGATTTATCTATTGATTAGGAAACTCTTTGCATTAGACCAAAGTATTTCTATTTTGGAAAAAAAGAAAATATATTTGAGAAACAGTTTATCCTACCAAGATTGAGAAATTCAGGGCTTGTTCTGAGTCCTTGACCAAGTGACTTAATTGCATTGAAACATGGCTTTAATATGAAAAATTGAGTACATATACCCACCCTACATCATCATTAGTTGTCATAAGAATTAAAAAAAATATTTTTACTCTCACAGTACAGACATATACACATGTATTCAATTCATTTGTTATAAAATCTGAAAAAGCTTATTCCAATATAAATAAGGACTAACATTGTCAAATAAGCCCTTCTGAAGAAATTATGCTTATTTACCAGTTTCATTGCTGTTCATGACAAATAAACAAAAAACAACAAGAGATAAATAAAATTGCTGTGTAACACTTAGAGGAATGCATAATGGTAAGTAGCTATCTTTACCTACTCCAGAATTTATTCCATTGTTCAGTTTAAAAATAGAGTGTTGTGCTTTTCTGTCTATGAATTGAAGCAGGTACAAAATGTGTAATTTCCAATGTCATATTTTATTCATATATGTCCTGCTATACCCTGAATTACCTAGGGGATTTCTTCTCATTTAATTTTTTTATTAGAGAAGTTTTGAACTTACAAACACAGGATTCATTACACCACCGCACCACCAACACTTTGTATTAGTGTGAAATGTCTGTTGCTATAGAAGATAGCACTTTTAAATAAATTGTACTATTTTTTTTAAAATAATTACCTTTGTTACATTTAAAGGTTATTAAAATAATTCTATCATCCATTATTTACATCGGATGAATTTTTCCCATATAGCACCCTATTATTCCCACTTTGTATTAGTATTATATATATGCTATAACTCATGAAAGAATATTCTTACACATGTACTATTAACTATAGTCCATCATGTACAAGAGGATTTACTGTGATGTACAGTCTTAATTTTTATCTTTTAATTTTATTGTAGTGATATATGCATCCTAAAGTTTTCTCTTTTCATCACATTCACCTATACATTTCAGTGCTGTTGATTACACTTATGGTAAAATGCTTCCATTGCCACTATCCATTTCTAAACCATTACTATCAGCCTAAATAGAAATCCTGTACAAGTTAAGCTTCAACTCTCCATTATCTCACCCCATTCTATATCTTAGTAACTTATATTCTAGATTCTAACTTTATGTGTTTGCTTCTTATAATTAGATCGTAACAGTGAAACAGTGAACCATACAATATTTGTTCCTTTTTCCCCTGGCTTATTTCATTCAACATAATGTCTCAATGTTCATCCACATTGTCACATGTAACAGGGCTTCATTCTTTTTCACAGCTGAACAATATTCTATCATGTATATAATACATATGTATATGTGTACATATACCACACTTTGTTTATCCATTCATTGGATGATGCATACTTTGGTTGCTTTCATCTTTTGGTAATTGTGAATAATGCTGCTGTGAATACTGGTGTAAAAATATCTACTCAAGTCCCTGCTATCAATAATAGGATTGTCAAATGATATGGTAATTCTACCCTTAGCTTCAAGAGGAACTGCCAAACTGTCTTCCACAGCAGTTTCACCAATTTACATTACCACTAGCAATGAACAATTTCTCCCATTCCTCCATATCCTCTCCTACCTTTACCAATTAAAGCTTTTTAAATTTTAATGATGGTCATTCTAGAAAGACTGAAATGATATTTATTCTTAATATATGATTTGAAAAAAAATATAGTGCAGCATAAAATGATGTTTTTTTCTATTTTACATATTTGTTCATGTATATGTATAGTTTACATTACTTAATAATCATATACATCATATTTTGTATTTTGATAGTCAATTAGAATTATTATATCAGCACTCAATAAAATATAATTTCTATTTTAAGTTTTAAATTTCATGCTGTACAAAAGCATTATTTTTTATGAAGCATCTATTGAACCATTTTTCATTTATACATTTGTTTTGTCTACATTTTCACTGCCGTAAATAACAATTCTGTAGACAACTTTACAATAATTTTCAGAATGCAATATTGTATCTTCAAGTGCAAGATTTCATTATTATGAATAATAAGGTATACATTTACTTTTCTATATTGTCAGAACTTTTATCTGAATTTTATTGTTGAATAATTAGTGATTATGATAAAATATTCAAGATAAGAAGAACAACAGTGAGAGAAGTAAAATATAAAATATTTCTCCCATTTATTGAAACAATGATCCTTCTCTCCAGACATAGCGCTTTTATTTTTTGATATCCTTCCATATTTGCATATGTTTATCTGTATGTCTTCTGTCTTCTTTTATGTTAGTAAGGCCAATATTTCAATTTTGGTGATTGTGCAGATAAAAATGATACACATATGGATAATATACTTCCTTGTGGTATTTCTTAATATCTCACTTTGTTAACAAGACTACAATTATATATTTGTCATTTTCATTAAACATGTATTAACAACAAAATTTAAATTTCATGCATTTTTTCTGAAGATATACCCTTCAGAGAATCGTTCATCTTTTGTCTGTTCATCTTTTTGAATCTTATTATTTTACCTAGGATGAGCATTAATCTAACAAAAAGCAAATCTTAATTAAAGTTCAGTCACTGGAGCCAGTTCTGGGTTCAGATCTGGAGTTCACTATTTACTAGCTGTGATCTTGTTTAATAGACACAATCATGGGTACTATGTAAATAATTTTTTTTTTAAATTCTGTTTACTACTAAACACAATATAAACCTTAGCCTCTGTTTTTACCACTATTATTACTTGTTTATTTCTATGTGTATTTTAAATTTCTTTTTTTCTATAAATTTTTTTTTGATTTTATATTGTCCAATAAGGCACTTTTCTCTTTTTAATTTTTAATCTTTTGATAAAAAATAAAAAATATCTTATTTATAATGTCATCATATACATATATAATCATTTTTCTCTCAAATATTGAATCAAACTAACCTTGTTATTATTACGAAGAATAGGGAAAATACCCACCTGCTGTTCACATCTTCACATAGGTTTTATGAAAATTAAATATGTAAGGGCACCATCCATGTGAGAAGTAGTAGAAAAACAATCTGCAGAGAGGAATAAAAATTCTTAATGTACAGATGGTCAGTGAAGAGTTCACAATTCTCTAAGAGATGAGCTACAACATTACCTGGAGAATATCTTGCTCCAAAGCAGGTTCTCTGAGATGCAAACATCCAAAAACTTCATTTTGCTAAGTTGTGAGCACAGTGATCAAACCCTAAATTGGTTGATATCTTTGTGCTTTTTTATTCATCTGAATAGAGAAATTTTAAAGAAATCATCCTCTAAGGGTTGCTACATAAATAAACATATGACATAAAATATACATTAGATGCAGGTACCCTATACTTGCAATAAGAAAAGTTACTTGTTTCCAAAACGTTCTATCAAATTTTGAAAAACGATTCATCATTCTTATAAAACCCACACTTGGATTGAAACATTAAGTTCCTGGCTGAGTAGTTGAAAATACATCAGCACTGAGAATGATACCAATTATCTTATGATGAGCAGAGACTTCAATGGACAGTTGTAAACAACTTTAATTTTAAAAAAAGACATAAATGTAAAAAAAAGCTTAATAGCCTAAATACAAAGCATCATGTTGAGAGGAAAGTAAATAAAATAGGTCCCTGCTTCTGAAAAGTTTGGGATACAGAGATCTGAAAAGCAGAGAGATGAGGGCATTTGGATGAGAAAACCCTAAGAAAATACAGTGTTAACTTAATATCCTCCCCTAATCCTATTATTAGCATTTGCTTTAGTATAGTATATTTGTGACTACTGGTTAATGAAAATTATTTTAATTGTGCTAGTAAATATAGTCCACGGTTTTTAATAGATTAGTCACTCTCTTTCTTAGTAAAGGATCAGAAATGTTGCCTCCAAATCTCCACTGGGATACATGAAAATGTTAGAAATCCAAACTTGGACTATGGTCTAAGATGTCTCTCAATCTTGGTCAAATTAGGTTATATCTACACTTCAGTATCACTATTTTAAAAAACAGGGGTCTCATGAAATTAATCTTTCCTCTGCTTAACAGTAGTATTTTTTGTATTCCTTACTTAAAATTCCATAACTTATTTCACACAGTTTTTAGTAGTCATTGAACTTTAAATGTCTCATAATTTTAGTGGAAGAAAAATAGTATGTTGTGTGATATACTTATGTAAGTTTTCTTTGTGAGAAATATTAAGTCATACATACAAGAAATTCACAAACTTCATCAATTCCAATATCACACAACACAACATCTGGAATTCATTAAGTGGATCATTACAGGTATTTATTGAGAAGCCCAAATTCAGCGATTTCCTCTTCTCATTCATTTGTTCCTTCTTCACTCTGTTTTTAACCATCATGCTGTGTCTTGTAAAGAAAACATAGGTATTTGAAAAACATGATGAGACATAAATATAATAAGTTGGTTACTTGGGTTTTAAATTTTAATAGTTGAGATACTCAACTTGGGTTTCAAGAACTCTATCCCTGCACTATCATTTTTTCCACTTTTCCTCCTGAAACTTCTATTAATGCAGATGTAACTCATCAATACAACCAGACAGACTCATTCCCTGATATTTTCACATTTCACAGCAGCTGAAACCCTTCTCCTCTGTTAAAAAAAAAAAATACCACTCTAGTTCTCCTTGGGAAGATAGAACCCAGTGAAAAAAGTGTCTCCTCAGAGAAACTCCCAATAGCTCCCAGTCGAGTAATTCTCTTTCTAGCAGCATTCCACTGTTCAGTTACAAATGCACACATTCAAACACTCACATACACACACATTTAATTTCATGATGTAATCCTGAATTATAACCTTCTCTCATTTCTGCTTTAATATCTTTCTGTTCACTTGATGAGAGCGTACAATATATCTTGAAGTCAGCAAGACAAGTTAGAGTTGCTCAGTTTTGTGCACTTAGTGCCAAGCCAGGATGGAGAATTTGCAAGAGAGCAGTCAGAAACGTTTAAGGATCAGAACCCAGAACTTCAGGCTCCATGACAATCTCCTGCTACTATCTACCCAACACAGACTTGGAAAGCCCCAAACCAACAACATAAGAATTGGTGCAAACAAACAGGGAATGGACAAGTGTTGGAGAAAAATAAACTTTTCTCAGAAGAAAACTATGTGTGTATACACACACACACATATAAATATCTTTGCAGCACTATACTTAAAATCTAGGCATGGGTTTATTGGTGTCCAAAATCTCATGCATCCTTCATGTTTCATTATTTAGAATGGAAATGGGACTATTCAGAGCTGTAGGGGATTAAAAGAAAAACTTAAGACAATTCTCATTAAAAAACAAACCAAAAAAACCAAGCAGTCCATTTTTATAAACATTTATTTAATTTCTATAAATTCTAGGAACTCACAGTAACCATGGGTTAGCTACTGAGAGTTATGAAATAGAAGAATACATTAGAATGTAAATTCTGAACAGGGATTGTATTTTTTTAGACTACCTAAAATGATCCTTGAAACATAAGGAATCAATAAATATTTGACAAATTAAGTCAAATTTTGAATAAAAGTGCCTCTAATTGTGTCCCTGGTTCTGGGTGCCTGTGTCAGAAACATAGATATCCATGAAAATGCATACCTTTCTTCAGCAGTATAACAGAGAATTACATGGGTTAATGGCCTTCAAATTCCATGTTCTGATATTTGATGGTCAATGCAAAACCATATCCTCAATGGAATAAAATATTCAAAGCACACTTGGTAGAGAGTTTTAGCAGCCTCTCACATTTGCAACTACCACAGGAACATCCACAGATAATGTTTTATTGAAAATTCTGCAGCCCCCTTGGAATTTGGTGCAGTTTTGTGACTAAGTTCTTATCAATTGGCTGTAGGCAGTGGGATGTGTGTAATTTACAGGCTTAAATCTAAAATATTGTACATGTACTCCCCCAATTTTATTTCTTCTTTTTGCCACCTAAAACCTGGCTATTAGTGTCATAACTGTAGACAACAAGGCCCCAAGGGAATACATTACAAATGGTGGTAAAATTACAATAGTTTGGTGTTAAAATTCAAATTATATTCATTAGTTCTGAGGTAGAGCCCAGAATTCTTTGTTTTCTTACAAACTCTCAGGTGGTGCTCATAATATTAGCACATGGTATTAAAACATTTTCAGTCAATATGGACCATGTAAATGAGTCTGTCACATCAAAAAGAATAAAAACATCCTATATATTAACAAGTTTATCATTGAGTCTCTTTTATAGAAGCCTACTATTACTCTAAAAATAATACATAATTCAAACACACATGACATTATCCTTTCCTGTATACAATAATACTCTTCATTGGTGAGTACTTGAATTTCTATTCTTATATAACACATACTAAATTAATTTCCTTCCTGAATATTTTGCATATTTTCCAATAATGATATAGTTTCAAACTGACAATAATGTTAAGACACTGCTCTAATTCTCTCAAAAGAGAGGCCTTCCAAATCCCCTTACTTAACAAAACATCTGCTTAGCATTCCTGATTCCCATATATTACTTTACTTTCCTTTTTAATACAATTTATCACCTCCTACCATGCCTATTAATTTACATATATATTTCCTTTTTCCAGGCTGTCCTCACTAGAATGTAAAATCCAACAAAGCATGTATCTTTGTCTAATTTATACAGGAATATATCCAAGTCATTTGTAGAGTTATGGTATCATAGCAGAAACTCATTAATTTGTGGTGGTTGTCATGACTAAGTGCTCAAAGTTTGAAGAATAAACCACAGATACTAACACTGGCATGTTGGGTTTTTTTTTAATTCATTTTTTTTTTAATATTACATTCAAAAAATACGAGGTCCCATTCAACCCCACCGCCCCCACCCCCACTCCCCCCACAGCAACACTCTCTCCCATCATCATGACACATCCATTGCACCTGGTAAGTACATCTCTGGGCATCGCTGCACCCCATAGTCAATGGTCCACATCATAGCCCACACTCTCCCACGTTCCATCCAGTGGGCCCTGGGGTGATGGCATGTTGGTTTTTATAGGAATGCTTAATTAGTGTTTATATTTGATAAGTGTAAAAACACACTTAGGCACATTCTGAGTCATTTGATATCTAACTGACATCAGATATAACCATCTAATTTCACTGTCAAAAATGATTGCTACTAAGTTTGCACCAACTACTACTAGATATATTGGGAGTTTAAGTAAGCACACATGAACACGGTGAGGAAAGTGTTTCAATAAAGTGGATGATAAATGACTGTGGGGTCAAAAACAGTGTTTCACAGTAGTTTCATTTGAAAAAATTATTACTAACATTGTTGTGCCAAACTCAAAATTACCTTTGGTACATCTTCGTATAATATCCATATGTGTTAATTTAATTATAACATAATCTGGTCACTGGATAATAACGTCCTCTCCAAGGAGGGATGTCTCTATTAAAAAAAAACACTTGCCCTATGAAGTTTCCTACATAAAAAGAGAATTTGACTAAGCATTATTTATTGTGGCATTAAGTAGCCATAACTCACACATCCCTCCTATGACAAAAGTGCCCCTGCCAGGCAGACTTCTCTGAGAATCTAAATAATAATCAATGAACCCTATCCCTGAATTAGGTTGTGTTCAATAGTAACTGGGAAATTTTGACTCCTTGCTATACTCTGACCTGTGTTCATTTCCCTTAACATCTCTGTCTGGATAGATTTTAATGGTATCTTATATTGTTTTGTAAAGCTCTTTTTCTGTTGCATGTTTCTTATATTTTAACTCATTCATGAAGTGTTGAGTTTTGTAATATATTTCACAATGTTACAAAATTGTCACAGATTCACCAACCAATATTTTTGTTCAGTGTCCCCTCACAATTTACAAAAGACGTCTATAAAACCTAACATTATACATGAATAATGGCTAAAAAGAAGACCAAAATATATTAAAGTACATAGACAAAGATTATGGCTCAATTCAGTGAATGTTTATTATAATTAGAACTGCCCTTATTTGAAAAAAAAAAGTTATATTTTCTTCATATAGGTTCTCAAGCAGAGGATGAAAAACTACATTACAGGTGTCACCAAAAGGGACCAAGTTTCAAATTATCTGGTATTTATCCTGGAGTGACTTTGGGATGATTTTGAGACAGACGATATGATCCAGACTAAGTAGTGTCAGAAATGATTTTTCAACACAACAGATCAGCCATAAATCAGAAACAAAGTATTAGACTTGGATAGGAAACATGGAGAATTGAAACCCGAACTCAAATAATGTACAAAGAGAGAGGTAAAACTCCAGGAGCAACAGAATCAATTTCATAAACTGCAATTCATGTCAGGTATGTGGTTGAAATTGTGGTGCAGACTAAACTCTTTAGAGAATGTAATATGGAGGGTTGCCTGTTTGGGATGCTTAAGGAGGGAGGGGGCATCTGACACAGGACAAGCTTCTGGGGAGTGTGTGAGGGCTCATTTTGTCATAGTGGATTATATCATTGGGTGGAGACCCATACAATGAGAGTGAAGATATACCCACATCCTGGGGAGGATGTTCTCAAACAGCGGGAATTGTATCTCTTGAGAGAATCGGTGGCTCCCAATGGGTTAGGGCATGGATTGAACACATGGAATCAGGGTTAACTGTGGGGCAATGGAAGTGTTCCACAAGATCATTCCATGATGGATATAGGTCATGTTAAATTACACCAAAAAATGTATGAAAGTCTATAAGCTAATGTAAACCATAATGTAAAACATAAGATAACTAAAAATTTAGAAAATTGTATAGTCTAAAATATAAACCATAATGGAAAACCAAATGGAACCATGTTTGAAAGCTATCATTTCAATATCTGTACATTAGTTGCAGTAAATATAATATGAACATGTAAAAAGATCACTGTTGGGGAAGGGACAAAGAATTTGATGTTGTATATGTGGGAGTACCATATATTGTATATGTGAATTACTGTGACCTAAAACTTATGTCAAGAGAAACTTAATAACAGGAAAAAAGAAAGAAAGGAGATAAACACTGAGGAAGAAATGGAAGAAATTGTCTTGCCACTGTACAGTGATGAAAGGCAAAATGTCAAAAACAAAGCTTTTTCATTTTTTCATTTGAAACCCCAATTTATTTTTCCTTCATTTAATTTTTCTAAATTTCTATGTATTCTATATCTAACCTTTAAACCCATCACTATATACCATTTTTCTATTATGAGAATCTGGCAATATATTGGGCTTCCTTTTTGAAGAAGTTTTGGACTACAGTGAGGTTCAACTATGGTGGGGGAGGAGCACTTGTGTGGGGTGTCATTGGTGGGCTGCACACAGTTGGGAGGGAGTTCTCCAGGGCATGTATACAGGGTACATAGAAAGGTTTGGATATTTTCATAGTGGTTTCAGTTGAAAATGACAGAAGAGAGAGTGCTGAATTCCTGACCAAGGGAGCTCTATCACATTCCCCAGTGAAACAACAACAATCCCCCAAGTGCAATGACAAAGACCAATAAAGATGGGTGGTCCAACAATGAGCCCTTGCTACTGATGGCTCCAATTATGAGCCTGTGTGCCTGAAATATGAACTAGGCCTACAGCTGTGGGGTGCCTAAGAGCTACCTCCTGAGAGCCTCCATGTTGCTCAAATGTGGCCACTCTCTAAGCCAAACTCAGCATATAGATGCATTGCCTTCCCCTCAGCATGGGACATGACTCCTGGGGATAAGCCTCCCTGACACTGAGGGATTACTACCAAGCGCCAGCTGATGATGTAACTACAAAAAGACCATGAACAAAGAGGTCAACTCAGACAGGCAGAATATCTCAGCCTACATGTAATATCAGATGTTAAAAACTGCTTTTTGACTTTGGATAAAAAGGGGGAAATGGAAAGGACAAGTGAGTTTATATGGTTAAGAGTCTCCAAAACAGAGTCGTGAGGTCATCAGGGGGTGATGCTTATGCCAGAGACAGACAAGGTAGATGGAAACCCAGGCGCTGGTTCTCCTGAGGGCTGCAGCAACCTACAGGTTCTATGGTCAAGGCAGATGGCTCTGGAGTTCAGGGCCATGCCAGTTGGCCCTACTTTGGAGTTTGTGTTCCTGAGTGTTTTGGAGTTGGACTCAGATATAACTTTCTACACAAGCCTCTTCTGTCACTTTTACCAGACTTGTGGTTGGCATTTGGGTTGGTGTATACTCAGGAGACCTGAATCTCTGAACTGTCCATGTGATGGCCAAGCACTGGGCCTCAGCAGACTTTCAGCTCCTACCCTTTGGTTTCTTGGACTTACCCTGGCCAGCTGACAGGGAGGTGAAGAGGGTCAACCACCACACCAGGGAGCCAAGAGTGCCTACAGCTGCAAGCAGGAGAATTGCATCCATCATCCATGTGGAATCTAAGCCCCCTCTTGAAGTAGAGGGGGACTGGACATAGCCATCTCAGGTCCACTAGATGGAATAATAGAGTATGAATTGGAGTGGACTTATTGGTGTTCTAGTGGGGAACTATTGTGATTAGTAAGGAAAGATATTGTAGTAGTGATATGGAGAGGGTGGCCATGGTGACTGCTGATGGTTGGGAGAGGGAAGAAGAGACATGGTGTGGGGGCATTTTCAGGATTTGGAGTTGTCCTAGGTGGTGCTGCAGAGATGGATGCTGGACATTGTGTGTCCTCTTGTGGCCCACTGGGTGGACTGGGGGTGAGTGTGGACTGCAATGTGGACCACTGTCCATGTGCTGCAGCAGTTCTCCAGAATGTATTCGCTGGGTGCAGTGCATGTGCCACAAAGATGGAAGAGTTTGTTGATGTGGGAGGGGTGGCATGGGTGCGGTGGGGGGCTTATGGGGACCTCATATTTTTTGAATGTAACATTTAAAAGAAAACAAAGAAGAAAAAAAAAAACTGCAATTCAGAGTAAAGAAGTGAGGAGTGGATTTGGGTTCCCACAAATCTTGCTGACAATGTATTCTTATCTATGTGACTTTGTCTTAAAATTTTAATGTGGGTCTGTGCTGTGTGGTCATTTTACCTACTTCTCCAACAATCCTACCAAGAGAGGTTTATATTGTCTTCACCAAGATTAATACATTTTCTCTTTTCTATCATTACATTTTGGGAAAACAAGTTTTTCAATTGGAGTCTTTCATTCTTTTCCCTCAACTAGTTTGGTGCACCATAACTTTATCATGGCATTTTTCATTTCCGCATTCCTCAGAGTGTAAATCAAAGGGTGAGCGAGGGTGTGGTGTTTTACATGGGCACAATCTTGCCCACCAGATATACCATTGGAAGGCAAATATATGTAAACATGCAAGTAATAAAGAATAAGATGACCACAATTATGTGGTAGGTGCAGGTAGAGAGTGCATTCTTTCTTCCTTCTGCACTCTGGTTACTAAGAGAATGAAAGATTGAAATAAAAGAGATGATCAAGATTATGAAACTTACCATACATATGACCCTACTATTAAAGACTACAACTAGATTTCTGACATAGGTGTTCATGTAGGCAAGTTTCAACAATGGTTGCATTTCACAGAAGTGATCAATAACATTAAGGCCACATAAGGGTAATTTCAAAGTCAAGATAACATGTGCTGAAGAATGGATACAAGATCCCACCCAGGCTAGTTTCACCAGTGTACCACAGAGGTGTTGGCTCATGATGACTGTGTACCGTGGTGGCTTATAAATGACCACATAATGATCAAATGACATAAGGATGAGGACAAAACCTCTATGCATCCAAACAAGTGAAGTGTAAATATCTGGATCATGCATTCATTATAGGAAGTGAGTTTCTTCTCAGATACAGCATTTATGATCTGAGGGTAGTGCTTGTGGAGAAACATGCATCAGCTAAGGATAAGTAGAAAAGGAAGAGCTACATGGGGCTCCCAAGTATCTGCCTGTATCTGATAGTCATCACAGTAAGTAAATTTGCAAAAAGAGTTGCAAGGTAGAGCAAGAGGAAGACCACAAACACTATTTTCTCCTTTAGAACATCATTTGTTAAACCAAGGAGAATGAATTCCTTCACAATGATATTCAGGTATATAGTTACAGTATATGTAGAAAGGGCACAGCTGGTGATGGCTTATCTGCAAAGAAAATTAAGAAAGTTGTAATTTAGCAAGAGCAGTAGACTTGGAATCTTCCTTACTACTTATGGTCTAATTCTATGAATACAATAATTCAGTGGTCCCTTAAGTTTTCCATGTGTCACAATCACATGGAAACTTTTTTTGAAAATGCTAATGACACTGCTTTATGCAGAGTCTTCCTTTGAGGAACCTAGATAAATATTTTTTGAAAAGCAAAAACATACATGCAGTTGATTCTGCTCTCTGACAAGGACTGAGAAGTGCTAAATTTGCTGTATGACCTTGAGTAAGTCACTGCAATTGCTTAAACTTTTTTTTAAAGATTTATTTATTTATTTATTTATTTCTCTCCCCTTCCCTCTGTTCTGTTCTCTGTGTCTATTTGCTGCATCTTCTTTGTCTGCTTCTGTTGTTATTAGAAGCATGGGAATCTGTGTTTCTTTTTATTGTGTTATCTTGTTGTGTCAGCTCTCCATGTGTGTGGCGCCATTCCTGGGCAGGCTGCACTTTCTTTCGCACTGGGCGGCTCTCCTTATGGGGCGCACTCCGTGTGCGTGGGGCTCCCCTATGTGGGGACACCCCTGCATGGCAGGGCACTCGCTGTGCGCATCAGCACTGTGCATGGGCCAGCTGCACACGGCTCAAGGAAGCCCGGGGTTTGAAGCGCAGACCTCCCATGTGGTAGACGGATGCCCTAACCACTGGGCCATGTCTGCCGCCCCACTAAACTTTTTAATTTACATGAAAACTAAAGATTCCAAGGGACCCACTTTATTAAATGTATACATAAATATATACAATATATAATGTGCATAGATTTTTCATCTCAATAACTGAAAAACTACATTCATATATTAGTCAAAATATTAAATTTGGAGATTCTACAGAAAAATATTTCTTGATTTGGATATTAATTTGCATTAATATGACCTCATCAACATATTAGTTGGGTTAGGGTATAAGAAGAAAATATTTCTCTAATTTTTGGCTCACAGTGGCCATAATTTTACCTTTGTTGTCAGTCAAGTCACATGAGATGTTTGAATAAATCACATGGGCTGGCATTATTAAGGGAAATTATTGTGTGTGTGCAATTATCTATTTCTCATGCTAGGTGTATTGTATTCAGTTCCATATCCTACAGATCCAACATAATGTACATCTTCTTATAGGTACATAATCTGAGTAATGATTTTTTGTCACATGAAGATTTTGTTGCTAGTATCTGCCAGTGGTGGTGTTTTCTTTTAATATTTGTTTCTGTTTAAACATTATTTCAAAATATATTTTAGCTTTTCCATACAGATCTTTTTTCTTATATACATATATTTCTATATAAATGCTTTCATCCTGTAATATTCAAATCATTTAAAACTCTAGAGTTGTGGTTGCAAGCTATTAAAGATGGGAGAGTTCACATTATGAAATTACTTTCCTATTAAATACGTGGGAGAACAAATTACTACCCACAAGTTTCAACCTGGAATTTAACTGCTTGGCAAGGCACACCTGCCAGGTACTTTCAATGAGGATAAATTGAAAGGTTGTGTTGGGGATGGGTAGCAAGAGGTTGGGGCAGAAATGGTTATGGGAGAATGCATGAATAAACTGTACCATGCTTTGCATTTTTATTGAAGCTTTTAATAGCAACCAGGTGACCCAAGTGCACAGAGAAACATTTTCAATAAAATCATGCCCCAACATCTACCTTTATTGTTTTTTTTAAGATTTATTTTATTTCTCTCTCCTTCCCGCCCACCTATTGTCTACTCTCTGTGTCCATTCACTGTGTGTTCTTCAACAGCTTGCATTCTTGTCAGCGACACCGGTAATCTGTGTCTCTTTTTGTTGCGTCATCTTGCTGTGTCAGCTCTCAGTGTGAGCAGCACCACTCCTGGGCAGACTGCGCTTTTTTCACATGGGGAGATTCTCCTTGAGGGGCACACTCCTTGTGCGTTGAGGTCCCCTATGTGGCAGACAACCCTGTGTGGCACGGCACTCCTTTCATGCATCAGCACTGCGCATGGGCCAGCTCACCACATGGGTCAGGAGGCCCTGAGTTTGAACCCTGGACCTCCTATGTGGTGGACACACTGTCAGTTGAGCCAAATCTGCTTCCCTACCTTTATTGCTAATAAAAGAATTTGAAGAATCTTGAGGCAATTCTTCTGTAACTTATTTATTTTTATTTTTTATTTAAATTGTCTTTTTCTGAGATACATAGATCACAAAAAAATGTTACCTTAAAAAATATAAGAGGTTCCCACATACCTCACACCCACCCTCCCACACTCCTCCCACATCAACAAACTCTTTCATCATTGTGGCACATTCATTGCATTTGCTGGGTCCTGAGCCTCAACAGTCATAGCTCCTACTCTCCGGTTTGTTGAACTTGCACAGATGAGCTAAGAGAAAGGTGAAGATGGTC
Source organism: Dasypus novemcinctus (assembly GCF_030445035.2). Taxonomy (NCBI): domain Eukaryota; kingdom Metazoa; phylum Chordata; class Mammalia; order Cingulata; family Dasypodidae; genus Dasypus; species Dasypus novemcinctus. The sequence continues at coordinate 40,555,484 of NC_080682.1, forward strand.
AACCACCACACCTGGAAACTGAGAGTGCCTACAACTCCAAGCAGGAGAACTGCATCCATCAACCATGTGGGATCTAAGCCACCTCTCGATTTAGAGGTGGAGTGGATATCACCAACCCAGGGTCCACAGGATGGAGGAATAAAATATGGATTAGAGTGAACTTACTGGTATTCTACTATAGAACCATTGTGAATAGTAATGGAAGACACTGTAGCATTCATCTGAAGAAAGTTGCCACGGTAGTTGCTGAGGGCAAGGAGATGGAAGAAGATATGAGATGTGGGGCATTTTCGGGACTTGGAGTTGTCCTAAATGATATTTCAGGGACAGATGCTGGGCATTATATATCATGTCATTACACACTGAATGTACTGGGGGACTGTGTAAACTACATAGTAAACAATAATCCATGAGGTGCAGCAGTGCTCCAAAATGTATTCATTTTCTATAATTTACTTAAAGGCTCAGAGCTTCAGCTGCCTTATTAATTACATGAGAATAGGAAAGCTTAGCTTTTAAAATTATTCATGGAGACTGCAAGAGAAAATATATGAAAGTAAAGGTTCCCTGCTTCAGAGAAAATGCAGAAGAAATGTTTGTATGTTTTTAATCTTCCTTAAAAATATCTGGAATTTAGGCCAAGAGAAGGAGTATACTCCACTCAAGCTCACACATCTAATTAATAACACAATTAAGCTAAGAATCCAAATCTCTTAATGACAAGTCTAAAGCACTTCTCTTTTAATTACATAGGGTACTAATGCTGTGAGCTTCCTTCACCACAGAAATAAGAATAGCCAATAAATGAGTCCTTGAATCAAACTTCACACTCAAAAGACCCTAAATAAACTTCCAGTTCTGAGGGAATCATCAAGCTTTGCAATATTGATGGGAAAATTTTGCAGAGAAGTTCCAAAGGTGATCAATTAGCAAACCGTGGACAAGAAACTGAGTCAATGATCCCTGGCAACTTCCTCAAGCTCTGAGGTGAAATGATCATGAGTTCTCATTAAATACTCATTATAGACTGAATGACAGGACTATCTAACTGGACTCCAGGTTTTGAGAAAGCAGTGCTGGAGTTTTATTTAAACAGTTAACTGTGGCCATTTAAGCACAGTAAATGTAGAAACAGGAATAGATAAAAAGTGAGGTTTGTGCTATTTGGGGTTTTGGTCCACTTCTATCTTATGTATAATCATATGATAAATTAGTGACCTACTTTAAACACTGACTAAAAAAATTGTTGTCACTGACATGAGATTTCCAAAGGATAATTAAGAAACTCTGACCTGATTCACTTAGAAATGTGGTTAGTGGACATAATATATAAATATACATGGACCAAAAAATATGACAACCACAATAAAGTAGCAGGTGCAGGTAGTGAGAGGTGTGTTTTTCTTTTCCTTTCTTATGTACTGCTGTACATCAGAGATTATAAAATAAGTACATAGAGGATCAACAGGATATGGTACATATCATACTATGATATCATTATTGGGCATAACTAGCAAATTTATCACATTAGTAGTTAATTTTAACAAGGGCTGCAAGTTACAAAAATAGTGATTAGATTCACTGTGGCAACAGAAAGGCAACCCCAAAGCCGGAAAAGCTGTGCTGAAGGATGTCCCCACAGTAGATAACAAAATATTAAACTTCCATCCTGGGAAAATCCTGCTACTTTCTAAAATAAAATGGCAAAAATCTCTGGAATAAGCCATCCCTAATAAAAGAAAACAGACCCAATATGCCAAGCCCTTAATATTAATCCTTGTACTTATGAACCTTCTTCCTGTAAAGTGAATTTTAGCCTAATAACAATTAACGCCTAAGAATTACTTCCTGAAAACCTCTGTATTACTCAAATATGGCTTCTTTCTAAGCCATACTCAGCAAATAAACTCCCTACCTTCCCCCTAACATGGGACGTAACTCCCAGGGATGAGGGATTAATACCAAGTGTTAACCAGTGATGTACTTGAAAAAACACCCTGCCCAAAGGGGGAAATATTAAATAAAAATACAGTTTTTATGGCTAAGAGATTTCAAAGTGAGTTGGGAGTTCATTACAGATGTTACACTTGTTCAAATCTCAAGAAAATTTTACTAACTGCCGCAATAAACAAATCCTCAAACGAAAGTTCTCCTGTAGGTTCTAAGAATATCTGAATACCACAGGCAAGGCATACAGCCTCACGAAATCAATACGACCTCATCGGGTCCTAATTAGGAGTATATGACAGTCGATTTCCCCAATATAATATATGTATACTCAATTATAATTCCCTTAATCATAATTTTTCTCCTTTTTAAAAATTTTGAATCTATAATTTTCAATATAACTATTAAATATATCTTTCAGAGACTTAAGTTTTCAGATTGTTCATAAGCTGGTTGAGTCTGAATCCCAGCAGAGTAGTGGCCAACTCCTACTCTCTAGTTTTTCAGGTTTGCCCTGGACAACTAACAAAATGATGATGATGGACAAGTCCCATTCTAAAAAATAAGGAGTATCTACAACTGCAAGCAAAATAGTTCCATCCATCTGCCCCAGAATATCTAAGTCCCCTCTCAGCTTGCAGAAGTCAGAGTGAGCATCATTCCTAATCCCTAAAGGTTGAGGAATTAGCAAACGAGGAGTGTGCAACCATGGATAAAGGAGATTCATTTTAATTGTTGTTAAGATCTGTGTTAATGGAAGAACTTTTAACATTCATAAAAACATGTTTGTCATGGGTTTAGAAGGGAGGGAGAGGGATGAATAAGTGGAATGCAATGAATTTTTAGGGCAATGAAATTCTTCTGTATGTTATCAGAATTATGGAAACATGATTTATACATTTAACAAAGTCTATAAAACTGTACACATGAAGCATACACTGCAATTTAAACCACAGACTTTGGTAAGTAAGAATACTTAAGTATTGGCTCATCAATTGTAACATGTGGACAAAACTAATGTAATATGTTAGTAACGCGAAGCCATGTGTGTGTGGAGATATATGGGCACTCCCAATACTTCTGGTACATTTTTATGTAAATCTAAAAGTACTTTAAAAGTAAATTTTAATATTATTTTTTAAAACGCAAGGATTGCATACAAGATCCCTCCTAGGGCAGAAAAAACTCAAGCACCCATATATGGCCAGTTCACAATGGTCATGTTCCCAGGGGTTTATAGATGGTCACATGATGATCAAAGGCCATGCGAATGAACATAACCGCATCATGCCTTGATTTTTTTTTTACATACTTCTTTCTATTATTTTAAAAGAAGCTTTAGTTTACATAAGTGTTACATCCAAAATATAGGAGATTCTCACATATCTCAGCTTTCATTAGTGTGGTACATTTGTCACAATTAATGAACACATACTTAAGTACTGTTACAAACCATGTTCTATAGTTTGCATTATGGTTTACACTTTGCACCACAGAATTTTAAAGATTTTGACAAAATGTATAAAGGTCTGTATCCATCAATGCAATTACATACAGAACAATTCCAATGTCCCAAAAATGCCCCATGTTACACCTATTCTCCCTCTCCCTCTCCTCAGAAACTCTGGTGACCACTGCATTTATAACAATGTTACAAGCACTTCCATTACAAGAATAATAAATGTTTACTTTAGTTCATAGTTGCATTCCCACATTACATGTGTTCACGCCTCAATCTGAAGGACTTTGGGATGGTGATACCTACTCTGCTTCCGATTGAGAGGGGCCTTGGATCTTTCTGAATGAGAGGGGCCTTGGATCCCATGGGGCAGATGAGTGGAACTGTTCTGCTTGCAGGTGTAGATATTCTCTGTTTTATGGGATGGGCATTGTCCATTATCATCCTTTTGCTAGTTTTCCTGGGTGAGTACAATGAATTGGAGAGTAGGTGTTGGCTACAAATCTGCTGAGATTCAGGGCTCAAACGGCATACGAAGAGCCAGATTTAAGTCTCTGGGACACATATTTAATGGGTATAGTGTTAATTATAGGTTCAAATAAAAGGTGCATAAGAATCATGTATAGGAAAATTATAAATGAGAGTCGAACTCCAATACATTAGGGGGATAAATTATCATATATTCCAGAGAAAGGCCCCCTAACAGAGTGCTGAATTCCTAGGGCTGTCTGCCCTGTCTGTAGTGTTTAGCTGTGTCTAGAGCTCAGGAGCACCCCTGCTTAAGGCCCTGTTTACTGCAGCAGTCAATGAGATCCTTCTAAGACATGCATGAGCATAACCTCCAGAATGACATTCCAACTCACTTCGAAATCTCTTACACATAAAAATTCATTTGTATTTAACATTTCCACCTTTTGGTCAAGGTCTTCCTCCAAATGCATCCCCAGTTGGTGCTTCATAATAATCCATCAGTGCTGGGGAGGCTCATCCCTGGGAGTCATGTTTTGTGTTTTATGCACTGTGTCTTTCATTCTCATAGATCTGTGATGGTCATGTATCTCAAAGGCTTACAGATGGCCACGTAATGATCAAAGGCCATGAGGAGGAGCATAATCTCATCATGTCTTGTGCTTTGATATTTTCTCTTTCTTCTTGAACACTTGTTAGTAGTTTATGTGTTAGGAATTTATCCATTTCACCTAGGTTAGCTAATTTGTGTGCAGGTGTTCATAGGATTCTACTATCCTTTTTATTTCTGTGTTGTCAGTAATAATGTTCTTCATTCCTTTTCCAATTTTAGTTATTGTATCCTCTCTCTTTTTGTATGTGTAGCTTTTGGTTCATTTTATGGATTTTTTTAAAAGAATCAACTTTTTTTAATGTAAGGTTTTATTCTCTATTTCATTTACCTTAACTTTAATATATTTTTCTTTCCTCTTTCTCACTTTGAGCTTAGTTCACTCTTTTATTTTTAATAAGTCTTCCAGGTATAAAATTAGGTCTCTGATTTGAGAGCTTTCTTCATTTTCAATATGCTATAGAGCTATAAATTTCCTTCTCAGCATTGCCTTTGTTGCATCCACTAAGTTATGGTATGGTGTGTTTTGTTTACATTTACCTTAAGATATTTTCCAATTTTCCTTGTGATTTCTTTTTCATTGTTTAAGCATGGGTTAATTCTCACATACTGATTTTCCATTTTTCTGTCCATTATTAATTTCTAGCTTCTTTCCACTGTGGTCAGGAAAGATATATTGCATGAGTTCAATGTTTTAAAATTTGAGGCAGCGGACTTGGCCCAGTGGTTAGGGCATCCGTCTACCACATGGGAGGTCTGCAGTTCAAACCCTGGGCCTCCTTGACCCATGTGGAGCTGGCCCATGTGCAGTGCTGATGCGCGCAAGCTAGGAGTGCCATGCCATGCAGGGGTGTCCCCCATGTAGGGGAGCCCGACGCGCAAGGAGTGTGCCCCATAAGGAGAGTCGCCCAGCACGAAAGAAAGTGCAGCCTGCCTAAGAATGGGGCTGCCCACACGGAGAGCTGGCACAAGATGATGCAATGAAAAGGAAACACAGATTCCCATGCTGCTGATGACAACAGAAGTGGACAAAGAAGATGCAGCAAACAGACAAAGAAGAACAGACAACCGTGGGCGGGGGGAGAGAAATAAATAAATAAATCTTAAAAAAAATGTTTTAAAATTTATTGTGAGTTGCTTTCTGATCTAAGATTTAGTCTATACTGGAGAATGATCCATGTGCACTACAGAAGAATGAATATTCTGCTGCTTTTGAATGAAGTATTCTATATATGTCTATTAGGTCTAAGTGTCACTAAAGTTTTCTATGTCCTTATTGATCTTAAGTATAGGTGTAATAGCCATTATTGAAATTGGCGTATTTATGTTTCCTACTATTGTTGAAGAACATTCTATTTTTATCATCAAATTTGTCAATATCTGCCTCACATATTTTGAGGTCCTATCATTAGTATACATATTTATAAGTTTTATGTCATCTTTTATTAATGATCCTTTTACCAGTATATAATAGTGATTTTTTTGTCACTTGTAACAGTTTTGACATAAGGTATATTTTATCTGATATTAGTATAGATTCCCCAGCTCTCTTTTGATTATCATTTGTATAGTATACTCTAGTCCATCCTTTGACTTTCAACTAACTTATGTCTTGAATTTGAGGTTAGTCTTTTGTAAACAGTGTTAAGGTCATGCTTTTTAAATCAATTTTGTTAATTTCTGCCTTTTGACTGGAGAGTTTAATTCATTTACATTTAAAGTTACCACCAATAATGAAGGGATTTTTTTTGCCATTTTACTATTTCTTCTTTTAAAGTCTTATTCTTATACCATTTTTGTCACTAATTCTTCAATTAGTGTTTAATTTCATATTTATTTGACTTTTTGTAGCATAACATTGAGTTCCCTCTCATATATTTTTCAGATGTCTTTTTGTGGTTACCATTGTACACAAATAAAACATCGTAAATCTGTAACAATCATGTTTGATTTGATATCGACTTACATTCAATAACATATATAAACACTAACCGTATACTCCTTCCCTGTCCCATCTTTTTGTTGTTCTTTGTGGCAGATTGGAGTTCTTATATGAATCCCAAAAAGAAAAAGATTATCTTTTTGAACTAATCCATTCCTGTGGGTGTGAGAACCTTTTGATTGTAAGAAAGTAAGGAGTGACTTTGGTTGAGTCTCTGCCCTCTGGCTGGATATTATATAAACAGAGACATAGAGAGACACACAGGAAAAGGGAGTTCTACTATTTTTGATCCTGCCTTGCTACTTTGATCCTGCCATGTGAGGATCCATAGCAGTCAAAGCTTAAGCATGAAGCTCCCAAGAGGCTGGGGCCGCAGAGCAGCTCATGGCTGAAATGATGAGTCAAATACCTGAAAAGCTGAACTTGGGAGGAAAGCAGAGCAGCCAAGACTGACAGAAGAAGCTGGAAAAGAGACAAGCCTTAAAACTAGTTGCCCAAAGCTGAGCTCTTGGAGACAGTAGATTCTGAAGGGGAAGTCACGGATCTCATCAGAGATTGGTCGTGAGCTTTCCTCACCATATGGCAGGACTCCAGGATCACCAGTAGCTGACTTGGGTGAGAAAGCATCTCTGCTGATGTTTTGCTTGTGACATTTCTCAGTCCTGGAACTGTACACATTTACTCTAAGAAAATCCCCACTATAAAAGTTAACCCTTTTCTGATACTTTGCTTCAACAACCTTGTGTTAAAACTATGGTACGCTTGTTACAAATTATATATTTACACATTGCATGTCTTAAATCAAAGATTTATCATTCCTTTTCATACATTTGCATTTTATAACCTGTAAGAAAAATGGCCTGCAAACCAAAAAATACAATACAATACTGGAGAAAATGCTGTCTCTCTTCCCACATGCTCATTATTCATCAAGCTGGACTTGTCAGAGTCTTTGTTTGGTCTGACATATTCATTTCCAGTTTGGCAGAAAGCTGTCATTTACACAGCTCCTAGTCATACTTGACAATTGGCATAGTTAATTTGTCAGACCAAAGTATGAGCTTGGGTGGGGAATCCACAGGGAAATTCCGGGGTGGCCTTCCACCTCTGTGTTGGAGGGGCTGCCCAATTGCTTACTGCTGACCTCTATGTGAATATGGGGATGCCATGAAAACACCAGAAGGAATAGAGAGCAAAGAACAAAAAATTATGAAGCTAACAAAGTAAGTGTACTGCAACAGCAATCCGCAGTTGCTATGGGTAGTAAGGTTAGCTACAGCAGACTGTCTGAGAAAGACAGCAAAATCTGCATATTGGAGTAGGAAAATGGCTGGAGTATGGTTCTGTAGAAAAGAATCTTGCATCTCAATTTGGTCAGGGAAGCTCTCTAATATCAGCAGCTGAGCCAGCAAAATTTCTACTCTGGGAAATGCCTTCAGAAAAAGACAAATAATTGTATGCATTCCTATTCTATTCCCCATATATATCCCACTCTATAGAGGAGACCCAAAGAAAATAAAAAGCTTAATTGCTCCAACTGGTAATTGAAATTTACAGGGATTAGTGAAGTAGTGCTGGAACTGAGGAAAAGTCCCTCAGCTTTCCTTTGAAGTCAAGTTGAAAAAAACCCGCCACGCTTCAAAAGGGTAAAGGTCACTACTACTAAGGTCAATTAGAACAGGGTTAAAACAAAAAAGGCAAGCCCACCGCTTCAACTATCCCTCAAGGGAAGGGACACATTCTTAAGGAATTATCAAACCCAAGGACAGTTGGGCAGTAACAACAGAAACCTGGAGAAAAGGCAAAGGGAGATGAAAAATTTGCTACTGAATTAAAACCAAATATTTAAAGCATAGCCTCCTGAATCTATATCCGTTGCCAAAACCCTGTTAAACAAAATAATGGCCAGATACCTTCTCCATTTTTTAAATGTTTCCACAAACAAGCTCACTTATTGCAATCAAAACTGATTCCAGAGAAGATCTTAAAAGGTATAAAAACTAGAGGCATGAAATGATGCTAAACCCAAGGATAAATAATACCAAAAGAGTGAGAATTCAATCAAATTTGTGAGTTTTATCTTCCTTTTTGTGTCTAACTTTTTTTGTCTGATTGTTCAACGTTTATTTTCGTACCTCCTGATGGTGATATCAAATTAATAAATGAAAATTCTTGAGAGCTTTATCGAAATTACTAAAAATTAAATAAGAACACACACACATTTATATGTGTATATATGTAAATGAGCACTCCTGGAACCCCAAATTAGAAAAGTTGAGTAAGATGGAAAGGTCATATAGAAATCTGAATATAGGAGCTATTGGAAGAAGGAAAAAGGTTTTCCCTGGCTCCTTCACCTATCCTGCCCCCTAAGACCTTCTCCTAACTTTGAATTCAAGGCTCTCATTAAAATTGGTTGAAGGAGCTATGGGGGAAGGGTTATGTGTGATAAGATAGGGTAAAATATAAGTTTAGCTTAGAATTCTGTCTACTAGGCCTAGAAATTACAAATGATAGAGCCAGAGAAAATATTATACAATGAATCTTGTTTTGTAAAGTTTTTCCTGTAATTTCCTAGTTAAAAAAAAGAAAAATCAACAGCCTTGGGATGAGAGTAATTAATAATCAATACATAAAGAAAAAGTCCTTGAAAGGTATGGAAATGTTTTTCTAAATTATCATTGAAATAAATTAAATTATTAAAATATATATTCCAGAACCTGATAGCAAGTATGCTTTTGAGGTTGTTCACAATATTAGAATATTATGGAACAAAGGTTTTACTATTTCTTGCATAAACTATAATTGTTTCAATTTTATTCAACTTGGTTGTAATTTCCCTAGGTTTATGCAGATAACAAATTAGCATTATATTTATTAGACCTTTAAATGATGAAAATTGTAAGTTTGTGCTTAATGAAATTAAGTTAAACAGAATGAAGATCTGTCCTAACCTGAAATGATTAATTTATTACAGAACAGAATGAGGGATGCAAGATGAGACTTAAATGAATATGGAAATAAATAAAAGGTTTGTAGAAATGAATTCATAATCAATGCTGACTAAAATTTGATGAACTTGTTTAAGGGAATGTGTCTTTGTACTAAAACAAAATTGTTGGTTTTCATGAGTGTCAAATAAGTAGAACAAGACCTGAATGGACAGGAAAAGTTGTAGAGTGCATGTGAAAATAAATTTCATTTGTTGCTGACTGTAATTTAATAATCTTATTAAAAGGTAAAATTTGTCTTAAAGTGAAATGACTAGTCTATGAGGTTACAGGTGGTTATGGAAAGTCTATAAAAGCATATTCTAAACTGAGAGATTTCAATGGAAATGGCAGATTTCAAGAAGCCATTATTAAGTTGAAATCTATGAGTTGATATTGATAACACAAAGTAACTTCATAACAGTAAACCCTGTCAGATGCCACTTTAATCTGCATATTTTTTTTTATTTTTTATTTTTTATTTTTTTTAATTGACTTTGTAATAATATTACATTAAAAATATATATGTGAGGTCCCATTCAACCCCACCCCCCCACCCCCCCTCTCCCCCCCCAACAACACTCGTTCCCATCATCATGACACATCCATTGGATTTGGTAAGTACATCTTTGGGCACCTCTGCACCTCATAGACAATGGTCCACATCATGGCCCATACTCTCCTCCATTCCATCCAGTGGGCCCTGTGAGGATCCACGATGTCCGGTGATCACCCCCGAGGCGCCATCCAGGGCAGCTCCACGTCCCAAATACGCCCCCACCTCTCATCTCTTCCTGCCCTTCCCCATACCCATCGTCCACCATGTCCACTTTTCCCAATCCAATGCCTCCTCTTCTATGTGGACATTGGATTGGTTGTGTCCATTGCACCTCTATGTCAAGAGGAGGCTCAGATTCCACATGGATGCTGGCTGCCATCCTCCCATTTTCAGTTGTAATCACTCTAGGCTCCATGGTGTGGTGATTGTCCTTCTTCAACTCCATCTTAGCTGAGTGTGGTAAGTCCAATAAATCAGATTGTAGGTGCTGGAGTCTGTTGAGGCTCAGGACCTGGCTATCACATTATCAGTCCAGAGATTCAAATCCCCTAACTATATCTTAAACCCCAACGTTAACTGCACCTCCAGCAGATTAGTATGAAAGTCTTATGAAGGGAGATCCCATCTGGGTCCAGATTCATCACACATAAACACCATTTCCAGAGAGGGGCCATCTGCCCTGGTAGTAAACCCCATCGGCCATGACCATAACTCTCATGGGTCTCTTTAGCCTTCATAGGAACCAATATCTGGGGGTTGTATCTGCTTTATCTGTCTCTCTGACTCTGCTCAGTTGTGCATGAGGGCAATCCTTCTGCCAGCCTCCAGACTCTTTTTTAGAAACTCGTAGCCATATAAACTCATTTCTCCTTTCCATTTCCCCCTTACTTTAGGTCAAACAGCATTTTAAAGTCATGTTATTTTATGTAGACATGGATATTCTGCTGATCCGCATTGAACCTTCCATATAAGGTCCTTTTCCAGTTGCATCATCAGTTGGTATTTGATAGTGGTCCCTCGTTGCCAGGGAGGCTCATCCCCGGGTGTCATGTCCCACGCTGGAGGGAAGGCATTGCATTTACATGCTGAGTTTGGCTTCGAGACTGGCCACATTTGAGTAACATGAAGGCTGACAGGAGGAAATTCCCAGGCACAATGTTGCTCTAGGCCTTGTTCTTATTTTAGGTTTATCAGCTCACAAGCATAGTCATTAGCATCAGGGGCTCACTGTTGAACCCTCACTCCCTCCCGGTCCCCGCCGCTGTACCTGGGAGACTATCGCTGCTCCCCTAGGGACCACGACAGAGCACCACTGGCCAGGAACCCAGTACCCCCCCTGCTGGGTTTTTAATTGTTGCCACTATGAGTATATCCAATCATTACCATGCACCCTGGACATATGTTCTGTCAGCTATATATCACCTGTCATTGGTATCCCATACCAGTATCCCTCCATTGCCATTGTTGAAACACTCTGTGATCCAGAACTCCCCGAAATTTGAAGCCCAATATAATGCCATGGTCCCTTACTAGGGAATGGCATATAGCGATGGGTTTAAAGGATAGATAAAGAACTTGGATAAAGTTAGATAAAGAATTTAGATAAAGAATGTTGACTTGAAAAAAAAATTCCACATCCTATCCTTTTTTTTTTTTTTTCCCCCCCCCTAATTATTCAGCATTTCTTCGTAGGAGTCCTAGACCACAGCAATGCATATATATAATATACAGCACTCCCATACATCCACCACAACACATTTATCCTTCCACAGCGATACTCTTACACCCTATTCACATCATATTTACTTAAGGTGATGTACAGAGTCTGAGATATTAGCTTTCTAACATGGTAATATCTGTGCTTACATTATGGTGCATACTTTAGGATACACAGTTCTTTACATTTTTATTTCCCCTATGTTTTACATTATGGTTTACATTATCAGTCTGTCGTCTCCTATATGTTATGGTGTAATATTACATGTTTTATATCCATCCTTGTGTACTCTCAAGAAACTCCTCCCTTGCCCCCCATTTACTTTGGTTCCACACATTTAACGTCCATTTTCCCTTCCACCTTGGTGCCCACAGTGACAGCCAACCTCCGTTACCTGAGGGGCCACTTCCAGAGATAGATGGAATAGTGTTTAGGGCCTAACTTGCTCATCTGCCCCAATGCCCTGGGAGCCACCCTTTCTCTCGAGGGATAGAGTTCCCTCTATTTGGTGGCATTAGTCCTCCCCAGGATGTGGGTCCACCCCCACTCTCACTACTTGGGATTCTACCCCATGGTGTCACCCACTCTGGCAGAATGAGCATTTAGACATTCCCCAGGAGCCCTTCTTGCATCAGACCCTCCCCTCCGAGCATTCTAAACAGGTAACCCTCTTTATTATATTTTGATATTATTTTCTCGGCATTTTACTCTCCACCACCTCCTAACCCTCTCCGGTGTTCGTATGCTACCCCTCCCTCCCCCCACTTTTGGGCAACATTACCCAACCATCCCTCCCCAGCCACCCTCAAACCCATAAAGCCCCAACCAAAGGCAACCCCTTGCCCCCATTTTATCTCTTCTTTGTGTTCATACTTACCACCATCTCATCTTAAGTTCCACCCCTGCAGACATCAGCTCATATCCTTCCTCCACCCTCCGATTTCCTGTAAGCCTATCGTTCAGTCCCTTGCTATCTAGGGCAGCTTTTTTATTTCATATCATTGAGGTCATGTAGTATTTGTCCTTCAATGTCTGGGTTGCTTCACTCAAAATAAGGTTCTCAAGATTCATCCATGTTATCACATGTGTTTGTAGTGTGTTTGTTCTTACAGCTGAGTAGTATTCCATTGTGTGTATATACCACATTTTATTGATCCACTCATCTGTTGATGGGCATTTGGGTTGATTCCAACTTTTGGCAATAGTGAACAATGCTGCTATGAACATTGGTGTACATATATCGGTTTGTGTCCTTGTTTTCAGTTCTGCTGGGTATATACCCAGCAGTGGTATTGCTGGGTCATATGGCAAATCTATGGCTAGTTTTTTGAGAAACCGCCATACTGTCTTCCAAAATGGTTGGATCCTTCTGCATTCCCACCAGCAGTGGATGAGTGTTCCCCTTCCTTCACATCCTCTCCAGCACTTGTATTCTTCTGTTTTTTTCATAGCTGCCAATCTTATGGGTGTAAGATGGTATCTCATTGTAGTTTTGATTTGCATTTCCCTGATAGCTAGAGATTTGGAACATTTTTTCATGTGCTTTCTTGCCATTTGTATTTCTTCTTCGGAGAAGTGTCTGTTTAAGTCTTTTTCCCATTTTTTAAATGGGTTGTTTATCTTTTTATTTTCAAGATATAGGAGTTCTTTATATATGCAAGTTATAAGTTTCTAATCAGATATATGATTGCCAAATATTTTCTCCCACTGTGTGGGCTCCCTTTTTACTTTCTTGACAAACTCCTTTGAGGTGCAGAAGGCTTTAATTTTGAGGAAGTCCCATTTATCTATTAGTTCTTTTGCTGCTCGTGCTTTTGGTGAGATATTCATAAATCCATTTCCTATTACAAGGTCCTGTAGATGTTTCCCTACACTGCTTTCTAAGGTTTTTATGGTCTTGGCTCTTATATTTAGGTCTTTGATCCATCTTGAGTTGATCTTTGTATAAGGTGTGAGATGGTAATCCTCTTTCATTTTTCTACATATGGCTATCCAGTTCTCCAGACACCATTTGTTGAATAGGCCACTGTCTCCCAATTGAGAGGGTTTGGTGGCTTTATCAAATATTATGTGGCTATATATGTGAGGTTCTATATCAGAGCTTTCAATTCGATTCCATTGGTCTATGTGTCTTTCCTTATGCCAATACCATGCTGTTTTCACCACCGTAGCTTTATAGTATGTTTTGAAGTCAGGTAGTGTGATTCCTCCAATTTCGTTTTTCTTTTTCAGTATGTCTTTGGCTATTCGGGGTCTCTTTCCTTTCCAAATAAATTTCATAGTGAGTTTTTCTAATTCCTTAAAGAATGCTGTGTTGATTTTTATTGGGATTGCATTGAATGTGTAGATCAGTTTTGGTAGGATAGACATCTTAATAATGTTCAGTCTTCCTATCCATGAACAAGGAATAGTCTTCCATTTAATCTGCATATTAAGGTGGTAGTAGGTGGAAGAAAATGTTGACTCCATTGAGAAGTTTTGGTTTTCATAAAATAATTGAGAAAATAGTTTTTTCCTGTACTGCTGCACTTTATTCGTGAATACTGTGTATCTTACAGCAAACAGTGTGCAACTGTTCGTTTTAATCTAAGGTAAAATACAAGAACCTTAAAAAATATAGTTAGTTTCACTTAATATATTATGAGTTACATGACAAGTATTTGGGAAGTATTATAAAATTGAAGGAATTTTCTAATCCTCTGTTGGTTAAATCTGGTAAATTCTCACTGCCAATATTCTGTCCTAATATTGATCTGTATAGTGGTATTGTTGCTTACAGTTTTAGTTGTTCTTAGGAGAATGCGATATATTAACAACTAAAATCCCTTATCATTTGTACTATTCTGCTCTGATGCTTCTTGAAAAGTTCCTGTAGTAAGTTCATTTTCAACATAAAGGTACTTTAAAAAAAGAAGCAAGACAAGTGTTTAAGTTATATTTTGCCTTTTGATTAACATAGTCTTGGCAAAGGTAAAAGTAAAAGAAAACAAAATTTCTACTATAGTCTGTAGTTAATGATCTCTAGAAACAACTTTATTTAAAATATTTACAAAAAATATTAGGACCTAGATTGTAAGCTCTTGCAGCAGTCACATTTATTCCTTGACTCTGCTCTCTTGTTATTTCTAAATCCTGAAATGCTTATAACTTAATAGTTCCCTAGAATTTTTAAGGACTTGTGTAACATTTGGAACTCAGAGCTAAGTTAGGTTAACCAGCTCTAGAGGTGCTGAGGTAGCAGCCCTATTGCTGCAAAAAGTGAGTGTCCACAGAGAAGCTGCCACAGCATGGTGCCTGGCTAAGGTGCTAGTCATCCCCAATAAATATTCTGACCTGGTTCAAGATTATGACCTTATTCAATATTCTGAGGTCTGTTTGCAGCTATGCCTTACAGCAGTGGGCATTTGCACACTTACCCTTAGGGACTGGTGAGAGATTCATACATTTTGACCAGGCCCCAAGTACAGAATATAATGTCTCTCCATTTGAGTTACTGGCAAGCCAGCTAGTACAGCACCTAAAACAATAAAGATATTTGCTATATTAACTGGCCAGAAGTGGATGTAAAATTGCTGCTGCTGCTGCTGCTGCTGAAGATTCCTGTGTCTTTGCCAGCTGATGATGGGCTTGCAGTGGACACTGCCTCTAGACTGGCTGTTTCATAGGGCTGGAGGGCACTATGGTAGAACACTGGATGGAGTGAACCTTCCTATTCTCAGCAGGACCAACGGTACTAAAGTATGTCAACTGCATGAAAGGCATAACAACAAGAGCAATAATTGCCAGAATGATGTGGGTAGAACCTGAAGAAACAAAACTGGCATTATTGCCTGCTTCTGTGGAGGGTCAATGCATGTGGTACTGTAAGCACAGATCTCTCCCACTCTCAGCAAATGTCCCAAAGCCTATGGGAGAAAGTTCCACCGTTATTTTACTCACCAGAGAAGACCTCCCCATCTCAGTACCTACTCAACATTTGTGCTTATGCCCTTAGCTTCCTCTTCTAGATTCACAGGACTTCCTGAAACGTCTTCTTAACTGGGCTGCCACCATGGTCAATCAGACAGTTGGAAGTACAGATATACATGCCAGCATCTGGCAGCACTCATCTCCCCTGGAATATCCTTCCTTCCCTTTGACAAAGTAATTGGCTAAAGACTGCAAATAAGAGCAGCCCTTCTAGGTGGCAACTCCCAGAGCCCACAAACTCCTATAATTACCTGTCTTCTCATTGTGTATATTGTAGCTGTGGTCTTATCCCAGATTATAAGCCCCCCTTTCCATGCTCAAGGCTTCATGTGGAAGAGTTGGCAGAAAGATTGTAAGAATTGTGGGATGGGATAGATTGTGGCATATATGAGTTTACATATTCTTCCTCAACCCTTCCAATTCTTTACCCTTCCAGTCACAGTAACCGTCGTTTCTAAATAGTTAAAAGGCAAGCCTTGGGAACTGGACGTGAATCCTTCCACCACTGAAGACAGAATCCCCATGTAAACTCCTTAAATAAATGCTCATCACTAGCCAAGCTGGAGTTGTCCAACTCTCTTTGTTTCTTACATACTCATTCTCAGTTTGGTGGGAAACTATTGTTTACACAGTTCCTTGCTATATAGGACTCTCCTTTTCACTTTCTTCTCTTTCTGGACTCCCGTAATGCGTATATTGGCATGTGTGATGGTGTCACACAGATATTTTAGTCTCTGTTCACTTTTTTCCATTCTGTTTTCTTTCTGCTATTTACCCTAAATCATTTCAATCGTATTGTCCTTGAATTGACTGATTCTTTCTTCTGCCAGCTCTAATCTCTAATCTGTTCTTTAAAGCCTATGGGGATTTTTTTTTTTAATTTCAGATATTGTGATTTCCAAGGCCAGTAAATTCTATTTGATTCCTTTTTAAGATTTCTATCTCCTAACTGAGATTCTCATATTTTTTCTTTATTTTCCTCATCTCTTTTAGTTCTTTCTCTGTGTTTTCTCTTATCTCTTCAATCATATTGAAAGTTGTTTTAAATTCTTCAGTATGTTCAAACATTGGTCTTCTTCATTTACAGTTTCTTAATTTTTATTTTGTCTTCTGCTTGAGTCACCATTTATTGTTATTTTCCATGTATTGTAATATTTCATTGCACACTGAACATTTTAATATTTTCAAGTATTAACTCTCAGATTTAGTCTTCTCTTCCTTAAATTTGTATCCTGCTAGTGATATGACAAGAGATTTCCTTGAGTGCCAGGAACTGATAAAAACAAGTAAACCAAAGAAAGAAAACACCTTTCACACATAGGTGATATTTTGTCCCAGGACACTTTTGAGTAATTTGCTCTTTACAGTGTTTTAGCTAACCAGAAGCTTCTTCTGCTTGCAGGAAAAGTTCTCAGAAGATGAGACAGAGAGGATTTTCCTGGCTCAATCTTTCATGCTGCCACATTATAGGTTACCATCAACATACAGACCTTCCAGTATGTCTATACATGCTACTCTGCTACCTATGGAACAGGGTCAGGGACTCCAGTTGGCTCCACACCTCCTTGGGACAGGTTGAGCACAAGAGCACTGTGCACATCTTCTACTGTTTTCAAACCTGCATTTCTTGATTTGGTACTCACCCAATTACCCCAAAACATTAACTGCTTTCAGAGTGCTGAGGAGGATGGCTTTAATGAATTTGCCAGTTATTCAAAGATCCTATGAGGGACTTGAACTCTGGAGCGTCTAAGGTTACTATCATGATCTACAGCTCCCAAATATTTATTTTTAAATCAGCTTAAGGTATAATTTACATAAAAAGTACAATTTCCAAACATACAGTTGATGAGTTTTGAAAAATATATACACACATGTAATCATCCAAACAATCAAATTATACCATATTTCCTTCAAGACAAAAAGAATTCTCATGTCTCTTTGTAGCCAATTACTTTTTACTTTTCACAATAACATCTTCCTTTCACAGGCAAATAACTATTTGTTTTTCATTTTGAATAATGAGGGAAATTATTTTCTTACCAAGGATAACATAACTTTACACTTTATTTTGTAACCCTCCCTGGTGCCTGTTATATGGCAAAAAAAGGTGAGGAAAGAAGTGCGTGGGATTAAGAACAGCCAATAAATATCATCTTAGTATTTGTGATGAGGTTCAATAAAAAACAAGAACTTTTTCAGAGGACATCATGTACCAAAGACTGCTTCAGACTTAACTATACATATAACCAGAAGAGAGGAACCCAATATCCAGATCACTTGGAGTGCACTTGCCAAAATTACTACAGTCTGTAGTTTATAAAGACACAGTGATTTCTTCCCTAAGAAATCACTGAAATGGGTACAAAGTTTTAATGAACGAAATGGCTCTACCCTCAACTACAATCACATCAGGTCTAGGTCAACCCAAATGTTATTGAGGAGACTTAGGACCAGAACTATGGACTTATGATTGTGTCTGCCTCCTGTTTGTTATTTGTTTTATCCCAGTGTTCTGCCCAGTCAGGGACTGGGTTTCAAGCTGCCTTTTCTTCTCTACATTCTTACACTTTTGTCTACTCACTCCCCTCTTCCATTATTTTTTCCTAAAATTACTCTTCTCTCCTTGTTACTGACAGTCCTGGAAGAGCTCAAAACTTAGACTAAAGGCATAAGTTCTAATTTTGAATTTTCTAAATATTCACAAATGAAATAATTGCACAAACTAAATATGCCTTTTCTTGTCATATAGACTACGGATCTATAAAATTGAGTGATTCAAATGCCATTTTTAAATTTTCTTCAAGAACACTCATGTTACCATACATTATATATATTATTTTATTGCTAGCTATGTACAAACATAAAAGTATATATATATGCCTTGGATTGGCAACTCTTACGCAGTTAAGAGAATAGAGTAAATTTATTAACATAAACATATTGTCAATGAATTAAAATTAATATAATTGAAGGCAATAAATGCCTAACAAAAAATCAGCAACTCTGGATATGGTACTGAAAAAACAACAAGATGCCTTTTGACTTTGGATTGCTATACCATCTCTACTTATAGATTTCTGAAATATTGAGTAGTCATAGTTTACCACCAAAAATTATAGCAAACCTGTAATTCATTTGTTATCAATGACTCTTACACTTCTCAAGAATATATTTGGGCTTTTTTTCTGTTCTATAATAAGTAGAGAAGCAGTTTGTGTCATTGTGATAGCATACAGGAGAAGGAGAAGATTGTTTGAATGGTTGCCTGTGTTTTGATGTATTCATTTGTGTTTATTCGAGGCAAACTTTTGACTTGTAACACATATATAGAAAAAGGCAAAATTAATTTCACAAAGTAAAAATACTCACATCCAGGTAACCAGCACCCAAGTCAAGAAATATTACAATTAAAATTCTAAAATCCTAAAACATTCTTTTCTTTCCTTCTATTCACGTCTCCTTAAGGGAAACTACTACTCTGATATTTTAATCCAATGGCTTAGCCTAATTTTCCTTTGATATTTGTATATTAAAATTAGATAGTACACTTATTTTGTTTATGGCTTCTTTCACTTACAATATATTTGGGTAATTTATCCATATCATTGTACAGATGTAGTTTATTCAGTTTCATTTTGCTATATAACATTTATTATATAAATTTCCATAATTTCTATTCATTCTACTGTATATGGACAGTTGACTTGTTTCCAGTTGTTTTTCTTTGTTGTTGTTTTTTTTTTTTTTACTTTTGGTTGAACATATATATATGTATATATTTTTCTCCATTGGATACAAATGGCAAGGAATTTGCTGGGTCATAGGATATGTATATTTTCAACATTAGTAGGTAATTTCAAAGAGCTTTCTGAAGAAGCTATAATGATTTAAATCTCTATAAGCATACAAGTACCTATGACTGTTCCAGTTGCTCTACATCCTCATCAATAATTACCATAGTATGTCATACTCATTTGAGTTTTCGGTTGAGCATATAGATGTCTAAAAGTTTTCCCATGAGCTCTAAATTTGCATTTTCCTTACAACAAGTCACATTTCAATGATTAAGCACCTTTCAGTAGTCCATCAATCTTTTTTATATATGGAGGTTTTGATGGAAAATGTTTCCTCATTTTTTTCTCTCTATGGAATACTTGGGGTAGGATTAGTTTATTTCATCTTTAAATGACTGGAAGACTTGACCATTAGAGCCATTTGATCTGAAATGCCTTTGTGCAAAGATTTCTAATAATGGTTTTAATTCTTTTAATGAACCTAACAAAAATGTCATCTCCAAGTTTATGTGTATGAGATTTATATAAGAGAAAACAACTCAACTTAAGGGTAAACAGCATGCAGAGGAGAGAACAAGGAAATCAAAAGATAAAGGGAATGCTCGCAATAGAGACTGAGAATGTAGGGGATTCTGTTTATTGTTAGATCCTGGATCCAAAAAATCTAATGAAAAGGGAAGTGGAGGAATGAGAGTGAAAATGAAAGGTGGTTTCTACATAGCAGTAAGGGATTTAAAATTCAATCTTAAAGCATCTTCATAAAGAAAATTAGCAGTCCCAAGTCTGAGAGACATTCATTCAATCTCTTCAAACAGTAAGAACTCACAAAGGTCCTGGATTTGCTACTTTTTTTGAAATATTGTAATCAACTACAATGTGATCTCTGAAGACGGGGATTTTATTTTTATATTTTATGTCTACCTACAGTAGTACTTGGCACATACTGTGGAGTCAATGAATACTTACCAAATTGAACTGAAGTTGAATATAAAATGCTTCCATGTATATTCTTGATGTCAAGTGCTTCTTTTGTCATAGACTGCTAGACATCTACTGAAATCCATTCTCCCCTTTTGGCAGTAATGACATACCTGGGTTTAGGATATTCAAACTCTAATGTTGTGATTTTGATGATCAATGCAAAACCGTATCCTTAATGAAAAAAATACTCAAAACAAACCTGCTAGTGGATATCTAATACTCTCTAAAATGGAAATTGACCCCCAAAACATTCACAGAGTATTTTTCATTTAAATTTCCCAACTCCTTTGCAACTAAGTTCATCTCTGTCACTAAGTTATTGTTACTTGGCTATAACCAGAAGTTCATGGGTAACTTCCTGGCTGAAATACAAAAGGTTGAATATATACTCTTCCAAGCTTATTTCCTATATTTCCCAAATAAAACCAAAAAAAGCGTTTGGCAACTGTATGTAACAATGTCCTATAGTGATATTTTACAAATTGGGATGTACATATGAAACACCTAGGGTTAAAATTCAAATTATGATTCACTAGTTCTGGGGTGAGGCCAGAATTCTGCATTTCTAAAAAGCTCTAGGTGATACCAGTGATGCCAGCACCTGGATCACATTTTGAATATGAAGGCCGTAGAGAAGGACCAAGAAACAAGAAAGAAACTGCATGAAAAACAAGAAGATGCACACTGCTGACAATTGAGATTATTTATATGGGTCTGTCACATAAAAAAGAATAAACTTACTATATGTTAAACAATGGGATCATTGTATGTTTCTTTTATAGAAGTTTGATCTTATGCTATGAAAATATAGAACTCTTTAATACTATTTACCTCTCCTCTTTAATACTACTACTCATCTGGCATAATATCTGCATTTCTAATTTTGTATATCACATACAAAGACAACATTCTTTCCCCAAAATTGTGACTTTAATTTCCAAAGGTCTGATGGACAATGCTCATTCCAAGGAACAGAGAATGTCTGCAACTGCAAGCAAGATAGCTCCATCCAACTGCCCAGTGGGACCTAAGTTCCCTCTCAATTAGAAGCAGAGTGGGCATCATCATTCCAAAATCCTTAAGACTGAGGAATGAACAATGGACTAAAGAAGACTTATTATTATTCTACTATAGATTTATTATTCTAGAAATGGAAGAATTCTTATCATTAATGTAAAGGCAGTGGTGACAAGAGGTTCTGAAGGATGAGCGAGGGAAGAACAGGTATAAAATGGGGGCATTTTAAGGACACTGAAGTTGTCTTGTATGACATTGCAGTGACAGATACAGGCCATTGTATATTTTGTCATAACTTACAAAATTGTGTGCAACAAAGTGCAAAGTATAATGTAAACTGTAGTTAATGGTTAGTAGCAAGCTTCAATATGGGTTCATCAATTGTAACAAACGTACCACACTATTGGAAGTTATTGTTAATAATAATGTGTAATGGTAATGTGTGGTAGGGGAAGAGAGTGGGGCATATGGGAATCCTTTATATTTTTTATATAACATTTATGTAAGCTAAAGCATCTTGAAAAATAAAAATAATTAATTATTAAAAAAAGGATATAGGTCTGTGTTGACCAAAAAATCATTTAGCTTGATGCTCATCAAAGAAGATACATAGATAGTTAATACAGAAATTACTTCCTCCCTGTGGAGCAACTATGGATCAGGGATTGATCTTCAGATTTGCCCAACACATTGGAATCTATTTTTTCCCAGAGATGAACTTCTTTGTATGGACTAGTTCATTCTAACCAAACAAAATATGGCCTGGAATATAAACCAGAAGATAAGTTTAGTAATTTGCTAGAAAAATGCAATCAGAAAACATGTTTAAATTCTTATGATATTAGTAATCTACAGTTGTATACAAATTACCACAAATTAACAGCTTAAACCAATTCTCATTATTATCTCAAAGTTTCTATGAGTCAGGACCTGGACAGAACTCAACTCTATGAAGCACTGGGTGTTTTGCACATTTCTTACAAGACCACAATCAAGGTTTATTTCAGAGCTGTCATCTATTCAAGGCTCAACAGGGAAGAAACTGCTCTGACCTCATACAGCTGTTGGCAGAATTATGTTCCTTGCAGATTTCAAGACTGATGGCCAAGGTTTCTTACTGGATGTTATCTGGAAACTGCCCTCAGTTCCTTGCTATATAGGCATCTCCAAAGAGCAGCTTGCAATGTGGAAAAGTGCTTCATCAAAAACAGGAAGAGAACACAGTGAACAACTGAGAAATTACAGTTATGTAACCTAATCATGGAAGTGACATTCCATTACATTTAATCATATTCTATTGTTTAGTGGGAAAACACATATCTCACCCACACTCAAGGAGAGGGAATGACACAGGTGAGAAAAACAGGGACAAGAATAATTATGAGTATTATACAGTCTATTGAATTTCACCCTAGTCATTAGTCACTACATATATTGCCATTGAAACATTGTCCTAGTATAAATGTAAATTGCATAAGAAGTTATCTTAGTAGGAAAGAAACTTTTCAAAACCATATGGTATATTTCCATGATGAGTAGGCCTTTGACAATTATAACTGATTGGGACAGAGATTTCTGTCCACTGCCCAGAACATCATCTTCATACTTAAGCCTTATGTTTTATTTTTTTTTAATTTTTAAACAAATCAATTTTATTAATACATATTAAAAAGCATAAAATTCATCCAAAGTGTACAATCAATGGCATTTAGTATAATCACATAGTTGTGTGTTCATCACTTCAATCATTATTAGAGCATTTTCATCATTTCAATAAAAATAATAATAAACAAAAAACAGAACAACAAACAAGAAACTCTCATCTCTCAATCTCTTTACATATTCCCTGCAGTACATAGCTGCTATTTCTGGCTATTCTTGCACAATTATTTATTCCTTTAGTAAGCAGTTTTACTGAGATATATTCACATATCATATATCTATCCAAAGTGTATAATCAATGGATTTTAGTATAGTCACAATGTTGTGCATTCATTACCACAAAATTTTAGAACAATTTCATTACTCCAAAAAGAAAGACTCCACATCCATTAGCATTCCTTCCTCAGGCTTACATAATGACTATTTTAATTGCCTATTTATAAGCAGGTTTAGATTTACATTTTATATAAATGGAATAATAAAATATGTAGTAATCTCTTTCTGGACTCCATTACTTAGAATAATGTGGGTCTTTTTTTGTCTGATATTAACATTTTATAGTATTAGCCTCCATTTGTTCAGCTTCAAAGAAAAATGGTCTTATATAGGCAATTTTAACCATATTCTTATTTCACATAATATATTTACACTTCACATGATATATTAGTTCATAATAGAGCAATCATACATTACTTGCCCTTTTGATTCTGGCTTATTTCATTCAACATAATGTCCTCCAGGTTCATCCATGTTGTCATGTTTCATGACTTCATTTCTTCTTACCACTGAATAATATTCCATCCTGTGTATACTCCACAGTTTGTTTACCCATTCATAAGTTGATGGACACCTGGGTTGTTTCTAACTTTTGGCTACCATGAATAACACTGCTATGAACATCAGTGTGCAAATGTCTATCCATGTCACTGCTCTCAGTTCTGTATATATACCTAGCAATGGTGTTGCCAGGTCCCAGGGCAAGCCTATATTCAGCATCCTTAAATGCCGTACAGTCCTCTACAGTGGCTGTACCATACTTCATTCCCACCAATAGTGATTTAGTATTCTTATCTCTCCACATTCTTTCTAACATTTACCATATTCTGACTTTTTAATAGTGGTGAGTCTAATAGGTGTGAAATGATATCCCCTTATAGTTTTGATTTGCATGTCCCTAATCATCAGTGATGTTGAATTTTGTTTTCATGTATTTCCTCACCACTTATATTTCTTCTTTGGACAGTTGTCATTTCAAGACTTGCCCATTTTATAATTTGATATTTTGTCTTTTTATTGTTGACTTGTATGATCTCCTTATATATCATGGATATTCCCAAATATTTTCTTCCATTGAGTAAACTGCCTTTTTACCCTTTAATAAAGTCCTTTGAGGTGTAAAAGTGTTTAATTTTGAGACAGTCCATTTTTTTTCTTTTGTTGCTTGTGCTTTGGGTGTAAGGCTTAAGAAACTACCACTTACCACAAGATCTTGAAGATGTATTCTACATTTTCTTCTAGCAGTTTTATAGTTGTTTTTATATTTAAATTCTTGATCCACCTGGGGTTATCTTTTAAATAAGGTGTAAGATAGAGGTCTTCTTTCTTTCTTTTGGATATAGCTATTCAGTTCTCGCAGGACCATCTGTTGAATAGACTGTTCTGACCTTGTCAAAATTTGCTTTACTGTGGATGTGAGGGTTAATTTCTGAGTTCTTGATTCAGTTCCATTGGTCAGTCTATCTTTCCTTATGCCAGCACCATGCAGTTTTGACCACCATAACTAAGAAATAGGCTTTAAAGTCAGGAATGTCAGTCCTCCAACTTTGTTCTTCTTGCTTCAGTCATTTTTGTCTATATAAAGCCCTTATCCTTCCAAATAAATTTGATTATTGGCATTTTGATTTTTTAAAAAACAGCTGAGGGGATTTTCATTGGGATTGCGTTGAATCTGTAAATCACTTTGGGTAGAATTAACATCTCAATGATATTTAGCCTTCCAATCCAGGAACACTGAATGTCCTTCCATCTACTTAAGTCTTCTTCAGTTTCTTTTAGCAATGTTTTGTAGCTTTCTGAATACAGGGCTTTCATGTCTTTGGTTAAGTTTGTTCCTAAATATTTCATTACTTTAGATGTTATTATAAATGGATTTTTTTTCTTACATTCTCTTCAGATTGCACATCAGTAGTGTTTAGAAACACTATTGATTTCTGCATATTAACCTTGTATCCCACCACTTTGCTGAACTCATCTATTAATTCTATAGCTTTGTTCTGGAGTTTTCAGGATTTTCTCGATACAAAATCATGTCATCAATGAATAGTGAAAGTTTTACTTCTTCCATTCCTATTCTGGTGCCATTTATTTCTTTTTCTTGCCTAATTGCTGTAGCTAGAACTTCTAGCACAATACTGAATATTAGTGGTTAAAGCGGGCATTCTTGTCCTTTTCCTGATCTCAGCAGGAAAGTTTTCCGTCATTCTCTATTGAATAAAATCTTAGTTGTAGGTTTTTCATATATGCAGTTTACCATATTGAGAATGCTTCCTTCTATTCCTTTTTTTTTGGAGGGGGGGTGTTTTTATCAAGAAAGGATACAGTGCTGTATTTTGTCAAATGCCTTTTCTGCAACAATTGAATGAATGGTGTAATTTTTCTTCTTTGATTTATCAATGTGGTTTATTACACTAACTGATTTTCTTGTGTTGAACCACCCTTGCATAGCTGGAATAAGACCTACTTGATCATGGTGAATAATTCTTTTAATGTACTTTTGGATTCTGTTTGCATGTATTTTGTTGAGGATTTTTACATCTATATTTAGTAGATATTGGTCTATAACTTTCTCTTTTGTTAGTGTCTTTATTTGGTTTTGGTATTAGGGTGATGTTGGCTTCATAGAATAAGTTTAGTAGCATTCTTTCCCACTCTATTTTTTGGAAGAGCTTGAGTAAGATATGCATTAGTTCATCTTTGAATGATTGGTAGAATTCACCTGTGAAGCCATCTGTTCCCAGACTTTTCCTCTTTTGATGGTTTTTGATGATGGTTTCTATCTCTTCCCTTGTGATTCTTCTGTTGATGTCTTCTACTTCTTCCAAAGTCTGTGAAGTTTGTTCATGTGTTTCCAGGAATCTGTCCATCTAGTTTTTTTGGGATACAGTTGTTCATAGTATCCTCTTATGATGTCTATTATTTCAGTGGGGTCAGAGGTAATGTCCCCCCTCTTATTTCTGATTGTATTTGTTTCTTCTCTCTTTCTTCTTTGTTAATCTAGCTAAGGGTTTGTCAGTTTTGTCAATCTTTTTAAAGAACCTACCTTTGATTTGGTTGATTCTATTGTTTGTTTGTTTCTCAATTTCATTTATTTCTTCTTCGATCTTTAATATTTCTTTCCTTTGGCTTGGTTTGGTATTAGTTTGCGGTTCTTTTTTCTAGTTCTTCCATCATCAATTTTATATTTTTTTTAACGTAAGCATTGAGGACTATAAATTTCCCTCTCAGCCCTGCCTTTGCGATGTCCCATAGGTTTTGATATTTTGTGTTATTATTTTCATTCATCTCAAGATATTTGCTGAATTTTCTAGCAATTTCTTCTTTAAGCCACTGATTGTTGAAGAGTGTGTTGTTTAATCTCCATATATTTATGAATTTTCCCTGTTTTACTACTGATTTTCAGCTTCATTCCATTATAATCAAAGACAGTGTTTTATATAATTTAAATCTTTTTAAATTTATTGAGACTTGTCTTGTGACCCCATATATGGTCTATCTTGGAGAAGGATCCATGACCCAACTTGAAAAGAAAGTATATCCTGCAGTTTTGGGGTGCAATGCTCTATAGATGTCTGTTCGATCTAGTTCATTTGTCATAAAATTCAAGCTCTCTCTTTAATAATTTAATAATTTTATCCTCTGTCTGGATGCTCTATTCAATGTACAGAGTGGTGTATTGATGTCTCCAACTATTATTGTACAGACATTTACTTCTCCCTTCATCTTTGCCATTGTGTGCATCATGTATCATGGGCAACTGAGGTTAGGTGCATATATATTTAATATAGTTATTTCTTTTTGGTGAACTTCCCCTTTTATTAATATATAATTGCCTTCTTCATCCTTTATAAGAGTTTTGCATTTAACATCTATTTTATCCAATATGAGTATTGTTACTCCAAGTCTTTTTTGATTACTCTTTGCATGGAATATATTTTTCCAACCTTTCACTTTTAATCTGTTTGTGTCCTTACATCTGAGGTCAGTTTCTTGTAGACAATGTACAGATGGCTTATATTTTTTAATCCATCCTATCAGCTATATCTTTTAATTGAGGAGTTTAGGCCATTAACATTCAATGTTATTACTGTAAAGTCATTACTTCATCCATCTTGACTTTTGGATTTTGTTGTCATATCATACTATTGTCTATCTTTGTACCCTTTAATTTACCTTTTCTAATAATCTTCATTTCTATACTCTTCTGCAATTCTCTCATCTTTGTATTTTTTTTTCTTTCAGATTGCAGCACTCCCTTTAATATCTCATAATTCTGATCTTTTGGGAACATATTACTTTTATTTGTTTTTGATGACTTTGAACTCCCCTTAATTTTTGAAGTTCATCTTTGCCAGATACAGAATTCGTGGCTAGCCATTTTTCTCTTTCTGTACTTTAAATACATCATACCACTTTCTTTTCTCCTTCACGGTTTCTGATGAGAGGTTGGCACTTAATCTTATTGAGTTTCCCTTGTATGTGATGATTTTATTTCTTCCTGCTGCTTTCAGAATCTTCTCTCTATCTCTGATATTTGTCATTGTGAATAGTAGGTGTCTCAGGGTAGGTCCATTTGGATTCATTCTGTTTGAATGTGTTGTCCTTCTTGGATATTGATATTTATGTCTTTCATAATAGTAGAGAAGTTTTCAGTCATTATTTCCTCTGCTATTCTTTCTGACCCTTTTCCATTTTCTTCTCTTTCTAGGGCACTAATAATGCACATGTTTTTGTGTTTGATGTTGTCATTCAACATCCTATGACCCAGTTCCATTCCATTCTCTTCTCTTCCAGTTCTCCTGTCTTTTCCAGTTCAGATGTTCTGCCTTCAAAATCACTAATTCTGTGTTTGTGCAAGTTAGATATGCTCTCATATGTCTCTAATGTATATTTAATCTCATTCATCCATATGATCTGTTACTTGACTTTGCAGAATTTAAAATTGTTCTTTATCCTTACCCAGTGTCTTTGTAATATATTTTATCTCTTGAGTCAAAGTTTCATTTAATTTTTTAAATTGATTTAGGAGAGTTGTGTGATTATCATTGATTGTATTAAATTCTGTATATTTTCAGGATATTTGGTTTTTTCCTTTGGGCCAAAAGATGGCTAGGCCATCTCTTCCTGTTTCCTACTATGACTTTTAATTTTTGCTGATGCCCAGGCATCTGAAAATTTTGGTGAATTTACTTTCATGGCCATTTTTCTCTCTCTTGCCTATTGTTATTATTTTTTCACAGGTCTTCTTTGATGTTTGGTTCAACTTATCTTAAGCCTTTAAAATTGCTCCACTTAAGATATCGAAATCATGTCAAGGACTCACTAATGGGGCACAGATTTTCTTCCATAATTTAGAGAACAGAGAGACCCAAGGGCAGTTTTTTTTCCCATTCAATTTCCAGACCAGCCAACAAAGAGCGTTCACTGGTGCACCTTTCCACAGAGATGTATCTATCTTGGTTTAACTTTGTTTTGGTTTGGCCAGAGCTGAGATTCAAAGTGGGTTTTGATGGTTGAATTCACTGAAGAAAAGCCCTCCAACTACCCCTCTATTTTCCCTTGTAACAGCTGACAAGGTGGAAGATGTCTGTTGCCCTCTCAGCTGCAATGAGCTAGGGGTTTTACCCAAGCTTAATATCTTGGGAGTGGGGGAGGAGAACACTTCCTTGGCAGTCTGGACTTTAGTAATTCACAGTTTGTTCCTTCAGATTCTTTGTCTCTCTGTCCCTTAACCTCCTGGGCGTTGTGAAGGACTGTCCTGGTCGCTGATTCCCATGGCAGGTTCCTCGGGCAACTTTTGGCTCTTTCTCTGTTGTTTTTGTGAGAGAGCTGAAACTTGTCTGCCTAATCTGACATGATGTTCCCACTATCCATCTTATGTTTTGTTTTGATTTTTCTAGTGCAGATACACTATACTTAAATTGTTCTTCTTTTATACACAAATGTTATTCAAAAGGATAGATTGTATTTTCTTAATTTTGAATGGTATATAGAACTGCTTTAAAGAAAACAGTAATCTCATGGTTTCCAGTTTTAAAGTAATGATTTAAAATCTATAACTACTATGGAGTCAAAAATTAAAGTTATAAATATCTAATAACCATAGTTCTTACACAAATGTAAAATTAAACAAATTTACAAAAATAACTATAGCACCATTAAATGTACATTAATGAAAGCATTTAAGATGGCTAGTATTATAGTTCTGTTATAGGAAAATTTCCAAGTATAAACATTGCACAGACAGGAAACAAAGGCAATTTTGAGTTTAGCCCATTAATATTAGAAAGAATTTTCCCATTCTAAACTACTATGAAAACTTTCTTATGCACTCCACAATCAGTCAACATCCACCTGATATAAATCCTTTACTCATTCTTTTAGCTTGCCACAGGGTTGCCGATGCCAAGTGTTAGAAATGGGTTGGCTTAAATAATGGGAATTTTATTGGGTATAAAAGCTTACAGTTCCAGGACCATGAAATGTCCAAATCTAGGCACCATCAGAGATACTTTTTCTCCAAAGTCAGCTACTAGTGACTCTGAAGTCCTGCCATGTGGTCAATCAAGATGGATCTCTGCCAAGCTTGATGTCTGCCAAGGTCCCAGCGTTCTCTTCAAGGTTTTACATCTCCTGGACCCTAGCTGTGGGGGATCAGACACACGGCCTGTCTCTTCAGTCCTGAGCCACTCCATGACACCAACTCCTCTAGGGCTTCTTTCTGTACATCTGTGATCTGCTGGTTCCAGACTTGGAGACCTCTCTCAACCTCTCTGGGATTCTCTGCATTTCTGTATGTGTAGGTGAACCCTGAGTCCTTCCTCTTTCCCTCTTTAAACGGCAGCTTCCTTTTTCTCTGTCTCTCTGATTATTCATTTATATAAGGCCCAGCAAGAGGGCAGAGACTTAGCCTGAGTCACACCTTACTGAAGTAGTCCAATCAAAAGCAATCTAATAAAGTAAATCTAAAGTAAATTTAATGCAATCAAAATGGTGTGACACTCATAGGTATAGATTTAAGTTTAGGAAGATAATCCTTTTTGAGGATTCACCAAATTCAAACTGTGACACTCACCTACTACATTCACCTCTGCTCATGTCTTAGCGTCAACCACAATGTAGTAGTGTTTGATTCTTCTATATAATCAGTCATGAAATATAAGTTGATCATCAAGTGACACAAGATGTGCTGATAGGTATTTTGAAATTATCATGCAAATGAAACACATGAAATTAAGCATTCTTATGGAAGCCATCATGCCCTAGTGTTAGGACCTGTGCTGTATTCTCTTCAAATTCAGCTCAATAATGGCATCCATCACAAATATTTAATGAGTCTCTGTTACATTCCAATCACTCTGAAACTGGCTCGTGATATATTACTGAACAAAATAGACAAAGATCCTGGTCTTATTGGATTTTACATTCTAGTGGTGACAGACTAGAAATAAGAAATATAATAAATATGTATATTAAATAGTAATAATATGATAATTTCTATTTAAAAAGAAAGGATAAATTATGATAAGGGAATCAGGAGTACTGATGAGGATGCTATATTAATATAGTGATTAGGGAAGACTCACTGAGGGAAGATTTAGAGAAATGTCTCAAGCAAATGGAGTTATTAGACAAGTATATTACTGGAAGTGTACTTTAAGCAAAGAAAACACCTGAAGAAAATGACTTAAGAAGTAAGTCTGCCTGCAATGACAGATACAGACCGTTATATATATCCTGCCATAATCTACAGAGTTGAGTGGGAGGGTGGAAACTAAAACGTAAACTATAATCCATGCTTAGTGGCATTGCTCCAAAATGTGTTCATCAATTGCAATGAATGTACCACACTAATGAAAGAAGTTATTAATGTGGAGAAAAGTGGGAGGTGTGGGGAATGGGGCACATAGGAATCCCTTACATATATTTTATGTGACATTTTATATAATCTAGGTATCTTTAAATAAATTAAAAATATATTTTAAAAAAGAGAAGTAAGTCTGTGTATTAACCTCGTGTCCTACCACTCTGCTGAACTCGTCTATTAATTCTAGTGGCTTTTTTTGTGGATTTTTCAGAATTTTCTAGAATAGAATCATGTCATTGGTGAACAATGAAAGTTTTACTTCTCCTTTTCCTCTTTGGGTGCCTTTTATTTCTTTGTTTAGCCTAATTGCTCTAGGTAAAACTTCTAGCACAATATTGAATAATAATGGTGACTGTGGGCATCCTTGTCTTGTTTGTGATCTCAGTAGGAAGGGTTTGCATCTTTCAACACTGAGTACAGCTGTAAGTTTTTCATATATGCACTTTACCATATTGAGAAAGCTTCCTCTTATTCCTATATTTTCTTATTTCACAAGAAAAGGTGCTGTATTTTTTCAAATGCCTTTTCTGCATCAATTGAGAGGATCATGAGATATTTCTTCTTCAATTTATCAATATAGTTTATTATACTAATTGACTTCTTTGTGTTGAACCACCCTTGCATACCTGGGATAAAACCACTTGATCATGGTGTATAATTCTTTTAATTTGCCTTTGGATTTTGTTTGCAAGTATTTTGTTGAGAATTTCTGCAACTATATTCATTAGAGATTTGGTCTGTAAATTTTTTGTAATATCTTAATAAACATAAATCAAAAGCAATTCCATACACTACTGATGTGCAATCTGAAGAGGACATCAGAAAAAAAATCCAATTATAAGAAAGCTAAAACATCAAATATTTAGGAATAAACTTAAAGGAGATAAAGGATCTGTGTTAAGAAAACTATGAAACATTGTTAAAAGAAACTGAAGAAGACTTAAATAAATGGAAGGATATTCTATTTATACAGAATGGAAGACCAATTGCCATTTAATGTCAAATCTACCAAAACTGATTCACAGATTCAACACAATCTCAATGAAAATCTGAACAGCTTTTTTTGCAGAACTTGAAAAATCAATAATTAAGTTATTTGGAAGTATAATGGGACCTGAATAGCCAAAAATGTCTTAAAGAAAAGAAAGAAGTTGGAGGACACCCACTTGCTAACTCTAAAGCATATTAGTTAACTACAGTGGTAAAAACATCCTGGCACTGGCATAAGGACAGACAGATAAACCAATGGAACTGAATTGAGGACTCAGAAATTGACCCTCACATCTACAGTCAAGTGATTTTTGATAAGGCTGTGAAGCCACCCAGCTGGGCCAGAAAAGTCTATTCAACAAATGATGCTAGGAGAACCATTGGCTAGCCATAAAATGAAAGAAAGAAGAACCCTATGTCAAGCCTTATACAAAAAGTAACTCAAAATATTTAAAAAGAACCATGAAACTCTTAGAAGATAATGTAGGAACACATCTTCAATATATTGAGGTAGGTGGTAGTTTCTTAAACCTGACACCCAAAGCACAATCAACAAAAGAAAAAAAAAATAGATAAATGGGACTTCCTTAAAATTCAAAACTTTTCCACCTCAAAGGACTTTGTCAAAAGAGTGAAAAGGCCATCGACTCAATGGGAGAAAATATTTGGCAATCACCTACCTGATAAGTGTTTAATATTCATGATAAATAAGGAGCCCATACAAGTCAACAATAGAAAGACAAAGTATCAGATTAAGAAATGTCATGATGATGGGAGAGAGTGTTGCTGTGGGGGGAGTGGGGGGCGGTGGCGGTGGGGTTGAATGGGACCTCATATTTTTCATAATGTAATTTAAAAAAATAATAATAAATAATTTTTTAAAAAAGTACAGGAAAAAAAATGGGCAAAATACTTGAAAAGACAACCGTCCAAAGAAGAAATACAAATGGTGAAGAAACATATGAGAAAATGTTCACCATCACTAGCTATTAAGGAAATGCAAATCAAAACTACAAAGGAATATCATTTCACACTTATTAAACTGGCTGCTATAAAAAGTCGGTTAACTGTAAATGTTAGAGAGGACATAGAGAAACAGGAATGCTAATTCACTGTTGGTGGGAATGTAGAATGGTACAGCCATTTTGGAGAACTCTTTGGCAGTTCCTAAGGAAGACTAATATAGACTTGCTCTGGAAGCCAGCAAACCATTGCTAGGTATTTACCCAGAAAAACTGAGAGCAGTGACACGAATAGATATCTGCACACCAATGTTCATAGTAGCACTATTCATGACAGCCAAAAGTTGGAAACAACCCAGGCGTCCATCAACTGATGAATGGATAAACAAACTGTGGAGTATACACAAGATGGAATTTTACTCAGAGGTAAGAAGAAATAAAGTCGCAAAACACGACAACATGGATGTGCCTGGAGGACATTATGTTGAACGAAATAGGCCAGATACAAAAGCACAAATACTGTATGACTGCCCTACTATGAACTAATATACTATGAAATATAAATATATTATGTGAAATATGAATATGGGTAGAATTCCATACATAAGACTGTTTTTCTTTGAAGCTGAACAAATGTAAGTTAATACTACAAAATGTTAATATCAGACAAAAAAAAAACATTATTCTAAATGAAGGAGACCAGACCCAGGGTACAACATACTTATGATTCCATTTATACAAAATTTGAACATAAATCAATTTATAAAGATGAAATGAAAACAGTGGATTTTTAGGTCTGAGAAAGGAATGCTAATGGGTGTGGAGTCTTTCATTTTGGAATAATAAAATTGTTCTAAAATTGTTTATATGATGAAAGTACAACATAGTGGCTATACTAAAAGCCATTGATTATATACTTTGGATAGAATAGCCAGAAACATCA
This sequence comes from Dasypus novemcinctus, assembly GCF_030445035.2. Taxonomy (NCBI): domain Eukaryota; kingdom Metazoa; phylum Chordata; class Mammalia; order Cingulata; family Dasypodidae; genus Dasypus; species Dasypus novemcinctus. The sequence goes on from NC_080682.1 coordinate 40,589,640, forward strand.
GCTATGCACAGTGAGGGAAGCATAAAGAGATTGAGAGGTGAGGAATTTTCTTGTTTGTTTGGTTTTTGTTTATTACTTTTATCACTGAAATAATGAAAATACCCTAATAAAGATTGAAGTGATGAATGCACAAATATGATTATACAAAATATCACTGACTGTACTTTGGAGGAATTGTATATTTTATTAAATAAAATTGGTTTGTTTAAAAAAAAAGAAGTAAGTGTGACTGGTGTCATCAACAAAGAAGAAGTATGACAGTGTGGCTGGAGAAAAGAGTGAATGTATGTGCACAAGTAATAAAGAGGTCAAAGAGGCTTCAGAAGGTCAAACCATTGTGAGGGTTTTGGCTGTTACTCTGAATGAAATACAGCAACTTCAGAGTTTATATAGAAGAGCAGTCTGACTTAAAACACCAGTTTTAAAAGGAACCTCTGGAATTGTGTTGAACATATACTCAATAGAACAAGAATAGAATCAAAAAGAATTTTCAGTCTATTGCTAAAATCTAAGCAAAAGATGACTGCAGCTCAGATCTAGCTAGTACGGGAAATGGTGTGAAAATAAATCAAATTCTGGATACAGTTGGCAGGAAAATAATATTTTTCCCAATAGATTAGATGCAAATTGCAATATCACCAATATTTTATCTTGATGGCATCTAGAAGTATGATGGATTTGTCTGGAGAAGGTTGCATGCATAGCATTTTTTGGGGGGGAAGAACAATGACCCTTTAGTTGTAAAGATCCCATTAGATACAAAGAGGAAGATATCAAGTAATTAGTTGAATATAAAATCTGGCATTCAGATCAGAGTTCTATGGTAGAATCATAAATTTGAGAGTCATTGGCATAGACAGCATACTTAAAGCTAAGAGAATACTCAATTTGAATTTGGTAATTTTAAAATATAAAGAAGTTAAATCTCGGAATTTTGGTTTCCTAAACACAAGTCTCTAACAGAGAAATCTCAATTTATCTTAATTAATTAGAGATAAAAGTTTCCTGATCTTTATTTTCCTTTCAGGAATACTTATGCACAGAGGTGATTCCTAAAATACAAGAGAAAGAGGTTTCGCCCCTCTAGCATCTTAACTTCATCACCACCTCTCCTTTCTATGCTTCTTTTTTCTTTAATCCCTAATCTCCCCTTTCCTCTGTATAGCAGTGCTAAACTTGTGACATGGTAGATTACTTGCTGATAGTTTAAATCACAAACCAGGAAATTACTGCCACATGGACAACAATAGGACTTTCACTGTTAGAGGTTTTATAGTAAAAATATTGGCTTAAATTAAGTCTTCAATACTTTTATAACAACAGTTTGAACATCAATCAGCACAGTCAACTCCAGCCATGCTCATCAAAGCCTCCCAAAGTGGTATCATATGATCTCTACCACAGTCCAGACTTCCATCGGAAGTCCAGACTTCTAGAAGGAAAAAATCGTCATCATTTTGTTCTCTAGAGTTGAGCAGTCTCCTGTTGCCCCAAATCATTTGTTAACAGTACATGGATTAAAATATAAATTTAATGAGCTGTCATGAAAAATACAAATAAAGAATACAAAAATACTTATCATGGTCCCTGGTAATGCTCAAGGAAGACTCTTTATGGGATGTTTCTTTTCTTTTTTTCTTTTCCAGATTTTATAACACATGTGGCTTTATTATTCTTAAAACTATCTTCTAAAGGATAATAGCATAATACAGAAAATGCTACTTTAAATTTGGAATGAATCATAAACCCACTTGATGATAAAGGAAGAAAACCAGAATGCGTAAAGAGAAATCATTACATCAAATTCTGCTGTGCAATAAAATTAATCTGTCAACTATGTATGCTTCCAATAATAGATTTTCCACACTTATAAGAAAGATATCATGAAACTGTAATCCAATAGCAACAGATCAACCCCTTTTTAATAGTATTTTCAAAAGTTGTGATGGCTTAATTGTTCCATTCTATTAGAAATAGTATGCAGACTTGAGTACCACCCACATACATTGTGGACTTTTTCACAATAAAAAGCTTTTCCTTGTTTTAAAAAACTGCCACAAATCAGAAGAAAAAAAGCCTCATATTTTCCAATCCCATGGTCTGATTAGGGTTTTTGAGGAATCAAAGTTTGCCAAAGAGAGCAAGAAACTTTATAAGCAGTAAAGCTTCTATAACCTAGATGGCCTTTGTATACACCCCTCTACTTTGATAACCAGGTTATTTTGTTTTAGAAGACCTACTCTATGCCCCACAAAAGTCAACTTGCTAATGGGACTCAGACCTAACTTGCTGTTTGCTTCCATCTGGTTAGTCACTTGCTTGATCCAAGTTTTCATCTTGGTTTCAACCAAGTCATATTTCACTCTTGTTTTGTTATATTTCCCTTAGTTTGAAAACTGTCATACAGAAGGTAACACACCCAGTCCTCTTTGGAATTCTATATCAGAGGGCAACAAATTACAACAGACTTATCAGGAACTACATTCCCCAGGCTTCCCCAGGTCAGATTCATCTCCCTTGGATGAGAATGCCTTTTGATATGGGTCCTGCCTGGGCTGCCGATGATGGACCTGTTCACTGACTGCATCTTGGCTTCTAGAGGAAGAAAGACCCGAGGGACAATAGGCATGAATATTCTTCTCACCTCTATGTACACTTACTTAAGCCATCAACGCTTACCCTCAACAGGCACATTAGATCACTCTCGAGGGAGTTCCCATGAGAAAAATCCAATTCTTACTTTCCTGATCACCAAACAAACTCCAAACAATTATAAATGCAACAGCATTCTTAAGACACAAAACGTATTCTTTAACTCAGAAATTACTAAGAAAACATGCACAATCTATAAATGTAAAGCAATAGATTCTAATCAAAGTTTCAGGAGTATTCTGTTAGTGTAACACCAGTAAGCTCAAACTAACTTTCTTAAAAACATAATCTTTAGGACGTGCTAGCTGACAGTCCAAACAAAATTGCCCGTTTAAGTTATTGGCTTACATTCTATTTAAACATTTCTAGAACAAGTGTTCACTATAATGGACGAAAAACACACTGTATTTGGACCTAACTCTAAACATGAAACCCTTTTTCCAAAGAAATATGTTTAAACAGATTTACCATGCAGAGCTATAGCATCCAGGAAAGGTTGAAAAAGCTTTCGCTACAGAGGAGCTACCTCCCACTCAGGTAGCGCAGTTAAAGGGTCCTAGTGTCGGTCTCAGGGGAGCTTTAGAGTTCCAAGGTGGAGGAACTTTTCCACACCGGAAGCTAATCAAATGCCGAGTTCTGGGAAAGGTGCCACACAGCCTCTGCAGCTGGTCTTGTCCTCTGGCTGTGCAGCGGCCGCTGCCTCCTCCTGCAGCTGGCGGGTATAGCTGCTCGTCCTGCTCGACCTTGACCAGGCTCTGCAGCGCCCATTGGAGATCCCCTGTTCGGGCCCAGTTCCTGGTCTCAGCTTCGCGCTCCTTCTCCCGCTCCTCCGACCTCCGTGGCCTCCCCCAGAGCGCAGTCGTCTGGCGGCCTGGGATCCAGCGGTAGGCAGCGGCTCCTCACGGCGGAGCAGGCCTCCTGCACCTCCAGGGTTTCTGAGACCTGCCCCGCGGCTCCGCGCAGCCCCGGAAGACGCTCGCCCGGGACCTCGCCACCCCCGGAGTGGAAGAGGACACCTGGACCTAGTGATTTCCTCTGCTCTGCTCTCCTAGACAACCGGGACCGCCAACTGCCCCCACCCCGCCATTGCGCAGATTCCTCCACGCAGCCGGGTCTGCTCTGAGGAGCCCACCCAGAAGACTTTTTATTAAGATGTTTTCTTAATAAAGGTAGAAATTCAATAACTGGCATTAGTGGGTATGGCCTCAAGTACCCATGGATCAAAATATCCCTCCTAACACTAAAGTGCATCTGCCGGGAAAACTGGCTTGAGAGTCCTACCTAATAATCAGTGAACTACTCTCTGCTTTAAGATTGCACATAATGTTTAGTAACAAATATTGCTTCCATGGTATATTGTTCTGTACCGACTTTTCTTACTATCTTTTCTTTTTGTATGGGTTAAAATTTTATCTTACATGATATTGCAAAGCACTTTTGCTTTCTGTAGCAATCAATGCCTTTTTCATTATATACAATACCTTTTTTTGAAGGTTGATAGTTTATATTATAACTCACACAGTATTATGCATTTTTTACAAATTCACCAAACAAGAGTTTTGGGCAGTGTCCATTAATTTAAATTACATCCCCCTAAAATCTAGAAAATGAATTATTGTGAATATATAATGTTTAACATGATAAAAATATTAGAATACATACAGAGAAAGATTATGGCTCAATGCAATGAATATGTTTACTATACCAAGAATTGCCCTTATTTGAAAAAGAAGTTAGATATTTTTTTCTTTATCATGCGTATTCAAGAGTTAGATGAAATATCACATCTAAGGATGATTCAATGGAACCAAGAATCAAATGCAGGATTTAAAAGCTAATATTTATGATTCTTTGGGATCATGAGTAGTTTCCTGGAGTGATTTCTCAGACTTTTGAGTCAAAAGATATGATTTAAATTCAGTGGCATCAGAAATAATTGCCAACAAAAAGGATTAGGCAGTAAACAGGCCCAAATTACCACATTGGATAAAAGAGAGAAGGTAAAGCAAAACAAGAATACGTGTAAAACATGGAGCTAAAACCATCGATACAAAGGAATCTGGCTCACAAGTTGCTATGCAAAGAGTAGAAAGGGAGTGGACTTGGGTTTCCATAAATCTTCCTGCATTTGATGTTTTTTCACTCAATGGAGTATCAGTTCAAATTAAAATGGAGGTCAGTGCTCTATGCTCATTTTGCTTACTTCCCCTAAAATTTTACTTAGAGAACATTCATTTTCTCTAAGAAAATGATGAAAATATTTTTTCTTCTCTATCAATTAGAATTTGTGAGTGAATTCTTCCACTCTGCTGCTTTAAGTCATATTTTGCTGCACCATAACCTTCCCATGGCATTTTTTACTTCTGCATTCCTCAGAGTATAAATCAAAGGATTGAGCAAAGGCGTACCAATAGTGTAAAACAATGCCACCATCTTGTCCACTGCAAATGTGGTTGGCGGGCGAGTGTATGTGAATATACAGGGAACAAAGAATAAGGTGACCACAGTTATGTGAGAGGTGCAGGTGGAGAGGGCTTTCTTTCTTCCTTCTGCACTTTGGTTACCCAGAGAATGTAAAATTAAAATATAGGAGATTATCAGGATTATGAAACTCACCATGCATATGGCCCCACTATTAAAAACTATGAGTAGATTTATGATATAGGTGTCCATGCAGGCAAGTTTCAACAGAGGTTGCAGATCACAGAAATAGTGGTCAATAACATTAGGGCCACAGAAGGGTAATTTCAAAGCCAAGAAAATCTGTGCTAAAGAATGTATACTAGATCCCACCCAGGCCAGATTCACCAACACACCACAGATATGTTTGCTCATGATGGTTGTGTATCGCAGTGGCTTACAAATGGCCACATAGCGATCAAAAGACATGAGGATGAGGACCAAGGTCTCCATGCACCCAAAGAAGTGAAGTGCAAAGATCTGTGTCAAGCATTCATTGTAGGAGATGACTTTCTTCTCCGATATAGCATCTATAATCAACCTTGGTGCCGTGGTTGTGGAGAAACAGGCATCAGAGAAAGATAAGTAGAAAAGGAAAAAGTACATGGGGCTCCCAAGCATCCGACTGTATCTGATGGTCATCACAATAAGTAAATTCGCCATCAGAGTTGCAAGATAGATAAACAAGAAGACCACAAATACTATTTCCTCCTTTAGAATATCCTGTGTGAACCCATACAAAATGAACTCATTCACACTGCTATTCAGATACATAGTATGGTTGACTTAGAAAAGCACAGTTGAGAAATGGTTTATCTGCAAAAAAATAGAGAAAGTCATGATTTGGCAAAAGCAGTGTGCTTGGTCTCTGCATTACTACTTCTAGTTCTATAATATAGTTGTTATGAGCACTATAATATAGTGGTTATAAAAGTTTATCATGTGTTATAATTACATGGAAACTTAAAAAAAAATAAATGCTGATGCCCATGCTTTTACCATGGAGACTTCCTGGGTAGAACCAAGATTTTTTCAAGAAAAACGAAATTATGCAGGTGGTAGATTGTAAGGCCAAGGTCTAAGAATTGCTGATTTTATTGTTGATCCTAAGCAAGTCACTATAATAATTTAACTTTTTTAAAGTTTTGGCTCATCACAACCATAATTTTACCTTAATTATCCATCAGAACACATGAAATGTTTAAATAAACTACTGAAGCTGTCATTATTGAGGGAAGTATGTGCATGAAATGATTCATTATTTATGTCAGTTGCATGGTATTTAGTTCCACATCTTATGAATCCAACCTTATGTACCACTTCTTATATGTATATAATATGAATAATATCTTTACTCATATATAATTTTCATACCTCTGTCTTCCAGAGGTTTTGTTTTGGTCTAATTTTTGTTTCTCCTAAAAATATCTTTAAAAATACATTTCAGGATTACTCTGTCATCTTTTTGTTTTTTTATTCTAGGTTCACATGTATTCAATTCTATAAAAATGCAATCATACCTTAATATTATGCATTCTGATTTTCATTTTGGATGGTTAAAAGCCTTTATTCATATGACTAAAGGGCATCCATAGTGCAATTGTACATTTGTAGTTGTCAATTCACATGAAACTGTATTAATATTAAATATTACATTTAATTGTTTTTTATTTAAGTGTTTTCAAAATATTACCCATGAAATACTTTTGAGTGAATCTGTTCACATGCATAGACTTTTCCTTATTTTTAATAATTTCATCAAAACAAACCCATGGGATTACTGTGTCAATGATATGAATATTCTATCATTAAAGGTAGCTTTTCAAATACCCTTCCAATTTTGTTTTATCAGTATTTATTAGAAGTATTTTTAATATCTAATATAGAACCAATATAATTACATAATAAAATATACAAAGTCTAAAGTATATTTGAGGTTGAAAAATAGCGTCCCTAAAAATCCATGATTTTCCAGTCCCACTGAACAGAGCTAAATGTCAGTTCTTTATATAATGTTCTAGTTTTTCAAGGTGATATATTTTAGGTACAAATTGGATCATTATTCTCCACTGCTTTAAAAATACAGGAATATGGTTTTCTAATGGAAAATAAACTTTTCCATTTTTGTTCAATTAATAGAATACAAATAATGGCATACATTTACTTGATTACTATTGATAGTCAAATGGTTTTTTCTCTATGTTTTCCCTCTTATATTTTATATGTTTTGAAGTGTACCTGTGTTTTTCAATTAATTTCAGTATCTTTATGTTTTGAGGACTAGTCCTTTTTATTGATTTTGATACAGTCAAATTTAGCAAAACATTTTCCTTTTCAGTTTAGTTTAATCTTTTCATTAGGGAAGAGAACAAATTTGCTTCATCTTGTATTATTTCTATACTTTTAAATATTAATCTCAAATGATCTGGAATTTATTTTAATATGAATTTTTATATACCTTCCCTTTTTCTGACTAATCAATCAATAAACACTATGAAGTCAGTTTACATGTATGTATTAAGAAACTACTCAGATCTGAGGTAGCTGTAGTGGAAATATGTCCTCAAACTCTTTAATAAATAATAATATAAGAATTCCACATGATTGTATGTGGTAATACCAAATGAATTATGGTCCTAGAAGTTGACATTCCTAGAGAATGAATTAATTGATCAGCAAAGGTTCACAAATGAGAGAGAAGTGGAATTACAGTTTTAGATGTATGAAGCTGAAGTTTCCAACAAAATTCTGTGGAACTCAGGTGTTCAAGGAATTATACTGAGTCTCCTTGATGAAAATATTTCAAAATGATTAACACAAATTTTCCATTTACCCTAATATAGCTCCATAATTTAAATAAAACTTGAACATTTTAAAAATCCAACTGAAATAATATTAGTTAAGTGTGATGACATTAGTTACATTTTGATAACTAGTAACTCTGAATGGAATTTCCAGTAGTCTTATAAATACAAAGGAGAAAAATGGATTATTTGATGGATTATTAATATTTTTTGATATTAAAGACAAAAAAAAATGGTGCCCTTGGCTGTGAGGAACAGTTAGGTGAAAAAGGTGAGTAAAAGATTATAAGAAAGGGAGAAGCACACATTGCTTCTTGTAAATATAGAGAAGACCTCTGTAAAAACTACATTCAATAAATATAAAAGTTTTGAGAGACAAATTTGTAGGTGGATAATGGACAGCAATGAATGGCAGGTCATTCAATATTATTTGTTTTGTTTTAAATTCGCAGAAGATATTTAAGGATATGATCATAGGAATTCAGCACTTAACAAGATAAATGCCTTGGCTCAAACCAAAAAATTTTGACTGGGGTTAGGGTGCATCCTAGTATTGAAGTATGCTGCTTTCTCTTGTTTAATATTAATTTTTCTTTTACTTGTTGACAATGTACCGAGTTAAAATTGCCTCTTTTCCCAAAAGTCTGTATCTAGTTCCAAGTATTTTTCTTTTGTTTCCTTAACAAATAAAAATCTTTCTTTAAGTGCTAGGTGCCTATTTTACTATAAGGTCCATAAATAAGTATGTAATTGAATAAGATAATCTCAGCTACATATTATTCTTGTATTATGACCTTGTACTTTAAATTGACTTGCATTTTTGTTTTGTTATTTCATTTGTTCTGGATATTTTTGTTTGAGGTACATCTGCCAATTTATCTATTCATTTTAAAGTACAAAGTTTGATCTGTGGTACAGAAAGATTTGCTATGTTCAGTTGGGCTAAAATTAGGACAGAATGTTGCCAGATGGCTTCTTTCTCTGGAATATACTATTATTGTCATATGATACATTTTATTGCAAATATCCCTGTAAATTGCCTCCTAGAAAAGATAATTTGCTGACAAATGGTATCATTAGTTCCCATCCTTATCTTTTCTCAATATCAAATTGTGTAAATCTCATTCTCAGACAAGTTCATAGAAAATAATCTAGGTACATAACGAATAATAAGGAAGGGAAGAAAGGGCAGAAACTGATTGAAATCAGAGAAGGAGAGAATAGTCATTGAGCAGAAAGCAGGCAAGGAAGAGCCAGGTAAGAGGAAACTGAAAGACATATAGGAGGAGGTGAGAATTGATGTTAGAAAGGGTCCTTAGATCAAAATTGGTCACAGATGTCAGGTTCTTTGCCCCGACCTCCTGCACTACTACTTGCTCCAGAATCAAGAAGGGTATGTGGTTGTGTATCATGGGCAAGTGTTGCCAGGGTTTATAAATAACCAAGACCAGTGTGAAGTGCAGCCCTTTCTGAGCATCACTCAGGAAAAACACCACTAAACTTAAACTCTTCAAATGAGAAGACCCCAAGAACAGAAGTTTGTCTAGATTGGCCTCAACAATATGGTATAGTTTCCCTTCCCTTTCAGGAAAAGAGATGCTTTTGAGAAGTACCTTAGTGTTGCAATGAAGCTAGGGAAGGCTTATGAACCCTGGACCAATGTAAATCTTCATTTTTAAGTACTATCTGGTGCTCCATCATTTTGAATAGGACAAACTGAGTATAGAGTCCATCTGACCAGTCTTGACGAGACAATGAGAAGAAAATATTTCTCAGAGACTAAAAAACTTACCTCTTATGAGCAAATAGATGACTTCTATTAAAATGTGTCATTCACAGCTTCATCTTTAATTTACTTAGAGGTGAATTATGTGAAGTCTTGATAAAACATGCAAACTACACTTCATTGTGATTTAACAAAGCTTTCTATCACTGGACGTTGTGGAGGGTAGGGAGTTCATTGAGAGAGGGGACTCTGCGTCCACACTTTACATGGTTCCTCCTAGAAGCACTGGGTTAAACAAAGCAACAGAGTCTACAGCATAGGATGGGGCATATGAAAAATAAGAGAAGTTTCTCAATACAGTTCCTGAAAACATCTTTATGGAAGAAATTCTTCCATTGCTCTTAGAGGGAAATATCTCTGTGGTCAGCTCTCTTCCTGGTTTCTCCTTTGTAGAAGCATGAGTCAAATGTATTCAATCTACGATGGATATTTATAGTATCTCCCACCAAAGTTTTCAATGCTTAAAGCAAACTTTCAGCAGCAGCTCTAAGGAAATCTTTACTCTCTACCCAGTCCCAAAGGATTGTCCAATGAACTACCCAGCTCAGACAGTCCAAGGACAAAAGCAAACCAAGGGGCCAATTAATTAAACTGCAACACTTTTTGATTGCAGGCGAAGAAACACCATTCTCTTCTCCATTGCTTAAACACATCTCTTCAGGAAACAGGAAGTCTTTGAAGTCGTTAAAGGTGCACATAGGTGAAACATATGGGAGTCTTGGCCTCACAACTGCTGCATGAAATTAAGTCTCTTCATCTCTTGAGTTTTCAATCTTCTAATTGTAAAAAATAACTAATAATTACAATAATTTATTTTAAAATACTTAATAATAACATCTCACTATTCTGTTCCCATTTGTGTTTTCAATCCTGTATAAAATGCAAGAGAAGTAAAAGAATGATTGTGTATTTGTCTTTTGTATTTTCCTTTAATTTTCAAAGATATGCCTGAGACTATATGAACTTCCACAGAAGAGTATTTCATTTTTTATTTTAAATGTAGTTGCAAGCTATTCAAGATGGGACAGGTTACCTTATAAAATGTCTCTTACCTAGAAGACCATATTACTACCCACTATTCTGATTTAAGTATTAAGTGCTTTGTACATCATACCTACTATATACCTTCAAAGAAAATAAAGTGAAAAGTCTGGATGGGGGTGGGAGACAAAATAGGGACGAAAGAGTGGCATGGATAGATTGCCCATGTTTTGCATTTTAAATGAATGGCCTAATGGCAAACAGTAGTCCCATGTATCTCGGCAAACTTTTCTTTGAAGATTATGCCCCAACACCTAACATTTTTCTTAAGTATGCACTGGAAGAATTGCGAAGAAGGATTTTGTAAGTCATTTACAATCTCTGAGCTTGAGTTTCCCCAAGAATTAAATGGAAATAAGAAGGCTTAGCTTTTTAGAAATTTCTCTTTTTTAGAGAAATATTAAATAACATATGAAAAGAAAGATTCCCTGGCTCAGAGAAATTACAGTAGGAATATTTAAATTTTTATATTAATCCTCCTTAAATATGTGGAATTGAGCCCAAGAGAAAGAAAATACCTAACTCAAGTTCACACAGCTAATTAGTAATAACAACTGAGCTTAATATCCAAAGTATTAATTATAATCATAAAGCTCTTTTCTTTGAATAAGATTAACATCATAAGCTTCCTTGATGTGGGAAATAAAACAGGCAATGAATGGATTTCCGCATGAAATTTTCTAGTCAAAAAACCCTAAACTAACTACCAGCTCTTGGGGAATGAACATGCTTCCCACTTATGTTTGGGAAACTTTTGGAGAGGTTAGTTTTGAAGGAGATCATTGAATTTCCCAAAAGGAAGAAGCTGAGTCAATGATTTCTAGAGGCTTCTTTAGGCTCAGAAATGGATTGGCTAGATTTTCACAAAATATAAATATTCATTGTAAATGAATGGATTACCAAATTGGACTCCAGTTTCTGTCAAAGCAATGTCAGAGTTTTATTCAATGCAGTTAACTGTGGACATTTAATCATTGGGACTGTAGAAATGGAAATATATTACAACAGAGGTTTGTACTATTTCAGGTGTTGATTTACTTCTTTCTCAAATTTATTCTCAGATAAATTAGAGCCCTGATTTAAACTCTTCCATTTAAAATTGTTTTCTATTTAGATCAGTTATCTAGTGAACAATTCAGAAACTCTATCAGACCAGATTGGAAATCTGGATAGTGAGTGAGTGTATATGAATATACATAGAACTAAACAGGTGACAACCACAACAAACTGGGAGGTGCAGGTGGAGAGAATTTTTGCCTTCCTAATATACTACAGTTTTTCCAAAACTACAAAAGAGACAATTTAGGAATAAGAAACACACCAGGCATTTGGCCCCATGATTGGACACAATTAGCAATTTTTTTAAAAATTAAAAAAAAAATTTTTAAAGGATACTTAGATTACACAAAATATTACACACAAAAAAATAAGCGATTCCTATATGCCCCACTCCCCACACCTCCCACCCTTCCCCACATTAACAACTTCTTTCATTAGTATGGTACATTCATTGTATTGATGAACACATTTGGAGCATTGCCACTAACCATGGATTATAGTTTACATTGTAATTTATACTCTATCCCACTCAATTCTGTAGGTTGTAGCAGGATATATAACAGCCTGTATCTGTCATTGCAATATCATCAAGGACAATTGCAAATCAAAAATGCCTCCATATGACACCTCTTTTTCCCTCTCCCTGCCTTTAGCACCTGTGGTGGCCACTGTCTCCACATGCATGATATCATTTCTTCCATTGCTACAATACTAATACATCTATAGTAGAATAGCAGTAGGTCCACTCCAGTGCATATTTTTAGAAATAGTATTTAATTGATACTTTTACTTTAATAGATTACATTCATATGATTTGTAGGACTTTTAAAAAAATTAATGTATAGAAGTATATCACTCATACATAAACAATAATTGTGTAATAATAGTTGTGAACTTACAAAACAAACATATATAGCATCATACAGGACTCTCATAACTCACTCTACCACCAATAACCTGCATTGTTGTTAAACCTTTTTAACTAATGATTAAAGAACATTGTCAAAATATTACTACTAAACAAAGTATTTTCCTCCAACCAACCCTATTATTATCTTTATATCATTTATATAGGAACATACATAAACAATTAAGTGTATAATAAAAATTGTAAATTTACAAAGCAAACATGCATAACATCATACAGGGGTCCCATGCATCAGTCCTTCACCAACACCTTGCATTGTTGTGAGACATTTGTTACAAATTATGAAAGAATATTGTCAAAATCTTATCACTAATCATATTCCTTATCTTACATTTGGTGTGTTTTTCCTCCAACCCACCCTATTATTTTTTAAACGTATTTTTTATGACAGAAGTTGTAAACTTATGAAACAATTATGCACATGTGGAGAATTCCAACCCAACACCCCTCCATCGACACATCAAACTGTGGTGGAACATCTGTTATAGGTAAGATAAAATCATCTGATTTTTACCATGTCCATAGTGCATATTTGGCTCACATTTCCCATACTGCCTCATTATCAACACAGTACATGTTTCGAATACATGCATTATCAACACAATACATCTTTCAAATAGGTAATATTAAAATGTTATATTATTACTCCTAACCACAGTCCATAGATAACTCCAGCTGTATTTTTCCCATGCTTCTCCACTTTCCAAACAGTAGTGATATACATTTGCTTTAGCTCACAAAGGGCACTATTGCATCTGTACCATCAACCACAATTCTCATCTACCTCTTGGTTTACTGTGCTATCCAGTTCCTAGATTATTCTCTAGCATTCTGTCAATTGGCTTTTATATAACTAAACTACCATTTTCAGTCACATCCCCATTTATAAACTAGCTGTTACTCACTGTGTGTTATCATCCACTCTATACATTTCCACACTTTTACAATAAAGCCAATTAAAACTTCTACATAATTTAAATATCAATAGTCTACTCAGTCCTCCTCTTATCTCCTTTAGGAATACCCCACCTACCACCGGGGCTTGAAGATAATTTCTTATAATTTCTTCTAGAAGTTTTATGTTTCTTGCTTTTATTTTTAGGTTTTTGATTCATTTTGAGTTAATTTTTGGATAAGGTGTGAGATAGGGGTCCTCTTTCCTTCTTTCAGCTATGGATATCCAATTCTTTCAGCACCATTTGTTGAATGAATTTTTCTGCCCCAGCTGTGTAAGTTTGACATGCTAGTCAAAAATCATTTAAGCATAAATGTGATGATCTGTTTCTGAACCATAAATTTGGTTCCATTGGTCTATTATATCTGTATTTATGCCAGTACCATGCTGTTTTTACCACTATAGCTAGGTAATATGATTTAAGCCTGGAAATTAGGCCTCACTTTTCTTTTTTATGATGTTTCTGGCTATTCAGGATCACTTACCCTCCCAAATAAATTTGATGATCATGTTCTCAATTTTTCCTTTAATGCTGGTGGAATTTTTATCAGGATTGCATTGACTCTGCATATCAATTTGAGTAGAATTGACATCTTAATGACATTTAGTCTTCCAGTCCATGAGCATGGAATGTTCTTCCAGTTATTTAGGCCTTTTTTTCTTTTTATTTAACAGTGAGTTGCAGTTTAATGAATACAAGTTCTTCACATCATTGGTTAAGCTTATTCCTGACTATTTGAGTTTTATCTGTCATATTTTATTTTCACCACTCTTGTGAAAATTTTCGCTATTTTCATTGATATAATCTTCATTTCTAGACTCTCTTCCAGGCCTCTGTCTCCTATCTTTTCTTTTCAGGATCTGGCACACCCTTTAGTATTTCCTGAAAATCTGGTCTCTTGCTTAGAAATTCTCTCAGTTTCTATTTATCTGTGAATATTCTAATCTTGACCTTATTTTTGAAAGACTGTCTTGCTGGATATAAGATTCTTGGCTGGAAGTTTTTCTTTTGTAATATCTTAAATATATCAGACCACTGTCTTCTTGCTTTCATGATTTCTGGTGAGAAATCAGCACTTAATCTTATTGGGTATCCCTTATATGTTATGTGTTGCTTTTCTCTTGCTGTTCACAGAGTTCTTTGTCTTTGGCATTTGGGGTTCTGATGAGTAAGTGTCTCAGAGTTGGTCTACTTGGATTTTTTCAGGTGGGAGTACCTTGTGCTTCTTGGACATGGATATCTATGTCCTTCAATAGGATTGGGAAATTTTCTACCATTATTTCTTTAAATATTCCTTCTGCCCCTTTTCCCTTCTCTTCTCTTTCTGGGACACCCATGACATGTGTGTTTGCACACCTTTTGTTGTGATTTAGTTCCCTGAGTCCTTGCTCATTTTTTTTTCCATTCTTTTCTTCATCTGTTCTTTTGTATGTTCATTTTCAGAGACCATTTCTTCAAGCTCACCAATTCTTCCTTCTGCCTCCGCAAATCTACTATTATATGATTCCAATGTTTTTTAATTTCATTTACTGCACATTTCATTCACATAAGATCTGCTATTTTTCTATGCATGCTTTCAAATTCTTTTTTGTGCTCATCCAGTATTTTCCTAATATCCTTAATCTTTTTAGCCATCTCATTTAAATTTATTAAGGAGATTTGTTTGAACATCTATGATTTGTTGTCTTAACTCCTTTATGTCATCTGGAGGCTTATATTGTTCCTTTAACTGGGCCATAGCTTCCTGTTTCTTGGTGTGGATTGTAATTTTCTGTTGGTGTCTTCGCATCTGGCTTTCTAGAGTATTTATTCTGGGTGCAGTTTTTCTCTTTAATTTAGGGCTCCCTGCCCTTTCTCCTTTGCTGGTTGTACAGTAGGAACCAAGCATGTAGATGGTTTGAAAGCTGTGGAGGCTCAAGCTGCCCTCATTGCACCAGAGACCAATGAAGCTTCCTCCAACTTTCTCGTTTGCCAGGGGTAGGGACAGAGTCACACTGTGTGGAATAATCAAAGTCATGCAAGCCTAGACTGTAGTTTCCCAGAGAGACGGATGAAGTTTCATGCCCCTTTCTCTCCTGCCTGGAGCAGTTATGGAGCTGCAGGTATGGGCAGCAATCTATGCAGTGCAGGTCCTAAATGACTGCAGTTGCCTCGGTGGACTTCCAGTATTCAGTCTCTGCCAGCCAAAGGTACCTGCATGTGGTTACCTGGATAGGCTGGTGCAGGGCCCGCCAGCCTCCTCCCTGCCAAAGGCAGGGCTGAAACCTAGGCTAGGGCTGCAGGCCCATCTTGGTGAAAGAAACTGGTTCCTACCATCACTATAATTTTCAGTCAGCCCGGCTTCTCCTCAGGCTGGGGGCAGAGTCAAAATGGCAGCCAACAGGCTCTTTCTGACTTATGCTGATTCACACCCTAGTTTTTCCCAGGATTATATCTTAGCCAGTCAAGTCTACCAATCAGTAGCCAAAATCAGCAACTAACAGTCTCCTCTTCCCCTGTTTTTGGGAAATGGAGCTTCCAATTACAGCAACAGAATATTTCCTGGGCACCTTATACCATTACAGTAGGACAATCACTGACCTCTGTGGCTTGGCCAGTAATTTCCTGAAAGGGCTGGCACAAGTTCCCGCAGCTTCCTCCTGTTGGAGGTGGCACTGGGGTCTAGGCTAGAGCTGCAATCTGACCTGGATGGAAAGAAGCTGGTCCCCACCAGTACTGGGATGTTCAGTCCACCCCACTTACTCTCATGTCAAGTGTGGAGTTAAGATCTGTTTCATACCTCTCAGTTCAGTTCCCTTGGTCAATATGTCTATCCTTGTGCCAATACCATGCAGCTTTGTAGTATTGTTGTAGAAGTTGAAAGAGGTTTAATTATTTACATATAGAAAGGCCAGGTCTCAGGAATGATTTTGAGGAGGGAAAATGATTTATTGATGGCCGGCTGGACTCAGGAACTTTCTGTTTCAAACCCGAGGCTCAAACAAGATTTTCAAGTTCCTTTTATACAGGGTAAGGACTAAATCATTCTTTGTTTCAGTCCTCAATAGGTTTGAATTAGCATATATCTTCCACATTGTAGGTAAGCTTTTAGCATGGACTTCATACATTCTAGATAAGCTTTTAGCATATTTTGTTTGCATTTTCCCTGAATATTTAAAGTTTATAGAGTTTGCATTGCTAAACTGTTTCTCTGGGATTGCAGTGATTGCCATGGTCACCAAGGGCAAGGCTGCATCCTCTTAACATCCCACACCCACAAGTCAGGGCACAGACTGCTTAGGTTCTCTACAAAGGGATGACAGCCTCCCACCCATAGACCACATTAGTATGTTTTAAAGTCAGGTGTTATGATTCCTCCAATTTCATTTTTCTTTTTCAATATGTCTGTGGCTATTTGGGACCTCTTGATCTTCCAAATAAATTTTATAGCATTTCTAATTCATTAAAAAAATGCTGTGATGATTTTTATTGGGATTGCATTAAATCTGTAGATGAATTTGGGTAGGATAAATATCTTAATCATGTTTAATCTTCCCATTCATGAAGAATAAATTTTCTTCCATTGATTTAAGTCTTCTTTGATTTCCTTTAATAGTGTTGGGTAGTTCTCTGTGTATAAAAATCATGTACATCATCAGTTAAATTTATTCCTAAATATTTTATTCTTTTTGTTGCTATTGTAAATGGTATTTTTTCTTGATTTCCTCCTCAAACTGCTCATTATTGGTGTACTGAAATGGTACTGATTTTTTTGCATTGCTCTTATGACCTGTGACTTTACCAAACTCATTTATAAGCTCCAGAAGCTTTGTGGTAGATTTCTCAGGGCTTTTTATGTATAGTATCATGTCTTCTGCAAATAGTGAAATTTTTACTTCTTCCTTTCCAATTTGGATGTCTTTTATATCTTTTTCTTGCCTAAGTTCTTTGGCAAGTATTTTTACACAATGTGAAATATGTGTGGAGATGTTGTAGAGAAGTCGAGTGTACATGGTATTGAAGGACAGGACACGAGAACTCTGAGAAGGAAGTTGATTTATTTTGACCGGCTGAACTCGGCAGACTCCTGTCCTAATAAAAACCGAGTCCCAAAAAGAATTTTGGGTTCCCTTTTATACAGAAAGGATATAAGGGTTGGGAGTTAAATGGTGTCCTTTTGAAAGAAAACGACTTTCATTGTTAGGTGTTTGTCTGAGTACTAGATAGGTTTTCAATTAAAGTACCCCCCACATTTCAGGTGAGCTTGAATTAGCATATCCTCCACATATCAGGTGAGCTTGAACTTAGCATACCCTCCACATTTCAGGTGAGTTTGAAGTAAAATCCCCCCCCACCCCCACATTCCGTCTGGATGCAACTTTGAATACACATTTAGTCTTACATCCTTTCTGAACATTCAAGACTGTAGGGCCTATATTACTTATTTGGATTTCTAGAGACTAGGTATACTTGGAAACAATTTTGAATTTATGTACAGGCTATATTAGAGATAGTGGGCATCATTGTCTTGTTCCCCATCTTAGAGGGAAAGCTTTTAGGATCTCACCATTTTATATGATGTCACCTGTGGGTTTTTCATACATACCCTTTATCATGTTGAGGAATTTTCCTTCTATTCCTATCCTTTGCAGTATTTTTATCAGGAGAGAATGCTGCATTTTTTCAAATGATTTTTCTGCTTTTATAGAGATGATCATGTGATTTTTATCTTTTGATATGTTTATGTGGTTTATTACATGGATTGATTTTCTTATATTGAACCATCTTTACATACCAGGGATGAAACCCACTTCATCATGGTGTATAATTTGTTTGATGTATTGTTGAATTTGATTACCAAGTATTTTTTTGAGGGTTTTAGCATCTAGCTTCATTAGAGGAATTGATCTATAATTTTCCTTTATTGTGGTGTCTTTGGTTTTGGCATTAGGGTAATGTTGGCATCATAAAATGAGTTGGCAATGTTCTTTCTATTTTTTTGGATGAGTTTAAATAGGATTGGTGTTAATTCTTTCTGGAATATTTGGTAGAACTCACCTGTGAAGCCATCTCATCCTGAGCTTCTCTTAATTGGGAGGTTTTTGATGAATAATTCAGTCTCGTTACTTGTGATTAGTCTGCTTTGTTCATCAAGTTCTCCTTTTGTCAGTGTAGGCTCCTTGTGTGTTCCCAGGAATTTGTCTATTTCCTCTAATTTATCCTTCTTGTTGGCATATAATTTTTCAAAACATCCTTTTATATTACTCTTCATTTCTGTGGATTCAGTGGTGATATCGCCTTTCTCATTTCTTATTTTTTGTATTTGTGTCTTCTCTCTTTTCTTTGGCAGTTTAGCTAAGAGTTTGTCAATGTTATTGGTCTTCTTGAAGAAGCAATTGTTGATATTTTTTATAGTGTTTTTTTATTTTCTATATCCTTTGATTCTGCACTAATCTTTGTTATTTCCTTCTTTCTATTTCCTTTGCAATTAGTTTGTTTTTCTTTTTCTAATTCCTCTAGGTGTGTAATTAGGTCTTCAATTTTAACTCTTCTTTTTGATATGTGCATTTATGGCTATGAAATTCCCTCTCAGAACAATTTTTGCTGGATCCCATAGGTATTGATATGTTGTGTTGTCATTTTTATTAGTTTCAAGGCAGTTAATTGTTTCTTTTGTAATTGCCTCCTTGACCCACTGTTTGTCTAAGAGTGTGTTGTTTATCTTCCATATATTTGTGCCTAATCTGGTTCTCTGGCCCTTACTCATTTCCAGCTTCATTCCACTGTGGTCAGGAAAAATTCTTTCTATAATTTCAATCTTTCTGAATTCATTGAGAGTTGTTCTGTGGCCTAGCATGTGATCTATTTTGGAGAATGATCCATGGGCACTTGAGAAGAAAGTATACCCTGTTTTATTTGGGTGTAGTGTTCTGTATATGTCTATTAGATCCAGACCCTCTAATGTATTATTTAACGTCTTTATTTCTTTGTTAATTCCTCATGTACTAATATATAGTGTCTATCTGTCACTTTAAATAGTTTTGCATTTAAAGTCTATTTTGTTCAATATTAGCATAACTATTCCCACCCTTTTTTATTTGTTGTTGTCTTGTAAAATTGTTTTCCATCCTTTCACTTCCAGTTCCCTTGAATCCCTGGGTCTAAGGTAGGTTTCATGTAGACAGCATATAGGTGGGTCATATTTCTTTATTCATTCTGCCAATCTGTGTTTCTTGACTGGTGAGCTTAGCCCATTAATATTCTGTGTTATTATTGTCAAGGAATTACTCACATTTTCTTTTGAGTTTATATATGTCATATAGTGGCTTTATTTGGCTGTTTCAAAAATTTTCATACACTTTCCTTCCGCTTTCTCTTGCCTATGTTTCCTTTCAACCTGTAGCACTTCCTTTATTATTTCTTGAAGGGTAGGTTTCTTATTAGCATACTCTCTTATTTTCTGTTTATCTGTGAATATTTTGAATTCTTCTTCATTTTTGAATGCTAGCTTTGCTGAATAAAGAATTCTATTTTTTTTCTTTTAATACCTTAACTATGTCATATCACTGCCTTCTTGCCTCCATGGTTTCAGAAAAGAAATCAACACTTAATCTTATTGAACTTCCTTTGTATATTATGGTACTCTTTTCTCTTGCTGCTTTCACTATTCTCTCCTCCTCTTGAGCATTGGAAAATTTGACAAGTGTATTTCTTGTAGTAGGCCTGCTGAGATTTATACTGTTTGACAACGTGCTGTGCTTCTGGAACATGTACATCCATTTCTTTTAGTAGAGATTGGAATTTTTCAGTTATTTCGCCCAAATATCCTTCTGTCCCATTTTCCCTTCTTTTTTCCCTCTCAGATGCCTATAATTCTTATGTTTGAGCATTTTGCATTGTTGTTCAGATCCCTATGTCCCTGCTGAATTTTTTCTATCCTTTTATCTATCTGTTCTACTATCCTTTTGATTTCAGATGTACTGTGTTCCACATTGCTACTTATTTCCTCTGCCTGTTTAAATTTGCTGTTATCTGTTTCCAGTGTATTTTTGATTTCTTGAATTGTGCCTTTCATTACCATCATATCCATTATCTTTTTATGTATGATTACAATTTCTTCAGTATGTTTTCCCAGAGTCTTCTTAACATCCTTAATCTCTTTCTTCACTTCATTAAGTTGGTCCATGTTGGAGAAAATACAGCACTTACTGGGAAACAGAGACTGATTGACCATAGGCAAAGAATTTATTGAGAATCTCTCCCAACAGAGGGGATTTGAAGAACAGACTTCATTCCACTCCTGAAAAGGGGGCATTTGAATTTATACAGTACATTTTTAGGCAGGGAAATGATAGTTAGTGGGAGGGGGTCTAGAGTCCGAGTGAGGTGCAGGGGCCAACAGGAAGCTTCGGCAGTGAGAAAATTTTCCTGATAATAATTAGGGGTGTATGTTCTCTTGGAGTGCTGCAGGAGCAAATGTTTCTTTTGATCTGTAGGGCTTTAAAGGGTTTCTTTATTTCCTCCAATATGTAAATATGAAGGTTTCCCTTTCCCTCTGCTATGCAGGTAGAGGTAGTTAAGATCTCCATCTTCCTCTGATATGCAGATGGTGAAGATCTATATCTCCCTTTACTCCAGTCTTTACCGGGTTCCTTTGTTTAACCTGTGAGAAAGTGCCTGTGTCATCAGACACAGGGTGGGGGGGGGTACCTTTTTCCCAATGCATATCAGGGGAAACTGAGGTATAGCTTGTTAACTGTTGCAAACCTTTAACAGTCCATGATATTTGTTTGGACATCTCTGATTAGTTGTTCCATGTTCTGCATCTCCTCCTGGTGTTCAGTTTGTTCATTGGACTGGGCTATATCTTCCTGTTTCTTAGTATGGTTTATAATTTCTTGTTGGTGTTTAGTCATCTCTTTATCTTGATGGGTTTATTCAGTTAATTTATTTCTCTCTCTACTCTAGGGTTTTATTTAGTTGCTCTTTTTGTAGTTGTGTTATGTTTTCCCTTTGCTACTTTGTTCCTCTTATTCTATTTCCTTGCTGTAGTTTATGTTCCCTTGAAAGAAAAATATTAGGGACAGAGAGAGGGATGTATGTAAGAAGAGAAAAAGGATAATAGCAGTAATAATAGTAAAAGGTAGAAGAGGAACCATATAAGACCTAGGAAAATGAATGATTACCTCATGGATGAAGTGCAGAGGAATAACAATAAAAAAGTGGGGTACAAAGAATGAAACAAAAAACCAAATATGGAAAAATATCTAGAGTGAATTAAAAGGCCAGAATGATAAGAAGAGAGGGAAAGAGAAAAGACAACAAGAAAATAAATTTAAAAAAGAAAGAAAACAGAGAATAGAGGAGATAGAAATAAAAACAAGAAAAACCGAAGACTAAACAAAGAGAGGTGGAATGTAAGAACAAAAACAGAAAGCAGAAGATAGGAAGATGAAAGAAAGAAAAGAAATAGCATAGGTAGACAAAATTGGTATACAAAGAAAAGGGGAAACAAAGGAGGGGGGATACACAGGAAACAAAAAAAACAAGACTTCAGTGCCTATTCAAAAAAATGGGGGAGGAATGGGAAGAAAGAGGGAAGAAAAAGAAAAAAATATAAACACTCAAGCAAGCAATCAAATAAATGTTAGGAGAAACAGCCTTCCCTCTTAGGCCCCTGAGGAGCTTTTCAGGCTTTTCTTGTTCATCAGTCAATTACCCTGCAACCTGCCCTATACAGGCTTTGAATTGGGTTTTAGCAAGTAAACTAATTTAAATGTAAAGAAGAGAATCATTTTTAAGAAAAAATAAGAGACCCAAGAGTAGCTAATACAAAAATACTCTCTATGTGTGCCCTGTTCTGACATATCAGCTGGGTGTTTGATAACCTAGCAGGCCCCAGGAATCAAACCAGGGGCCTCATATATTCAAAGTAGACATTCTTTCCACTGAGCTAAATTTTTTCTTTGGGTCTATTAACTAGCGAGCTATCCAGTTACTTTCCCTAGGGCAGGTTTGACTCCTTGCAGTTGAAATTACAGCTGATTAAGAGCGTGTCTGTCCTTGCCCCATTTCTATTCTTAATGCTTTCCGTCCCAGGGCAGCAGGCCTTGATACACTGTGTGATCAGATACCCCCCTCACCTCCCTAGTCAGGTTGAGTTCCCTTCTGAAATTCGAATGGGACCCTGGTATCCAAACTGACCACTGAAAAATGACTTTCAACCATCTTCCAGACATCCCCATGTCTTAAATAGGCCCTTTGGAAGTGCTTCCTACTGCCTGCCTCTCTTAGGGGAGTTGGGCTTTTGATAGTTTTCAGCACCAGACCTATGAAATTGCTTGACTCCAATCTCTCCAAGTCCAATTTCCTCTCTTCTATGTCTGCTAGGTAAATCAGGCTGCATAAGCAGATTCCACTCTGCCCTCTTCTCAGGGCCACCTCTTGCCAGCTGGTATGCTCTTTAAACTTCAAAGGGGGTCCAGGTAACCAAAACCACAGAAAGAACATCCCTCTCCATTCTTTGCCAGACCCTCTTAGTCCCAGAGAACTTTCCCTCCTGCTCCATGGCTGGTGGGAGTCAGGGCATTCCCAGTGGCTTTTTACCTCGAAGGTGGGACTGAGCCACCCACCAGCTCCAGGGTGAGAAACTCGTGGTTTTCCCTTGGACTTTTTATCTCTTTTTCTGTCCCTCCAGATCGATGCCCTGAAGCCTCCTGCTCTGTGGGATCCCAAAACAGCTCACTCAGGCAGAATCTTTTTTTTTTTTTTTTAATTTCCCAGCCCTATTTTTTTTTTTTTTATTTAATTCCCCTCCCCTCCCCCGGTTGTCTGTTTTCTGTGTCTTTTTGCTGTGTCTTGTTTCTTTGTCCACTTCTGTTGTCGTCAGCGGCACGGGAAGTGTGGGCGGCGCCATTCCTCGGCAGGCTGCTCCCTCCTTCAGCTGGGCAGCTCTCCTTATGGGTGCACTCCTTGCGCGTGGGGCTCCCCTACACGGGGGACACCCCTATGTGGCATGGCACTCCTTGCGCGCATCAGCACTGCGCTTGGGCCAGCTCCACACGGGTCAAGGAGGCCCTGGGCTTGAACCGCAGACCTCCCATGTGGTAGACGGACGCCCTAACCACTGGGCCAAAGTCCGTTTCCCGACTCAGGCAGAATCTTGCCCTTTCTCAGCTGTTTTTTTGCAAGAGACATGGTGACTGCCCACTTAAACAATGCCAAATTTTTAAGATACATGTGCAAATAGGCAAGTTTCGACAAAGGTAGCAAGTCAAAGAAATTGTGGAGGAACAGAAGGGTAATCTCAAATCAAATCTAAGATGAGTTGTACTGAAGAATGGATACAAGATCCTGTCTGAGCCAGGCCATGAACACAATCCAGACACATGGGTTCAGGTGACCATTACCACAGTGTCTTCCTAATGCCCACATAAAGATCAAAGGACATGAAATGAGCACAGAGATCTCCATGCTACCAAAGTAATGGGCTGCAAGGACCTGATCAAATTCTCATTATGGGAAATGGTGTTCTTCTAGCAAGGGCCTCCATAATCAGTCTAAAGGCCATGGTTGTAGTGAAGAGGCATCATCAAAGACAGGTAGAATAGAAAGAAGCACATGAGATACTCAATGCTTTATATTCCCCAGAATTCTATGTCATCCCAAGCAAAATGAATTCACCCACACTCTTTTTCATTGTCATATTGGTAGCTATAGGTAGAATTCATTTGGAAAAAAAAGTTTAATTTTCAGAGTGAAGAAAACATGAGAACTTAGGAAGATCAGTGGCTTAAATTCTGAATTCCTTTGTTCTGCTCCATGCTCTGTTACCTTTAACTGACTTTGGTGCATAGTGGAATATGAATCCTTATAAATTACACATGCCCATGCCTCTCCAAGACTGATCTATTGATTCAGGAACTTACTGTATAGGACCAACAAATTCGCATTTAGGAACAAAAGATAATGTCTTTCAGAAGTTTTTCCTAACCAAAATTGATGAATTCAGATCTTGTTTTACATTGGGCAAATGATTAAATTGCTTTGAAAAGGTAATTGCAGGTGGCAGACTTGGCCCAGTGGTTAGGGCCTCCGTCTACCACATGGGAGGTCCGCGGTTCAAACACAGGGCCTCCTTGACCCATGTGGAGCTGGCCCATGTGCAGTGCTGATGCGTGCAAGGAGTGCCATGCCATGCAGGGGTGTCCCCCGTGTAGGGGAGCCCCACGCGCAAGGAGTGCGCCCCATAAGGAGAGCCGCCCAGTGCCAAAGAAAGTGCAGTCTGCCCAGGAATGGTGCCGCACACATGGAGAAATGACACAACAAGATGATGCAACAAAAAGAAATGCAGATTCCCGTGCTGCTGACAACAACAGAAGTGGACAAAGAAGGTGCAGCAAATAGACACAGAGAACAGACAACCGGAGTGGAGGGGAAGGGGAGAGATATAAATAAATAAATCTAAAAAAAAAAAAAAAAGGAAAAACTTTAAAATAAAAGGTAATTGCAGATACACTACGAATGTTTTTGTAAGAATTTTATAAATGATGATTTTATACCCATACCTACACATATGCATACAACATATGTTTCATGCATTATATATTTATCTATGTGCTTTGAAATTGCAAAACCACTATTCCAATAAAATAAATCAATAATATTGATAAAGAATCCTTCCTGAAGAAACTATGCTCAGTTTAGTTCACTGACTCTTGTGTCTTTTTATACCTGACCACTTGAATGCCTTGGGTGGAATATGCTTTACAAAGGATCTATTTTGTTTAACTATTCCTTTGTCAAAATATCTCTGCTATAGTTATGGCTCCAACAAAACAAATGTATGGATAACATTTTGAAGTTTTCATAATGGAGTGAAATTATTCTTATTCTTTAACTTACTCTTCAATTTATCCCATTAATCACATGAAACATAGAATATTGAGTTTCTCTGTTTTTAAATTCACACTGGTATAAATATCCAATATTCCAATAAACCTAAGTTGTGCTGTACTTAAATATGTCCCTATATATCCTGAGTTGCTCAAAATATTTCTTTTTAAAATGTTTTTAAGAAAGTCATATTTCCAACACATTGTTTTATGATTTTTATTTCAGATCTGTGTTCATGTATAGTTTTGTGTGTATGTATACATATATATAGTTTATATAATAGTAATAACTAAAATACTACTTAATATTCCAAATTTCAATTAGAATTATTAAAAGTGCTCTTCCTATATTGTTATAATGTCTATATTTAATTCTAAATTTAATAATGTAATAATGCATACATTTTATGGAAACATGTATTTAATCATTTGTTCATTTTATGTTGTCTCCAATTTTCACTTTCATAATTAACAGTTCTATAAACAACTTTGCCATAATATTCAAAGTGCAATATTGTTTCCCAAGTGCTAGGATTTTCATTGTAATAAATATGTTGTCAGGGAAGCGGACTTGGCCCAGTGGATAGGGTGTCTGTCTACCACATGGGAGGTTTGCGGTTCAAACCCCAGGCCTCCTTGATCCATGTGGAGCTGGCCCATGTGCAGTGCTGATGTGCACAAGGAGTGCCGTGTCACACAGGGGTGTCCCCGCATAGGGGAGCCCCATGCACAAGGAGTGTGCCCCGTAAAGAGATCTGCCCAGTGCAAAAGAAAGTTCAGCCTGCTCAAGAATGGCGCCACACACATGGAGAGCTGATGCACAAGATGATGCAACAAAAAGAAACACAAATTCCCATGCCGCTGACAAGGAGAGAAGCGGACAAAGAAGAACATGCAGCAAATGTACACAGAGAGCAGACAAGTCGGGGATTGGGGGGAAAGGGGAGAGAAATAAATAAAACTGAAAAATAAATAGATATGTTGTCAGATTATTTTCAATATTGTTGCACCCTTTTACTATGTTTTATTATATAATAACATATTATTATGATAAAATATTCAAGATAAACAGAAGAATGTAAGAAGAAATATAAAGCTCTCTCTCCCAGTTGCTTAAACCAACAATCCTAATCACCAGACAAAACTACTTTGTTTCTTGACTAACCTTCCAGAAATTTTCTGTAAGTATAACTGCAAAATTGCATATGGATCCATATATCCTCCTTAATGCACAAACACAGGCATGGCCAATATTTCAATGTTGATGATTTTTCAAAAAATTTATTACGCATATAAGTAATAGACCTTTATTTTTGAA
This sequence comes from Dasypus novemcinctus, assembly GCF_030445035.2. Lineage (NCBI taxonomy): Eukaryota > Metazoa > Chordata > Mammalia > Cingulata > Dasypodidae > Dasypus > Dasypus novemcinctus. The sequence continues at coordinate 40,616,517 of NC_080682.1, forward strand.
GTTATCTCATCTCACTAGGTTAATAGTAATAAATTCATATTATTTTTATTTTTATTAAGAAATATATTACCCACAAAATTGTATAACTATGCATTGACTTTCTGAAAATTTGTTCTTATTAGAATCATTTATCCTTTGTGGGCACATCATTTTGAATCTTTTCATTTTACCTAAAGGGGTATTAATCTAACATAAAAATTATTGTATCTCTTAGTTAAGAGTTCAGCTGCTAAAGTCAGATTGCCTGAGTCAGAACTAAGCTCCATTATTTCCATTGATCTTGGGCAAACCTCTTTAGACATAACAGGGTTATTATGCTCAATAAATGAAAAAAGTTTTATTTACAAAATAAACACTTTAAAAGCCTCAAACTCTGCTTTCACCACTAATATGCTTTTGTTTTTCTCCATGTGTGTTGATTTCTCTTCTTTGAAAGTTTTCCTTTTTTATACAATCCAGTTAGCCAATTTCCCATTGTAATTTATTCCATTTTTTCAAAATAAAGAAATTGTCATATTTACTCTGTCTTCATACTTACTTCCCTAATTGTCTTTTGTTTTTATGATGTAATATTATTTTTCCCCTTTTTAATATTAATAGATCATGAGGAATGTTATGTTAAAAAACATAACAAAAACAAAAACATAAGAGGTCCCATGCAACCCACCCCTTATTCTCACCACATCATTTTCGTAAATTGTATTTTTTTAAAGATACATACATCACACAAAAATGTTACACTAAAAAGTATAAGAGGTTCCTGTATACCTCCAAACCCCCATGCCCCTCCTGCCACACCAACAACCTCCCTCATCATTGTGGCACACCCATCACACTTGGTTAACACATTTTGGGGCACTGCTGCACTACACAGATAATAGTTTACCCTGTAGTTTGCACTCTTCCCCAGTATTATATTCAGAGGGTTGTGGCAGAATATATAAAATCCAGCATCTGAACCTGCAATATCACTAAGGACAACTCAAAATCCCAAAAATGTCCCCTCACCACATCTCTTCTATCCTCTCCGTGCCCTCAGCAACTACCGTGGCCATTTTCTCCACCTCAATGCTAAAATTTCTTCTATTACTCATCACAATAGTTTTATAGTAGAATATCAGTAAGTTCACTCTAATCCATATTTTATTCCTCCATCCTGTGGACCCTGCGATGGTGATGTCCTGTCCACCTCTAGATCAAGAGAGACCTTCAATTCCACATGGATGATGGATGCAATTCCTCTGTTTATAGTTGTAGGCACTCTTGATTCCCTGGTGTGGTGGTTGACCATCTTCACCTCCCCAATAGCTGACCAGAGTAAGACAAATGAAACAGAGAGTAGGAGTTGCCACTCTGCTGAGGCTCAGGGCCCAGCTGGCATATGGGCATTGCAGAGATTCAAGTGCCCTGAGTATGGACCATCCCTAGCACCAATCACAGGTTCTGTAAAAGTTACAGAAGAGGCATGTGTAGAAATCACATCTGAGTCCAGCTCCATCACATTCAGGAGCACAGATCCCAAAGTAGAGCCCTCTCACATGGCACAGAGTTCCAAATCCATCTGCCATGACTATGTACCCTGTGGATCTCCATAGCCTTCAGGAGAACTAGTACCTAAGGTTGTATCTACTTTGGCTTTTTCTGGGGTCCTGCTGAGGTGTGCATAAGGGTGACCCCTCTGATAACCTCCCGATTCATTTTGGAAGACTCTTAGCCATATAAACTCATTTGTCTTTGCCATTTCCCCCTTTTATTCAGGGTCAAAGAGCAGTTTTTAACACTTGATCCAACATGTAGGCTAGATATTCTGCTGGTCTGAGTTGATCCTTTTATTTGAGGTCTCTTTCTAGTTGCTTCTCCAGTTAGTGATTTGTAGTAATCCCTCAGTGCCAGGGAGGTTCATCCCCAGGAGTCATGGTCCATGCTGGGGGAAGGTAGTGCATTCACATACTGAGTTTGGCTTAGAGAATGGCCACATTTGACGACCATGGAGTCTCTCAGGAAATAACTCTTAGGCACCCTACAGTTCTAAACCTAGTTCATATTACAGGCACACAGGCTCCTAAGCATACTCATCAGTATCAAGGGGTCATTATTGGACCACCCTTCCTTGTTGATATTTGCCATTGCACTTGGGAGATTTTTGTTGTTCCATTGGGGAATGTGACAGAGCTCCCCTGGGTGGGAACTCAGCACTCCCTCAGTTGACATTTGTAACTGTAACTATTATAAAAATACCCAACATATAACCTAACATGTTTATGTTCCCTATATATATGCCCTGGAGAACCCACCCCCCCCCCCCGATGTGTCCCCCATCAATAACACCCCATACCAGAGTTTCTCCCCTGTCATAGTTGAACCTCTCTGTGGTCCAAAACTTCTTCAACAATGAATCCTAATATATTGCCAAATTCAATTAATAGAAAATTGAAATACAGTGATGGGTTTAAAGTTTAGAAATAGAATACATAGTAATTTAGAAATACTAAAATAAAGTAAAAATAGATTGGTGTATAAATGAAAAATATTATTAAACTTTGTTTCTAATATTTTGCCTTTCATCACTGTAATAGGTATTGACCTGTATGTACAGTGGCAAGGCACTTTCATTTCTTCCTCAGTGTCTATATCCTTTATTTTTTTAAAAAATTTTAATTTGTCTTCAAAAAAGATTTAGATCACAGTAATTCACATTCACAACATAGGAGACTCCCAAATATTCAACATCAAACCCTTTTCCCTTTCCCCAGCAATGATCTCTTTACATGTTCATGTTATATTTGCTGCAGCTGATGTACGAATTTTGAAACATAGCTATCAAAAATGGTTCCGTTTTAGTTTACATTATTATTTATATTTTAGACTGTATAAATTTCTATATTTTTAGCTTCCTTATGTTTTACATTATGTTTTACATTTTAGTTTATAGACTTTTATACACTTTAGAGTAAGTTGACATGTCCATCATTGCATGATCTTGTGGAGCACTTCCATTGCCCCCTAGTTGCCCTGCTTCTAGCCATGCTATACCCTCCCCCTCCCCTCAGGGCACACCAGGACACTCAATCTTCACTATTTGAGGAACAAGATTTACATATACTGCAACAATGCTGAGGGCTTAACATACTAGACTGCCCTAACTAATTGGGAGTCAGCGATCCTCTCCAGAAACACAATTCCCTCTCTTTGGGAATATCAGCTCTCCCCAAGATGTGGGTACACCTTCACACTCATTGTATGGGTCTCCACCCAATGATATAACACACTATGACAAAATGAGCATGCACACATTCCCTTGGAGCTTGCCCCTGTAGCAGATACCGCCCCCCCCTCCTTAAGCACCTTAAACATGTAATCATTCCTTATTATATTTTCTAAAGAGTTTTCTCAACAGTGTGGTTTAAAACATATCCCTGACATTCTTCCATATTCAATGGTTCCCTCAGCCCTCCTCCCAATTCCTTGGGTCATCTGACCCATCTCCCTAACCCTCAGCCTCTCAAGCCCACACAGTCCCACCCAAAGGTATTGCTATGCCCCCATCTTAACCCTTTCCTGTACAGATACTTACCTTCAGATTATCATAGACTTCACCCATGTAGGAGTCAGTTCGCAAACTTCCTCCCCTCCCCCCCCTGCCAAATTCCTTTAAACCTATCTTCCAATCTTTAGCTCTCTGAGACAGCTTGGTTTGCTTGTTTCATATCAGAGAGATCATGTAGCATTTGTCCTTCAATGTCTGGCTTGCTTCACTCAACATAAGGGACTCAAGATTCATCAGTGTTATCACATGTGTTCATACTGTATTTGTTCTTATAGCTGAGTAGTATTCCATTGGATGTATATACCACATTTTATTTATCCATTGAGAAATTGATGGGCATTTGGCTTGACTCCAACTTTTGACAATAGTGTGTAATGCTGCTATGAACATTGGTGTACACATATTTGTTTATATCCTTATTTTAGATTTTCTCTGTATATACTCATCAGTGGAATTGCTGGGTCATATAGCAAATCTATAGCTAACTTTTTGAGAAACCGTCAAACTGTCCTCCAGAATGGCTGGATCCTTCCGCATTCCCACCAGCAGTGGATGAGTGTTCCCATTTCTCCACATCCCCTCAAGCACTTTTAGTCCTCTGTTTTGTTTTGTTTTTCATAGCTGCCAGTCTTATGAGAGTAAGATGGTATCTCATGGTAGTTTTGATTTGCATTTTCTTATTGCTAATGATTTTGAACATTTTTTCATGTGTTTTTGAGCCTTTTGTGTTTCTTTGTGGAGAACCATCTGTTCAAATCTTTTCCCCATATTTAAATGGGTTGTTTGTCTCTTTATTTTCAACATATAGTTCTTTACATATTCAGAATATAAGTCACCTACCAGTTATATAGTTACCAAATATTTTCTCCCATTGTGTAGGCTCTCAGTTCACTTTTATGACAAATTCCTTTGAGGTGCAAAGGGCTTTAATTTTGAGGAAGTCCCATTTATTTATGTGTTCTTTTGCTGCTCATGTTTTGGGTGTGAGGTTCATGAAGCCATTTCCTATTACAATGTCCTATAGATGTTTCCCTACATTATTGTCCAAGGTCTCTATGGTCTTGGTTCTTACATTTAGGTCTCTGATCCATCTTGAGTTAATTTTTGTATAAGGTGCAAGATGGTAATCCTCTTTCCTTCTTTTGCATATGGATATCCAATTCTTTAGACACCATTTGTTGAAGAGGCCATTTTGTCTCAGTTGAGAGGGCTTGGTGGCCTTGTCAAATATCAGACGACTGTATATATGAGGATCAAAATCAGAACTCTCAGTTTAGTTCCATTAGTCACTGTGCCTATCCTTGTGCCAATACCATGCCACTTTCACTACTGTAGCTTTCTAGTATGTTTTAAAGTCCAGTAGTGTGATTCCTCCAGTGTCATTTTTCTTTTTCAATATGTCTTTGGCTATTTGAGGCCCCTTTCATTTACAAAAAAATTTCATAGCTAGTTTTTCTAGTTCCTTAAAGAATGCTGTGTTGATTTTTATTGAGATTGCTTTGAGTCTGTAGATAAATTTTAGTAGGGATAGATATCTTAATAATATTTAGTTTTCTTATCCATGAACAGGGAATATTCTTCCACTTGCTTAGGTCTTCTTTGATTTCCTTGAACAGTTTTCTGTGTATGTCTTTTACATCTTTGGTTAAATTTATTACTAGGTATTTGATGTTTTTATTTACTACTGTAAATGGTATTTGTTTCTTGATTTCCTCCTTAGATTGCTCATCAGTATACAGAAATGCTACTGATTTTTGTGCATTGATCTTATACCCTGTGACTTTACTGAACTCATTTATAAGTTATAGAAGTTTTGTTGTAGACTTCTCGGGGCTTTCTATGTACAGGATCATATCATCTGCAAATAGTGAAATTTTGACTTCTTTCTTTCCTATTCGGATTCCTTTTATATCTGGGTCTTGCCTCAGGGCTTGAGCAAGTACTTCTAACACAATGTTAAATAGAAGGGTGATAGTGGACACCCTTTTCTTGTTCCTGATCTTAGAGGGAAAGATTTTAGGATTTCACCATTGTAAACGATGTTAGCTGTGGGTTTTTCATATATACCCTTTATTATGTTCAGAAAGTTTCTGTCTATTCCTATCTTTTGCAGTGTTTTTATCAAAAAAGGGTGCAGTATTTTGTCAAATGCTTTTTCCTTCTATATATATGATCATGTGATTTTTTCCTTCAATCTGTTTATGTGGTGTGTTACACTAACTGATTTTCTTATGTTGAACATTCCTTACATACCAGGAATGAAGCCCACTTGGTGGTGGAGTATAATTTGTTTAATGTGTTGTTGAATATGATTAGCAAGCATTTTGTTGAGGATTTTCAAATCTAGGTTCATTAGAGAGATTGGTCTGTAATTTTCCTTTCTTGTGGTGTCTTTGTTTGGCTTTGATGTTAGGGTAATGTTGGCATCATAAAATGAATTAGGCAATGTTCCTTCCACTTCAATTATTTGGAAGAGTTTAAGCAAAATTGGTGTTATTTCTTTCCAGAATGTTTGGTAGAATTCACCTGTGAAGTCATCCTGTCCTAGGCTCTTCTTAGTTGGGAGGTTTTTAATGACTCATTCTATCTCTTTACTTGTGATTGGTTTGTTGAGATCATTGATTTCTTCTTTTTTCAATGTAGGCTGCTTATGTGTTTCTAGGAATTTGTCCATTTCCTCTGAATTGTCTTGTTGGAACACAGTTTTTCAAAGTATCCTCTTGTGATATGATATAGTCTTTATTTCAGTGGGGTCAGTGGTGATATAACATTCTCATTTCTTATTTTGTGTATTTACATCTTCTCTCTCTTTTTCTTTGTTCGTTTAGCTAAGGGTTTGCCAATTTTATTGATCTTCTCCATTAACCAGCTCCTTATTTTGTTTATTTTTTCGAGTGTTTTCCTATTTTTTATTTCATTTAGTTCTGCTCTGATCTTTTTTATTTATTTTTTCTTCCTTTCAGGTTAGTTGGTTGGTTTTTTTTTCCTTTCAATAATTCCTCCAATTGTTCTGTTCTTTCTTCAATTTTAGCTCCTCTTTTTTGATGATGAATTTATGGCTATGAATTTCCCTCTCAGTACAGCTTTTGCTGCATCCCATAAGTTTTGCTATGTTGTGTTAACATTTTCATTAGTTTCAAGGTGCTTATTGATTTCTGTTGATAGTTCCTCCTTGACACACTGTTTTTCTAAGAGTGTGTTGTTTAACTTCCATATCTTGTTGCCAAATCTGGGCCTCTGGTCCTTGCAGATTTCCACCTTCACTCCACTGTGGTCAGAGAAATTATTTTGCATGGTTTCAATCTTTCTGATTCACTGAGACTTTCTTTGTGGCCTAGCATGTGGTCTATCTTGGAGAATGATCCATGTGCACTTGAGAAAAATGTATATCCTGCTGTATTTGGGTGTAATGTTCTGTATATGTCTATTAGGTCTGATCCTCTAATATAATGCTAAAAAGTCTTTGTTTCTTTACTGATTCTCTTTTGTTTTTGTTTTGTTTTGTTTTATTTATTTCTCTCTCCTTCCCACCCCCTCACTGTTGTCTGCTCTCTGTGTCCATTTGCTGCATGTTCTTCTGTGACCACTTCTATTCTTATCAGTGGCACCAGGAATCTGTGTTTTCTTTCTGTTGCATCATCTTGTTGTGTCAGCTCTCCGTGTGTGTGGCGCCATTTAGGCAGGCTGAACTTTCTTTCACACTGGGCATGAAAGGCACATTCATTGCATGTGGGACTCCCCTACATGGGGGACACCCCTGTGTGGCATGGCACTCCTTGTGCACATCAGCACTGCACATGGGCCAGCTCCACACAGGTCATGGAGGCCTAGGATTTGAACTGTGGACCTCCCATGTGGTAGGTGGACACCCTACCCATTGGACCAAGTCCACTGATTCTCTTTTGAGATGTTCTCTCCAATGGTGATAGTAGTATGTTTAAGTCCCCCACTATAATTGTGGAGACATCTATTCCTTCAGTCAGTTTCTCCAATGTTTACCTCATGTATTTGGAGGTGCCCTTGTTAGGGGCATAATTATTTATGTTTGTTTTTTCTTCTTGAAAGAGTATCTCTTTCACTAATATGTAGTGTCCCTCTTTGTCTTTCACAACAGTTTTGAATTTAAAATCTATTTTGTCTGATATTAATATAAATACAACTGCTCTTTTTTGGCTATTGTTTGCCTGTTAGATTGTTTTCTAGCCATTCTCTTTCAATCTCCTTGAATCCCTGGGTCTAAGATGAGTTTCTTGTAGACAGCATATAAATGGGTCATATTTCCTTATCCAATCTTCCAATCTATGTCTCTTAACAGGTGAGTTTAATCCATTGACATTCAGTGTTATTACTTTTAAGGAATTACTTATATTAGCCATATTTTCTTTGAATTTGTGTTTGTCTTATGTTGTTTGATTTTTTTTCTCTTTTTTGTAGTTTTAGTTGTTCTTACACTCTCCTTGAAGTCTGTCTCTCCTGTTTTTTCTTTCCTCCTGCAGAACTCCCTTTAGTATTTCTTGAAGGGCAGGTTTCTTGTTGGCATACTCTCTTAGTTTCTGTTTATCTGTGAATATTTTGAACTCTCCATCATTTTTGAATGCTAGCTTTGTTGAATAGAGTATTCTTGGTTGGAAATTCTTTTCATTTAGTACCTTGACTATGTCATACCACTGCCTTCTTGCCTCTGTGCTTTCAGATGAGAGATCAGGACTTAATCTTATGGAGTCTCCTTTGTATGTAATGGTTCTCTTTTCTCTCACTGCTTTTAGTATTTTCTCTTTGTCTTGTGCATTGGATAATTTGACAAGTATATGCCTTGTTGTAGGCCTGTTTGGATTTATGCTGTTTGGGGTGCATTGTGCTTCCTGGACATGTGTATCCATCTCCCTCAATAGGTTTGGGAAGTTTTCAGCCATTATTTCCTCCAACATCCCATCTCTCCCCTTTCCTTCTGGGATGCCTATAATGTGTATGTTTCTACATTTTGCATTGTCATTCAGATCCCTAAGTCCCTGCTGGAATTTTTCCACCTTTTTATCAATGAATTCTACCATCTGTTTGATTTCAGAGGTACTGTTTTCCACATCATGAATTCTCTTTCCTCTGCCTCTTTAAATCTGCTGTTTTTTGCTGAGAGTGTATTTTTGATTTCTTGGATTGTGTTATTGATTCCCATCATATCTGTGACCTTTTTGTGCATGATCACCATTTCTTCTGTATGCTCTCCAAGTGTTTTCTTGACTTGCTTAATCTCTTCCTTCACTTCATTGAATTGGTCTATGATACATGTTTTGAGAGTTTTAATTATTTGTTCAATGCTCCACTTCTCTCCTTGGTTTTTAGCTTGTTCATTGGATTGGGCCATGTTTTCCTGATTATTGGTATGGTCTGTAGTTTTTTGTTGCTATCTGGTCATCAACATATTTTGTTGGGTTTATTCTGTTAATTATCTACTTTGTCTAGTCTTGGGGTTTAATTAGTTGTTGTTTTTGTGTGCATGTTAAGTCTTCTCTTTGTCACTTTTTTCTTCTTATTCTATTTCATTGTTGTTGGCTAAGTTCCCTTGAAGGAAAATATTAGGTCCAGAGAAAGCAAAAGGGGTAAGAAGAGTAAAATATAATAGTAGTATTGATAGTGAATATTAGCAGAAAAACCATGTGAGATCTAGAAGAATGGATATAGAACTCATGTAAGCTGTGCATAGTTATAACTGTAAAAAAGTGGAGTACCTATAAGATACTAAATTGAATATGGGAAAGGATATACCATGAATTAAAAGGTCAGTGTGGTCAGGAGAGAGGGAAAAAAGAAAAGAGGACAATAATATAATGAGTGAATAACTGATAGAAAACAGATTAGAGGTATTAGAGATAAAAAGTCAAATATTGTGGGTTAAACAGAGAGAGGTGGAATGTAAGAGAAACAAAAAATGATAGAGGACAGAATGATGTAAAGGAAAGGGGATATAGTGTTGGTAGTCAAAATCAGTTCACACAGAAAAGAGAAAATTGAGGTTGAGGAAGCACAGCAAATAAGAACTGTTGCCTGCAGCATTAATATAAAAAAAGGAAAAAAGAAAAAAAGAAAAGGAAAATGAAAGAGAGAAGAAAAAAAGCAGAACAAGAAAAATTGAAGGGAGAAAAAAGAAAAAGAAAAAGAAAAAAAGATGTGGTGGGGGGATAAAGAGGAAGAACAAAACAAGAGAATGAACCAACAACAAAGACCAGACAAGGCCTCATGCAAAGAATCCTCTTTGCAATTGGATAAACTACTTAGGAGTCTGGCTTTTCCCCTTTCTCCCTTCCTCACTTCCCTCTCTCCCAAGGCAGCAGGAATCCCGAGTGAAGTCTCCCATAGGAAATTCAAATGGATCTCAGGTGAATCAACTGCCCTGAGAAAATAATTACTCTTAATTTCTTGAGAGAGCACCCAGCCCTTGCCAGGAACCCTAAACATGCTCTTGGAAGCCTGTAAAGCATGTCCTACTGTCCCACTCCCTTAAGTGTGCTACAAGGGGGTAGTTAATTTTCTGACTCCACCTTCTCCTAAACCAAGTTTCCTATCCATTTAGGTAAATTGGGCTCTCTCACCAGATTCACCTCTCCTCTCTTCTTAGGCTCTCCCCAAGTCAGCTGATACGCTCCTCCAAACTCAATAAAAGGGCCCCTCTGCACCTCTCACCTAAACTCTCCCACTCCCAGAGTTAGTTCATGGCCAGAGGGGTAGGGTAATGCTCGGGAGAATATGGACTCAGGGTATGTAGGTCTGTGTAACATGGGCCACGGAGTTTCAGGGGACACAGGCTTGGGGTTCATACATTTGGGGAACACAAGGCTTAGAAACTCCACCCCACAACCAGCAGTTCTCAGTGAACACTGTGGCTCTTAGACCTAGGGGGAAGGAATTTACCTTCCCATGGCTTCTGAGTTCAGTGTTAGAAACCCACAGTTCTACCTTGAGCAAACACCAATTCTGCTGCTGTCTCGCCAGATCAATGTCCAGACACCTCCAACCCTGCAGCTTCCCAAAACAGCCTGCTCTGGAAGGACTCTGTGACCACATAGCTGGTCTTTTGTAAGAAGGATGACAACAGAGTACTTACTCAGATGCCATCCTGCCCTGCTTCCCCTCCATAATTGTCTTTTGATTCAAATAGTGAATAAAGATTAGCTGGAATTATTATGAGGAATGTGGAAAATTCTCAACTCTTCTAAACATCCTAGTGTGAGTTTTATAATAAATGTAGATAAGATCATTATTTATTAAAGGACCACATGGGATGTATTAGAAGAGTAGAAATGACTTGCAGGGAAAGAAGTGTAAATTCTTAAAGTATGGAGAATGGTCAGTATGGAATTCAAAATTATGTAAGGGATGAGCTTTAATTTTAACTGGAGAAAGTCAATTTCTGAACCTTTTCTTTGACATGCAAACCTTCTAAACTTTTTCTTTGAGAGGAGTATGAACACAGTGGTCTATGCCTAGAGTCTGAAACCACCCAGCATAGATTCAAATTGATCAGGGATGTGACATTTCACATGTCCCTTGGTATCTTTGTGCTTTATTTTATTTCACCTTTAAAACTGAAATTATAAAACTACCTACATTTTAGGATTTCTATAAGTGTTAGTTAATTTAATAGATGCAAAACATATAGAAAATGTCCATACTTAGTATCTTCAATAGAGTCATTACTACAGAGTTTCCAAGAGGTAATTTCAATTTTTGAAAGACATTCATTCAAATTGCCATTTAATAAAGCTGCAAAGCTGTAAAGCTGCAGAGCTCTATTAAAACAATAAGTTCTTTTTCTGAGTACCTGAAAGGATATGAGCACTGAGGTTTATGCTAGCTTTCTCATGGTGATCAGAGGCTAGAAAGGACAGCTCCAAAAATATTTAATAAAGAAAAAGAAAAAAGAAAGAATTTAAAGTGCATAGCACGAACAATATATGAGAGAAAAGTAAGAATAAAATAGGTTCTTGTTTGTGAAAATATAAAATGTAAATAGTTATAATGAAATCTGTTAATAAAAACTTTGTATAATTTCTTTAATATTTTAATGCAGTTTTGAGATATATTCACACACCATGCAGTCCATTCAAAGTGTACAGTCAGTTGTTTTAATATAATCACTGAGTTGTGAATTAATCATCACAATCAATTTTTGAACATTTTCATTATTCCAAAAGAAATATCCTTTATTGCTTAAGAGGCCCCTCTCAGTCTCCCTATCCATTCCAACTCCTACATAACCACAAATCTATTTTTGCCTCTAAACATTCATTTATTTTTACATTTTATATCAATTGAATTTTACAATATGTAGTAGTTTGTTCTAGTTCCTGTCACATAGCATAATGTTTTCAAATTATGATGATGATGATGATTTATTTTCCATTAGAATATTTGTGAAGCATATATAACATACATGAAGCATATATAACATACAGGACCCCCATACCTCACCCCACTAGAAGCACCTTGCATTGTTATGGCACATTTGTAAAAAATGAAAAAAAATACATCATCAACATATTACTGCTACCTATAGGCTATAGCTTGTTGTGTGCTTTTCCATAAACCACCCTATTATTAACACATGCATTATTATTGTGCATTTCTTACAGTTTGTGACAGAATGTTCTTGTATTTGTATTGTTAACCATAGTCATCATCCACACAGAAATCTCTGCGCTATACAGCCCCACACCTTGCACAATCCATCCAAAGTTTTCACTCCCTACTCTGTTACCATCTTGGGTCCTCCCCAATTTCTTTAACATTTTACAGTTAATTAGTCAACAAAAAATGGAAAGAAGAGAGAAAGAGAAAGGAAATAATTTTAACTTATATTTATTTTTAAATTGACTTCCTAATATATAATTTACATAGAACAAAATGCACCATGTTCAAACATATAGCTGGATGAGCTTTGAAAGTATAAGCACCCATGTAATCAAACTACAATAAAGATGTTGAATATTTCTATCATGCCATAAAGAATGTCATATTCTTTGGCAGCCAGTCACATTTTATAATATCTGAAATACATTTTTCCATTCACAGGGAAAGAACAATTTGAATTTCTTTGTAAACAGTGAAGGAAAGCACAACTCTGAAAAACTATTTTCTTAACAAGGAGACCATAATATATTTAAATCTAATTCTATAATCTTCATATATACCTATTATTGTGTCAAAAGAAAACAAGGAAGAAGTGTCTGGGAGTAAGAACTTTCTATAAAGAACCTGTGACAGTTTGAATTTTGTGGAATGAACCTGGAAATAAACAATATATGGGGAAAGGGAAAATTTGCATGTGTGTGGAAGCTAAACAACACATTCCTAAATAATCTAAGGTAAAGAAAAAATTGTAAGAGAAATTATTAAATATCTCAAGACAACTGAAAACAATAACCCATCTTGCGACTTGTGAAAACTTATCAAATACAGCAAATGCAGTTCTGAGAGGGAAATTTATACCCTTAAACTCACAATTTTTTTTTTTAGGAAACGAGCTAAGATCAAATACCTCATTTAACATCAGGAGAAACTACAAAAAGAACAGAAAACCAAAACACAAAGTAAGCAGAATGAAAGAAACAATAAATGATTAGAGCAGAAATAAATGAAATTGAGAAACAAAAAGCAACAGAGAAAATGAAACAAAAGCTGGTTTTTGAGAAGATCAAGAAAAATTACAAGCACTTAGCTAGAGTAACAACAACAAAAATAAATAAATAAGGTGCAAACAAAATCAGAAACAAGAGGGAGGGACATTATAACTGAACCCACATAAATAAAAAGGACTATATGAGCATACTGTGAAAAACTGTATGACAACAAATTAAACAACCTAGATGAAAAGAACAAATTCCTTAAAATGCGAAAACTACATTGATGCTGCAAGTAATACAGGAAATCAAAAAAACGATCGTAAGTAAAGAGATTGAATTAGTTATAAAAAATCTCCAGACAAAGAAAAGTTGGGGACCAGATGGCTTCACAGGTGAATTCTACTAAACATTTCAAGAATTAACACCCATCCTGTTTAAACTCTTGGGAAAATTGAAGAGGAGAGAAAATTATCCAAAACATTTTATGATGCCAATATCACCCTAGCATCAATGCTAGATTAAGATGTTATAAGAAAAGAAAATTGCAGTCCAGTCTCTCTAATTAACATACATGCAAATATCCTCAACAACATACTTGCAAATCAAATTCAACAGCATATTAAAATAATTGTAAGTCACGACCAAGTGGTATTTGCTCTTTTTTTTTAAAAGTGGATCAAGAAAAAAAAATCAGTGTAATACATCACATTAATAAATTGAAGGAAAAAAAAAAAAACATGATTATGTCAATTGATTTAGAAAAGGCATTTGACAAAATCCAGCATCTTTTCCTGATAAAAACACTTCATTAAATAGGAATAGAAGCAAAGTTCATCAATATAAAGGGCATATATGAAAAACCCATAGCCAACATCTTACCCACTGGAGATAGGCTGAAAGCTTTTCCTCTAAAACTGGGAACAAGACAAGAATATCCACTGTAACCATTGTTATTCAGCATTGTACTAGAAGTTCTACCTAGAGCAGTTAGACAAGAGAAAAAGTAAAGGCACCCAAATAGGAAAAGAGGAGGTAAAACACTTGCTCTTCACAGATAACATGATCTTCTTTTTAGAAAATTCTGAAATATCTTGGACAACAGCTTCTTGAACTAATAAACCAGGTCAGCAAGTGGCAGGATACAAGATCTATATGCAAATATCAGTAATGTTTCTATACACTAATATTGAATAATCTGAGGGAAAATAAGGGCAAAAACTACTTTTACAATAGCAAGAAAAATATTCAAATATATAGGAATCAATTTAACCAAAGATGTAAAGTATCTGTATTCATAAAACTACCAAAAACTATAAAAGGAAGTCAAAGGAGACTTGATCAAATGTAAAGACATTCCATGTTCATGGATTGGAAGACTAAATATCATGAAGATGTCAATCCTACCAAACTGATTTATAGATTCAATGCTATACCTATCAAAATTCTAACAGCCTACCTTAAAGAAATAGTAAAGTACCAAATTTATATGGAAGAATAAGTCACCCAAATAGCCAAAAACATCCTTAAAAGAAGAATAATGTAAGAGGACCCTCATTGTTGAACTTGGAACATACTACAAATCTACAGTGGTCAAAACAGCATGGCATGAACATAAAGTTAGATCAATGGAATAGAACTGAGAGTTCAGAAATAGACCCTCACCTTTATGGTTAACTGGATTTTGTAAAACTTATCCCATCTACGTTACTGGGACAAAACAGTCTATTCAACAAATGGACCTGGGAGAACTGCATGTCCATAACTAAAAGAATGAAAGAGGACCTCTATCTCACTCCCTATAAAAGAATCAATTCAAAATGTTTTGTCCCAGTAATGTAGACGGGGTAGGATATAAAAGCCAGGACCATAAAACTACTAGAAGAAAATGAAGGAAAATATTTTAAAGACCTAGTGGTAAATGGGAGTCTCTGAAAACTTACATCCAAACTCAAACAAAAAAAGAAATAGATAAATGGGACCTCCTCAAAATTAAACATGTTTGCACCTTAAAGGGCTTTGTCAAAAGTGTGAAAAGAGAGGTACCTCAATGGGAGAAAATATGTATCTGACAAGGGTTTAATAGCCATGATATATAAAGCTATATAAAAACTCAACAATAAAAAGACAAATGACCTAATTAAAAAAAAAGGCGAAAGAATTGAAACAACAACTGTCCAAAGAAGAAATATAAATGGTAAAAACGCACATAAAAAATGATGGACATCACTAGTGATTAGGGAAATGCAAATCAAATTCACAGTGAGGTATCATTTGACACCTATTGTAAGCCCACTAGGAAAAAGACAAAAAAACTGCAAGGGTTGGAGAGGAGGTAGATTTATAGGAAGGCTTATTCAGTTTTGTTGAGAATGTAGAATGGTACATCCACTCTGTAGGTGTATTTGGCAGTTCCTAAGAAAGGTGAATATAGATTTGTTATGTTACCTGGTATATACCCAGAAGTATATACCCAGAAGAACTGAGAGCAGTGACACAAACAGACGTCTGCACAGCAACATTCATAGTGGAATTATTCACAATTGCCAAAGTATGGAAGCAATCCGAGTGCCAATCAAACAATGAATGGATAAATAAAAAGTACTATATATATTCATACAATGGGATATTATTGAGTTGTAAAAATGAAGTCCTGATGCATGTGATCACATGGATCAAACTTGAAGACATCATTTTGAGTTGAAATAAGACCAAAACAAAAAGACAATACTGTATGATCTGAAATAATTAGAATAATCAAACTCATAGAATCAGCATATAAAATATAGTTTACCAGGGTATGGGGTAGGGGTGGGGAATCGGAAGCAAAAGCTTAAAATATCCAGTTTCCTGTTTGTAGTTAGGGAAATGTTTTGGTAATAGATGGTATTGATGGTAGCACAACATTAAGAATGTAATTAACAGCACTGAAACATGTATCTGAATGTGATTCAAAGGAGAAATGTTTGATTGTTTACATGATAACAGAATTAAAAGTTTTAAAACCATACATGGAAATAAACTGAATAAACAGTGAATCCTACATTAAATCTTAGACAATGCTACTACAGTTATAAAAATGGGCTATCAGCAGTTGTAACACATGTTCCACACCAATGCAAGTTATTGGGGTAGTTTAAGGGAATCTGTTTTACACATGGTTGTTCTGTTAACCCTCCACTTCTCTAATAAAGATAAACAAATAAAACATGAAAAATAAAAAGTAAGAGAAAGAGAAGAGGTAGGAAAAGAACACTTACTCCCCAAATAAGAAGCCTCATAAATATTCAAATTTGTGGGGTCAAATTCATTAAAAAAATCTTTTGTAATCTTCATTTCAGGGTCTAATCAGAAGCCAACCAACATAAATATACACATGAAATCAAATAAAAATTAAAATGAAGGTTCCTAAAAAGAAAACCATGAAAAGAACAATCCTTCTTGGTATATACCAAATTGAAAGCAAGGACTCCAATTAAGTCATATTGGATTAGGACCCAATCTAATCCAGTTTGGACACAATTTCTCATATCTTCAAATATTTTATTTCCAAATAGACATTCATGGGACTGGAGGTTAGGACTTGAACATATATTTTGGGGATACATTGCAACCCTGCAGGTTCTTAAAACCATTTATTTGATGCTCTTTATATACATCATCATTGATCATGATTCTGTGTCAATCATCTGGTGATCCGTAAGTATTGATTTCCAATGACTTTCTCTAGGATATGTTATTGATGATGACCACAAATGTAATTCTGATAGGGAAAACAATTATTCATCTCCTGATCATTTAAATTGACTGTTCATAATTTTATAGTGTAAGTATAGAACTACACACCTTCCATTCATGTTGTACTTTGAATTCTTTAGGCCATAATCATTGCACTTCTGGAATGTGAAGTCCCTCATTGGACATGGCTCAAGACCAACACAGGAGAATACAATACCACCATATCCATCAGTGGCCAGATAGGGCATCAGTTGGAAAGGCACTATGCATTGCAGAACAATGGTCTTGAAAGCCGGTAAGGGAGACTGGTGCAGCTATCCTAGAACTGTTTGAAACATGTCACAGAGCCTGTGGAAGAACTGAGGCAACTGCCATGTGTGCAGGCCAGTGGGAAGCATAGCAGGGAAGAATGCATGTACCACCACCATAAACCATCAGTGCGATGGATGGCAGCACAACTGTTGGAACATGGACAGATGAGAGTTGATAAAGTACACACCCATGGCCCAAGGACAAGAGTCAGCAGAAGGTCATTTGTGGCCTAAATCCCTAAAACTGTCTTCTGTCATCCTAAATCAGAATATCAGCTATATTCTGATAAAGCAAGCAAGGTAGAACAATCCTGTGAAAGAAAAAGCCAGCCTGCAGCCATTTTCTTGACAGGTAACCCTCCTGGAACCAAGGTCTCTGCCACATGGCTGGGGATAAAGTCATGGGTTCACAATCCAGAGTACTCTATAAGGGAGAAAAAGGGACAGGACCGAAGAAGTTGGGTCCAAGATAGGGTGTTCAACTCAGAAGTCATTATAGACCCTACCCAGGCCCAGGTGCTAGAGGCGATCTTGGAAAATTTAACAGAAGTCACTCCATGGTGTAGTGCTGAGAATGGGATCTTGTTTGTCCAAGTCTAAGGGAAGTACTGCTTAAAATATTGTTTCTTCTTATAAAATGGACACTTTGCTGCATGCAAACTGGTGAGATTCTAACCCCTAAATTTTTAGATGTGTTTATCCTCTCCTCCTTCTCCCCAATCATTTAATTATCAAATGTCAAAAAAGTTTCATTTAGATTTGCATTTATTCAATAATATTTATTCAGGACCTACTAAGTCACTGGGAGTGTTTTAACCACTGAGTTTATATCATGAATGAATAAACACATCCCTGCCATAACAGGGATTACAATTTTGATGAAAAATAGAGAATATAAAAGTCAACAAAAATTTTTAATTATACTTTGAGATCACTGATATTAAGTATATAAACAGGATGAAGAGTATAGAATAACATAGAAAAAGCTATGAAGAAATACATCTGGGAGGAGTTTGGAGTTGATCAAAAAATGAGAAAAAATGAGAGGGTTCCACACAGGTGATGCATCTGAGAAAGAGGATTCCAGCAGAGAGAAGAATGAGAACAAAAGCCCTGACTGGGTCTTGTGGACTGAAGCTTGTTCCCTACAAAGACATGTTCAGGCCCCAACACCTGGTCCTGTGGCTATGAACACATTGGTAAATAGGACCTTTGAAGATGTCATTAGTCAGGTGTTCCCAAACTTAATGAGAGTGGGCCTTAATCCAATATGGTTTAAGACTTTATAAGCAAAGGTAATTTTACAGAGAGAACGCCACAAGTGTAGCCAGGAAATGGATGCCAACAAAACCCAGGAGAGCAAGGAAAGTCACTGCCATGTGCATTGCCATGTCACAGAGAAGTCAGGGAACCACAAGATTGCCAGCCATCTATAAAATACCAATTCCAGAAGTAAGCCTTCTAGTCTATGAAAATGAGAGCCAATAAATTTCTGCCGTTAAACCAACCCATTGTATGGGATTTATTTAAGTAGCTAGGAAACTCAATACTAGGGAAAGTTGGATTATTTAAAAGACAAGTTTTTGTTGTTGTTGTTGTTGTTGTTGTTGTTTGTTTTTAAAGTACTGTGGCCAGAGCCCTGTGAGAAACAGAATAAAGTACACAATGTATTAGAGATATCAGCAGACATAATTAAGGGGAACATTGCATGAAAACCTGATTGAATTCATATGACATGCTGCTGACTACTGGGTATGCCATGGATTGGAGTGAATGGTATTGGTAAGTCATCAACGTATAGGAAGAGAAGATGAGTTTTTAGCATATAAGCTAGTGACCACTCAAGGTTTCTCGTTTCATCCAGTTTCCTCATGGCAATTTTCCCCTTTGCATTCCTCAGGGTATAGATCAAGGGATTTAACATGAGTTCAAGAATTGTAAAGGACACAGCCATTGTCTTGTCTATGGGGTTCGTGCCCACAGACCTCATATATAAGAAGATACACAAAGAACACAAATGACACAAATAACAAGATGACCGCCGTGAAGTGGGTGCCACTGTTGGAGAGGGCTTTCCACCACCCGTCAGAGCTGCAAGACCTCAGAGAGCAGTGGATGACCATGTAGGAGGAAATAATTGTAAAGAAGATGGCCACACACATCACCCCACTGTTGAGGATGACAAGGAGGTCCAGGATGTGGGTGTCCATGCATGCCAGTTTCAACAACAGAAATAAATCACATATAAAGTGATCAATGACATTGGAACCACAGAAGGGTATTTAGTACATCAAGAGAAGCTGTATCATTGTGTACATAGATCCCCCAACCTAATCCACTTCTGGCAGCAGGCAGCACAACCAAGGACTAATGATGGTCTGGAAGTCCAGGGGCTTAATATGGCCACATAGTGGTCATAGGCCAAAGTGATGAAAAGGATGATCCCCACACCACCAAAGAAATGTTCTGCAAAGAACTGAGTCATGCACCTTCCAGGGAGATGGTAGTGCTCTCAGAAAGGGAGTCCACAGTCATTTTGGGGGCAATGATAGAAGAGTAGGTGACATCTGTGAGGGTTAAGAAAATAAGGGAAAAATACATAGGTGATCTCAGACTCAGGGTTGTGGTCATGGTTACCATAATGAGTAAATTTCCCATCACTGTGGCCACTTACATGATTAGAAACACAGCAGAGAATATATTCTCCAGCTCTGGATTCTTTATAATACCCAAAAGAATGAATTCTGTCACATTGTTTTGACTCTTCATTTACCATGTGGTTATGCAAGTACAACGCTATGAGCTGGAAAATTTGCAATAGTGATATTATTTTTAATTAGTAAGCAACCAGTGTCTTGGGCACTTTTTGTACTGTGCCCTTTTGTACACCCCCTTTTGACCTACTACTTTTCTCCATTTCGACAACAAACAGCTGCTCACAATTACAGCCTGGCAGTAGCATGATTCCCCTGGATCCTTCTAACAGCATCTCATCTCATGAATTCATCTCTCATCTCTTGCTTTCTGTCCTGGAACTTGCTGTTTGTGACACTTTGGGGAAGCCTGCTTTATCATTCTAGTGCATATGAATTTCCAGAAATATTGGAGAGTTAACACTTCCCAGGGAAACACTTGCCCATTAGGATTTAAGAGCCAGTGGAAAACTAATGAACAACTTAACAAAATATTGGGTTAACTTTCATTCCTTCCCATTTTTCATTCTTACCAGTGCTTCTGTTCAATTTTGCAAAAGAAAATACCTCCATATAAGCCCTTCTTTCAACCTCTTTTCTTTTTTGGGAAATCCAAGCTGGGGTGCTGACCTTCATTTATCACCCAGTATATTTACGAACTTGCAAAATTTCATATCAATTTCCATTAATTTATTTCAAATACTTATAGAGCACCAAGAATATGCTAGTTGAAAGCTGACAAGATAGATATGTCCTACAACAAGTGTTCTTCACTTTCTATGTACATGTCTTCCTTCTCAAACTGGCCTATTAATATTAATCTACTATTTTTATTATTACATATAGCTAATATTTAATGGGTCACTGTTGTGTCTCAGGTAGTAGAATCACCCATGAGATATTTTCCTGATTTTATGGATAAAATATTAAGGCTAAGAGGAGTGAAAAATGACTGAATTCAAATCCATCTTTTCAGGGTGCTCTATATGTGTGAAACACTGTGCTTCATGATATAATTTTCATAACAATCCAATGAGATAGATTTCTACTTCCTGTGCTCATTTCTTTCAACAACACAATTGTGCAATTCTAACATACAGTTCTAACATGTTCCAATTATATGTAAGAACAATATAATTCTAAAATTAGAAATCACAATCATTGACTTAATTTTCAAATGGTACTAGTCATTTTCCAGATGTGCCGCTGACTACAGAAACTAAAACCATGAGTTTTTCCTCTGCTCTAGGAAGGCCTAGACCCACAACTTACCTGATAACATCTCTTCACATGAACCTGTATCAGTGCAAATTGTCCCTTCAATTCTTCCTTATGAACTATTGTTTCCAGATGGAACAAAGGATTCTAAAGGATAATGAAATATCAATAAAACAATTCATTTATTTTCTACTCACTCTGTGCCAGCAATGTGACTGCTCAGTCATGTGTATTATCCATTTTCCACATCACCCAAGGTGGTCACTATTATAAAATCCATCTTGGAGATAAGGGAACTGAGGCTTGGAGACATTCAGCCTGTCATCTATGATGAGTGGGGATAACGAATCCAGGTAGCTTCATTTTGAAGCACACATTCATCACTATTACACTGTAAACTGAAGAAATGAACAGCAGCCTCTATGAGCTAAATGCCATAGCCATTGAAGCCAAGAACATATTGTATGTTTAAAGAAAACAAACAGCTTCATTAAGTAGAAAACTTTTCTTTACTAAGGGTTTTTAATTAGAGACTGTCTGTCTTTTGATGGAATATATTAAAGGACATTTTTTAAAAGGGGAATATAAATTACATGTCCTCTAAGACTCATCTAAATACTCAGAGACACATTCATAATATCCTTCTCCATGCTAAACAAAGTCACTCCTTGAAGACTCTGCAAATCTTCAGTGTGGACTAAACCCAGACTCTCCCATCTTGAGTCTGAGAACTTCAATAGTTTTTGAAGAGTCCTCATAAGGTAGAAGGAATGCTTTCCTGGAAATCAGGATAACTGAATTTACTCAAGACTGTCACTCTACCTCCTTAGGATACCTTGTTTAATTGCTTGTCCTTGTGGGCTTTTGATCCCTCATCTGCAATATGCAGTAGTTGTGGTTGATCAGTGCAACATCAGAGGCTCATGGATGCTGCCCCTTTAAAAACTAGCAGCTCAAATCTTGTACGCATTGACTGTTTGCAGTTCCAAGAAAGATTTCCTTTGAGTCGTCTCATGATGAAATACTTTTAAACAACATGCAGTAGAATAGATAATAATGTTCCTTCAGTCTTAAAGTCAATTAATAAACTTCTCAGCCTGACATTCAAAACCCTTCCCAATACAATCAAGCTCCTCTTTTGTACTTCCCCCCCCTCACCAAGACAGGCCCTTCTCTTATTGCCAAAGCACACACCTCAGTCTGTGTAATACAGTGGCAAAGATCAAGGATTCAGTGAGCAGACTTAACTTCTCATCCCAGTCAGGACACTTTTTGGCTACATATCAACTTTCCTAACCTACAAATCCTGCAATAATAAAATAATGCAATAATAAAGTCCTGATTTTATTTTTTAATTACTACAAAAATATGAGGTAGGAATTATTATTATGCTGTTTTTTTCATGCAGGTGGATGAGAGTTAGAGAAATTATGAGACATGTTTAAAGCCTTTTGGCAAGTTCATATTTCAGGCTGCTAACCACCATCTTCTGCATCCCCTCCAAGAATTCTACATTCTGCATTACCACATTGTTCTGAAGATCAAAGTTAGTAACAAGCACGAGATTCTATGGAGAGCACTATTGAAATATCATGATTATTTTTCATCTCTATATAAGTTGCTGACTTCCTACTGCCTCTGATAATGCCCTCTGCTATCAACCAAAGCTATCACCATTCACCTCATTTCCTCCCTATATTCCCTCTTGCCACCATAACCTTGAGGGTTTGTTACATTCACCTATATAGTTTTGTACTGTGTTGGCAATAATTAAATTATCTTCTCAGCTCAATTTTTATATCAATTTCATGGTGGTCTTACCTCTTTATGTTGGTGTTTAAGCATAGATAATTTAGTCTTATTTTACTAAATTCTTAATGTTGTGCTGTGTACACACTAGTCATTTAATTAAACCCATGATATACAAAGATATACAAAGAAAACTGCATTTACATTGAACTCTGACTCCCCGACCACTGTTGTACAAGTCCCTACCTCCCTAAATGAGCTTGCCATTGTGTGAGCTAAGTTACTCTTCCATTGGTATCTAGGCTCAAAGATCCAATTAATCATCCTTACCATGTACAATCATAGATAGGCATTAACCATATCTACCTGCTAAATCATACCTTGGACTTCCAGTTCAGGGTTGAATCTTTGCTATCAGATCCACTCTTTAACATTGTTTTTTTTTTTTTTTCTGTAGTGAGTCCCAGGGAAAGACCATCATTCACAGTACTGTTGAAATGAAGAAGTGGGTGATTACATTTCCTTCGATTTTCTATTACCTAGATAGTAAATATTTCTAAAGTTCAATAGTATGCAGAGAGTTTGGTGGATACAGGGAAATGTCCTATCCTTAAAGATGGAAACAGAATAAGCATAAACGAAACAATGGGCCAATAATATAAGTTCCAGAGCTGAAAGACATCAGTGTGACCTATCCATTTTAAAGAAGATGAAAGGTTTAGGCCTTGATATGAGAATTTAGAAAACTGAAAGGAAAGTGAACAGTAAGGGCAACAGCATGACATGGCATGAAAAGAGAAAGGGCAAAAGTTAAGTACATAGCCAAAGATATGGACTTTGATATCACATAAACCTGACTTTGCTATGGACCTTCCAGTGATGGAATTGACTAGAGGTTATACACTTCCTCTAATCTTCAGTTGTTTTGTTTTAATATTATTATATCATACAAATAAAGTGCCTGGCATTATGGTATAAAATTTAATGTTTTAACTTATAAACATTACAGTATACTAAAAAGGCAGTATAGACATTTAGATATCATATTGTGGGCATATCATAAAACTTAGTCATATAGACTCCTAGGTACAGGTTGCTTTGAGTAGATGTGTCTAGCTAGATGATGGTTCATTTCGGGAAAATGTAGTAAGAACTTTCTTAACTAAATCTATGTAAAATCCCTGATTCTTCCTTCTGTGTACCTACTCTATGCCTGACAACCTCTCTGTACTTCAGTTTTATTCTCTATAAATGGAAAATTAATGTTCTCTATCTGAAGTGGTAGTTGTAAATATTAGATACTTTTTTAATCATTTGGGTACTTAGAGTGGTATCCCATTTCTTTTACCAGGATGAGGAGAATGATGGCAATCACCATTTAAAAACAGATCCTCTGTCTTTAGATTTCCAACAAACATGTCTATTTAAATGTGCAGTTGACAAACAGGATATCATGACTCTTCAAAACTTATCAGTATGCAAGATTTGAATTGACTTTAAAAGTCAAATCTTCAAAAACAATCATTTTCTAAAATAATCTGCAGTTCTAACCAAAAATGAGTCTTTTGCATAAAACTGAAGAGTTTTTATTACTAATTTTATAAATTATAAAAGTAAAGCATGCACTATGGAATGATAGAGTAATCGAAAATTTAAAGTCAAAGGGCCACTCTCAACCACAAATACTCATTCGACCCTGTATTAGCAGTTTAGTTCATGATCTTCTGATATGCATCTTTATGTAGTTATTGTATATGTACATTCATTTTTGTAATTTACACTATATTAAAATATATAAGAATTTTATCAATATTTATCTTTTGTATTAGTGCTTAAATATTTTAATTTAACAATTTACATGAACATGACTTGACTTCAGTATTTATTCATTTTCCATTTTAATTGCCATATATTATTCCATTTTACAGTTGCACCATAATTCTCTTAACCAGTTCATTTATGCCTGATATTTATATTATTTCCAATACTCTTCCTTACACATATGCTGTAATGAATAGCTATTCAGAGAGGTCTTTACTTATTATGTTGGAATATTTATGCTGGAAAAATTCCTAGAAACATCATCACCAAGTAAGAGTATGAATATTTTAACTTTAACATATTTTGTAACATTACTCTCACAAAATTCTATACCAGATCTCTCCAACAATAGTATACAAACGGATCATTTTCCCCTACAACCTTACTAACACTAAATATTATCAATCTTGGTTATGTTCACTAAACAATATGGTGAAAAATAACTCATTTTAATTTTCTTTCACTCAGTCATACATTCACACATTCATGTAATTTCACTGATGCCATAAAAAGTTGTCATAAGCAAGAAATAGTTATTTGTCTCCAGATAAAACCAAATAAAGTACTATATAATAGTTATAGAGATATATTAGCTATATGCAGATATCCATATCAAACTAAAATAAGAATAAGAATAATAAATTGCTAAGGACCTGCTATGGACCAGACAGTTTGCTAGTTATTTTACACACATTATAACATTTAATCCTCACATCTGCTTATGATGAGGCACATAGTACAGCTGAGAAATAGGAAAATGATTAATTTCCTCAAGGCCATACATTTAATAATTAACAGGGCCTGGATTTGAATCTAGGAATTTGACTTTACAGTAGGTATGTTTTTCCTGCATCAGAATTTTTTATGAAGATAAATAATTTCTCCAATAAAATCCTGGATAATAAGTTAAGTGTGTTAGCAATCGTATAGTGAGTGCCTTGGATTATCATCAGTGAACCATCAGTGGTCCTGTGTCCTTTGGAAGGTCTATTCCCTGAGTACATGCACTTTCAATTGTACATGTCTCCAATCAAGGCCTTTAAACAGGCTATTTCTGTGGTAAATCTCCATAATTTACTTTGTTTTTCTTGAAAGATGAGACTTGGTTGGTGGAAATGGAATTATATAGAATAGCATCTTTATAAAATGGAAATTATTATAACATTTTAGTTAAAAAAGTTAATGTTTTCTTGGAATTCTTTGAGAGGGGGGCTTAATCCAGAAACAACCTTTCCTGATTTCACCATCTATCTCCAATCAAATTATCTGCATCCCCCCCCAATATCACTACCACCACCCTTATAAGCAGAGTTGAGAGCTCCTCACAAATAAATGTTTGTGCTTTTATATACATATTGATAGAGAAGGACGTTAAATTTCAACCCATCCTTACATTTAAAATGAAAAAGAGTTCTAATGTATCATTAATTAAACAAAGAAAAATACTGAATAAATTCCTCCTCAGAAATTTTTAGTAGAAAAATAAAGTACCTTGGTACAAAATGAAAGTAGAATATAGAGATAGATAGAGAGAGAGTTAGATAGATAGATATCAGAGACAGAGAAATAAAGAGATGAAGGAAAAGAGGGAATCAGAAAATCTCTCTGAAGCCACTCTAGATACACCAGCTCTTTCCATGCCTTCCCTTACTTATAGCACATTTCTAAAACATATAAACATATTTTTATTTGCTCAACTTCATGATCTAGATAGAGGCCAAAAGACACTTAATTTTTGATATTTTTTCAAAAGAGATGAAATTAAATCAAGCTAAATTTTTTCATACCTCAAGATTCTCCGTAAGATGACCACAATTTGTATAAACAGATAAAACAGTTGAATTATTAACACGTTTTAATTATCATATAATTGTACATTGTTTAGGTGATTCAGTTATTTCAACCATTTCAAAATAGCAGCTCAAATTAATAGGAACATGTTTAATATTCAAGTAAGTTTCTAAGTCCACATCCAAAGCTCAGCCTAGGGTCATTTCTGTGAGCTTTCAAAATCCAGTCAGTTACTCAATGGAACCAATAGGTAGAAGGTGAAAAATTGTGCAAATCAATTTTCTAAGATCACATCAGCCTAATTAAATATCTGATCTCAAACAGAATTTACTCACATGAAGCTTCTTTTATAGAATAGCTAGAAATCATGACACATTAGAGTTTTAACTTGGTTATTTCAAGTATGGAGTGAATAAATCTGGTCCTACACAAGGAACAAATCATCCAATCATTTAATGAGAAATTATTTTGATAAAACTAAAGTACCCAGTGATTTTTAAAGAAAGATTTAAAACAGCAATTCTAATTGCCTATGGACTTACATAAGAAACAAATCTTGTAGTTGACAAAATAATTTAGATGCCATTTAAATAGGCAAGGTTGCCAAAACAGCAAGCCAAGGAAGCTATTTATAAAAGCATTCAAGGGACCGTGGCTGTCATTTGGTTGTATTTTGAGCTTATTTTGAAAACAGTTTGCAATTCACATCCTAAAAGAAGCATCATTAATAAGATGTTCTCCTATGGGTAATGAGTCTGGGCTAAAAGAGGGCAGAGTGCCATTTTCAAAAGTGGTGAAAATGTGCAGGCTTGCATCATTCCAGTTGCATCCCTTTGAGGATGGGTCTCTACTGACTGATGCGCTAATCACAATGACAGTCAATTCCCACCCACCCCTGCAGTGATATATGGTTCCCAGGGACCCAACTTCACTGGAGCCAGGCCAAGCTAATGCTTCACCAGCACAAAACCAAATCATGGTATTAACCATTTAATTTGTTGCCCCAGAATTAAACTTTGTCCTTTGTTAAGAGATTAGCCACACAATGATCCATCCACCTGACCGCCTGATTGAAGAAAAGGCAGTATGATTATTTCTTGGCCGCCTAACCAGGAGCAAGACTGAATTTTTCAATCACCTAGTTTAGTGTTCATTTCACCTAAGACTATTATTAAAATTATGTCAGCTTGACTTCAGGGTAATTACCATTATTAAAGATTAAAAACATTTATCTCAGCTAGGAAAAATAAAACTAAATTCTTTCTTATTCATAACAAATAATATTCTCAAATAATGTGTTTACAATTTAGAAATATTTGAGTTTTAGCCTTCTTTATTTTCTACTTTTGACAATAAAATAATATCTTATATTTCCAATACACTTCACAGGTTATAATTGGTTCATTGACACATTTGACCTAACATCTTGAGAACTCTCTTGAGAGAGAAGATTCTCAATTTTACAGAATATAATCATTATAGGTGAGGAGTTGACCTTTAAAACTGCATCATCTAGACTAAAACTCTGAAGTTATTCCATATTCTTGCCTAAACATTCAGACATAGGTCAGGGAAGCCTTTCTCAACCATTTTTTAAATTATACCTTAAGCAGTCTTTTTAAACATTTTTCCTAATCAACCTTCTCAGAATATTTAATACCATAGGTATACTATTTATCTCTTTATGTTGTTTATACATATATGAAAATATATATATCTGTGCTTAATATGTAAAAACAGTAAAAATTAGCCCATTCACCAAGAGTCAATTTTTACCCTCTTGGTACAAAAATCATCCCCATTGTAAATGAATGCTTTTAGGAAACTTAACTGTAAAAAAAAAGAAAAGGTAATGTCATTCTTTAAACTTGTGCCTAATTAAAGTTCTAGCTATGTTTCAAACAACTACCAAAACCAGTTTTCTTTTTTGCATTAACCTTTTCTTATCAAACTTATCATTAACAAAAGAAAATAATATTACTTACATTTTACTTGTTTATTATCCTCCAACCCAGATTGTAAGTTCCGCACAAACCTAACTATTGTTTGCATTTTTCAACACTGTATAGCCAGTCCCTAAAACTGTCTGACACGCTGAAGACACTGAGAAATATTTATTTTATATATTGAATCAGTCAAAATTTCCTAAACTTAATTGACCATAGAGCCATTTTTCATTACATTTTCAAGTAATATATGTGAACACTGTATGGAATAACAATGTGACAATCCCTGCATAAATACTCTTTAGCTTTTCAATGTAATACTTTAGTGCCCAAATAGAGTATCAAGTCCCTCTATAGTGGAGTTGCTTATTTCTCCTCCAAATATCACTTTCATTCATGTGTTGCTTTATTTGAAATTCAACCATAAAGTTTCATTCTTTGAGCCCATTGTATCCCACTTTAAAAATATACACATATGTTTATGAAGTGTAATACATCTGTGGGAATTAGATTATCCGAAGACTTTCCCTGACCCAAGGGGAGTAAGAGAATATAAGTAATCTGGGAAGTTGATGTCAGGGGAAAGCGGAAGGAAAGAAAACAGAAACTCCCAAAATAGAGAAGAAAACCTCAAGAACAATCTTTATTATGTAACCAAGGAACTATTCAGTATTTGGATATTTCTCATTATGTTATGAAACATTAGCTGAAGTAGAAGAGTAAAGGAGGCAGAGTCTTAATGCTTGAGATTGTTGTGTAACCTCACTAGCCTCATTTTAAAGAGCTATATAATGATATGTGCTCCTAGATTTAAGAGTTAGACGATGCAAAGAACTTAACATAAGTGTATGTTTGATAATTAACCTACTACAATGATTAGCCTACTCTTCTTAATTAAATACTTTGATGTGGGCTATGGGTGGGAGGCTCTTTGTCTCTTCAGAGATAACCTAAGCTGTCTGTGACTTGTGGGTGTGAGACGGTAAGAGGCTGCAGTCCTGCTCTTGGTGACCATGGCAACGACTCCAGTCCCAGGAAACAGTTTAACAATGCAAGGTCTATAAACTTTAAATATTCAGGGGAAATACAAGCCAAATGTGCTAAAAGCTTATCGAGAATGTATGAAGTCCATGCTAAAAGCTTACCTAAGATGTGGAAAATATATATGCTAATTCAAGCCTATTAAGAACTGAAACAAAAGAACCATTTAATCTTTCCTCTCTGTATAAAAGAAACTTGAAAGTCTTGTTCGGGGCTCAGGTTTGCAACAGGAAGCTCCCGAGTCTGGCTGGCCATCAATAAACCATTTTTCCTTCTCAAAATTATTCCTGAATCCTGGCCTCTCTATACGCAAATAATTGAACCTCTCTCAAATTCTACAACACTTTATACTAATTTGACTGAATTGAATGCGTAGATTAAACCAAAATATCCTCACACATCAGATCCAATTATTAATTATCATATTCATTTTTATGAGAAAATATATGTATTTTCTTTTATGTTGTTTTATTTTTTAAAGTACCAGAATAATCAAATGAAAGTTGGTCTAGATGAGATATTGTTGATAGTGTGAAAAGAAACATTTAATTCCTTAATATTATTCCTAAATGGCAAGATTCCACCAATTGAGAATGTCAGATGACTTTACATTTCCACCTTCAGTTTCTACATATTCCAAATTTGCTTTTCACAATTTGTAAACTGGGTCTTATTAATCCTATCACTTCTCAATTCAAGACACTTGGTTTCTCCCCTAAACACAGATATTGGTCTTCATTTCTCTCTTCAAATCCTTTTGTCTTAAAGTAGAAATGGCATTGTCTAGATTCTCTTGAAATTTCTTACTGGCAATTACAACTTTGGCCATTTGAGTCAATTAGCTGCTTATTATATTGTGCCCCAGGCCTAGGTTTTTAACAGGTTCTGTTTTTTATGAACTAGAGATAGGTATGCACAAACCAGAACACAGTCACCCAAAAAAACAGATGTATCTTGCAATGACATTACTGTAAGGTCAAATAATGGAATAAATAGCTAAAGATGATGAGTCATTTAAGAAAGAGATTATTTGCGAGAAGTAGCACAAACTGGAGTATTATATCAAAGAATGTTTGATTCATAAATTATGTAGTTATTTAGAATGTTCCTATATTTTTCATGTGTATAGAGGAAAATTATTGTTGAAAGATATTGCTACATATGAAAAAAAAACAAAAAATTTGGCATCATCTTTCTTGAAGGATAAAGTACATTATGAAGAGTAAATATAAATTTCTTATCTATAGACATGAACATACTACAGGCAACTGTCGTTTATTTGAAAGAGAATAGGATTGAGATTAGGAAGACCTGGATTTGAATTCTGTAGCTGAAACTTTTTGTGTGACCAAGGCAAGTAAATTACAAAACCTCTCTTAGCTTCAATTTGCTTCTCTGTAAATGGAGACAATAAGTTTGTAAGTATAAATTTAGTACATAGATTAAGTCACCTAATTGAAGTCATTATGCCTGATAGATAAAAAATTCATTTAATGCAAATATATGTATTACACTTATTGATTGATGTCTTTGGAAACTTACCATTTTTGTTGAGATTAAGTAAAGGAATGTTTATCCTTATTGTTTCAAATAGTTTTTAAAGTGTAGATAAAAAGAAAAAAGAAAAAAGTTTTCTTTATATTCTAGAAAAACTGTGAACCATGCAGTTATTTGAATAAATAAGACCAAATTAAAGGTAAATTCATATTCTCTGACTTAGTTTTTTTGCCAAGAAAAAATTTACAAATAATCTTTGAATTTGTCCTTTATTTCTTTAGTTTGTACTTCTCCTTTTTCTCTCCATGATTCATAGTAATAATCAGCAACAATGGTGGTGGTTGTTTCACTCATCAACTCTGCATTGGCCCCCATATATCCATCCTGGGGTTTCTTCTTTTTTGCTTCACCAAAACAAAGCCAAAATAAAGGAATTTCTGAGGCTAAGGTCTGTGGAAAAGTAATTTCACTCAAGTAACAAATGTGTGAAAAATTTAGTAAAACAACAGAGAAACCTTGGAGCAAAACACACCCTAGAATCATCAAACTGAGGATTTACTGTTCTTTCCATTGCATATCCTAGAATATGAATATCATACCTGAACATTGAATCCTTGGTTAAGTACATTAAAAGAAATCAAAT
Organism: Dasypus novemcinctus; assembly: GCF_030445035.2. Classification (NCBI taxonomy): domain Eukaryota; kingdom Metazoa; phylum Chordata; class Mammalia; order Cingulata; family Dasypodidae; genus Dasypus; species Dasypus novemcinctus. Next base: position 40,648,126 of record NC_080682.1, read on the forward strand.
GCAGCTAGTCACTATTAAATGCTCATATATGTTAGTCTCTCATCTTTTTTGCGTGTGAATTACTGCAGAATTTGATAATCCTCTTTCACATTCCAAGGGCTCTTCTGCATCTGGGAGCCTACTAATAGGGACCACAAAATATATTTTGTAAACTCCAAATACTGAAAACAGTAAAGGGTTATTCCATCTTTCAGAAGAATTGACATTTGAACCAACAGCTCTAACTGTAGAAAGAAAGACATTGTCCACTGGACAAGAAATGTCATAAACCACAGATTAAGGAAGTTTGTAAGTAGTTGGAAACACACCTTGGCTCCCTACCACAGTACATGCTATTCACCTCTCTTTCCTCACTGTGCAGAGTAAAATGCCAGAAGTACTGTTTGTGATGCCTGGAACTCACTAAATGATGAATAAATGCTTGGAGAATTGCCACACTTCTTACATTCCTATGTGAAAGAATATGCATGCTTCTAAGTCCATAAACCTAGGAGCTCAAGTGGTCCTGTCAACCTGCTCTATCATTACCCACCATATGATAAACATTGAAAAAAATATATATTTGTAAAAGTAGGCTACATCCCAGTTTAACAGTTTGTAGCATAATCTATAATGTTAAGTATTGATATATCAATTCCCTCTAGGAAAGAGTTTGTTACAAAGGTATTTGGTTTTCAAGATAATTACAATGCTGGTCAATTAATATTGCTTATTTTACAAAATTGTGTTCACATACAATTTGGTATATTCCCACTCAGTAAACTTACAGTTTCAATAGAAAGTGGTTAAAAATAAAGCAAAAGAATCTTGATACATTCTACATTCTATGAAGATCTTTTAAATAAAGAGAACCCTAACTTTTAAAGTTTTAAAAAGTATAAGTTTAATGTGGAGAAAAGAAAGAAGTTTTTAAAGTTAGAAAGATATATAGATAGGTAGATAGATAGCTTAATAGATAAAATATTATATATATATATATATTTTAAATATTTATTTATTTTATTTATTTCTCTCTCCTTCCCCTCCACCCCAGTTGTCTGTTCTCTGTGTCTATTTGCTGCGTGTTCTTCTGTTGTTGTCAGCGGCACCAGGAATCTGTGTTTCTTTTTGTTGTGTCATCTTATTGTGTCAGCTCTCCGTGTGTGCAGCACCATTCTTGGGCAGGCTGCACTTTCTTTTGTGCTGGGCAGCTCTCCTTACAGGGTGCACTCCCTGCGCATGGGACTCCCCCATGCGGGGACACCCCTGCGTGGCACAGCACTCCTTGTGCCATCAGCACTGCGTGTGGACCATCTCCACCCGGGTCAAGGAGGCCCAGGGTTTGAACCACAAACCTCCCATGTGGTAGACGGATGCCCTAACCATGGGCCAAGTCTGCTTCCCACTATATATTTTTATATACATACACACACACACACACACACAAACACACATTTATAAAATCTACCTGTTGCTTACATTTTCACTAATCGAACAATTCTTTATTGGGTTCTCATTATGCATATACATTTATATGTTTGCCTACAAAGTTATAAAAAGTCCTTGTTAAGTGTTTTTAGTACTCTCTCCACTCCCATTACTTTATTACCAAACAGCAATGGTTCAAACATCCGTAAGATGAATGAACTTCCTAAGTGTTTTATGTTTCCACTATATACATTTTCTTCCATTCTCTTCCCATTCTCTTTTTACATCCATCGTCCATCAATTATTAAAGGGTATCTTTATTTCTCGAATGGGACAATCATCCCAATTTGGGGACATAAATTCCCCAAAGGAAAAAAAGAGAAAATTTTAAAAAATTAGTTAAATTTATTCTGCAAAACATATCTATTTCCCTTCCAAAAACAAAGAGATAAAAGCATTTTGATTTTAATTAGTGAACATGAAAATCTTATATACATGTGAAAAGTGCTGCTACTTCTTTGCAATTCTTTTATCCTAGGTTGCATCCCACAAACAGTTGAAAAAGGGTATGTTGTTCAAAAAAGAAATAAGATATTATTTACAAAATGACTTAGAAATAACTATGAAGAAATAGAAATTACTGTCTTTTATTTTTCTTTGAATCAAAAATATTCATTCTAGGAACAGACCATAAAGGAAAATATATTTAAAAGGGAAAATCAATACTAACAAATATGTCCAACAAACTCATTAGTTGTGAAAAGTTAGAAAATGCATGGACTGTCCAAAATCAGAAAAAATGGTTAAATAAAAATAGAGTACATCACTTTCAACAGTGTATAGATTTTAAAAGAAATGTTTTAAAATATTGTGTAAAAATGTAGGAAAATTCCTATCTTATAATATTAGCAGGAAAATCTGAATGCAAATTTGAGTACATGATACGATTGTAAGTTAAATACATATTAATTGGGAAAAAAGAATAAAGATCCCACGATGCTACTTATAAATGGGTGAAATTAGGATGATTTTCTTTTCCTTGATGCTTACATGCTGAAAGAATTTAAACTTCAAATTGTTGGGACTGCAGTGAGTTAAGGTATGATTATATTATTTTTAAGGTGCATTTATATCTCAGATTTATCTACAATCATATCATTTCTGGAAATAAAATTCTCTCCTGTTAACCTGTTTGACAGTTCCTTGCTAGGGGCCCAGGCAGCTGTTAGCTGACCCAGAGAGAAGTAAAGTTGTAAGATTTCAAGTGTTTTAGGTGAAATTTCTTAGTTGTGGCTAATGAGACCTCAGGGATATTTTACCATTTTTAGTAGAACCTGCCAATCATCCAATTATTTCACATTACTTAACAGAACATCAGAGGAGAACTTTTACAGCATTTCATCTTTAACTTTCAAATCCACCCTTAAGTCTACTTGAACACAAGTCATAATAACAAGAGAACAAAATGAAATGAGTCAAACCCTTACAAATTAACTAAATGACTCTATGATTTGAACATTTGATAACAAATGAGTCTAGTATGGAGTTTCTGGATATTTGGTATTGCAAAAAGTAGATATTTATGTAGGTAACTATCTGATTTTTAAAATTTTCACCAGAATATTGTGTTTCTTTGTCAAGCCATCCTTTATGTTCATCATAATTTTTAGATATTGTATTCAGATATGCATGCAGGACTATTATAAACCCTTCTATAATAATGGAACCTCATACCACAGGAAATGTTCAGCACTTCTTCAAGGCAGTTGTTTATTGCATTCATTATGGAATAAACTAATATGATAATGAAGGAAATAATTTCACTTTTTAAATTATATGAATATAGTAAAATGTATTTCTTGAAACAATTCAAATTTAATCTCACAATACACCAATGGGATGGAAAAGATAACTCCTGGATTGACTCAAGAGGGTGTGATCACTGAGCAACATGTCATGATAAAAAAACAGGTCAAGAAAACTGTCTGAAGCCACCTAATGAATCTTAGTTTGTTGAGACCATTTAACTACTGTAGTGCTGGCTATGATAATCTTTGTGATAGCAAGTGCCAAAGAAAGTTTGAATAGGATTTAAAACTATTCAGGAATTAACTGGGCAAAAATTGTTTGCCTGCCAGTGTTCTTCTTATGGGTAACTTTGTGCATTTCAATAGATACGAATTCATATTCTCAAGGCAACAAAACATTCAAAAGAAGAATTCCTATCCTCAAGTCATTTGTCCAATCCAAAGATCATTCCATCCCAGAAGGACATTTTCTAAGGTATTTACCAGATATGGGGAAGTTTAGGGTGGTTGACTATGGTCATTTGCTGGTCTCTACATGTAATTAATTATAACTCCTCAATTTTACTTCTTAAACTTAGAGTAGAAGCAAATATATTTATAAATGTATTAACAATATTTAAGGTAATAAAAATGACATTAACAGAATCAAAACACTTCGGAACACCTTCTGAATTACTTAAATAAACTGTCTTTAGAAATTGCGAGACAGTTTAGGATCATAGAATGAGATGATGGAACAATGATAAAATTGAAACTCATGTCTCCTGATCCTGAAGCCTTTATTCTTATTCTCCTTCATTGTTTCTACAATCATAATATGCTTGCTAAATATTGTTACATCATGATATTCATTAACTTCTTTGATAAAATATACTGTTCCTATGACATGGGAGGCTGGATTTGTCAACTGAAGGAGTAACTAAAAAGACATTTGTAATGTACATTTATCTTTGGGTATCAGACTTGGGTATCTTATTGTCTCCCATACCTTATAAACCATTTTGGGAAGCAGTTTGCAAATAACAAAGTATATAAAAAATGTTCTTGGTAATGTCTGATTCACGTAACTAAGCAACTGATTTTTAACAGTGAAAAAATATTTTATGGATATATTTTTCTATGTGCTTTCAAAAAATCTGCATTTAGTTTATACTATTGATTTTGAATCTAATGAATTTATTACTTCCTATGTCATATAATAAAAAATATTTTATTATATCAAATCATAACCAAACACCAACACCATGGAATTCTATGTAATTAAAAAATTCACAGGAAATAGATTAAGAATTTTGGGATTCAAGACTGGCTTACACATTCTATAATCTAGGTATTTAACATTTATGATCCTCCATTTTTTCTGTTTAAATAAGTATGTTAGATTTTAATTTCATAGGGTTGTTATGAGTGTATGAGGGCACATAGAAGTTTTCATTTTGGTTTAAATGCAACAAATTTTTATTATTACTGGCATTTCTTCCTCAGTAAAACAAGTGCCCTATATAATTTTCAACATTAGAATATAGAGTGTGTCCCAATAAAGTATTATAAAGTATCTTCTTTCTAAATTGTATTACATACTTTCCTATATACCAGTAGGTAATACAGCTTTGTGAGGAGCAGTTGCTTTTTTATTAGGTATGTTATGCAACTCTGCAATAAGTTTATCTTGGTGTCTTACATACAACTCAAAATTGCTCATTTTTATAATTAATTTGCTACAAGAAATTATTTTATCTATAGGCTGTTTTTTTTCTAATACTCTTGAAAATGATGCAAAGAGCATGGGATTTGGAATTTGACAAATATAGAGCCAAGTTATTATTTCTGTCTCTTATTTTGGGTAGACCATTTAATCTTTTTGAGTATATTTTCCCTCTTCAGTAAAATAGGAATAATCATGATGATAATGCCTATCTTGGAAAAATTCTGTAAGTGTTGGATGAGAGATGTGGCAAAATGGTTTTAGAGTGAGAAAACAAAAAAAATATATAAAGTTTTTGATAAAAATATAATCTTTGTATTGGATACTTTCTCTCTGAAATTACATCCTTATTTAATAATGTTGTAAGTATTTTTTACTTCTGTGTTCTTTACTGTATAGCGAATAGGATTTAATGTGGGAATGGCAAAGTTATAGAATATTGCTATGATTTAATCCATGGAGAAGTTGGCTTCTGGACATAAATATATAAAAATACAGAGCACAATAACAAGACAACTGTGATGTGGGAGCTGCATGTAGAAAGGGCTTTTTTATCCATGCATATCTGTGAGTCTTCAAGGAGTACTGGATGACAACATAGGATATCAACAATATTAAAGGTAATCAAGGGGTTACTCCACAATTGGCAGCTACACAGAGACCAATAAGGAGCACATCATTGCAGGCACATTGTATCAGGATGGGATGTCATACATGAAATGTTCCATGATATTTGGTCCACACAGTGGGAGCCAGAAGGTGACTAGAACCTGTCCTATATTATAGAAAGCCTGTTGTCTAAAACATACCCACCGGAAGGCAGCATGTACAGTGGTTCATGAAACTCACTTAGTGCAGAGATCTGCAGATGTCAGTATAGTCATCACAGGCCACAAACATGAGAAGAACAACCTCAGAGTGCCTAGGAAGTTCAATAAAGGACTGTGCCATGCAGTCATTGAAGGAGACGACTTTTGTCTGAGATAGCACATCACCTAGAATTGTAGGAATTATTGAAGAGAAATAGCATGCATATATCAAAGACAAGAAGGAAGATATATAATGTTGACTCCAAAGTCTTACTGCAGATGATGATACCCACGGTGATTAGGTAGTCCCTGACAGTGACAATGTAGATGATAAATAAGACCTGTATAGAATTCTCTGCCTCTGAGGATTCTGCATAAGTTCTTTTAGAATGAGTTCAATCATGTCATCCTGTCTTCTTTACTTCCAATGCCGATGAGGTACTTAGAAGTGAGGCATTCATATTCTTAATATCAAGATAGTGGACATTTTATAGTTTGGATTTTCAGAGAAATTCAAAGCATATTTAATAATAAAAAATACTATTTAACTTTTTAATAATAAAGTTTTATTCCATGCTGTGCCAGAAGAACAGAAACATACTACTTTTTCAATTTTACAAAACAAAATTAGAATGAGCCTTTGAAGGTGCCTAATTCAGTTTCTTATATGGAGGCTGGAATCCATTCTACCGCATGTCCTGAAAAGTCACTGGGTCTTTGCTGCAGGACTTCTAGGCACAAAGAGTTCACCTTTTAATAAACCGCCTTTCTTCTCAACCAGTAAAAAATATTAGAACACTTTCTGAAATTAAAAACAAATCTTTCCTCAACTATTGTTTCTGTCTTTACAAACTGTTGATATACTGATTAAGTGCAAGAGGTTCAACTATGACAGGGGAGGAACACTGACTTGTGTGGGGTGTTATAGATGGGGGGAACATGGTTGGGAGAGAGTTCTCCAGGGCATGTATATGGGTACATAAAAATGTTTGGATATATGTTGGGTGTTTTCATAGTAGTTACAGTTATAAACAACAACTAAGGGAGTGCTGAGTTCCCAGTCAGGGGAGCTCTATCACATTCCCCAATGGAACAGCAACAATCCCCCAAGTGCAATGGCAAAGACCAATGAGGAAGGATTGTCCAACGATGAGCCCTTGATACTAATGACTATGCTTATGAGCCTGCATGCCTGAAATTTCAACTAGGCCTAGAACTGCAGGGTGCCTAAGAGTTGCCTCCCGAGAGCCTCCATGTTGTTCAAATGTGGCCACTCTCTAAGCCAAACCCAGCATGTAAATGTATTACCTTCCCCCCAGCAAGGGAAATGAATCCCAGGGATGAGCTTCCCTGGTGCTGAGGGATTACTATCAATCACTAACTGGTTGTGCAACTAGAAAGACACCATGAATAAAAGGGTCAGCTCACACCAGCAGAATATCTCAGCCTACATGTACTATCAGGTGTTAAAAACTGCTTATTGACTTTGAATAAAAGAGGGAAATGGCAAGGACAAGTGAGTTTATATGGCTAAGAGTCTTCCAATAAGAGTCAGGAGGTCATCAGAGGGGTTGGATTTATACACACTTCTGCAGGATCCCAGAGACAGCCAAAGTAGATGCAACACCAGGTACTGATTCTCCTCAGGCCTTGGTGACCCACAGGTTCTATGGTCGTTGCTGAGGGCTTTGGAGTTCACAGTCATGTCAAGGGCCTTACTTTGGAATTTGTGTTCCTGAGTGTGATGGAGTTGGACTCAGATGTGACCTTTCTACACATGCCTATTCTGTAATTTTACTGAACCTGTGGTTGGTGCTGGGGTTGGTATATACTCAGGAGACTTGAATCTCTGGACTGGCCATGTGCCAGATGGGCCCTGTGCCTCATCAGATTTACAACTTCTACTCTGGTTCATTGGACTTACCCATATCAGCTAACAGGGAGGTGAAGATGGTCAACCACCACACCATTGAACAGAGAGTGCCTACAACTGCAAGCAGGAGAATTGCATCCATCAACCATGTGGGATCTAAGCCCTCTCTTGATATAGAGGTGGAGAGGACATCACCATCCCAGGGTCCACAGGATGGAGGAGTAAAATATGTATTAGAGTGAACTTACTGATATTCTACTATAGCAGATATTCTACAAAATAGTTATTTTGGCTAGTAGTGAAAGAAACTGTATCATTGATGTGGAGAAAGTGGCCACGGTAGTTGCTGAGGGCAGGGAGAGGGAAGAAGAGATTGATGTGGGGGCATTTTTGGGACTTGGAGTTGTCCTAAATGATATTGCAGGGACACATGCTGGACATTATATATCCTGCCATAACCCACTGAAAGTACTGGGAAAGAGTGTAAACTACAATGTAAATTATCGTCCATGCAGTGCAGCAGTGTTCAAAAAGTATTCACCAAATGCATTGAATGTACCACAATAATGAAAGAAGTTGTTGATGTGGGAGGAGTTGGGTGGGGTTGGTGTGGGTTATATGGGAACCTCTTACATTTTTTAATGTAATATTTTCTGTGATCTATGTATCTTTAAAAAAAACAATAAAAAATTTTAAAGAAATGAAGTAATGCCGGCATATTCTAGTGCTCTTTTATGATATGAATTGTTTAAATATGAATTTCAATTATTAGGGAAAGACAATTGATCTAGATGTGCATAATGGGGTTGAACATCTTGCTGTCCTAATGATAGTCATAATGCATTCACAAAATTAACGTGTGGTAATTTTCACTATGCTTATTTTCACTCAATCATAGATTTTTAAGTTAGAATGTAATAGCATGTTATAAGGCTAACAAAGTTGATTTCTTGTAGGTATATCCTCATTCATTAGCACATGCTGTGATATTTAATTTGACCAAGACAATAAGTTTTACTATTAGAACAATTGCTTAGGAATGAGATTTTTAAGTCAAAATTTTATGTACTTGAAATCAAATAAAAAATGTTTGCCCACCAGATAGCTTAACATAGTATAATTATATAAATATATATACACATATAGATATAAATATAGGATTAAGCCTGGATAATTTTCTTGATCCTTAAGGGCTCTAACATATTCCACTTTGATAAAGAATAGACTGAAGAACCAAAACAGAATAATAAAAATATAGAAAGGTGTTCACTGATAATGAAATTATCCCTTATGAATGTGAAAGAAAAAAATATCATGTGCTGGTTGAGGGATGCCTCCATCTTCCAGGTAGAGTCTCTTTTCTGCACCAAAGTTTCCTCATAGCATTTTTCATTTCTGCATTTCTCAGGGTAAATATCAAGGGGGATCAACAAGGGTTATGAAAGTTTAAATCCAGTCATGGATTTACTAATGGGAAAGTTGGAATTGGGCCTTGCATACAGAAAGATACAGGAAACAAATAATAAAATAACCACAGCAATATGGGATGCACAGGTGTAGAAGGCTTTATGCTTTTCTTCCAAAACTTGTGTCTTCCTGGAGTGTAAGATGACTCCATAGGAGACCAAGAGGATGAAGAAGATGACAGTGCAAATTGCACCTACATTGAATGTCATGGAAAGTCCCAGGAGGTAGATATTGGTACAAGCAAATTTTAATAAGGGGAACATAACACAAACAAAGTTGTCAATGACATTGGACACAGAAAGGGAACCAATAGATAAAGATAAATTGAACCAATGAGTGCAGAAAACCTTCAACTGAGGCCACCAATAGCAAAAAAGCACACACCGGCTGATTCATGATGACCAAATCATGAAGAAGATTATGGATGGCCACATAGTGGTCTTAGGCCATCACCAAAAGAAAGATGAATTCAGCACCAGCAAATAAATCATCTATAAAGACGAGAGTCATACAAGCCTGGAAAAAAAAATGGTTTTCTTTTCTTGCAGCAAGTCTATGATTATTTTGGGAGCAATGGCAGTAAAATAGATAGTATCTATCAGTGATAAATAGGTCAGAAAAAAGTACATGGTAGAACCCTGAGACTTGCTGGCCATAACTGTCACTATGATGAGCAGGTTGCCCAATATTGTCACAATGTAGATGAGTAAGAATCTGACAGAGAAATTTTTACCTGTCAGGATTCTGTGTGAATCCCAGCAGCACGAACTCAGTCACATTGTGTTATTCTCCATGCGTTCTTCTAAAGGGGAAAGTGCCTGCAAGCAAAAGGGTCAATAATGAATTTGAGAATATTGCAAGTTCTATGTGAAAATGTGATGATTTACTCAACAACGTTTCTCTATAGGGCCTCAAACACAGTAGATTTTTAGAAAATGAGGTCTTGAAATCCCCTCCCACAATCACCCATTCCTTTTCACAAATTTCTTGCTTTACCTGCAAAGATGAGACTTCAGCATTTTTAACAGGATGGTATGTGGGAATAGGGACATCTATAAGATGATCGACTGAAAAAGAAAGCTGCTTCCTTCAGAATGTCTCTCACAAAGACTGGATTTTGACATTATTTCTCATTTATTTTTTCTTCAAGGTTTTTTGGCATTCTGGGATCAACCATCAAAATAATTTCATCTTGAGTGAACATTTTATATATAGTTATGTAAGAGTGTACTTAGTGCATGGAGCTTAAAATTATTTACTTACAGATGTGCTTTTCTGAGCTACTTTAATATAAGCTCCTAGAATATAGGAATAAATCATTTGCAGACATAAAAGGAAACCAGGCACTTTATGAGTGCTTATTAAACTTTATTTAATTAAACTGAGTTTCAAAAATCATCAGAGAAAATTCAGGAGAGATAAAAATATTACATTCTTCTCAGTTAAGAAAGTCCACTAAAAGTTTGGAAATACACACACAGATACACACATATAAGCCGGAATGTCATTTATTGCTAACTAATTTATTTGAGGAAAGAAATGGGTAATACAAATGAGGGTAAATGGGTACTGCATAGATATTTTCTGTAATTTTCCATATAGTTTAGAATATCTTATATATAACCAATTTAGAGTCAATTCAGAGTGTTAAAAAATTTAGGCAGTATCATGACTTCATAGAAAGAATGCTATACATAAAATCTGGAAATATGTATTTAATTTTTAGCCCAGTCATCTTAGAAAATCTTGTCTCAACTTATATTACTTATTGGAAATGATGATTTTCTTTCCAGATGTATTCTGTTTTCAGAGTTACTGAATTCATGTTTTAGAAATTTTATCCTAATCCACATAACACTTTTACTGTTAGGCCATTTTTTATATTAATCAGGGTGAAGTAGAATTTGCTAACTGTTGTTTATATATTAAATTAATCAACAGATATAACCATTATTTTGTTTTTATTATTAGTTCTTGGGTATCTGAAGCTGTTCTGAATATAAGACACTTTTGCTAGATTTAGGAAGGTAAATGAACTGTTGGACTTTTAAGATATGACCATGGCCAATTGTATGTGCAAATATATATTTTTATGACATAATATGAGTGGAATTATTTTAAATGTGCTGTTACTTGTCTACAGTTTTAGATGGTAATTTTTAAAAAGATTTATTTATTTATTTCTCTCCCCTTCCCTCCCCACCCCAGTTGTCTGTTCTCTGTGTCTATTTGCTGCATCTTCCTTGTTCGCTTCTGTTGTTGTCAGCGGCACAGGAATCTGTTGCGTCTTCTTGTCGTGTCATCTTGTTGTGTCAGCTCTCTGTGTGTGCGGCACCATTCCTGGGCAGGCTGCACTTTCTTTCACGCTGGGCAGCTCTCCTTACAGGGCACACTCCTTGCTCATGGGGCTCCCCTACGTGTGGGACACCCCTGCGTGGCACTGCGTGGCACGGCACTCCTTGTACGCATCACGCATCAGCACTGCACATGGGCCAGCTCCACACGGGTCAAGGAAGACCGGGGTCTGAACTGCGGACCTCTCATGTGGTAGACAGACAACCTAACCACTGGGCCAAGTTCACCGCCTAGATGGTGATTTTAAAATGGCAGGATATCATCCTATCTTTTGTGCTTCTAAGAAAGACAATCTGTACTTAAGCACCACAGAGAGAGTAAACATATGGATAGAATGACAATAAAGAAATAAGCTGAAAAAATATGCTTCGAATTTAAGTAAAAAGTTCAGTTTTGAGGTCTGATTGAGTTGAGGATAGAAGAATTTCATTTCCTGAGCTGTCAATCAGAAGGTGACATGGGGGATAGCAGCATCATTAGTTGTACTTGCTTCTCACAATCTTTGTACTTCTGGGCCAGGGCAAAAGAGAAAATCTGATTCTAACCTTTAGGGTATATCAGTAAAAGAGATGAGTTGCTTAAAGAGCTAGTCCCGTCTTTGGGGCTTCTATCACTAATTGCATAAATATAATTAAATAGCCTCACAGACAATTATGAAACTATACCTGCATTTAAAATTGCAAGTAGATCCTCACAATTCATAGGAGCTGTCTGAGTATTTAAAAGATAATTTCCACTGGAGGACCACACTTCTTGATTTATTGAGTATTTATAACACTTTATGAATTATTTGTTTATAAGCTTCCATTATAATCTGTGGTCTTTATCCAGATATCATACATATCTTATTACTAATTATATCTCCAGAGTCTATGAATATGCCATATGCATTGTAAGTACTCAGTAAATATTTTATTATTAACAAAGTTTTAGGAGCATAATTATTACTCTAAGCTATTGAAAACTATTTGACTCTTGAATGGTATAAAATTATATACTTTATTAATATATTTATGTAAAAACAAATATATCTAATGTAAACATTTACAAATTCTTCAAATGTCTTAGCATATTCAATGAGAAAAAGTTAAGTCTTTAAGGAACACTCCAAAAACGCGAATCCTTTGGTAAGCATCTCACGATGACAATTAAAACAAGATAAATTAAGTAGTTCAACGATATGCCAACATCAACAACATAAGAATGGAAAAACAAGCTACTAGTATGGTAGGCAGGTGGAAAATACTGGGGAACACCTTCAGTCAGCAAGGGTTTCGAAATTATAGACTGCAATTTAGAATTTTAATCCAGATCTTTCTGACACATATAATCACAATTCATGCCTAAATATGTCTCTATTTAATTCTACTTATAATAAAAAATGCTTCTCATGAAGCAACAGGAGTTTGTTAAGTGATTGTGCAATGAGCACAGAAATATCACCTCAAAATTTTTGAGATCTTAAGAAACACCTAGTCAGGATATTGTTTAAAACATAAAAGATGAATTTTAAAGAAATACCACAATTTCCAAGTCAACTTCCTCACAGTAAAGAAACATTGCTATCTCTCAAACTTGCTGGCAATTGATTGGACTCTTGAGACAAATATAGAAAAACAATAATCAGAGAGGGTAGATTGCTTATCTTTTATATAATCATTGCCAAGTTTTGTTGTTGTTGTTTTGTTTTATTTACAAAGCTGGGTAAGGATTCCTACATAGTATAGTTATTGATAGCTCAGATTCTAAATTCTAATTTTGAATTGGAATCTCAGAATTTTTTATGTTTACCAACTGTATTACTTTGGGGAATTTACTCAATAACACTTGAACAATGAGATTTTTAATAGCACCTAAAAGTTAAGGTGGTTTTAAGAATTAAATAAAAAAATGAAAATAGGAGTTTTCTAAAATTATCTGTCAAATAAAATGGACTAAATAAATGTGAGGTAATGTTTACTATTATCTGTTTTCCCATGTAGCTTTAGTGCTACATCTCTACAATTAGTCTTACATGAATTTGCCCAAAGTCCACTCTCCTTAATTATTCAAAAGCGCATTCCATGTGGGATGGATGGGTTGACTGCGCTGTTACTAAATGCAATTGTGGAATTGTGGAGTCTATTTTTTACTTTACTATTCATATTACTGTGTAGAAATCTTTTTGGCTGCCTTTCTCCTAATCTCATTCAAGCTTTTAAAACTTATTACAACTAGACAAATCTATTTGAAGTAATGGAAAAGTTTTTGCCTTGGTGGTGATGGCATCCCAACATTATGAACTTAAAAAAAGCAAACACATTTAACATGAGGCATTTTTAATATAAATTAATCAATATAAAGGATTAACTAGATTTGTCATGTGATTATTTTTCACTTCATTCACAATATTTTTAAGACCACGAAAATAAGAAAATGCCCATGCTGTTAACCCAGATCTTCTATCAAATTTATTTCTATTTCTAAAGACACGACAATCCCTTTTCTAAAAAGATAAAAGCATAGGTTCAAAACTTTAGAAAGTAAATGTACACTTTTGGATTAAGGAGCAACTAATTTACACAACAAAATGTTATTTTGAAGACCATATATATGTTATTTTATATTGTTATGCTATGATTTTATATTATATTTTAATATGGTACATGATGCTGAATGTTTCCTTTATTTCAGTATGTATGTGAACAACTCTAATACAAAGAAAACCGTTTCCATTGCATTTATTCCAATAATATTCAATAAAATAGAGGAAATGCATGTGTCATCTTATTCTCAGAGTTTCAGGCATAAAAACTTTGATATCAAATGATAATATCTGCTTCTTATTATAGGCATATAATTCATTCCAGGTCTGTTTTGACCTATCATCAAAACAATGAAGAGTTTGCAAATTTGTTACCTGGGTTTTCTTTTTCCCCTTCAGTCACTTTTTCCAAGTCCAGGCCTCCTCAATTTTATCTTTTGTCCTGAAAGATGATAACTAATTATTTTTTTGAGCTCCCTATAAAGTGAAGATTGCCAACACAATGATCCTGATGAAACTATAGAGAAAAGATCAGAGAACACTCACTCACTGGATTTGGAAATGATTTTTTCACACACAATTATATTTCTCAACACCTGAAGAAAACGTGACCATCTCCTCCAACTTTTATAAACAAGTTTATTTTTATAAACAACCTTGGGTTATAGAATTATCCAGAGTTGATTTCAAGGATGGAATCAACACCATCACTTCCAGAGGATGGTATTATATGTTAAAGAGACTACTTTGGAACACTATCTGTCCAGTTCATTTCTTAAAGTTAGTCCCAAGAATAAACTGTTGATATGATTCATGACTCTTCAAATTTGAAAATAGTCTATTTTTGAGAATGCATATCAAGAATCAAACAAATCTAAAGGAAAATTATTACTTTTAACTGCCCAAATCAATTAAACAAACTTTTAATGGCATTTTTAGTCAGTAGTTCAATGAGCCAGATAAGAAAAAGAAATACATTTTGTTTTGGTTACTTTCTAAAGCTTTCATATGACTGTTATAATATGGTTCATATTAGTAATACAGTGGCTTTTATTTATATCTTAACAGTAGCATAGTGCCCAAGGAGAAATCTTACAGGTAAGAAAGATATGGGTGGGTACATAATCAGTATTGAAAAAAGAATATCCTTCACTGAGCTACTGAAACTGTCTGTTCCCAAGACTACTTGTTCCTAATTAATTCCCTGAGAAATCATCACCTAAAGGTCTGAGACTTTCCACTTGATGCTTCAAATGAATTTTATATTTGCAAAGTCTTCTGCTGGCCCACCACTGTAAGAGAATTAAATGCAATAACAGCAACCTAACAACAAAGTAAAAATGACTTATTGAGACCAAACACTTAAGGTTGCATGACAAGGAATATTTTATTTTCAATTAATCAACATATTTTTGAAATTCCGTAAACCAAAAGGGCACAAAAGTGAATAGCAAGGCTTAAGGCTTTGTGCATACAAAAGTACTTAATAGATAAGTATGGTGCAAGATCATTGTTAACCAACTACCAAAATATTTCAGTCCAACTCAGATAATATCCATATACCAAATTCCAACTAAAAAAGTTTGTCAGAAAGAAAGGAAATTTCTTAATCTAAATACATAAATAAGCATTTAGACTTAAATTTGAGAGAGAAAATTACATGTAATATGAGGGAAAAACATATAAAGTATAAATCCAGAAATATTTGGTACTTAATTTCAGGTTCCTTTCACATAACAATGGCAGATACTTAAATATGAATCTCTCCACACATCCTCCAAAACCCACACTGTGCAACACAACAGGTACATAAAATCACATGTAACTAATAAATTCAGCATGACTAAGTCCCCAAGAATACTTTGAACTTCAAATTATTTCTAAATAGAGAAGAAAACAACAACAAAAAACATCAAATTCCAGCATATATCTTTGTAGCTTATTGTATTTGCCTGAAAGAGAACTAAAGTAAACCTAAAGAGACTGTGGAAAAGAGGAGAGGGAAGCAGAAATCTCGAGGGAAATAAGCACAACCAGAATCACCTATCGAAGAATAAGTCACACTAATTTAAAAATGACTACAAAGGAAAGTCTGAGATCTAGTAAATCAGAGATTTAGTACAAGAAAATAACTTGAAAATATAAAGGAACTAAGATGGCATAGAAAAAATAATAATATTACTTCTTGGGAAGATGAGGATGAATAGAAACAGGAAGGGACTTTAGGGAAGCTTGGTGGTAGAAGAAAGAAGGAAACCTGGCAAATATGGATAACATAAACCTAGTCTAAGTGTAACTACCAAATTCAGATCAAGGTAAATTCAGCAAAGTAAGTGGGAGAAACTCTATAACATTTTACTTTAGAAAAAGCCAAAGAAGACCAGCAGAATGGTTCCACGTTAAAATAAAATAAAGAGACAGCAATTAAATGCAATGTATGATTAAGGATTTTATGCTGGGCCAGAAAAAATCATATATTAAACATTATATGAATAGTTGATGAAATATGAATATGGGCTTATATCAGGTAATAGTGTCATATGAATATTTATGAATGTGATAATTCTATGTCAATATGCAAAAAAAATTTTATCTGATCTTAGAATATACCTGTTCAAGTAAGAGTCACGATTTAAGGGAATTAGAATAGTCATAAATATCTTTAAAAAGAACACACTATTTTCAATCTTACTACAAACTGCAGTAATCAAGAAAGTTTGATACTGACATACAGCTAGACATATCAGTGGGATATACTGCAGAGACTGGAAATATACCCTTGCATTTATTATTAATTCATATTTGACAAAGGTGCAATAAAGTCACTTGGGGAAAGAATAGACTTTTTATCAAGAAATACTAGAAAAATTGGACATTCACATTTATAAAAATAAAGTCGAATCACTACCTCTCACCATATACAAAAAATAATCCAAATGGGGCAAAAACTTATATTTGAGAGTTCAACCTATAAAACACAGGATAAAACAGAGGGGCAAAACTACAATCATAATGCCATATACAGATCCACAGATCACCTTTTATTCATTGCCATGAAATCCCACCCAATATTGCCTCTATCCAAGAAACTATTTTACAGCAAAATAATGTATTCATGGTCATGAATTTCACATCTCTTCCCATGTTCCCCTTTACCTAGAAGCATCTTATATGATAAAATGATGGGATGGGCTCTATGACAGTGCTGCCTGGAACATAAGAGACAAGGGAAATCAACACTGGTTTTCTATCCGTCAGGATGTAGTGTGTACTTAAAGCAAGAGCTATACTTAAAACAAGAAGAGCTCTCCTGGATTAAGAAAGAAAAACTGTTAACCAAATGTAAAGATCAGAGTGATCTTTTTCAATATGATACTTAATATTATGATAACCCACATAAGGTATTTTCATATGTGTTTTTTTGGAAGTTAAATATGGTATATGTGGAAGCCCTGGGGCCCACAGAAGGAGTGCATTTACAAATTAATACAGTCATTGCTCCATCAAATAAAAAAAATGATAAAACAAAAACAAATGAACAAAAAACTCTTCCATGATTATTTGTGCTACACCATGCCAATGAAATTACTATACTGAATTGGGTACTACATCCTATATAACAAAAGGAAACTGGATTGCTTCATACAAATGATGGCATAAGACTAACTTGGTCTGAAATCTCATATAAGTCCTATACATAGTTGAGGGCAATGAGAACCTGAGGAAAATTAATTTTATAAAAAAGAACCAATATTGATTTGAACTCTATTCAAGTCAATGGGAATGAAGATTTGCCTCACCCAACTGAGTAAAATACACTGACCAGTCAAGGACCTGGCAGAAAGTAAAAGGAACAAGAAATGGGTGGTTGAAAAGCAAACATGATTATAAACTTAGGTGATATAAAAAGGAATAAAAAAATAGTTACTAAGGCTAAGAGATTTAAAATGGAGCCGGAATGTTACTCACATGCAAGTATCAGTCAGAAATTACAAACTGCCAAATTATGCTTACCCGTAATCAACAACGTTCCTCAAAACCATAAGGACATCTGGAAACCAGAAATAAACCACATGATAAGAAACTCTGTAAACTATCTAACCTGAAGGACATTTGAAGAAACCTGAAAATCCACCAGTCACAAAAAATTCAGGTAATATGTTTCTTTTTCTTTAAAAACGTTTGCCTTGAGGCGGGGCAAGATGGTGGTTGAGTGAGTGCACCTGATAGTCTCTCCTGCAAAGAAGCGGCTGGGCAGCGTTAGAAATTCTTCAGGGCCAGGCTGTTTCAGGATTTTGCAGGGCAGGAGGTGTCTGGACATCGATTTGGTGGGAAGGTAACAAAGAAAATTCGTGTAAAAGATAAAATTGAGTCTCTCTTATACGGAGTTAGGGGCTGCATGCGGGACGCTCCCCCCTGGGGTGGGCAGAACCATGGCACTGGCACTGCAGCGGCGATTCCTGGAGGCTCTGCGGTACTGGGGGATTCATAAGCCCTGAGCAGGCTATTAAAGGGCTAACAGGGCAGGAGGTCTTTGCAAACCAATTTGGTGACACAGATGGGAGTTTTTTGCGAGACAGGGAATTTTTTATTTCTGACACGAATAATAGCAATTCCGGCTAGAGCCTCGGCCCCCAAGGCTGGCTGTCAATCTGCAGTGGCCTTAAATCGCTCGCAGTAAAGAGACGTCACCAAGAGGCTATTTCGGGGGTGCAGGGTGGGAGGCGGCTGGAAGCCGATTAGGGGAATCTTTTGCGAGGCATGGGATTTTCGGTTTTAGACACTGATACAGCGCTTCCAGCTAGAGCCCCGCCCCCTAGGCCTAGCTGTGGATCTGCAGCATCCTTAAATTGGCTGCAATATAGAGGCGCCCCCAACTGGGTGTTTCAGGGCTTGCAGGGCGGGAGGTGTCCTTAAGTCGAATTGGAGATACAGCCACAGAAGAGACCCTAGTGAGAGGGGAATTATGGGTTTAGGACACATAGGTCAGAGTTTGCAGATGTGACCTCTCCCATAGGGCTGGCACCCAGCTGTGGGGATCCCTGAAGGCTGTGTTGCACTGCAGTGCTCCCAGGCTCCCTATTAATGGGATTTGAGGTTGCCAGGTCTGTGTCCCCTAAATCCTGGTGCCCACACCCCAGAGACTCACACCTCTTGAGTCTGCAATATCACAGACTTTCCATCCCTGAATCCACCAGGCCCTGAGGCCCATGTGAGGTCCTTGATTGTCCTAGCCCTCAACGTTTGCGTTTTTTTTTTTTTATTTTAATTTTAATTTTTAATTTTTTATCTTTTATTGTACTGGTTGCTAATATTGCATTATTTCCTAGTCTTTTTTCCCACTGTATCCCCCAAGGTCTTTTTTTTTTTCATTTATTTAGGGTTTTTTTTTGTTGTTGCTGTTATTGGTGTTCTATATCTTCTTTTCTTTTCCTTACTTGTTCCCCCTCCCTTTTCTATACCCAACCCCCTTTTTCTTTCTCTCTCCTCTCTGTTTTTTTCTCTTTTCTCTTCTCCCTCATTTTCTTCTTATTTTATTTTATCTTAAATATACAATAGGTGCTGCAGGGAACACCTCACATTTGCTGGGTTTCCTCATCCTCCGTTGCCTCATTTCTGTGTGAATTGATTTTGGCTACCTACACTACCCCCTTTCCCCCACTTCTTGATATCCTCCATCATCTACTGTCTCTCCGATATTCCACCTCCCTTTCTTTGATCCCCAAATTGTCTAACTCTTAATTTCTAATACCTTTATTTTGTTTTCTGTCTTTTATCCACTCTTAAAACTATTGCCTTTCTTTTCTCTTTCCCTCTCATGAAAACACTAGCTTTCTAATTCATACCATATTCCTCCCATATTCAGTCAACTACCTTACCATAGGTACTCTACCTACTGCTATAACTCTACACAATTTACAGGAACCTAATATCCATCCTCCCAGATCTCATATTGTTGCTCTGTTAACATTTATTACCAATATTACTTTACATATTTTCCTTTCTTACACAATTGCCTTTCCCTGGCCCTAATATGTTCCTTCAAAGTGAACTCAGCCAGCAATAAGAAATTAGAAATAAGAAGAACAAAGTGACAAAGAGAAGATATAACACTTACGCAAAAACAACAGCTAATTAATCCCCAAGACTAGACAAAGAAGCTAAGGAACTGATTAAACCTGTCAAGATAAAATGATGACCAGACAGCAACAAAAATCTACAAGCCAAACCAGTAATCAGGAAAACATGGCTGAATACAATAAACAAACTAAAAACCAGAAAGGGGAGCAGAACTTCGCACAAGTAATTAAAGATCTCGGAACATTTATCACCAACAAATTTAATGAAGTAAAGGAAGAGGTTAACAATATGAAGACAACACTTGGCGGGGAAATTGCAGACATATGTAAAAAGGTAACAGATATGATGCGAATGAACACCACAGTTCAAGAAATCAAAAATACACTCGCAGCAAATAGCAGCAGATTAGAAGAGGCAGAGCAGAGAATTAGTGATGTGGAAAACAGTACATCGGAAATCAAATAGATAGTAGAATTGATTGATAAAAAGATAGAAAAAATCCAGCTAGGACTTAGGGACCTGAAAGACAATGCAAAAAACACAAACATATGTATTATAGGCATCCCAGAAGGAGAAGAGAAGGGAAAGGGATCCGAAGGAGTGTTGCAGGAAATAATGGCTGAAAACTTCTCAAATCTACTGAAAGAGACAGATGTACATAGCCAAGAAGCACAACATACCACAAACATAATAAACACCAACAGGCCCCCCCAAGACATATACTTGTCAAATTATCCAATACTCAAGACAAAGAGAAAATTCTAAAAGCAGCAAGAGAAAAGAAAACCATCACATACAAGGGAAGCTCCATAAGATTAAGTGCTGATTTCTCATCTGAAACCATGGAGGCAAGAAGGCAGTGGTATGATATAGTCAAGGTACTAAAAGAAAAAAAATTTCCAACCAAGAATACTCTATCCAGCTAAATTAGCATTCAAAAATGATGGAGAGTTCAAAATATTCACAGATAAACAGAAACTGAAAGAGTATGCCAACAAGAAACCTCCCATCCAAGAAATTTTAAAGGGAGTTCTGCAGGAAGAAAGGGAAAAACAGGACAGGCAGAGTTGGAGGAGAGTGTAAGAGCAACAAAAAAGACAAAAAGAGAAGAAAACAAACAAACTAAATATGACAGACACAAGTCCAATCAAAATATGCCTAACATAAATAATTCCTTGAAAGTAATAACACTGAATGTCAATGGATTAAACTCACCTATCAAAAGATTCAGACTAGGACATTGAGTAAGGAAATATGACCCATCTATATGCTGTATACAAGAGGCACATCTTAGACCCAGAGATTCATGGAGACTAAAAGTGAATGATTGGAAAACAATCTTACAAGCAAACAATAACCAAAAAAAGGCAGGAGTAGTTTTATTAATATCAGACAAAATAGACTTTAAATGCAAAACAATTGTGAGAGACAAAGAAGGATACTACATATTAGTGAAAGGGACAATCTCTCAAGAAGAACAAACAATCATAAATATTTATGTTCCTAACAAGGATGCCTCTAACTTCATGAGGCAAATGCTGGAAAAACTAAGCGAAAGAATAGATGCAACTACAATTGTAGTGGGGGATTTTAATACACCACTATCAACTCTGGACAGAACATCTCAAAAGAGAATCAATAAAGAAACAAAATATTTGAACAGTATATTAGAGAAGTTGGATCTCATAGAGCTGTACAGATCACTACACTGAAACACAGCAGTATATACATTTTTTTCAAGTGCACATGGATCATTCTCTAAGATAGACCATAGGCTAGGACACAAAGAAAGGCTTAATGAATTCAGAAAGATTGAAATCATAGAAAATAATATCTCTGACCACAGGGGAGTAAAGCTGGAAATCTGCAAGGGCCAGAGGTCGAGATTTCACACCAAGATATGGAAATTAAACAGCACACTCTTAGAAAAACAGTGGGTCAAAGAGGAAATCTCAAAGGAAATCAATAACTACCTTGAAACAAATGATAATGATTACACAACATATCAAAATTTATGGGATGCAGCAAAAGCAGGGTTGAGAGGGAAATTTATAGCCATAAATTCATACATCAAAAAAGAAGAAAGAGCAAAAATTGAAGAACTAACTGCACATTTGGAGAAATTAGTAAAAAAAACAACAAAGTAATCGCACAGAAATAAGAAAGAAAGAACAAAGATAAGAGCAGAACTAAATGAAATAGAAAATAAGAAAGCACTTGAAAAGATAAACAAGACCAAGAGCTGGTTTTTTGAGAAGATCAATAAAATTGACAAACCTTTAGCAAGACTAACACAGAAAAAAACAGAGAAGATGCAAATACACAAAATAAGAAATGAGAAAGGAGATATCACCACTGACCCCACAGAAATAAAGACTATCAGAAGAGGATACTTTGAAAAATTATATTCCAACAAAAATGACAATTCAGAGTAAATGGACAAATTCCTAGAAACACAGAAGCAGCATATATTGATGAAAGAAGAAATTGATGATCTCAACAAACCAATCACAAGTAAAGAGATAGAATCAGTCATTAAAAACCTCCCAACTTAGAAGAGCACAGGGCCACATGGCTCCACAGGTGAATTCTATAAAACATTCTGGAAAGAACTAACACCAATCCTGCTGAAACTCTTCCAAAAAATCGAAACAGAAGGAACATTGCCTAACTCCTTCTATGATGCCAACATTACCCTAGTACCAAAGCCAAACAAAGACACCACAAGAAAGGAAAATTACAGATAAATTTCTCTAATGAAACTAGACGTGAATATACTTAACAAAATACTTGCTAATTGTATTCAACAACACATTAAATGAATTATACACCACGTCCAAGTGGGATTCATTCCAGGAATACAAGGATGGTTCAACATAAGAAAATTAATCAATGTAATACACCATATAAACAGACTGAAGGAAAAAAATCACATGATTATATCTATAGATGCAGAAAAAGCATTTGACAGATTCCAGCACCCTTTCTTGATATAAACACTCCAAAAGATTGGAATAGAAGGAAATTTTTTAAACATGATAAAGAGTATATATGAAAAACCCACAGCCAAGATCGTTTACAATGGAGAAATCTTAAAACCCTTCCCTCTAAAGTCAGGAACAAGACAAGGATGCCCACTCTCTCCCCTTCTATTTAACATTGTCTTAGAAGTACTTGCTTGAGCACTGAGGCAAGAACCAGATATAAAATGCATTCAAATTGGAAAGGAAGAAGTCAAAATTTCATTATTTGCAGATGACATGATCCTATACATAGAAAACCCTGAGTGGTCTACAACAAAGCTTCTAGAACTCATAAATGAGTTTAGTAAAGCCGCAGGTTATAAGATCAATATGCAAAAATCAGTAACATTTCTGTATACCAATAATGAGCAAGATCAGAAGGAAATCAAGAAATGAATACCATTCACAGTAGTAAATTAAAAAATCAAATATTTAGGAATAAATTTAACTAAAGATGTAAAAAACTTATACACTGAGAACTATACAAGACTGTTCAAGGAAATCAAAGAAGACCTAAATAAATGGAAGAATATTCCCTGTTCATTGATAGGAAGACTAAATATTATTAAGATGTCTATCCTGCCAAAACTGATCTACACATTCAATGCAATCCCAAAAAATCAACACAACCTTCTTTAAGGAACTAGAAAAACTAACTATGAAATTTATTTGGAAAGGAAAGGGGCCCCAAATAGCCAAAGACATATTGAAAAAGAAAAACGAAATAGGAGGAATCACACTACCTGACTTCAAAACATACTACAAAGCTACAGTAGTGAAAACAGCATGGTATTGGCATAAGGAGAGGCACACAAACCAATGGAATCGAATTGAAAGTTCTATATAGCCATCTATATAGACATATAATATTAGATAAAGGCACCAAACCCTCTCAACTGGGAGAGAACAGCCTATTCAACAAATGGTGCCTGGAGAACTGGATATCCATATGTCAAAGAATGAAAGAGGATTACCATCTCACACCTTATACAAAGATCAACTCAAGATGGATCAAAGACCTAAATATAAGAGCCAAGACCATAAAGACCTTGGAAAACAGTGTAGGGAATCATCTACAAGATCTTGTAATAGGAAATGGCTCATGAACATCACACCAAAAGCACGAGCAGCAAAAGAACAAATAGGTAAATGGGACTTCCTCAAAATTAAAGCCTTCTGTACCTCAAAGGAGTTTGTCAAGAAAGTAAAAAAGGGAGTCTACACAATGGGAGAAAATATTTGGCAACCATATATCCGATAAGAGACTTATAACGTGCATATAAAAAGAACTCCTATATCTTGAAAATAAAAAGATAAACAACCCATTTAAAAAATGGGAAAAAGATTTAAACAGACACTTCTCCAAAGAAGAAATACAAATGGCTAAAAAGCACGTGAAACAATGCTCCAATTCTTTAGCTATTGGGGAAATGCAAATCAAAACTACAATGAGACACCATCTTATTCCCATAAGATTGGCAGCTATGAAAAAAACAGAAGAATACAAATGTTGGAGAGGATGTGGAGAAATGGTTACACTCATCCACTGCTGGTGGGAATGCAGAGGATCCAACCATTCTGGAGGACAGTTTGGTGGTTTCTCAAAAAACTAACCATAGATTTGCCATATGACCCAGCAATTCCACTGCTGGGTATATACTCAGCAGAACTGAAAACAAGGAAACAAATCGATATATGCACACCAATGTTCATAGCAGCATTTTTCACTATCACCAAAAGTTGGAATCAACCCAAATGCCCATCAGCAGATAAGTGGATCAATAAAATGTGGTATATACATACAATGGAATACTACTCGGCTTTAAGAACAAATACACTACAAACACACATGATAACATGGATGAATCTTGAGACCCTTATGTTGAGTGAATCAACCCAGGCATTGAAGGACAAATACTACATGACCTCAATGATATGAAATAAGCAAGCTGCCTCAGAGAGCGAGAGACTGGAAGATAGGCTTACAGGAAATCGGGGGGTAGAGGAAGGCTGTAGGCTGACATCTACATGAGTGAAATCTATGATAAGCTGGAGGTAAGTATATGTACAATGAAGGGATAAAATGGGGGCTTAGGGTTACCTTTGGGTGGGGCTTTGGGGGTTTGAGGGAGGCTAGGGATTGGCGGATGGGTAATATTGCCCAAGAAACTGGAGGGGGGGGCAGGGCAACATACGAACATAGGAGATTGTCAGGTGTTGGTTGAGAGTATAATGCTGAGATAACCTTTTCAAAATATAATTAGGAAAGTTACCTGTTTAAGATATTCAAAGGGGATAATCTGATGCAGGACAAACTCCTAGGGAATATGTGAATGCTCATTTTGCCAGAGTGGGTTATGCCATTGTGTAGAGACCCATATAATGAGAGTGAAGGTAGAACCACATCCTGTGGAGGACTAATGCCATCAAATAGAGGGAACTGTATCTCTCAAGAGAAATGGTGGCTCCCAGGGCATTAGGGCAGTTGAACAAGTCAAGCCCTCAACACTGCTGCAAGTATCTCTGAACATGGCTCCTCAAGAAATGAAGATTGACTGTCACTGTGGGCCCCAAGGGTAAGGGGAAATAGATATTGAATAGATGAAACCAAAGTAACTGTGAGGTCAAAAGAAGTGTTTCACAAGTGTACACAAGGATGGATATAAAACATGTAATATTATACCAAAAACATAACGGAGATGACAGACTAATAATGTGAACCATAATGTAAAACATAGGATAACTAAAAAATTTAGAAAACTATATAACCTAAAGTATAATGTAAACACAAATGTTATCTTGTTTGAAAGCTATTGTCTCAATATCTGTACATCAGTTTCAGTAAATATGATAGGAATAAGTTAAAAGATTATCCCTGTGGAAGGGAAAAGGTTTTATAATGGATATGTGGGAGTACTGTATATTGTATATATGAATTGCTGTGATCTATGGCTCTTGTGAAGAGAAGCTCAATAATTAGGAAAAAAGAAAATAAAAAGATAGGATGTAGAATTTTTCCAAATCAATATATATTCTATATCTAACCTTTATACTCATCGCTATATTCCATTTTACTATTAAGGGAACCTGACATTATATTGGGCTTCACTTTTCAGGAAGTTTAGGATCACAGAGTGGTTCAACAATGGCAGTGGAGGAATACTGGTATGGGATGTTATTGACAGGGGACATATGGTTAACAGAGAGTTATACAGGGCATGTGTCTGGGATGCATGGAAATGTTTGGATATACTCATAGTGGAAACAATTAAAAACAACAACTGGGGGGGTATTGGGTTCCTCGCTGAGGGGGTGGGTCTCTGTCGTGGTCCCTAGGGGAGCAGTGGCAGTCCCCCATGTGCAACAGCAAGGACCAGGAAGGAATGAGGGTCCAACAGTGAGCCCCTGATACTAATGACTATGCTTGTGAGCCTATACACCTGAAATAAGAACAAGGCCTAGAGCAGCACTGTGCCTAGGAGTTCCCTCCTGACAGCCTCCATGTTACTCAAATGTGGCCAGTCTCAAAGCCAAACTCAGCATGTAAATGCAATGCCTTCCCCCCAGCATGGGACATGACACCCGGGGATGAGCCTCCCTGGCACTGAGGGATCACTACCAAATACCAGCTGATGATGTAACTAGAAAATGACCTTGAATTAAAGGTTCAACGTGGACCAGCAGAATATCCCTGTCTACATATAATAACAGGAGTTTAAAATGCTGTTTGACCTAAAGTAAGGGGGAAATGGAAAGGACAAATGAGTTTATATGGCTATGAGTCTCTAAAAAAGAGTCTGGAGGTTGTCAGAAGGATTGCCTTTGTGCACACCTGGGCAGAGTCTCAGAGACAGAAAAAGTAGATAAAACCCCAGGTATTGGTTCTTTTGAGGGCTAAAGAGACCCACAGGTTCTATGGTCATGGCAGATGGAGTTCACTGCCATGTCAGTTGGCCCTTCTTTGGAGTTGGTGTTTCTGTGTGATGGAGCTGGACTCATATGTGATCTCTTTTCACAAGGCTTTCATGCTACTTTACTGGAATTGTAGTTGGTGCTGGGGTTTAAGATATATCTAGGGGATTTGAATCTCTGGACTGACAATATGATAGCCAGGTCCTGGGCCTCAACAGACTTCAGCTCCTACATTCTGATTTATTGGACTTATCCCATTCAGCTAACACAGAGTTGAAGAATGTTAACCACCACACCATGGAGCCTAGAGTGCCTACAACTGAAAGCAGGAGGATTGCATCCAGTATCCATGTGGAATCTAAGCCCCCTCTTGACATAGATGTGGAATGGACACAACCAAGCCAAGGTCCACAGGAAGGAGGAATACAGTAAGGATTAGAGTAGACTTAATGATATTCTATTCATGAACTATTGTGGTTAATAATCAAGAAAATGTGGCATTGGTGTGGAAAAAGTGGCCATGGTGGCTGCTGGGTATGGGGAATGGGTGGAAGAGATGAGATGTGGAGGCATTATCCGGACTTGAGTTTTCCTGGGTGGTGCTGCAGGGACAGTTGTCGGACATTGTATGTCCTCCCATGGCCCACTGGATGGAACGTTGGAGAGTGTGGGCTATGGTGTGGACCACTGGCCATGGGGTGCAGCGATGCCCAGAGATGTACTCACCAGATGCAGTGGATGTGTCATGAAGATGGGGGAGAGTGTTACTGTGGGGGGAGTAGTTGCATGGGGGCGGTGGGGTGAATGGGGCCTCATGTTTTTTGAATGTAATATTTTTTAAAAAATGAATAAAAAATAAAAATAAAATAAAAATAAAAATGTTTGCCTTGAAGTGCCATGATGGGAGATGATTTGAATTGTTATCTGAGTCTGTGCTCCCCAAATTGTAATTTTAAGACCCGAAATAAATGCCTTTATTGTTTTTTAGATTTTCCTGTTATTTCTCAGTTGATAGTCCTATCCAAATTTAGAAGCTTGGTATCAGCAGATATTTTATATTATGTCATCATTTATTTACTCCTTTCTCTTTTCTTTCTCCTGCTACTTCATTTGAAGAGCAATGATAGTCATATATAAATTTAGATTTGAGTTGGGAGTATATTTAAGTTGAAATCAAATGAAATTTTGAACCTGAGGATACATTGTATGTTTCCCGTATTGGGGCAGAGTTTTGGACCTTAGACAAAAGTCAAAAGTTCATGATGAAAGTAAAAAAGGCAAACTTTTAAAAAGTATGTAGGCATAATATGTTTGCTCAAATATGTTCTACCCTATTCTGAACACTAGAAAACTGACCCTTACAAACTGCATTAACCAAGAAAACTTGTCCTCTGTGTTGCTTCCGTTACGTCAATGGGAGTAAATAACAGAATATCAGAGAGTGAAAAGAAAGGACATCAAATATTTATTCTCCTCGAACCCTCCTTCAGGAAGCAGGTTTGGAAATGGCTTTGTTCTCCAACTATACCACAGCTTTTTTCAAGTGACTCCCTCATATTCAGCTACAGCTATTAGCATATTCTGAAAAACAACATCTTCTCCCTTTGTGCCCTGTGACCTGTGGATTATAATGATTTACCATTATTGCTAGTCTTTGGGTACTTCTCCAATTTTTAATTTCCTTAATCTTGTAGAGCTCTTTATAAACAGTTTTCAGTTGCTCTTTTGAAGAGAGTTATCTGCTTCTATCAGGTCACTGACAGTGAGGATGACAATTTTTATTCAACACATTTTTTAAAATGGGGGAACCATAGGCATCACCATTGAAATCAAGAATCAAGGTTTCCCCTAACCACAATTATTATCTCACATTTTTCTGAAAACCTAGGTAATACAATAACATAATAAGAAAAAATGAAATATGAAATATTGGAAAAAGAACATATTCCTTACTAAAGATGATATGTTTTTCTACTTGGCAAATTGAAAGAGTCAACTGAAAAGTTATCATATTAATTAAGGGGGTTCAGTAAAATGGCTGAAATCAAAACTTAGCCGATTTACATGTATTAATAATTTTCTTGAATACTAGCCATGATTATTTAATGATACAATGTGGAAAGGACATCTTCCATTAATGTAATCAAATTACAAAATATGTGGAAATAAATTCAAGGTAAATGTGAAAGATCTATGTGATAAAACAAAGCAAAATAAAACAAAATGCTTATTGAAAAAGTTAAAAGAACTAAAGAGAAAGAACATTCATGTTAACAAATAGAATGGTTCAATATAGTGAAGATATAAATTCTTTCCAAACTTAGTTATACATTTATTACATTTCCAGTCAGATTCCTAGTATATTTCCATAATCTTCTCATATAATTAAGATGCTAATGTTGGAAAGAATTGTTTGAAACAGAAAATACTGTTTTACTAAGATTAATGAAGGGCAGGAATTTCTCTAAAACCTCCCCCACACAAACATGTATATATGTATACACAGAGCTTTAAACATATTTAAAAATACATAAATTAATTAAAATAAAATATTTTGGATTATCTTATACTCTTGAAGTAAGAAAGGCAGAAACATAAAGGGATATGATTGATAATAAAGCAATGCTGAAATAAAATAAAATGTATACCCCTTTACACCATAAAATATTATCAAAGAAAAAGTTTTCTTTTGCATTACAATATATGAAACCTCTTTAAAATCAATATAAAGATTTTTAACATGTCAATGAAATTAGGTAAAGTATATGAAAAAGTATTATGTAAAAGTACAAATGACAAAATATTATACTAATAAGAAAATACATACAAATTGCTGATTTAAAGTACGATATAATTTTGCTTCCTTAAGGCAAATCTTACAAATATTGGTAAAATCTATGTTCAGAAAAGCTGTGTGTAAGCAAAATAAAAATTAAAATATCTAGGAAGAAATTTACTAAAAATATGGAAAAACATTCTATGAACTTTTCAAAGCATTAAAAGCATTAAATGAATGGAGAGATATGTTGCATTCATGGGTAGGAAGATTAAATACAATAAAGATGCCAATTCTTACAAAATGTATAGATAGAATCAGTGCAATTTGAATTCAAATCCCGACAGCTTCTTTTTTTTTTTAATGTGACAACGTAAATCTAAAATGCATGTGGAGAAGCAAAGGTTCAAGATCACCAAATCTTTTCAACAGAATAATAAAGTTGGGGGAGTAATTTTCTTGTCAGACATAAAAAATTTATTATACATATTGTTATAGAAATGAACATAGGGTTAAAACACTTGATTAGTTGACCAAAAGAGTTAAAGCAGAATGAGATTCAGACATAAATGAAAACTCCATATATGACATATGGAAACAATGGACTATTCAATAAATAATTTTTAGACAACTAGTTGTCTACATTGGGAAAAATGAAATAAGAGGTTTACCTCAGAGTGTACCCAAAAATCTACATTCAATGGATTAAAATTGAAAATTAAAAAAAAAATGAAATGAATTGAAATCTTTAGAAGATAATATAGAATATTTTCCTAGACCTAGATTACAAAAAGATTTAATTAAGACAAACAAATGTTAACTATATACATTAAGACTGAGAAATCTAATGGCATTAAAAAGTTCTTAATCATTAAATAAAATTATAAGATGTAAATGGAAAAACATCAAACTTGGAAAATATTTTTACAATACATATAAACAAAAAAGAATTATTACAAGGGTACCTAAAAATATCCAACAGTTAAAAATAATAGAAAAAAAATCAACCCAGTAGAAAAATTGGCAAAAAATATGAAAATACGTTTCATTGATGTCCACTAAACATGAAAACACAGTTAACTTCAAGAGCAATAAAGAATGCAAAATAAAATCACAATTAAATCACACTTTAAGATTAGCAAAAATACCAAAAATTTGACAAGTTTTGGCAAGGATATAGAGTACAAAAGTATACTGCTTTTAGTTGTGTAACTGATAATATTTAAGGGAAAAACGCAACCATCTGTAAAAGTGAGCATGTAAGCACCCTACATAAAACAAAAATTTTTTCAGGGTGTCCAAAGTAGTGGTGTTTACAATATCTAAGACTAAAAATATCCCAATGACCAGTGATATAGAACAGAAGCATAGCCTGTGATATATTAATAATGGAATAATATGCAGCAGTGGAATTGATTGGGCCAAAGTGACATGCATTCACATGATCAAATCATAGAAAGTTAACACTGAGTGATAAAAATAAGATATAGAAAACCAAGCATTGCAAAATATAATTTTAATAAAGGCAAGACATAAGAAAATCTAAAAAATATACTTTAGTGACTAAAGTATATGCAAATTACTTTTAATTTTGGTTCACAAAAATTTCAGGATTGGGATTATTTCTGAGGACAGGCAGAGGAATGGCATCTGAGGATGCACACAGGAAGTTTTGGTGATATTGATAATATTCTAGGTAAGAGGTTGTGAAAATGTATGAATAAACTGTATATTATTCAATATGCATGAAAGTAATAATAATGTATAAAAATAAGAGAAGTAATAAAATCAGTTTTTTTTCTTTAGTTAGAAAAGTAAACTGTTGCTAAGTAGAGATGATATTACACTGAAAAATAATTCTCTCAACTTACTGGTTTGGGGATGTTCCAGGATACCAAGAAAAATGTTTGTTTTTTTAAAATAAAATTGAAAACCAAAATTTTTTATCAAACATATATTACTATTTCTAGATGTCAAAATTAAGTTCAATGCAAATTTAAGGAAACATACTGCTTATGCAAAGTAACACATTTCTTTATTCATATTTTCAACATCATGGAGATGCAAGCAAAAGCTCTTCCTATTCTTTTAAGGATGCCAAAAAATTTCCTATAGCACCTAGTGAGGAAAAAAATAAAAGTATGCTTACAACATGGATTAGTAAGATATTCAAGTCCAAAGTAAATGATCTCTCCCTTAATAAAGATCTAGAAACTGTTTTCATCATCAAACACATTGCATTTAGCACAATATTATTTTCCAACAAAATACCCTAAAATGTTTGTGCATAGACACTGAGCTGAGGAACAGAAGTAATCTTAAATAAAAAACTCATAATTCCCTTAAGGAAAGTTCTTGTGTTAACAGAACAAAGATACAAAACCAACAAGCAAAAACGCGATCTCAGAAATTTGTCTTGTTAGCCAAATTGTGCTCTCATTTGGGATGGTATTAAATTTTTAAAATAAATTGTTTTAATATTTTCAAAAGAAAAAGTACTTTCTTCTAAACCCCATTTCAAACTGAGAAAAAGAAAGGTACATTGTGAGCTTAGTTAAATTTTTAAAAGGGCAAATACCTATGCCTTTTATTCAGCCACCAGCATATCCCTATTAGATTCATTCTTACCTCAAAGAATACTTTATTCTACTTTTTGAAGCCTTTGCATGAATAAAGAGACGTAACCTCAGAGAATCCACTGAATTGACTAAATCAGCCAATGTGAGAATTTTCTGCCTGTTTATTTAGAATTAGCATCAAATGTATTCGTGTGGGTGACACATTCTTATTGTACCTATAGTTAATTTTTTATACCAGTTTTCCCATAGCATTTTTCATCTCAGAATTTCTCAGGATGTATGTTAAAAGATTCAACGTGGGAGTGATATAGGTAAAAAAACATTCGCAGACTTATCTATGGGAAAGTCAGGAATAGGTTTAACATACATGAAAATACAGGGGACAAAATAAAGGACACCACTGCAATGGGGGAGCTGCAGGTAGATAAGGTTTTGAACCTGCCTTCCTGACTGTGAGATTATAGGGAGTTTAGGATGACCCTATAGGAGTTGAATAGAATGATAAATGACCTTGCAGATTGCACCACCATTGGCAATCACTGTGAGGCCTATGAAGTACGTGTCAGTGCAGGCAAGTTCCAATAATGGGTACATGTCACAGATGAAATGATCGATGACACTGGAGACTCAGGAGGGCTGTACACAGAGAAGTTGAACCACAAATGCCAAAACCTCTAATCCAGGCCACCAGCAGCAGCAAGATGCAGATTTTTCTATTCATGATGGTCAACTAATGCAGCGGCTAACAGATGGCCATGTAATTTTCATAGGCCATTGCCACCAGCAGGAAGACCTTCCCAACACCAAATAACTTGTTCTATAAAAAGCTGGCCCATGGTCACTTTCTCCACATCAATGCTACAGTTTCTTCCATTACTAGTCACAATTGCTGAGGGCAGGGAGAGGGAAGAAGAGATGTGATATGGGGGCATTTTTGGGACTTGGAGTTGTCCTAAATGATATTGCAGAGACAGATGATGGATGTTATATATCCTGCCATAACCCACTGAAAGTACTGGGGGAGAGTGTAGACTACAATGTAAATTATAATCCATGCAGTGCAGCAGTGCTCCAAAATATGTTCACCAAATGAAATCAATGTGGCACATGATGAAAGGAGCTGTTGATGTGGGAGGAGAGGGGGGTGGGATGGGGGGTATATGGGAACCTCTAATATTTTTTAATGTAAAATTTTTTGTAATCTATGTATCTTAAAAAAATACAAAAATAAAGCTGGCTCGTACATGCTGGGAAGGGAATAGTTTTCTTGTCACAGAGGAAGTCTGAAATCTTTTGGGGGGAAATTGCAGTGAAATAAGCAGCATCCATGAGTGAAAGGTAGGCAAGGAAGAAGTACATGGGTGTGTCCAGCAAGGAGCTGGCAATATCAGTCACCACAATTAGCAGATTGCCAACCATAGTCACCATGGAGATGAGTAAAAACATGGCAAATAATGCTTTTTGCCTCTCGAAATTCTGAGTAAGGCCCAGAAGTACAAATTCTATTACATTGTAACTTTGCTCCATTTACCTTTCTATAAGACCTGTTAGAGAAATGAGAGCTTGGGAGAACAGGATCTGTAATGAAATTGCAAACATGACTCCAAATACATTCATTATGTCATTAAGCAAATCTCCACTGCATATTCTGCCGTGGCTTACACATAATAAATATTAATATTACATACAAATTTATTGAGCTCATCTTCCAAAAAGCTGTATATATTTTCCTTTAACGATTCTATTTCCACTCAAATGACTTGCTTGGACCTATAAGGAAGAGGTTCCATCTCAAAGTCTTAGTGGATCTTCCATATAGAAAAGTAGTCAAAAGCCCCAAAGATGTCCATACATTTAATAATACCTTATTTAAAACATGCCAGCTCTTGGCACAGAAGTAAGCAATGATGAACAGGAAAAGTTTCTGCTATCAAGAAACTTGCTCTCATTGTTGTGAAGTTAAACTCTAAAGAAACAAATTGGCATAGAGTCAGTCCTTTGATGACATCTGTGTTGAATACCTTTGCAATACACCAAAAATAATGCCTTTTCTGGAAATCTTGTTCAATGCTATGATATTCCACTATTAGATGTTCAGTCCTTCATGTCTCAAAGATCATTAAATTTTCATAAATTTACTAAATTTCAAGAAGCTGCACTTTGAAATGTCCCAAATAATTACAAAATCGTGTAGTACAGATCAAGACTTTCAGTACATCTGTCTGAACCTAACTGACTCATAACTATTGTCAACTAGCTAATACATTAATAGCTAGTATTTTTTCAAAACACTTGTGATGTTCTATGTGGTAAGGGGTAAGATAACAGGTAGTGAAGAGAGAGAGAGGAAAATTGGACGTTTATATTTACAATGCTTCTTAGGCATGGAGAGTGCTTAAAATGGATGTTCAAATCTATATTCAAAATGCAGCAGGGAAATGTTCAAGCTCAGTATAAGAAATCATGGAGTTCAGTCATTTTCTAAATTTAATTACAAGTCTGTGTTTTCATTGAAACATAAAAAGCTTGAGCTAGATAATCAGAATCTTTTCTAGTCCAACTTTCTATACTATCAGTGCAGCTTCAATTTATTCTGTTATACTATTTTTTAAGGTTTTCTTATATTTATAAACAGACAATAATTTCCAAGCTTACCACTGCTAGTCAGTGGCAAGTGAATTTGATAATTACAAGGCCCTCATTTCTTGTGTAAGACACAAAACATCCCTGGAGGAAGAGAATGGCCAGTGATGAATAATGTAGACTCTGAATCATACTACCTGTGCTGGAATCCCAACTTCGCCACTAACTATGTGATCTTGGGCAAATTAATAGAACTCACTGCAACTCAGTTTCATCATTTGTAAAATAAGAATACTAATCCTCTTAAACTTGTTTTATTACACACGAATTGCCTAGAATACTGCCTGTTGTTATTTTTTCTTTAATGCTTCACTATGAATATTGAATCAGAAGATATCATACGGATCTTTAGCAATTTGGTAAGAACTGTAGACATGATGCAGGATAAAAATAAGTTTATGCCTATAAATCAAGAACCAGTTTTTGGACATAGGATAAAATTGTACGTCTTAGGGATTATCTGTTTTATTATATATGAGTAGTAATCTTTTTCTGTGATGGGAGGTGTGTTGATTAGAAGGAAGCAGAAATATAGAAAATAATAGGTCCAGACATCAGAAGTAGAGCTAAAAATCAGAAAATGAAAGAAAGCTCAAATCTAGAAAAAGGGAAATTTTATAAAGAAATAAGTACCCATATATAATAAGAATATTAAGGTAATCAAGCAAAACTATTATTATTTTTTAAAAATTCTTCAGTAAAATTTCTTTTAGTGAGGAAGGGCTGGAAGCCCAACCACCTGAGGATTCCTGGGACAACCCAGAAAATTTCTTATGCAACCACAGCAAATAAACCAAAGCACATCCTAGAAAAGAAAAGAAAATCCAAAAGAGAGGGGAAAAAAAATACTGCAGTCCCTAGTTCTGATAGTTAAGGACAAACTTAAACAACAGAGAAAAATGATAAAATCCCACTTCCTGTTGAGGAAAACACAGAATTGCTAAACCTCAAAAATAAGCTGGCTTATACAGTCACAAAAATTTGGTGTGAGGGAGTACATGTGCAGATGAATTTTGATCTTTCTTTAGAAGCCAGCCATGATGACCATTATATATGTGTCATTCACATATTGCTTCTAGTTGATTCAGGAATTCAGCCCCTGTTGATGCTACAGACCAAAAAGGCACTCCTGTTGAAGAAGGTAAGGGTGTAATGTAGGCTACATCCATTTTTTATTATCATTTTTCACTCCTTATTTTCTGCAGGATCTAGTGTCCCTACTTTTATTAATCATCAATATTATATTTCAACAAAATGAATCTTCTATTGGTCTGTTACATTAATTACTTGTAAAAAATTTTTATGTTTTCCAAAATCTGTAATGATCACTATTACTTCTGAAAAAGGTATGAGAACATCTTCTATTAACTAAAATAAATTTACGGTATTAATTATAACACAACTCATTATTTAAAACATAAATGTGCAGAGCAATTTCACATAAAAAATGAACTTTTTTTTCCCTAAGAAATCTTGAAAATATCAAAAATATATTTTGGACAAAACTGATCACTGGAAGTATTCACATATAATCCATGTTTCACATCATGCACAATATCTTAAACCTGAAGAAAAAGTTGTGAAAGTTATATAATCACACATGGATTTCCTTAAAGAGCAACCCTTCATTGAAAATAGGTGATACATTTCTCTGCCATCTCATTCTTTTTTCTGGTCCAGAACTTCTTCACAG
The DNA here is from genome assembly GCF_030445035.2 of Dasypus novemcinctus. Taxonomy (NCBI): domain Eukaryota; kingdom Metazoa; phylum Chordata; class Mammalia; order Cingulata; family Dasypodidae; genus Dasypus; species Dasypus novemcinctus. The sequence continues at coordinate 40,684,781 of NC_080682.1, forward strand.
CATTCTTCAATCTCCACATTCCTCAGGGTATAGATTAAGGGGTTCAACATAGGGGTAATAACAGTGTAAAAGACAGTCAAGGATTTATTCATGGGTGAGGTGGAAGGGGATGTCACATGCATAAAAATGCAGGGGACAAAGAATAGGACCACTACAGTGATGTGGGAACCACAGGTGGATAAGACTTTGAGCCTCCCTTCTTGACAAAGTTTCTTCAGGGAGTGCAGAATGACCCATAGGAGATAAGTAAAAGCATGAAGATAACTATACAGGTTTCCCCATCATTGGCAACCATGGTGAGACCAATGATGTAGGTGTCAGTGCAGGCAAGTTTTAATAGTGAGGACATGCCACAGATGAAGTGGTTGATGGCATTAGGACCACAGAAGGGAAGGTCATAAACCAAGAGAAGCTTAACTACAGCATGTACAAAACCTCCAACCCAAGCCAACAGGAGCAGTAAAACATATGTCCATTGGGTCATGGTTTTCATATAATACAGAGGTTTGCAGATGGTCACATAGTGGTCATAGGCCATTACCACCAGAAGTAAAATCTCAGCACAACCAAATAAATGTCCATATAAAAGCTGGGTCATACAAGTTTGGAAGGAAATGGTTTTCTTCTCATGGAATAAGTCTATAATTATATTTGGGGTAACTGTTACAGAATAAACAGCATCTATGAATGATAAGTAGCCATGGGAGCATTGAGTGTTGAGCTGACCGCTACAGTCACAACAATGAGTAGGTTGTCCACTGTAGCAGTTTGATATGGTTATGAATTCCAAAAATAGATATTGGATTATGCTTGTATTCTGATCTGTACCTGGACATGATAAGTCATGATTAGGGATTTGATTAGGGCACATCATTAGGGCGTTGACTCCCTGCTCCTTGGTGGGTGAGGATTCACAGATAAAAGGCATGGCAAAGGACAGATTTGAGAGATTTCTGATGTTGGAATTTTGATGTTGGAGTTTGATGCTAAAGACCTGGGAAGTAAGCTCACAAAGGATAGAGAAGCCAGCCCCAGGAAGAAAGGAATCTTGAACCTCGGGAAAGCAATCACTGGGAACATAGAAACCCAAGAAGCCTGAACCTTCACAGACATTGGCAGCCATCTTGCTCCAAATAGACTTTGGTGAGGGAAGTAACTTATGCTTTATGGCCTGGTATCTGTAAGCTCCCACCCCAAATAATTACCCTTTATAAAAACCAACCAATTTCTGGTATTTTGCATCAGCACCCCTTTGGCAGACTAAAACACCCACTATTGTCACAATGTAGATGAACAAGAACACAATAAATAATATTTTCTGACCCTGGAAGTTCTGAGTTAGCACCAACAGGACAAACTCAGTCACATTGTTTCTTTGTTCCATACGTCATTCTGTGTATCCATATTCCACAAGGCAGGGACAAATTTAACTAAAAATATAATTATGACTAGTGACTCCATACAATTTTAAGGTAATTTGTTTATTCAAGTAGTAAATATCGTTTATTATATTCCAGCACTGTTTGATATAAAAAAATGATACCTATCATCAGTAATTTTATAGACTAATAGACACATACATGACACTTACACATACATAATTAGACACATATGTGGGAAATTGACAGATTATTAAATAAATGGGCTTGCTAAAACTCATTTTCCATCTAAAATAAAATAAAATTATACATACAGATAATACCATATGCAAAAATAAAATAAAGATTATTTAAGAGTTAATATAAAAATAAAACAATGCTTGCTTTATATTTCCTGTCAAGTTAAAAAGGAGATGCCTTCCTTCATTCTAGCTGTGGAAGAATCCTTTAAAAATTTAAAATTCAAATACATATATTTGACAATTTCAAGATTTTCAATGATTTTATTAAAACATACCATAAACCAAGTGAATAAACAAAGCAGTTGGGAGAAAAGATTTATATTTCAGAGGACAGTGTTAATATCTAAAATAAACAAAGTGTTCTAACTAGTTAGCAAGTAAAAGAAAAACAAAGTAAAATAAGACAAAGTATATAGCTAAGCAATTAAAATGAGTTTAACCAAATGCCCAACAAACATGATGGGGTACTGAAACGAATCAAAATAACAAAATGCAAAAGAAAAAAAAATCATATCGCATTTTCAGACTAACAAACTTGAAAAGTAGTGAAAGCAATGACTGGCAAAAATATAGAGAAACAAATCTTATATTGTTAGTAAAAATAAAAATATTGTTATAGTTTTGAAATGCAATCTAGCATAAAAATAAAAATACATACACCTTTCATCCCCAAACCTACACTCATAAGAATCTATAGCTTAGAATTTAAAACACCAGTACGTATATGCTGTGTTATGTATAATGCCATTAACAAAAACAACAAAAATTAAAGTGAATTGTAGTCAATATTGAAATGGCTAAATAGATTAAAACATCTATTATGCAATATTATCATTTCAAAGAATGCATTACAGCTATGCTTGTACTTTTAGAAACAGTCCTACAAGGTACTCTTCAGTAAGAAAGAAATATGCATAAAACTATGTATAATATAATGTTATTTTAAAAGAAAAATAAAAATGCCATGAATGTACCAGCTTATAAATGTTTGTGTGTGATTATATGAGCATGGGAAAAATATGTAAGGATAAAGAACACATGTTTGGTTGTAAACATGGATTACACTTGTGATGGTGGTTGGGAGGGTGAGGTGATGTATATGAAAGTGATGAAAGGGACAATTCAAGAAAAAAATCAAATAAAACACTTCAAAAAAAAACTGTATCATAGATGTTATCAATATATCCCAGTTGTACTGTCTCATAAAATAACCCTACTAATGACACGTAATTACTACCTTAAGTATATATCGACATTTATTTCAATATCTGACCTCACAAATTCTGCCTTTACAATACCTGGATTGTTTGTCTTGCCACCTATGAACAAGTTCTTTGCTTGTGCACTAGATCTCATGCTCTTATCCCTATTAAGAACATGATCCTGTAATTATCTCTTTCACTTCTTATATCAACAATTTTCCTCTCTCTAATCCATCATTCTGTCAGCATATTTAAAATATCTATACTTTGACCCCACATCTATGTCAAGTAATTACTACAATTCTTTATTTTACTTTATAAAAACATCTTCACCTGGCTAAATTCAATGGTCCACTTCAGTCCTCTTCTTACTCAAACCATCACTCCTATGAATTGAAGTAACAGCTTCCTTACATAAGTATAGCCTGTCTTGAATCTTGAAAGTCACTCATTTAAGTTATATGTATGCTACATAATCCTCTGATTATTAATGGACTGAGAAATGGGCTTACTTTGATTGATTCTATGATGAGATTTATAAATAGAGCCTATTATAATATAATTCATATAATTAATGTAAAATTAGCTTTCTAAGAATACTGATGTATTCTTAGAAGGTAAATTTTCTCTAGATCATCATTACATGAAAATATCAAAAAGAGAATTACAGAACTGAGTCAATTCCCAAATATTTTGTCAATTACAAAGGATTCCTAATAATGTTTATTATCTGACTCACTAAAGAGGACTATTAGATAACTATGACTTGCAAAATAACGCCATCTGGGTACTCTTGCAAAATGTAAGGCCAAGTTCAGATTATTACATATAAATACTCTTTCTGGTTTACCTGCATAATGAGATCCAATCCAACTTCTGTATTGTGGTGGCTTTTGTGAAATAAACAGTAATAGTTTCATGCACTGATGATATCTCTATAGACAGAGAGAGCAGGGTAGCACAGGCACAATCACTAGAACTTGAAATGTTTCAGGTGACCAACTCTTTCTATGTTTGCAGAAAGTGTGTTTTATCTCAGTGTTTCAGAAAACAGTTACTTTTTAAAAAAGATTTATTTATTTATTTCTCTCCCCTTCCCCCCCTCTCCCCCCACCCCAGTTGTCTGTTCTCTGTGTCCATTTGCTGCATCTTCTTTGTCCACTTCTGTTGTTGTCAGTGGCACTGGAATCTGTGTTTCTTTTTGTTGCATCATCTTGTTGTGTCAGCTCTCCGTGTATGAGGCACCATTCCTGGGCAGGCTGCACTTTCTTTCGCACTGGGCGGCTCTCCTTATGGGTGCACTCCTTGCTCATGGGGCTCCCATACGCAGGGGACACCCCTGCATGGCAGGGCACTCCTTGCACGCATCAGCACTGTGCAAGGGTCAGATCCACATGGGTCAAGGAGGCCCGGGGTTTGAACCTCGGACCTCCCATGTGATAGATGGACGCCCTAACCACTTAAAGGAGGAATTTTCACAGTGAATATCAAGAATGCTGTTTTACTTAAAGAAGTCTGATTCCTGATTGTAAAGTAAGAGGCCCTCAAATCCCCAAAGTTAGCAGAATTTGTTCCCAAAACAAACCGAAGTTAAATCAACATTATCAGGTTAAAAAATTCACAATTGTGCTTTTACCTAAATAAACATATTATAGTTTGTGTTTGAAAAGTGAAATAGTAAAATAGCAAATATTAAATCAACATTTTGATTTTCATTTACTGGCCTGACTTCACCCAGCATAGCTGAACTTTGGTTTGCTGGTGGAAGGATGGAGAATAACTTCATGTCCAAATGTTGTCATGCTTTTTGACTCCATTATTTCAGTTCCTAAAAAACCAGTAATGTAAATATTCAAACAAACACATTCTGTGGTAAAGTCAGATGTCTGTGGAAATGTATGTACATTTGAACTACAGCACATATTTTTGAGCCATCCAATTGGTACATCTCCAACGGTGATTCTTCTCATTAAAATCACTGGAAACTTGATCATAATTCTGTGAGTAGATTCTGTATCTCCAGATATTCTATAAGAATAGTCATCCATATAGAACATAATTTACAGGTCCATGAAATCTGGGGAGAAAATCGTAAGAGCTTTGAGCTCACCTTATCACAGAGGAAGAGTTCAATCTGGAAAAAAATTAAATATGCAAAAATTGTTATTTTGAAATCATGACCTTTGAAATAGGCAAACGTATTTTGTATGTAAATTTTAACTATGCTCTAAAAGATCACCTTTAAATTCACTTTCAAGGAATGATGATAGGTTATAATAATAAGTTACTGAAAATTTGAATCAAATGCAGATATATTAGTGTTACCCTCCAGCAATAAGAAAGAGTTTCAGACTGGTAAATAAGTAGAATCTGTATTGTAAATTAAAAGAAAATCCAAAACATTTACAGGAATAACTTAGAGCAGTCCATGAATCTAAGTCTTTATCACACTCTAAAGACATTTCTGAGGCAAGTAATATCAACTGTTACATTTTGCACCAAGTTTCAGTGAACTGCCTTTGGTTGGGGGAAAGAAAATGTCCTCACTTGGAAATATACATCAAGAAAAGGAAGCCAGACTAGCAGATATTATAGAGTTCTGGTTGTCTTCTTGACATTTTTCTTGCATTTTATCTTAGTAATTGACCTCATATTTTCAGGGAAGGCAAGAGTCCAATATTACATAGTTACATTTCCCAATATCTTTTGAAAATTAGAGTGGCCAATAAGATACAATTTAAGTCATTTCAAGGGACATGTAGGAAGTGAGATGATCCAAGTAGAAAGTAGAATTCATTCTCCCTTAGGCCTTTTTCCTTTATGCTTTCTAGAATTCTGAAAAGTTGTCTGGAAATAAAAATCATGAGCAGACCATAGAGTAGAAGCCTTGAGCTAATCATCACTGAGCATTAGGAACCCGTGTCCCCAAATGTTTGAAACCAACTTCAGAGAGCCTCTGTAGTACCTCTTGTACAAGACGAAAAACAAATGAACAAACAACAATAACAAAAAATGATTCTACCTTGTTGAAGTCACAGTTATTTCAGCTCTTCATTATTATCAGATCCAAATAATCTTAATTAGAATATAGGATGTATCATGAATGATTCCATGGCATATCCCCATTCTCCAAAAGACACATTAGTCTTGATAGCAACAGAATTCTATTGTGTATATAAATGCTTAGTTTTCTCATTTCTTTGTGTACTACTATAATTTATACCTATTGTCAAAAGTCACATAAGTGTGTCTCATTTGCAATTTAAAAAGTCTTGCTTAAAATTACAAAAGGAAAAATTTCAAACAATTTTATTATAAAATGGTGAGAAAATTTATTTAAATTGTTTCACATTTTCCTTGACAATATTTTAATAATAAATATTTCAAAATTAAAATATATCATATTTTTAAATCCCCCATTGGGATTTCACTTTAAGAAATTATTAGATAGTGGGGTCCCTGAGGGCTCTGGAGACATCCAGACACTATAGGCAGGGCAGACAGTTCAGGAGTTTGGTGTCCAGCCAGTCGGTTCTACTTTGAAATTTATACTCCCCAGTGTAATAGAGTTGGACACAGTTGTGTTTTCCCTACACATGGCTCTGCTTCCCTTCTATTTAAACCTATAGTTAGTACAAGAGTTGATAGTTGTATGTCCAAGAGACTTAAATCTTCAAGCTGTCCATATGCCTGTTGGACGCTGAATCTCAACAAAACTTGCAACACCTACTCTCCAGTTCATTGTACTCACTCAGGACAACTAAGAAAGAGAAGATGACTGACAATGATGATCTCAAGGAACAGAGAGAGTCTGCAACAGCAAGTAAGAAAGTCCCATCCATCTGACCCATGGAACCTAAGCCCCCTCTCAATTAGAGTTGAAGTGGCATCACCATATCGCAGAATCCTCAGGATTGGGGAATGGATGATGGGCTAGAGTAGACTTACAGTTGTTCTACTGTAGACTCGTGATCTTAGCAATGGAAGAACTTTAATTATGGTTGTGGAGGCAGTGGCCCTGAAGTTCCTGAGGGAAGGGAAAGGAAAAAATAGGTGTAGTTGGGGACATTTTTGGGACTTGGGAATTATCTTGAATGACATTTCAATGACAGATATAGGCCATTGTACAGTATGAAATAACTTGAAAAAATGTGCAGGAGACAGTGTAAACTACAATGTAAACTAAAATCATTGCTTAGTGGCCATGCTCCAAGTCGTGGTCATCAATTGTGCAAATGTGCGACACTAATGAAGGACATTGCTGGCATGGGAAAATGGGAGAGGGCTAGGGAGCAAGGCATGTGGGAATCCCCTATATTTTTTTGTGTAATATTTATGCAGTCTGTTTCTTTAAAAAATAAAAACTATATTAAAATAATAAATAAATAATGCTCAGATAAACAAAAATTAAAAAAAAACAGTATAGTAAAAAAGAAATTATTAGAAAACTGTATGAGTAATACTGTAATAAAAATTCTAATTCTATAATCTCAGCAATAAATCTGATCATATGCCTGAAAAAATCATAAAATAATTCCCAAAGAAGAAGGTATATACAGTAGAATAAAGTATTGAATAATTGTAATACGCATCTGGAAACTTTTGGTATATCAATAAAACAAATAGAGGAATGAGAGGGAAGAAGATAAAGAAGATATGGGATAATTTTATTTATCTCAAAGTGTGCATGGAACATTGAGTAAAATAGACAATATGTCCAGCCATAAAACAGGTTGCAATACATTTCAAAGGACTTATATCATATAGAATATATATTGAATAATAATGGAATTCAACTAGAAATTGACTGATAACAAAAATGTAACTAAGAATTTTCTAATTATTGTTCTAAATAACCCAGGGGATAAAGAAAATTAGAAAATATTTAAGAGTAAGATAATAAACACAAAATATATTAAAACATATTGTGTTACCTAAATGAATTCCTAGATGAAAGTTTATAGCTTTACATGCAATTATTAGATAACAAGAAAGATGAAATTAAATGAACTATAATTTGATCTTAAGAAACTGGAAAAGAGGGAAGCAGATGTGGCTCAAGCAATTGCTCTCCCACCTACCACATGGGAAGTCTCAGGTTCAGTTCCCTGTGTCTCTGGGAGAAGACAAGCAAGAAAGTGAGTTGGTGTAGCAGGCTGACACAACAGGCTGGTATGGCAAGCTGATGCAACAAGATGACACAACAAAGAGACACAAAGAGGAAACACAATGAAAGAAACAATAAAGTGGGGAGCAGAGGTGGCTCAAGCAATTGAGTACCTCTATCTCAAATGGGAGGTCCCAGGTTCAGATCCCAGTGTCTCCTAAAGAGAAGACAAGCAGACATAGAAAGCACACAATGAATGGACACAGAGAGCAAGTAGCAAGCACAAACAACTAGGGGGTGTGTGTAATAAATAAATTAAATAAATCTTATTTACAAAGTAATTATTTTTTTAAAAGAAACTGGAAAAGAAAAGAAAATAAGCTCAGAATTTTGCAGAATAGAAATAGTAAATATAAAACAGAATTGATGGATATAGAAATTAATTGAAAAAAAGAGTTAGGCCAGTAATTTACTGAGGAATGGAAAAATGAGAAATGGTAGAAAATAACATATTAAGGGTCCCAGGTAGTGATAAAAATGATAAAGAGGGATGATTTACAGATGACAATTCCCCATTCCAGATTAAAAATGCCCAGATTTTACTTGTGTATTGTTCCAGGCAAGGGGCAAGGAAGAATACCAAAACAGGGGGGCAAAGAAGATAAGAACAGGGATGGTTTGATTTCCTAGCTGCTTTTTAAACCATTAATTATTCTACCCTTTTGCTAATGACAGGGGAGGAGTCCCAGCTGTTTTGCTGTTTTGATTGATTGCCCCACCCATCAATGGTGGGCCCAATGATAAGGCCCCTGGAGGGTACAAACAGTTTCTCCTGGCTTCTGGAAGGTTTTGAACAGGATTTCTCACAAAAGTCTTCCAGCAGCCATCTTGGGAGTACTGATGTACATATGGGCTCCTTGCCAGGTTCCAGATCCATCTATTGATTCCCTATTTTACTAGCTTGTCTCATCATGGCACCCAATTTCAATTTCTCCCTAATGGAATGGGAATATTTATCTTATACCTGTCTCTCCATTGTATATTGGAAGTAGATCACTTGTTTTCTAGATTTGACAAGTCAACAGAGAGAGGGGAATTGTATCCCAGGATAGATCAAACTCATAACTGATTTTGATGAGGCTTTGTATTTAGCATTGATTTTGAAAGGATTTAAGGCTTTTGGTATATTGCTATAGAATGTTTGTATTTTGTATGTGCAAAGAATATGTTTTTGGGGGGTTTGGTGAGTGGACTGTGGTGGTTTGAAGGTATGTATATACCCCAGAAAAACATGTTCTTAAACATAATCCATTCCTGTGGCTGTGATCTTACTTTATATATTTTAAAAGCTCAAATGATGCTATGTTATTGACATTACCTTCTTCACTCAAGACAGGAGTATCTTTCAAAATACCTTAAGATTATTAATAGGTGTTCCATTAGGAAAAGGGGTCTGTAGTTTAAAAAACAACACACAGCAACAAATTCTGGAAATACTACTAACAATATCAGGCTTGAAGATCCCTGGCCTATATTACTAAAAGTTTTAAGACCTGGGAAAGTGATTTTCTTCATCTGTAAAATTGTAATGATTGTACCTACCTAATAATTGTTAAGCTAATTAAATTGTTTAAAATATTTTAAGTGAATTTAACAGTGCCTGCTACATAGAAAGCATTATATAATTGTATTTTTAAAGAAAAATATTGACTGGCAATGATCCAAATTACAGTTAAGACATTTGGACTTTGGTCTCTTCTAAACAAACAAACAAACAACAAACAATACTAACAGGACCAATTGAGAGGTTTATTATAATTTTACATTCCAGGATTAAAATATTTATTGAAAATTTACCAGTATTAAGAGCTTTACAAAGAATATCTGATTTGATTCTGATAATATCTCTGTCATTATCTTTAAAGGAAACTTAAAGAGATCATGTTTTGCAGAAATCCACATTATAAATGGCAAAAGTTCTATTTAAACTCAGAACTGTCTGAAGCAGACACTTTGCTCATAATCATTATAGTATACTAAACCTTGTCACCCATTTCTCCATAATGTATTTACAGGATATGATGAATAAAATCTCCTTCACCCAACAAAAACAGTGAAACAAAGCTGTCAATGTGAATGACTATTTAACATAACAATAAAATGAGCATTAGTCCAAATAATGGCAAGGATGAATGACAGACTTTTCCTATAGAGATATAAAAAGAGAGAATAAGACCAGATATGAGAGAAGAAGAGAAAGAGAAAATAAAAATTCAAAGCCATTCTATTGCCCAGAATATTTTATTTTTGTTTTATAAGTGTAAAGTTTGAACTTACATTGCACCATTTATGAAGTATTGAGTTTCTTTGTTCTCACAGATTATGTTATACAATATATTTCCTAGGAAATGCCTTAATCATGTGTATCAGTTAATAGGTTGATTGTAAACATAATCAATAGCATTATTGCTCAAAGTGTGTGCAAAGATCACCTGCTTCAGAAACATCTGGATAATCTGTTTAGAATGTCAAAACATCAATCCAGGCATTGTCCTGATTAGTTATAATTTAGAGAGTTGTTTCCTCAATATCTGTGTGTTAAAAAGATTAAGCACCTGATTCTGAAAGCACATTATAGATGAACAACGAAATAGTCAATAAGCTAATCAAAATTGGATATTTTTATACTTATAAGTAATTTACTGCCCAGGCTTTTCCTTAAAGAATCTATATGCCATATGCATAGTCTTTGACACAAAATATTCACTGTCCATTGAAATTTCCTTCTTTCCTCATAGTGATTTTATATGGTGGGATTATTTCTCAATCAAATCACCTTTTAATCCCACAGCAACTTCATAGCATTTTTTTTTGTCTTTATTTTTTATGTTACACTCAAAAAATATGGTGTTCCTATATATCCCCCACCCCCCTCCCCACACTCCTCCCCCCATAACAACAACCTCCTCCATCATCATGAGACATTCATTGCACTTGGTAAATACATCTCTGAGCACCGCTGCACCTCACGGTCAATGGTCCACACCATAGTCCACACTCTCCCACAGTCCATCTAGTGGGCCATGGGAGGACACACAATGTCCATTAACTGTCCCCGCAGCACCACCCAGGATAACTCCAAGTCCTGAAAACGCCCCCACATCACATCTCTTCCTCCCACTCCCTATCCCCAGCAGCCACCATGGCCACTTTCTCCACACCAATGCCACATTTTCTTCAATTACTAATCACAATAGTTCATGAATAGAATATCAGTAAGTCCACTCTAATTCATACTCTATTCCTCCATCCTGTGGACCTTAGAATGGTTGTGTCCACTCCACATCTATACTCCACATCTATAAAAAGAAGGGGGTTAGATTTCACACGGATGCTGGATGCAGTTCTCCTGCTTTCAATTGTAGACACACTTGGCTCCCTGGTGTGGTGGTTGACCTTTGTCACCTCCATGTTAGCTGAGTGGGGTAAGTCCAATAAACCAGAATGTGGGAGCTGCAAGTCTGTTGAGGCCCAGGGCCTGGCTCTCACATGGTCAGTCCGGAGATTCAGGTCCCCTGGGTATACATTAAACCCCAGCACCAACTACAGTTCCAGTAAAAGTAACAGGAGAGACGTGTGAACAAAGATCACATCTGAGTCCAGCTCCATCACACAGAAACACAAACTCCAAAGTAGGGCCAACTGACATGGCACTGAACTCCATCTGCCATGACCATAGAACCTGTGGGTCTCTGTAGCCCTCAGCAGAACCAATACCTGAGGTTGTATCTACTTTATCTTTCTCTGGGACTCTGCTGAGGTGTGCATAAGGGCGACCCCTCTGATAACCTCCCAGCTCTTTGTGGAAACTCATAGCCATATAAACTTATTTGTCCTTTCCATTTCCCCCTTTTCTTCAGGTCAAAAAGCAGTTTTAGCTCCTGGTATTATATGTAGACTGAGATATTCTGCTGGTCCGAGTTGACCCTTTTATTCAAGGTCATTTTCTAGTTACATCATCAGCAGGTACTTGGTAATAATTCCTCAGCTCCAGGGAGGCTCATCCCTGGGAGTCATGTCCCACACTTGGGGGAAGGCAATATTTTTACATGCTGAGTTTGGCTTCAAGACTGGCCACATTTGAGTAACATGGAGACTCTCAGGAGGTAACTCTTAGGCACCCTGCAGCTCTAGGCCTTGTTCTTATTTCAGGTGCACAGGCTTACAAGCACAGTCATTAGTATCAAGGGCTCATTGTTGGACCTTCCTTCTTTTTTGGTCTTTTCCGTTGCACTTGGGGGATTGTTGCTGTTCCTTTAGGGACTGTGACAGAGCTCCCCTGGCTAGGAACTCAGCACTCCCTCGGTTGTTGTTTTTAATTGTAACCACTATGAAAATATCCAAACATTTTTATGTACTCTGGATATATGCCTTGTAGAACTCCCTGCCAACCATGTGTCCCCTGTCAATAACATTCCACACCACTATTCCTCCCCTGCCATTTCATAGCATTTTCACCTCTGCATTTCTGAGAGTATAGATCAAAGAGTTTAACATGGGAGTTATCATGGTATAAAACATGACCACTACTTTATCAATGGAGAAGGTGGACACTGTGCACAGACACAAATACACAGTGTGTGAAGAATAAGATAACCAATAAGATATAAGAAATAAAGTTGGACAGGGCTTTGCACTTCCCCTCTAAGGGGTGAAATTTCAGAGTGTACAAGAATATCATACAGGAGATCATCAAAGGAAGGAAGTTTGATAGGTAGATGAACATACTATCTTGCAGGCAAAGAGAAACCAATAGTGTAAATACCCATGAAGAGAAGTTTCAGTAAAGAGATCAAGTCACGCATGAAGATATGTAGGACACTGGAGCCACTGAAGGGCAGCTTATTGTGAAGAGGTTCCAAATGTTTGCAGGGTCAAAGCCTCTAGCCCAAGAAATTCCTATGAGAAGGCTGCAAGTCTATGAGTTCATAATGGTTCTGTAGTACAGCAATTTGCCGATGGTCATATAGTGGTCATGGGCCATCACCATGAGCAGGATGATCTCAGCAATACCAAAAAGATGCTCAACAAAAAGTTAAGTCATACACTACCTGTATGAGATGTTTTGCCCATAGAAAGAGTGTCAGTTAGCATGAAAGAACAGCAGCCATCTATAAGGGATAAGTAAGAAAGGAAGAAAAGATAGAGTCTAAATTTCTCCAAATCAAAAGTTGTGTCCTCTTTCTGGATATGAATTCTTAATTCTCTAAAAATATAAACTCCTTAAATTAATCTTCCTAAATAAAATCAAATTCAACTTAGTTTGTGACTAGACTAGCATATTTTGAATTTAATAGAAACACAATTATGCACAAATATTATTTTGAAATAGCATTGAGGGAGTACTATGCTTACCATACATCAAAATGTATTGTAGATCATAAACTGATTATATTTTGTGTTGACTAGCATATGAACAAGGAGATCAGTGGAACAGAATAGAATGCTGAAGTGGATACAAATATATGTGAGACTTTATAATACAATAAATTTCATATTTTTAGATCTGCGAATAAAAGATAAATATTAAACTATAAATATGACACCAAGAAAAATTTAAAAGGCAATCCTGATTTATACACTTATATCAAAATAAAATAAAGTCTCAAAGAAGCTAAATTTGTATTTTAAAATGAAAACAAAAAATGCTAAAAAAAACTTGAAAAATATGGAGAAATATTTCAGTAAGAATGAATTCTCACTGAATTCATTGAAGTCTGCTTATATAAGATATTAAAACAAAAGAAATTGTTGATGTTTGATATGTAAATATAAAAATTTACATAACCAACAAATTTCTGCCTAGCATAAAACAGGTAAAAAAATTATATCATAAACCTGAATTACAATAATTACACATACTAGAGTAAAAGGGAAAAAAGTAGTGTGTATTTAACTCATAAAAATTAATATGAAAAGGCACAACAAATCAAAGAAAATAGGTAAAGTACCTTAATAAAGAATTCACAGATAAACACAAATAATTTTCAAAACTGCTAAAAGCAATTATGTTGGAAATATTTAAATTAAACTGTACAAATTAAGTGCAATCTTTGATTTAAAAAGATTTTCAAATACCATAAATGTTTATCATGAATAAGTTGATGATAGTATGGATAAACAGCTATTCTTGCAGATTGTGGGCCAGAGTGTATTAAGTAAAACCTCAATCCAAGGCATTCTGACAATGATAATGATCATCAACATTGAAAACAAATACCAATTGACTCAACAATTTCACATATTCAAAAACATTTGTGTTGTATCATTATCTGTCATAGAAAAAGATTGAAATCAACGTGAAGAGAACAGGATAAACTAATTTTAGTATAGGTCTTTTAAGGCATATTTTGCAGTATAAGTGTAGCTGTGAGCTAATTCTATATTGACTGATATAGAGAGATCATGAAGATGTTAAATAATAAAATGCAAACTTTTATACACAGAGATATATACACACACATATAAATACAACATCATTTTATATATAAAATTTACCCTTTAAGAATCTTAAAGATAGAGTCAGTGACTGTTTCTCAGTAAGAACACTAGGAGATTTTGTTAAAGATGGGTAGATTTGCTTTTGACTTTACGCGATTTTGTATGGCTTCCTTTCTAATATTTATTGTTATTGTTCATTCACTTGTTTCATTTTTAAAAGTAGATGCATTGCACATTAAAAAAACATACGTAATGCAACTGAAATTGAATAAAGAGGACAGTGTGCATGGCATTAAATATTTTAACTGGTATAATAAAAATAATAAGCATCATTGACAAAAATTTAATGAAAAACAAAGCTGACTGAGCAATATTAATATAGATAATGCAGAAATTAAACAATATCCAACTCATTAAATTATTATTCATTATTACATATTGATTTTTGACTAGTCATTATATATGGATTGAAATTTTCTAGGTAGAGTGATAAACTAGACATTACATACCTTTCCAGTAAGGAAATTGTCATCAAAATCTCATTCAAATAGGGAATTATTTAATTATTTTATGATACATGTTTTGAAAGAAAGTAAAGGGTATCATATTTAAGGTGACTTCTGGGTTCTAATGAGGTATTTCATAAAAGCCAAATTATTCTCATCATTGAGGATAATACACTTACTTACTACTTATATGAATTTTGTTCTCCAGAGTTTCTTCATAGCATTTGTCATCTCTGAATTTCTCAGAGTATATATTAAAGGGTTTAGCATAGGAGTTATGACTGTGTAAAACACACTCAATGATTTGTCAATAGGGAAGTTTCTAGCAGGTCTTGCATACATAAAAATGCATGGAACAAAGAAGAAGACAACCACAGTGATATGGGAACCACAAGTGGAGAGGGCTTTCCTCCTGCTTTCCTGACTGAGGTTTTTTAGGGAGTATAAGATGACACCATAAGAGATGAGTAACAGCAGAAACACAATACTGCAGATCAGCCCTCCATTGACTGCCACTAAAAGGCCAATGACATAGGTGTCAGAACAAATGAGTTTCAATAACGGATACATATCACAGAAAAAGTGATCAATAACATTGGGACCACAAAATGGGAGCCCATAAAGAGAGATCAGTTGAATGACTGAGTGTAGAAAACCTCCAACCCATGACACTATTAACAGTACAATACACACCCATTGCCTCATGATAATCAGATAATGCAAGGGCTTACAGATGGCCACATAGCGGTCATATGCCATAGCCAACAGAAGAAAGACCTCTGATCCACCAAAGAAGTGCTCCAAAAAGAGTTGGATCATACAAGCTTGGAAGGATATTGTCTTTTGTCCAAAAAACAAGCCTGAAATCAATTTTGGGGAAATGACTGAGGCATAAATGACATCCATAAATGATAAACCAGCAAGAAAAAAGTACATAGGTGAGCCCAGGGACTTACTGACTGTTACAGTCACGACAATGAGTAAGTTGCCCACCATGGTCAAAATATAAGAGAGTGAGAAGATAATAGATAGTACTTTCTGTTCCTTCGGATTCTGTGTGAGGCCCAGGAGGACAAAATAAGTCACACTGTTCCTTGTTTCCATCTATTGTTTTATAGATGCTGACTTCAGATTTAGAGACAGTTTACCTATAAAATAGTCAAAAATTTTAGTGTGTTATAAACCTATTCTTTTATTTATTCATTTGGTCAAAATGTCAATGGAGCATCTATCGTGCAAACTTGTCATCGTATGTATTGGGGTTAAAAAATTGATTAAGACAACGTTCCCTATCCTCAGTGTTTGGATTATAATTATGGGGTAAGAACAATACAGACCAATGTAATCAGTGCTATTTTGAAGATATTCACATCATGTTAAGGATGTACAGTTTGGCAACATAAACCAAATTGGGGTCAAGAAAGCTTCCCAGAGTAATACTTTTCACTGAGTTTAAAAGTTAAAGTGTGAATTGACTAGAACAAGAAAGGATGGGAAGGTACACCACTTATAAAGCACAAAGTTCACTACTTAAGCACCCAAATAGGTTAATTTACATAGTTAAAGGGGATTTAAAAATTATAAAAGACCAAAGTTCACTGACCTAGTTTCTTTATATAAACTGAAACTTCTTTCTTTGGGTCTTTGGATGGGATTTCCTTCTTTTGCTGAATTATAAATGATGAAGCCATACCATTTTTATCACCATCTCCCATCTCTTCCCTAATTTTCAAACTTACGTATGCAACTACCTAATGAATACCACTGATTGAATATGAAACTGATGTACTAAATTCTTAATAATCCACACCAAATATATCCTTCATCTCATTAAATGGTATTTTCTTCCATGTTATTCTTCAGAACAAATATCTTATAATACCTTTCAGTCTTTTTATTCCTCTCACATTACTTATTCATAGCTTTAAAAACAGTTTGTGAAGTCTACCTTCAAAATATACTACTATTTTGACTATCCTCCCTATCTCTCTGGTATTTCCTTGGCTTATTGCAATTAACTTGCTACCAGTTTCTCCACTTTCATTCCTGCTTTCAACTATCTGTTCTCCTGGAGCAGTCCAAATGATTCTTTTTAAATCTGGTTTAGATAGTGCCACTCACTTTTTCAAAATTTCTACAGTAGATTCCTATACATACTGTCTACATAAATTGGCCTAGAAAACCCCAGAAAACTGTTATTCAGGTTTCCTCCCCAAATTCATCTTCTACAAATCTTATTCTGCTTAAGACTTTTTGCTATATCTCAAATATACAAATTGCTCTTCCATCTCCTTAGTTCCACTGTTTCTTTTAATATATGTTCATTTCAATGATCAGAAACAGTTTGCTTGTAAAATAATTATGAATATTGGGAAAAGGTATATTGTAAACTTAATATTTTATTTATTCATTCAGTGGACAAATAATTATAGACTACTTATATTGTGTCAAGTTTTTCCAATAAGGTAGACCCAGTCATCATAGAGAATCTACTAACTAATTTAAGCTCAGGTTTATTCCAAGGGGCCATATAATCAGAGGATAGAAATGCTGGTAGTGACTGAGGAATCACTTTTTCACCATTAGTCTCCTAGTTTTCCAGATGGAGGTATTCCTCTTGAAGTTAAGAGATGACTGAGGACATCTAAGAACTTCTTTAATCTTCTCATGACAAGTATCATATAAATCCTGAACAGCAATATTTCCCTCTTTTTTTCCTTATTTAGAAATCATACTGAACTTTCCTTGAGGAAGCCACCATTCAGCAAGTTGACTATTATATATGCTTATGTATGTCTCTCTTCTAGCTCATTAGATTTAGTTTATGTCATAAAAGTTAAAAAGCTATATTGTACTCTTTCTTTACATAAGACATTATTAATATGCAGGCAAAACAGATGCTTTTACTTTATTGAAAGTGTCTATCACACTTATATTTATAATATATATATATGTTATTATAAAACATTTTCCTAGACCACTGTTATTATATTTTCCAAATCTAGTTGTTAGACCTTAAACTTAAAAGAAAACTTGAGTCATAATTTTGCACATCTGTAAGAGAAGATTGATAGCTAGCTACTGAGTGTGAATATTTATAATTAATGAGCTAAAATATTTGAAAGCATATATAGCACAGTGCTTGGACAAAAACAGTTGACCAGACTTTTTTTATTATAGCATATCTGAAGTTTTAGTTGCTATCTATCAGCATGTATAAGTTGATATTCCTCTGAAATGCAGAAGAACTTGGTGAGAAAACAATCCAGTGATTCCATTTAAAATAGACAAAAAAAAGTAATGAAAATAAAAGAAATACTATCCTTTGAAAACTATCAATCATTTGTTATGCAAAATTATGCACCTGATGCTATGTACGTGCATATATTATACATATTTAATGTATCACATTTATTGTGTCATGATTTATTGTATTGCTATCCTAATTTTAGTTGAACAAACTAGAGCTCAGAATATTTTGTTATTTTTCCCCAAATCACACATTATTAAGGAACAGAACTGGATTTGGAATCTAAGTTTGATTGATTTCAAAGCCCCTTTACTGACAGGGGAAGTTTTTTAACTTTTCAAGTGATATAAATGCCTGTGAAATATTACACAACTGCATATTAAGAAAGGATATCATATTGTACAATTGTGTGAATATCTATTTCATAGGCAATTATATCACTTAATGTAATAAAACACCATATCTACATAATAAGACAGCATCTAATGAGGAAAAAAATCTACTAACTTCTTTTTAATTAATTACATTCTTTTTAAGGTAATTTTTAAAAAATTACCTCTCCAATTTCTTGCCTATCTTCATTCTATTTGATATGGTCTAACTAGCTGTACTTGAGAATTTGAAAGGACATCCAATGCCTTTTAAACATCATGCTTTAAGAGTAGTTATGTATTTCCTGGAATAGTTATAAAAGTACTTAAAAGAATACATCTACTTACCAATAGGGCAAGCATCACTGGATATTTTATTCCTTCTAGTGACAATATTTATCATTGAGTCCTGCAATTGGAATGTATCCAAAGCTGCTAATTGCTTAATTATATTTACTTGGATTTTCCACAACATTTTAAAAGAGCATCTGTATGTAAAGATGCTGCAAGAGCAATTACATAATTGTAACACAGAGATAAAAGCTAATTTCAGAACAATTGTGAGATTATTGGTACTCAAAAATAATATATGATTATAATCACTTTATTCCAATGACAATGAAACTGTCATTTATTTCCCCACTTTGCCAAAGGAAGTTTTACTTTATTTTTACTTAATCATTTATTTTGCCTTGAAATTTTGTTTGTTAACGTTATAATTTTATCTCCAATTTACATGTAAAAACTGATTCCTTGTTGACTTTTTGTTATGTTTTCAAAAATTATAGAGCAACTCCATTGTGTCAGGTGCTATGCTATGAGCTGGTTATATAATAATTAACAAAACAGAAAAAAAATCCAGAAAAATAACCTGCACACATTTACTTTATGTTCTCATAATAGACAGAGGCAATGTACAAGGGAATGACTTAATAAAGCACATACAGCCTCTTATAAGTGCTATTAAGACAACAAAACAGGGGACAGTGACAGAAAATAAGAGGGAGCATGACCTTTGGATGAAGTAGTTAGAGAAGAAGCCACTTTAAAAAAGTGATATTTAAGCTAAGATACACAGAATGAAAGTTGCTACCTTAAAAAGTACTGTTCAAACTTTGAAAAGATCAAGGCACAGAAAGATCACTGTGAATGGAGGAAAATAGGAAAGGGAGAGAGTAGAACAAGCAGAGGTTGTAAACATGCATCACACTGCACTGAAGGATATGACAGTGCTTGATAAGGAATTTGGGTTTTATTTTAAGGAATTTCAAAGTGGGAGTAATAACATTGCACAGCATTTATTTTTCAATTAAGGCAGTCCTCCACCTCATCAAACATCTCAAAATTAAGGGAGAAGAGCTTCTTAAGAATTGCTACCAAATCATATATGCTACTGTGTTAGTGCCAGAAGGTGAAAGACTATCCTATTCTTTATATTTCAGAACAATGCCTATCATAAAAATTATTCAGTAAAATTCAAATGATTATAAACATAACTCTAAGATATCAACCGAGATAATTTTCCTGCTCTCTCATTTTCCTGAGGTTCTTTATATCTGCTTTTATCCTATGTGTAGGGCAAATAAAGACAAAAGCACCCTCCAGTTTTGTAGAAAGAAATGTTTTTAGGATAAAGCAAAAGGATTCTGAGGACTCATGTCCAAACTATAGTAAACATCATGTGTGACTGCCCCCAACATTTTTTGAATGCACCCTGCACATTTTATTAGTTTCCCATGTATTGAATACAGTTTCCAAACATAAAATTCAAGAAACTGCATATCCCAGTCCTCCTTGCCTCTAGGATATAGACATGTGACTTGGGTTCTGCCTAGCAGTACACATGTTCAAAACTTTGTTTTGGAAAATAGTTATACAGGACGGTTGCTGGTGAAGCCTCAGTAGAGCCAGGGAGGTGCTGATGCCAGGGAATGTGGTAGCAGCATCCCCATTTGGCCAGTATTTTAGTTTCCTAACTGCCAAAACAAATACCATGCAATGAGTGGGTAGTAGAGTAAGGTAGTTATAAATACAACCTATATGACCAGTTACAGAAATGAGGACTAAAATAGTCTTGAATAGATTTCCTTGTTTTTTTATAGATATTTTTGCATATATTCACAAAACAAATATCTTTGTTTTCTTTCCTATCTTATCACCTTATCATATAACATAAGTAGTACAAACTTTATGTCATGTCATAGTACTTAAGTTATAGGATATCAAGTTTCAGAGTGAATATTATACTAGGACTTTTACCCTCTTCTGGGAAAAATGTTAATGTGTTTCCAGTTGTACCATGAAAACTGAGCATTGTCAGTTGAAAATATGTCAGTGTGGTTGCTTGAAGCTGTAAGTATCTCAGAAAAACCTGTCCTTAAATCTAATCTGTACTTGTTGGTATGAACCCATTGTGAATAAGACCCTTCGATGAAGTCAGGGGGTCGTAATCCTATTACTGGAATCCTTTACAAACAGATTGAAATTCAGACAGAAAGAGAGCCCTGGAAGTAAGAAGCTGAAAATGACAAAACCTGGAGGAGAAGGAAGAGACCTGTGGATGCTGCGAGGTGCCTTGCCATGTGTCAGAGGAGAAATATTCGCTGACACTGGTCTTTTGGAAGAATGCATCCCCGTGATGATGCCTTAATTTTGACATTTTCCTGAACTCAAAACCATGTTTACCATTACCCATTACATGGTATTTGCTTTAAGCAGTGTAGGAAACTAAAACTGTCTCATTATTTTCATTCAGAGATTAAGTATTGTCTAAGGAGATGTATATGGGTGCCAAGTTGACAAAAAGTTGATAATAATGATTAGGTTCTTATGTCAACTTGGCTAGATTATTGTGTCCAGTTGTTTTATCGAACAAATACAGGCCTGATAGTTACTGGGAGGAGAGATTATGGATTTAAAACTTCAGTAAGTTGATTGTATCTATGACTGATTACATCTACAATCAACAGAGGGATTGCCTTCAACAATAAGAGAAGTCTCATCCAATCAGTTGAAGGCATTAAAAGGAGAAGAGATGATTCCTGTAAACAGAACAGAAAAATTTCATCTCTACTTCAGCCAGCCAGGTTCTCCTGACTAGCTGAAGGTTTTTCAAAGGAATTCATTGAAAACCTCATCAGAGTTCCCAGCTTGCAGCCTGCCCTATGGCATTTGGGCTTGACCTCCTATTGGTCTGTTTACCTGGATATCCCTGACTAAGGAAGCCAGTGGCAGCAGGGTTTGGTGTTAGCAGTGGCAGTAGCTCCTGTAGCTTGCTAGTCCTGTACAGGTGAGCTTCTGCATGTGACTCCTGGTGGCTCAACCTTGACTCTGACTGTGGCCCTTCCAAAGATCATTAAGATGCTTAATTCCATTTAACAAATACTTTCCAGTTAAATTAGTTATAAATGATTTTACATCTTCAGCTAAGAACATTGATACTAAAATTACCTTTACAATGTATCACCAAATTGGAATGCCATCAACTTCAGAAACATTTCAGTTGGCAAGGGTCCTTTAACAAATGCAATTACTCTTAAAAAGTTTAACTAATGATGATGATCGACAAGCATTTATTAAGCATTCTATTTACTTAATTTCAAACTTGGTTTAGGTGTTGCATATTCAGTAGTGAACAAAAAAAGGCCCTTCCTCTATTTTCATGGAGTTTACACTCTGGCTGGGAGAGATGAAAAATAAGCAAATAATTAGACAAATCAGATTGTAAAAATACTGTAGAGAAAACGTAACAGGTGATATGACAGAGAGTAACTCAAGGAAATAAAGAATGGCTTTACAATGAGAGTTTAAGGAAATTTGCTCAAGCTGTGGGGGATTTGAACTGTAGACTGAGGGATGATGGCAAGCCAGCAATTTGAAGATCTAGAGTCAGAGAATTTCAGAAAACAACGAGAGCTAGAATAAAGGCCTGATGGTAAAAAGTCTATTGTAACAACCAGCAAAATGATGGCACAGTAAAGAGCTCCTAGAGTCAGCTCCTGCTACATGGTGTACAGGGTAGTTAGTAAATACCTAGAGCAATCAGCTACTAGTGGAAGCACCTGTTTGGGGACCCCGGGTGAACAGAAGAGCATCCTGCAACATCCTTGAAGGAATGGAAGGAGGAGACTGCCCATTTGCAGAGAAGACTCATAAGTAGAGTGCTCCACACCACGAAGGCTGCTGCACATCCCCAACTGGAGGCACAATCCACCTCGGGAACTGCTCCTCAGCTGGAATTGAAAGATCCACTTCCCCAAAACAGCTGTGGAAGAGATGTTGGACAACAATTTTGCTACTGATGAGTAAATTCAGTGGGCTAAAGTATAATTCTGAGAACAGCTAAAGCTTGAGCTTGTCCAAGTCAGAAAGAGTCAAGGAGCTGCCATCTTAACTCCACACCTGGCACGAGGGGAAGTGGAGCAGACTGAAAATCACAGTGCTGGTGGGGACCAGCTTCTTTCCATCCAGATCAGATTGCAGCTCTAGCATAGGCCCCAGTGCCAGCTCCAGCAGAGAGGAAGCTGTGGGCACCTGTGCCAGCCTCTCCAGGAAATTGCCGGCCAAGCCGCAGAGGCCAGTGATTATCATACTCTGGCAGCATGAGTCGCCCAAGGAGCTACTCTGTGGCTGGAATTGGAAGCTCCTTTTCCCAAAAGTAGGGGAGGAGGAGATGGTTGACTACCAAATTTTGCTACTGATTAGTAGACATAGCTGGATAAGATATAACCCTGGGAACAGCTGGGGTGTGAATTTGCCCAAGTCAGAAGGAGGCCAGTGGCTACCATTTTGACTCCACCACTAGCCTGATAGGAAGTGGGGCTGGCCAAAATCACAGAGATGGTAGGAACAGGTTTCTTTCACCCAGATCATCCTGCAGCCCTAGACTAAGCTTTAGTCTCTGGCAGAGTGGAGGCTGGTGGGCCCTGTACCAGACTATCCAGGTAACTCCAGTTATGTTTGGATGGCACAGACTGAAATCAGAAGTCTACCAGGGCAACTGTGGTCATCTTGGACCAGCACTGCATAGATTGCTTCCCATATCTGCAGCTCCCTCCCCACCCCAGGCAGGGGAGAAAGAGGTGAGAAGCTTCATCAGTATCCCTGGGAAACTAGAGTCTAGGCCCGCATTACTTGGATTATTCCACACAGCTATGAATCTGACCCCGGCAAAGGAGAAAGTTGGGAGAAGCTTCACTGGTCCTTAGCACAATGGGGGCAGCTTGAGCCTCCAGAGATAATAGCACCAATTACAACCTTGGCTCCTTCTGCACAACCAGCAACACAGAAAGTGCAGGAAACCCTAAATGAAAGAGGAAAACTGCACCCAAATTAAATAGTAATCCAGATGCCAAGACACCAACAAAAAATTACAATCCACACCAAGAAACAGGAAGCTATGACCCAGTTAAAGGAGCTAGATAAGCCTCCAGATGACATAAAGGAGTTGAAACAACTAATCATAGATGATCAAACAGATCTCCTTAATAAATTCAATGAGATGGCTAAAGAGATTAAGGATATTAAGGAGACACTGGATGAGCACAAAGAAGAGTTTGAAAGCATACATAGAAAAATATCAGATCTTATGGGAATGAAAGGTGCAATAAATGAAATTTTAAAAAAAACTTTAGAATCAAATAATAGCAGATTTGAGGAGGCAGAAGAAAGGAAAGGATTTTGTATGGTCTCTGAAAGTGAACATACAAAAGAACAGATGAAGAACAGAATGGAAAAAATTGAACAAGCTTAAGGTAACTAAATGACAGCATAAGGCATGCAAACCTACATGCCATGGGTATCCCAGAAGTTTAAGAGAAGGGAAAAGGGGCAGAAGAAATATTTGAAGAAATAATGGTAGAAAATTTCCCATCCCTATTTAAGAACATAGATGTCCATGTCCAAGAAGCACAATGTACTCCCATCTGGAAAAATCCAAATAGACCAACTCCAATGCACACACTCATCAGAATGGCAAAAGCCAAAGACAGAGAGAATTCTGAGAACAGCAAGAGAAAAGCAATGCATAACATATAAGAGATACCCAATAAGATTAAGTGCTGTTTCCTCACCAGAAACCAGGAAGGCAAGAAGACAGTGGTCTGATATACTTAAGATACTACAAGAGAAAAACTTTCAGCCAAGTATCTTATATCCAGCAAGACAGTCTTTCAAAAATGAAGGCAGAATTAGAATATTCACAGATAAACAGAAACTGAGAGAATTTCTAAGCAAGAGATCAGATTCTTAGGAAATACTAAAGGGTGTGCTAGATCCTGAAAAGACAAGAATGAGAGGCCTGGAAGAGAGTCTAGAAATGAACATTATATCAATAAAAGTAACTAAAAGTGTCAAAAGAATGATGAAGATAAAACTCAAAATAGTCGGGAATAAACTTCACCAATGATGTAAAGCACTTGTTTTCAGAAAACTGCAACTCAGTGTTAAAAGAAATTTTAAAAGACCTAAATAAGTCAAAGAACATTCTATGCTCATGGATTGGAAGACTAAATATCATTGAGATGTCAATTCTACTCAAATTGATATGCAGATTCTATGCAATCCTGATAAAAATTCCACCAGCATTAAAAAGATAAAAGAAAACACAATCATCAAATATATTTGAAAGGGTAAGTGGTTCTGAATAGTCAGAAACATCATAAAAAGGAAAAGTGAATCTTCATCTCCAGACTTGAAATCATATTACCTAGCTATAGTAATAAAAAGAGCATGGCACTGGCATAAAGACAGATACTTAGACTGAAGGAACCAAATTGATGTTTCAGAAAAAGATGCTCACATATATGCTCAAGTGATTTTTCACTGACCTGTCAAACCCACACAGCTCAGGCAGAACAGTGCATTCAAAGACCTGGTGGTAGGTGGTGGATTCTCTTTTTTTTTTTTTTCTGTCTTTATTTATTTTTTTAATATTACATTAAAAAAATATGAGGTCCCCATATACCACCCCCCTCTTCCCACTCCTCCCCCCATAACAACAATCTCCTCCATCATCATGAGACATTCATTGCATTTGGTGACTACATCTCTGAGCACCACTGCAAAGAGGTGGATTCTTAAAGGAGATAAGAGGAAGACTGAGATGGACTACTGATGTTTAATGTATGCAGACGTTTTAATTAACTTTACTGTAAAATTGTGGAAATATATAGAGTGGATGGTAACACAAAGTGAATAACAGCTAGTTTATAATTGGAGATGTGGCTGAAAATGGTAATCTAGGTGTGTAAATGCCAATTGACAGAATGCTAGAGAATAATCTAGGAACTGAATAGCACAGTAAACTAAAAGGTGGATGAGAATTGTGGTTGATGGTACAGATGCAAGAGTGTCCTTTGTGAGCTAGAGCAAATGTACATCACTACTGCAGGGCATTTGGAATGGGAGAAGCATGGGAAAAATATAGCTGGAGTGACCTGTGGACCGTGGTTAGCAATAATTACAATATTCTTGCATCTATGCAAAAGACGTACTGTGTTGATATTGAGGCAGTATGGAAAATGTGAGCCACATGTACACTACGGACATGGTAACAATCAGATGATATTATCTTATCTGTAGCAAATGTTCCACCACAGTGTGGTGTGTTGATAGTGGGTTGTTGTTTGGGAATTCTGCACATGTGCATGATGGTTTTATAAGTTTACATCTTCTGTCATGAAAAATTATAATAGAGTGTGTTGGGGGAAAAACACACCAAATATAAGATAAAGACTATAATTAGTATTAAGATTTTGACAATATTTTTCACAATTTATAACAAACATATCATGATAATGCAAGGTGTTGGTGGCGGGTTGATATGATGTTATGCATGTTTTCTTTGTAAGTTCACAACTTTCACTATACACTTAATTGTGTATATATGTTCATATATAAATGATATAAATATAATAATAATAGGGATGGTTGGGGGAAATATATTTTGGTTAGTAGTAATATTTTGACAATGCTCTTTTTTTCTTTTTTTTTAATTATTATTATTTTTATTGACTTTGTAATAATATTACATTAAAAATATATATGTGAGGTCCCATTCAACCCCACCCCCCCCACCCCACCTCTCCCACCCCCAGCAACACTCGTTCCCATCATCATGACACATCCATTGGATTTGGTAAGTACATCTTTGGGCACCTCTGCATCTCATAGTCAATGGTCCACATCATGGCCCATACTCTCCTCCATTCCTTCCAGTGGGCCCTGTGAGGATTTACAATGTCCGGTGATTGCCTCTGAAGCACCATCCAGGGCAGCTCCATGTCCCAAAGACGCCTCCACCTCTCATCTCTTCCTGCCTTTCCCCATACCCATCAGCCACCATGTCCACTTTTCCCAATCCAATGCCACCTCTTCTATGTGGACATTGGATTGGTTGTGTCCATTGCACCTCTATGTCAAGAGGAGGCTCAGATTCCACATGGATGCTGGATGCAATCCTCCCACTTTCAGTTGTAATCACTCTAGGCTCCATGGTGTGGTGGGTGTCTGTCGGAGTCTTGTTCGGTGACCCGAGGTATCGGGAATGAAAGACAAAGAAAGATTGGGTTCAGGGGATCTGAGAGCATTGATTTCTCAAGCTCATCAGACAACTTTATTGAGTCGAGGGGCTAGTATATATACCCCTAACATACGTGACATTCAGCACACAATCAAGTTACCTATTACCCTTACCTCATACTATATTAACTAGTGATTGATGAAAACCCAACAAACTTTACTGGAACTATTATTATGAAAATCAGTAACTATACTCATAAATCCTGTTACCCAGGTTGTTCTGTTCTAGGTATTGTTCTGCCTGCAGGTGTGCTGACCCAGCCAAGATTGTGCTCCGCACTGATAATCATAAGGGACAGCTTGACTCAGTGGTCAAGGAAGTAACTTGCTTCCATGGAAACAACATGCCTTTGTTTCCCACAGGTGTCCTTCTTCAACTCCATCTTAGCTGAGTGTGGTAAGTCCAATAAATCAGATTGTAGGTGCTTGAGTCTGTTGAGGCTCAGGACCTGGCTATCACATTGTCAGTCCAGAGATTCAAATCCCCTAAATATATCTTAAACCCCAACATTAACTGCACCTCCAGCACATTAGCATGAAAGTCTTATGAAGGAAGATCCCATCTGAGTCCAGATTCATCACACATAAACACCATTTCCAAAGAGGGGCCATCTGACCTGGTAGTTAACCCTATCGGCCATGACCATAACTCCCATGGGTCTCTTTAGCCCTCAAAGGAACCAATATCTGGGGGTTGTAATGCTCTTTAATCATTAGTGAAAAAGGTTTAAGAACAATGCAAGCTAGTGGTGGTAGGGTGAATTATACGAGTCCTGTATGATGTTATATGTGGTTGTTTTGTAAGTACACAACTACTATTATGGACTTATTGTTTATGTATGTTTCTTATAGTGATATACTTCAATAAATTAATTTTTAAAAAGTCTATTGTAACTGGAGCACTGTGAACAAGTTATAGAACAGTAGTGGATGAGGTGATGGAAATCTTTCTTTGAATAGAGAGCATTGGGCAGAGTCTTATAGACTGTGAAAATGTTTGTTATAATTTAAAGTAAATTTAGCTAAGCAAATAGCTTTCCTTCTAAAAATCATCTTATTCCAGATATTTCAAGTGAATCCAAGAGCTTTTACATGGGAAAATCGTTGGAAATTAAAATAAAGCTGGGAAATGAAGAAGCAATATGGAGATCAATGTTCTTAGCTGCAAAGAATTCAAAGACACCAAAAAGAGCAACCACCTGAAAGGACAAAGTATGTTGGGTGAAAATGGTTTGTTTGAGTACATGTGTTATATTTCTCATCCCCTTTTATATGATCTGAATTAATAATTATATGGATAAAGTTGCTTGGTGAACTTCAAATTGGAATAGAGGAAAGTGGATATTGATTCTCATTCAGGTCAAACCCTTCCCTCAATCATTAATATGTTTCTAATGGTTTTACACATTGTTTCAGCTCGATGTCTCTTATTCCTGAACATGGGCAGATAAACATTGCATTTTATGTTTGACTTTTCTTTACACACTCTAAAGAGACCTCCTGCTTCCAAATCACTTTCTAGCATACCACTTGTTCTACTTCTTTTAGCACTTTTCATTCTGAATCTATGTTGTTTTTGTTTTAATAAGTAAATAGGTATTTTATTTAATGTCTATCTCTCTCAACTAGAAAGTGTTCTTTACTCTGATGTATATGCAATTAATATGAAAAATAGTATAGTACTTAAGAGTGCAAATTCTAAATCCAGAATACAAAGCTTAAAACCCACCTCAGGCATCCACTAACAGAATAGACCTTGGTTAAATTTGTTACATTTTCCATGCTTGAATTAATTCTGCTTGAAAACAGAAATAACAGTAATTACTTCAAAAAACTCTTGAGGTTTAAACAAAACAAGGTCTTTATAGTGCTTTCCAATTAGTAGTAAATAAATAATAGCTTTTACTTCAATTATTAATTACCATGCTGCATTTTTCTTATTTGTGGTAAAATTTCATTAGATTTTTGGGTCTTTCATAAATTCACTGTGATACAGAGAACATTCACATTTTAAGGTGAATTTTTTAAACTTTAATCTCATCTATTTTGCATTAATTTTATAAAGTTTGCTTTCAAAATTCTGAAAGTTCCTCATAGCCTCCTAATGTAATGTTTATCTATAATCAAACAGTAAATAAGTCATAGCCTTTCTAAAAGTTAGAAATGAGATACTGATGGAGAAGTTAGAGAGGCAATATATTTGCGACAATTATTAGGCACTTATTAAATGCCAGGCACTCACTTGGATGATATGCACACATTAGCTCATCTAATGCTTAATATAGCCCATGAATTTTGCCATTACACTTATGAACTAGGATTGGAATAAGACAGTGGTTGTAAAATTCCTGCAGTTTTGCCAGAAATGGTAAGATGAAATTCAAGCCTAGATTGTTCTTTCCAGTCTAGGAATCCTTCCACATCATCTGAAACTCTGCTGTCTAAAGTACCTCTGGAAGCAAAATAATGTCATGTAAGTCCATAAAGTCATTAGTTGAAGTTCACAGAAAAAGTTGTGTTATATAGGGTTGTTTATACAAAAAGATATCCCTTTCATCTATGGAAACTGGGACCAAAGCAAGAGCTACAGAGGTCTAACTCAGAAAGGATGAAATCCTGATATTTCTATAAGAGGTAGCAACCCATATCTTTCCCAATTAGAATGGGTCAGTAGCAATCAATTTTTTTCCTTTTAAAAAACCATACATATATGATCTATGTGTCAGGCACTGTTATAAACACTTGAAATACATTAGCCCACTTAATAGACCCAACAAATTTGAGATGTTTATTATTATTACAATTTAACAGATAAAAACTAACAAGCAAACAAACAAACCACCAAATAAAAACCAAAAAAACATTGCCCAGGTTATATTCAAATCAGAGAAATCTAACTCTAGTGTTTTACAACCGTTGCACAATTCTACCCACTCTAAACAAATGCTACCCTTCAAAACTGTTTTATATCCTGATAGTGTGCTTGTTACTATCAGTTTCTTAGTAAAATATCTCAAAGACTCTTAGCAGGATTTGTAAGGAGAAGAGTCAAAATCTGATGAAATCTAAAGTATTGGAAGCAAAAGATCAATGAAGATCTGAAAACCCGGGGAGAAAATCCCAAGAATGGCAGAGAAGCATCCCACTCCAGTCATCAAGAGCTCATACAAGGCTGGTCAAATTTCAGAGTATTCTTCAAAGTAGAGAGAGTTATAACTTTAAGAAAAAATTTATTTTAACTATAATGGAATCTTTTAGTATTTCCGAGATTCCAGTAAAAAGGAATGTTTACAATAACAAACATTTGAACAGCTAGTGTTTTAAGACTTTGCATGCATTATTTGATGTGATCCTAATAATATCTCTATTGTTCCATTTGAATGAAACTGTAAGTATTTGTGCTTTGACAAAGTTCACGCTATAAATGGCAAAACAATCAGGATTGTCTTAAGCAGATTCTACACTCTCAAACATAGTATGCTAAAACCTATCAACCTTTCTTTTAAAAATGCAAGAGGGAGATCCAGCAAGATAACATCAGTTTAAATGGGCACTCACCAGCTCTCTCACAACAAATGGCAGAGAAGGGACCAGACCCTGTCTGAGTTATTTTGGGAACACACAGAGCAGGAAGTTTCAGGACATTGATTAGGAGGACACTAGACAAAGAGACAAAAAGCCCAAGGGAAAACCATGAGTTTCTTGCTCCAGTGACTGAAAACTGATGTCAGATAAGTTCTACCATCAAGGCAAAAAGCCACTGTGAACTCCCTGACTACCACCAGCAACCAAGCCTGAGGGTGTGTTCTCCAGGAGTAAGAGGATTCTGGTGAAAGGTAGAGAGAGGGGTTTCATTTCTGTGGGTTTCGTTACCTGGACCCCCTTTAACTTTAAGGAGCAAATCAGCTGGCAAGAGGTGGCCCAGGGAAGAGGAGAGGTGAATCTGTTTAAGCAGACTGATTTACCCAGCTGACCTAGGAGAAAGGAACTTGGGCTGGAAGAGGGTAAAATCTGATAAATGGTGCTGAAAACTATCAAAATTCCAACTCCCCTAAGGGAGGCAGGCAGCAGGAAGCACTTAAAACTTTCAGTCAAATGGAACAATAGAGATATTATTAGGATCATATCAAATACTGCATGCAAAGCCTTAATACACCAGCTGTTCAAATGTTTTGCTATTGTAAACATTTCTTATTACTGGAATCTCTGAAATTCTAAAAGATTCCATTATAGTTAAATTAAATTTTTTCTTAAAGTTATAACTTTAAGAAAAGGCCTATTTGGGGCCCCTGGGAAGAAGGAGATGTTTGGGATAGTGTTGAGAGTTATTTTTCTATGGTGAGTTTTGATACCAGGGTCCCATTTAAATTTCACAGGTGAACTCATCCTGACCAGGAGAGGTGAGCAAGGATCTGATCACACAGGCTATCATGTCCTGCTCTCTCTGGGAGAGAAAGCAATGAGAATAGAAAGGGGGCAGGGAGAGAGAGTCCCCCCAATCAGCAGGATCTACACAACTGTAAGGGTCAAAACTGTCCTTGGGAATGTGACTGAATAACTCTCTAGCGAACAGACCCAATAAGAAACTTTAGCTCAGTGGAGGTGTCTCCACTTTGAATATACAAGATCCCTGGCTCAATTTCTGGCTTTTAGAGTAGTGATCCACCAGGTTATCAAACACCCAGCTGATACTTAGGACAGGGAATGCATAAACAGTATGTTTGTATTAGCTTCTCTTGGGTCTCTTCTTTTTTTTAAAAAAGGATCCTTTTTAAAATTAATTTAGTTTACTCACTAAAACCTATTCAAAACCTGCAGAGGGCAAGCTGCAGGGTAAATGATTAATGAACACCAGCAGCCTGAGAAGCTCCTCAGAAGCCCAAGGAGAAAGATTGTTTATCCTAAGTATTTGATAGCTTGCTTGAATGTTTGCTTTTTGTTCTTTATCCCCCTCATCCACTCCCCCAACTTTTTAAAAATTAGGTGCTACTGGACTTTTTCTTGATTGTTGTGTTCCTCCCTCCCTCTGTTTTCCCCTTTTTTTGTATACCAATATTTTCTACCTACTCTATTTATTTTCCTTCCTTCATCTTCCTATCTTCTGTTTTCTGTTTTAATTCTTACATTCCTCCTCTGTTTAGTCATCAATTTTCTTGTTTTATTTTGATCTCTTCTATTCTCTCTTTATTTTTTTAACTTTCTTTTTGTCTTTTCTCTTTCCCTCTCTTCTTATAATTCTGTCCTATTAACTCATTCTAGATATTTTTCTCTTCTCAGTTTTTTATGTCATCGTTTGTACCACACTCTTTTATTCTTATTCCTCTGTATGGCATACATGAGTTAATTATTCATATTCCTAGGTCTTCTATGGTTCCTCTTCTACCTTTTACTATTATTATTGCTATTATCCTTTTTATCTTCTTACATCTCTCCATTTCTCTGGCCCAAATTTTTTTCCTTCAAGGGAACATAGACAACAACAAGGAAGTAGAATAAGAGGAACAAAGTGTCAAAAGAAAACTTACCAAACACACAAAAAAAGCACCTAAATAAATCCTTGTGTAGAAAAAGAAGCTATTCAACTGAATAAACACATCAAGATAATGAGATGTCTAAACACCAACAAAATTTATGAACCATAATAAGTAAAAGGAAGACTTGGCCCAGTCCAGTGAACAAAATGAAAACCAGGAGGAGATGCAGAACAAGGAACAACAAATCAGAGCTGTCCAAAGTGAAGGAAGACACTAAGCATAATAAGAAGATACTAGGAGCACATACTGAAGAAACTGGAAACATATATAAAAAGATAATGGATATAAAGGTGATGAAAGGCACGATCCATGAAATAAAAAATGCACTGGAAGCACATAACAGCAGATTTGAACAGGAAGAGGAAAAAGTTAGTGATGTGGAAGACAGGACATCTGAAACCAAACAGATAATAGAACAGATAGATAAAAAGAGAAAAGATTTGTGCAAAATAAACCAAGATTGGCTTATTTTGCACAAAATCTCCCAGTAATAACAACAAGAAGACTAGAATAAAAGACATAAAATGCATGTGCTTAAAAGCGTTAAAGAAATAACAAATAATCAAAGATATCTGGGGCTGATATTTTGTAGAGAAGGGAAGCCAGAAAGCTAAGCCCTGCATTTGGGGTCTCTTTTCTTTAAAGGGATGTGCTTTGTGGGCTTGAGGGGGCCTAGGGATGGGAGGATGGGTCAAATGGCCAAAAAAATTGGGAGGGAGGACATTTGAACATAGGAGATTATCAGGTGTGTGGTTGAAATTATAATGTAGAGAAAACTCTTTAGAAAATATAATATGGAAGTTAACCTGTTTAAGATGCTTAAGGGGAGGGGGCATCTGACACAGGGCAAGCTTCTAGGTTCTAGGGAGTGTGTGAGTGCTCATTTTGTCATAGTGGGTTATATCATTGGGTGGAGACTCGTACAATGAGAGTGAAAGTATACCCACAACCTGGGGAGGACTGATGTTCTCAAACAGAGGGAATTGTATCCCTCAAGAGAATTGGTGGCACCCAGTGGGTTAGGGCAGTCAAATATGTCAAGCCCTCAACACTGTTACAAGTATACCTGAATATGTTCCTTCAAGTAATGAAGATTGATTGTCATTTTGTACCCTGAGGGGAGGGGTAAAGAGGTGTTGAATAGATAGAATCAGTGTAAATGTGGAGCAATGGAAGTTTTCCACAAGATCAGGCAATGATGAATATAGGACATGTTAAATTACACTAAAAATGTATAAAAGTTTGTAGGCTAAAATGTAAACCATAATGTAAAACATAAAATAACTAAAATTTTAGAAAATTATATATTCTAAAATATAAAACATACTGTAAACCCAAACAGAACCATTTTTTAAAGTTATTATTTCCATATTTATACATCAGCTGCAGCAAATATAATATGAACATGTAAAAAGATCACTGTTGGGGAAGGGACAAAGGATTTGATGTTGGATATGTGGGAGTACCATATATTGTGTATATGAATTACTGTGATCTAAAACTTATATGAAGACAAACTTAATAAATAGAAAAAACAAAAAATAAAGGTTGTAGACACTGAGGAAGAAATGGAAGAAATTGCCTTGCCATTGTACATTCAGGATACCTATAGCAGTGATGAAAGGCAAAATGTCAGAAACAAAGCTTTTTCATTTTTTTCATTTTTTGATACCCCAATTTATTTTTCCTTTTTAAAATTTTTCCGAATTACTATGTATTCTATATCTAACCTTTAAACCTGTCACTATATCCATTTTACTATTAATGAAACCTGGCAATACATTGGGCCTCATTTTTGAGGAAGTTTAAGACTACAGAGAGGTTCAACTATGGTGGGGGAGGAACGCTTGTGTGAGGTGTTATTGGTGGGGTGCACATGCTTGGGAGGGAGTTCTCCAGGGCATGTATACAGGGTACATAGAAAGGTTTGGATATTTTCATAGTGGTTTCAGTTGGAAATGACAGATGAGAGAGTGCTGTGTTCCTGGCCAGGGGAGCTCTATCACATTCCCCAATAGAACAGCAACAATCCCCAAAGTGCAATGGCAAAGACCAACAAAAATGGATGGTCCAATGATAAGCCCTTGATACTGATGGCTCTGATTATGAGCCTGTGTGCCTGAAATACGAACTAGGCCTAGAGCTGCAGGGTGCCTAAAAGTTACCTCCTGAGAGCCTCCATGTTGCTTAAATATGACCACTCTGTAAGCCAAACTGAGCATGTAGATGTATTGCCTTCCACCCAGCATGGGACTTGACTCCCAGGGATGAGCCTCCCTGACACCAAGGGATTACTACCAAATACCAGCTGATGATGTAACTAGAAAAAGACCTTGAATAAAGGATCAACTCAGACTGGCAGAATATCTCAGCCTACATGTAATATCAGGTGTTAAAAACTGCTTTTTGACTTTGGCTAAAAGGGGGAAATAGAAAGGACAAGTGAGTTTATATGGCTATGAGTCTCCAGAAGAGTCAGGAGGTCATCAGAGGAGTGATGTTCATGCACGCCTCAGCAGGATACCAAAGACAGCTAAGGTAGATGGAAACCCAAGAGCTGGCTTTCCTGAGGGCTGCAGAATCCCACAGGTTCTATGGTCATGGCAGAGGGCTCTGGAGTTCAGGGCCATGTCAGTTGGCCCTACTTTGGAGTTGGTGTTCCTGAGTGTGATGGAGTTGGACTCAGATATGACCTTTCTATATATGCCTCTTCTGTTACTTTTACCAGACCTGTGGTTGGCATTTGGGTTGGTGTATACTCAGAAGACCTGAATCAGTGTACTGTCCTTGTAATGGCCAGGGCCTAGGCCTCAGCAGACTTGTGGCTCCTACCCTCTAGTTTATTGAACTTACCCTGGCCAGCTTACAGGGAGGTGAAGAGGGTCAACCACCAACCAGGGAGCCAAGAGGGTCTACAGCTGCAAGCAGGAGAATTACATCCATCATCCATGTGGAATCTAAGCCCCCTCTTGATGTAGAGGGGGACTGGACATAACTATCCCAGGGTCCACAGGATGGAGGAATAGAGTATGGATTAGAGTGGACTTACTGGTGTTCTGCTGGGGAACTATTGTGACTAGTAATAAATTGTAGTAGTGATGTGGAGAGGGTAGCCATGGTGGCTGCTGATGGCAGGAAGATGGAAGAAGAGATATGGTGTGGGGGCATTTTCAGGATTTAGAGTTGTTCTGGGTGGTGCTGCAGGGATTGCTGTTGGATGTTGTGTGTCCTGCTGTGGCCCACTGGGTGGACTGGGGGAGGGTGTGGACTACAATGTGGACCACTGTCCATGTGGTGCAGCAGTGCTCCAGAATGTATTTGCCAGGTGCAGTGGATATGCTGCAATGATGGAAGGGATTGTTGATGTGGGAGGGATGTGGTGGGTGCGGTGGGGGGTACATGGGCACCTCATATTTTTTGAATGTAACATTTAAAAGAAAATAAAGGAGAACATTTTTTTAAAAGATGTCTATCTTACCCAAACTGATCTACAGATTTAATGCAATCCCAATAAAAACCAGCACAGCATTTTTCACTGAATTGGATAAATTAATTATCAAATATATTTGGAAGGCCAAGAGGTCCTCAATAGCCAATGATGTATTGAAATAGCTAAATATGAGTCAAAAATATAAAGACCTTGGAAGGTAATGCAGGAAAGCATCTACAGGACATTGTAATAGGAAATGATTTCATGAACTTCATACCCAAAGCATAAGCAGTGAAAGAAAAAATAGATAAGTGGAGCCTCCTCAAAATGAAAAACTTTTACACCTCAAAGGGATTTGTCAAGGAAATGAAAAGACAGCCTACCCAATGGGATAAAATATTTGGTAACCACATATCTGATAGGAGCCTCATATCCAGCATATTCAAATAAATCCTATATTTCAAAAATAAAAAGATCCATTTGAAAAATGGGCAAGTGATTTGAACAGACACTTCTACAAAAATATATATATATATAAATGTCTAAAAAGCACATGAAAAGATGCTCAACATCATTATATATTAGGGAAATGCAAATTAAAACTACAAGGAGATATCATTTTACACCCATTGTACTGGTGGCCATTAAAAAAGCAGAGGACTGCAAGCATTGGAGAGGATGTGGAGGAATGGGAACCCTTATCCACTACTGGTGGGAATGTTGAATTGTCCAGACATTGTGGAGGATAGTTTGGTGGTTTTTAAAATCTAACCATAGAACTGCCAGATGATCCAGCAATTCCACTGCTGGGTATATACCCAGAACAATTGAAAGCAAGGGTATGTACAGATACATGTACACCAGTGTTCATAGTGGCACTATTTGCTATTGCAAAAAGTTGAAATGAACCCAAATACCAATCAACAGATGAATGGATAAACAAATGGGAAACATACAAGGGAATATTACTCAGCTGTAAGAAGTAATGCAGTGTTAAAAAGGGGATAACATGGATGAATTTTGATGACTTTATGTTGAGTGAAGGAAGTCAAGCACTGAATAGCAAATAGTATATGATCTTACTTAACTAATGTCATATTAGTTAAGTAACTTGAACAGAGCCAGATTCTGGGAGACAGGTTTATAAGAATTAGAAATGGAGAAGATTGTTAGTCAATGTCCATATGGGCAAAATCTATGATAAGTTGCAAATGTGTAGTTGTGCTGTGGAGGAGCATGACAGTGACACTTTTGAGCTGGACAGTGCTGGTTTGTCAGGGTTGTAGGATGGGGAAGGTGGGTTGGACTGTCAATGACACAGGGCGGGGGTTGGTGAGGGAACAGGTTAACACTGAAATTTGGTGGTTATATGGTTAAAACTACAATTTGGGAATGTTTTCTTGGCAACAAAGCAGGGGAGGCATACTGGTTTAAGGTTTTAGATGTGGGAGGTATTCAGAACAGGGTGCACCTGGAGAAGCTTGACAGGAGTGTGTGAGTGCTCATTTTGTCATAATGGGCTGTATCAGAGTGTGTGAGACCCACATTATTATCAGGAAGGTGTTGGATTCCCATCCTGGGGAGTCCTACTATGTTCTTAAATAGAGGATCTGGGGTCTCTTGAAAGCATAGGCTGTGTCTAATAAAGGAGGACAGAGAAGTATGTCAAGACCTCAATGTTACAAGTAACTATTAATCTCATTCTTGAAAGAGTGAAGTCTGATGTTTGCCATGGGTCCCAAGGTGGGGGGGGGGGGGAGAAATAGAATAGATGGAACATGGGGCATTTGGGGGGTAATGGGAAGTGTTCTACAAGATCTTTCAATAATGAATAAAGGTCATACTAAATTTCATCAAAATTTATAATACTGTATGGCCCAAAATGTAAACTATAATGTAACCATTGGCCATAGTTAGTAGCTATGTTTCAATATTTGTATGTCAATTATAAGAAATGTGCCATCTGCATATAAAATGGGATTAATAGGGAAAAGGGGAAAAAGGGAAGGAAAACAGGTATATCGGAAAAACTGTATTCTATATGTGACTTTTCCGTAACCTAAAATTTCTTTGAAGACAAAATGAAAACAGTAAGACACTGGGGGAATAAATGGAAAAATATGTCAAGACAACAGATCTCACGTTATGAAAGGTGTGAAGTAAAAATTGTTTTTAATATTTTTAATTATTTTTTATTATTCCTAATCTTTTTAAAATGTTTTGTATTTTATTTCTTATTTTTAAAACTATACTTATTATTTCATTTCTTATTAATTGTATTTGGCTATTTTGTTGGCTTCATTTTTGGATCATGGAAGGGTTACAACTATGACAGGGAGGGTCATTTATGTGGGTTGTCAATGATGGGGGATACATGGAAGGAGAGTCACGTGGGCATACATTTAAGGCATATAAATGTTTTCAACTGTTTATGGGGCATTGTCACTATGGGTGGAAATTCACACAGTAACCAAAAGAATACCAAATTCCCATCCTTGGGAGATCTATCACATTCTCTAATAGAACAACAAGAATCCCCTGATTAGGTTCAATGTCAAGTGAAGGAGAATAATCCATTGATGGGACCTTAATATTGATGACTGGACTTCTGTGCTTATGTAGTTGTCTGCATATATGTAATTTATATCTTTAGTTACATTTACTCCTTGATTCTTTTAGTTGCTACTGTAATGGGATTTTTTTTTCTTGATTTCCTTTTCAAATTGCTCATTATTAGTGTACATAAATGCTACTGATTTTTGCGCATTGATCTTATAATCTGTGACTTTACTGAACTCATTTATAAGCTCCAGAAGTTTTGTTGTAGATTTCTCAGGGTTTTCTACATATAGGATCACATCATCTGCAAATAGTTAAATTTTGACTTCTTCCTTTACAATTAAGATGACTTTTATATTTTTTCTTGCCTAAGTGCTTGAACAAGCACTTCTAACACTATGTTAAATAGAAGCATTAAAAGTGGGCATCCTTCTCTTATTTCCAATCTTAGAGGGAAAGCTTTTAGAATTCCACTATTGAATTTGATGTTAGCTGTGGGTTTTTCATATATATCCTTTATCATGTTGAGGAAGTTTGCTTCTACTCCTACCTTTTGTAGTATTTTTATCAGGAAATATTGCTGTATTTTGTTCAATGTTTTTTCTACATCTATAAAGATGATCATGTGTGCTTTTTAAAATCTGTTTATATGGTGTATTACATTGTTTGTTTTTCTTATTTTGAACCATCCTTGCATACCAGGGATCAAACAAACTTGGTCATGGTATATAATTTATTTGGTGTGTTGTTGAACACAATTAACAAGTATTTTTTGAGAATTTTAGCATCTAGGTTCATTAGAGATTGATCTACAGTTTTCATTTCTTGTGCCATCTTTGGCTTTGTTATTAAGGTATGATGGCATTATGGAATGAGGTAGACAATGTTCCCCCTACTTCTATTTTTTGGAAAAGTTTGAACATGATTCTTTTTAGTTCTTTTCAGAATGTTTGGTGGAATTCAACTGTGAAGACATCTGGTCCTGGGCACTTCTTAGTTGGGAGGATTCTGATGACTAATTCTATCCCTTTACTTGTGATTTGTCTGTTGAGTTCATCAATTTCTCCTTTTGGTGGCATAGGCTACTGTTGGTTTCTAGAAGTTCATCCATTTCCTCTGAATTATCCATCATGTTGTGATATAATTTTTCAAAGTATGCTCTTATCTTTATTTATGTGGGCTCAATGGTGATATCCCTTTCTTCTTTTTTATTTTACATATTTGCATCTTCTCTTCTTTTAACTTTATTAGTCTAGCTAAGTGTTTGTCAATTTATTAATAGTCTCAAAGAACCAGCTTTTGGTTTTGTTTTGTTTTCCTAGTGTTTTCTTACTTTCGATTTCATTTACTTATATTAATCTTTATTTCTTTCTTTTTACTTCCTTTGTGGTTAATTTGTTGTTCCTTTTACAATATCTCCTGGTATGTAGTTAGGTCTTTGATTTTAGTCCTTTCTTCTATTTTAATATAGGCATTTATGGTTATGAATTTCCCTTTCAGTATTACTTTTTTGACATCCCATAGGCTTTGATTGATTGTGTTGTCATTTTCATTCATTTCAAGGCAGTTACTGATTTATTTTCAGATTTCCTCTGTTTGTTCAAGAGTGTGTTGTTTAACTTCCATCTTTGTACCTAACCTGGTTCTCAGCCCCTTACTGGTTTCCAGCTTCATTCCATTGCGGTCAGATAAATTACTTTGTATAATTTTGATCTTTCTGCATTCATTGTGAATTGTTCTATGGCCTATCATGTGTTTTATCCTGGAGAATGATTCATGTGCACTTGAGAAGAATGTATATCCCTCTGTATTGGGGTGTAATGTTCTGTATATGTCTATTTAGTTCAAGTTCTTTAATGTATTACTCAAAGTCTATTTCTTTATTGATTCTCAGTCAAAATATTCTGTCAAATAATGATAACAGTGTATCAAAGTCCCCCATTATAATTCTAGAGCCATTTATTTCTCCACTTAGTTTTTTAAGGTTTTACCTAGTGTATTTTGATGCACCATGGTTAGGTGCATAAATGTTTATGATTGTTTTTCTTTTTGGTAGATTGCCCCTTTTATTAATATATAGTGTCCTTCTTTGTCTCTTATAAAAGTTTTGCATTGAAAGTCTATTTTGTTTTATATTAGTTTAGCTACTCCTGCCCTTTTTTGTTATTGTTTGCTTTTAAAATTGTATTCTATCCATTCACTTTCAACCTCCTTGCATCCTGAGTTTAAGATAAGTTTCTCGTAGACACCTTATAGATGGGTCATACTTCCTTATCCATTCTACCAATCTTTGTATCTTGACTGGAAGTTTAATCCATTAAGATTCAATCTTATTACAGTCAAGGGATTATATTAGCCATATTTTCTTTAGGTTTACTTATGCTATATATTGTTTTTATTTCTCTTTATTCTTACACACTTCTTCAGTTCTATTTCTCCTGTTTTATTTCCCTTCAATCTGCAGAAATCCCTTTAGTATTTGTTAAAGTGCAGGTTTCTTACTGACATATTCTCTTAATTTCTGTTTATCTGTGAATATTTTGAGCTTTTCATCATTTTTGAATGCCAGGTTTATTGGATTAAGAATTTGTGGCTGGAAGTTTTTTTTTTCTTTTAGCACCTTAGCTATGTCATATGACTGCCTTCTTGCTTCCATTGTTTCAGTTGAGAAATCAGCACTTAATCTTATCAAGTTTCTCTTGTATGTGTTGGTTCTCTTTTCTCTTGCTGCTTTAAGTATTCTCTTTTTGTCTTGAGCATTGGGCAATTTGACAAGAATATGTCTTGGAGTAGGCCTGTTAAGATTTATACTGTTTGGGGTGTGCTGTGCTTCCTGGACATGTTATCTATCTCCATCAATATGGTTGGGAAGTTTTCAGTATTTATTTCCTCCAATAATCTTTCTGTCCTCTTTCCCTTCCCTTCTCCCTCTGGGATGCTTATAATGCATTTCATGTTGTCATTCAAATACTAAGTTCCTGCTCAGTTTTTTTCTAGCTTGCTACCTATCTGTTGGACTATTTGTTTTTTTCGGATGTACCATCGTCCACATTACTGATACCTTCCTCTGCCTTTTCAAATCTGCTATTACATGCTTCCTGTATATTTTTGATTTCCTGGATTGTGCCATTCATCACCATAATGTCTGTTATTTTTTATGTATGTTTTCAGCTTCTTCAGTATGTTCTATCAGTATCTTCTTAATATCCTTGATCTCTTCCTTCACTTCATTAAGCTGATTCATGATATTTGTTTGGACATCTCTGATTAGTTGTTCTTTCCTGCATTGCTTGGGTTTACTTTGGCCATTGGAGTGGGCCATGTCTTCCTGCTTCTTAGTATGGCTTGTAAATTTATGTTGGTGTGTAGGCATCTCATTATCTTGATGAGTTTATTCAATTGATTAGCTTCTACCTCTATTCTATGGTTTTGTTTTGTTGTTTT
The DNA here is from genome assembly GCF_030445035.2 of Dasypus novemcinctus. Lineage (NCBI taxonomy): Eukaryota > Metazoa > Chordata > Mammalia > Cingulata > Dasypodidae > Dasypus > Dasypus novemcinctus. The sequence continues at coordinate 40,726,886 of NC_080682.1, forward strand.
TGCTTGTGTGGTAAGGTTTCACTTTGACACTTCATCCCTTTTATTCTATTTCCTTATTGTTGTCTATGCTCCTTTGAAAGAAAAATCACTTAGGAAAAGAAAAAAAGGAATGAGATAGGAAGAGAAAGTGAAAAATAATTATGATAATAATAATAGTAAAATATAGGAGAGCAACTGTACAAGACATAGGAAATCGAAAAATTAACATAAGTAAGAATCACAGAGAAATAAGATTAGAGAAGTGGAATAGAAACAATGCAACAAGATGAAGAATAGAGAGAAATATATAGAATGAATTAAAAGGCTGGAATTGTGAGAAGAAGGGAAAAGAGAAAAGAGGAAGAAAGAAGTAAAAAGAAAGTAAACAGAAAAAAGGAGAGAGTGAGAAATAAAAACAAGAAAAAGAAAAGAGGTGGACTAAAATAACAACAGAAAATGAGATATAAAGATTAAAGAAAGAAAATAAATAGAATAGGTAGAATTAAATCAGTAAACAAAGGAAAAAGGAAAAAATATAAACAAACAAGCAGAGAGACAAAGGAAGGGAGTACACAACAAACAAGAAAAAGATAGCAGTGAGTCTTTTTTAAAAAGTAGACAGAAAAATAAATAAACACAGATAAACAACCTTCTTTCTTAACCCCCTAAGGATCTTCTCAGGCTGCTGGTGTTCATCAATCACTCCCTTGCAGCCTGCCCTCTGCAGGTTTTGAACTGGTTTTTAAATATTTATATATATATATATATATATATATATATATATATAATTATCTTTTTTACAACTTAACAGATCACACAAAACATTACATTAGAAAGCATAAGAGGTTTCCATATACTCCACTCCCCACCCCCATACCCATCAATTTTAATTATTTTAATTGTATTTTTTGAAGATACATAGATACAAAAAAATGTTACATTCAAAAAATACAAGAGGTCAGTGCATCAGTACTCCAAATATATTCACCAAAGGCAATGAATGTGCCACAATGATGAAAGAGGTTGGTGATGTGGGAGGAGAGGGAATGGGATGTGGGATATATGGGAACCTCTTATATTTTTTAATGTAACTTTTTTGTGATCTATGTATCTTCCAAAAAATACACTTAAACATAAAAAATATAATTTTTATATATATATATATATATATATATATATATATATATATATATATATATTTCTTTGGACTGAAATAAAAGTGCATGAGGCAGTATGCAGAAGACATAAAAGAAATAAAGTTGACAACCTACACATTAGAGGAAAATATTTGGAAACCATATAGCCAATAATGGAAATGGGAAAGTTTGGTAATTGATATTTTGATAGTGGTTGTTATGGTAGCACAATATTGTGAAAGTAGTTAACAGTACTTAATGGTATATTTGAATGAGGTTAAAAGGAAAATTTAAAACATCCTTTCATCCATCGGGTTTATCACAGGGAAGAAAGGATGTTTTAAAGTTGAAGATCAATCAGTGTAATCAACATGGTGATAGAATGAAAGAATAGAAACCATGTAATCATATCAATTTTTTATAAAAGTATTTTCAAAATATAATACCCTCTTATGATAAAAAAATCTCAACAAACAGGGAAGGGAAACTACTTTAGCCTGATAAAAGGACATTATGTAGAGTACACAACTAACATCTTACTTAATACTGAAGGATTGAATACTTTGCTAATAAAATCAGGAACAAAATGTGATGTCTGTTCTCACCCCTAATACTCACTAATGCATTGGAAGTGCTAACCAGGGTCATTAGTAAGAAGAAGAAAAAAGACATCTAAATTGGAAAGCAAGAACTAAATTTATCTCTATGTGTAGATGACATGGTTTCATGTACAGAAAATACTAAGGCACACACACACACACAAAGCTGTGAGAGGTAGTAAGCAAGTTCAACAATGTTACAGGTTCTAAGATTAACATGCTAATATCAGTTGTGCTTCTTTATACTAGCAATAAATAAACTGACAGTGAAATTAAGAAAACAATTCTATTTATAATACCATCCCAAAAGAATAAAATTCTTAGGAATAAATTTAATGAAGAAGATGCAATGCTTGTACTCAGAAACCTACAAAACATTGTTGACAAAAATTAAAGAACAAATTTTATGATAACATATTTTGCATTCATAGATAGAAGAAAATATAATTAAGATGGCAATACTCTCCAGACTGATTTCTAAATCCAGTGCAAGCCTTATCAAAATCCAAACTGCCGCATGTGAAAATTTGGAAAAATTAATCATAAAATGTTGAGGCATATCTTGTAACCCAACATATGGTATATCCTGGAAAAGTATCCATGAGTCATTAGAAAGGATGTGTATCTTGCTGTTTTGGGATATAATGGTCTATAGATGCCTGTTAGGTCTAGTTTGTTTATCATATTATTCAAGCTCTCCTTTTCCTTTTGGAATCTCTGTCCAGATGTTCTATCCAACGTGGAGAGTGGTTTATTGAAGTCTCCAACTGTTATTGTTGAGATGTCTATTTCTCCTGTGCCTTATGTATTTAGGCACATGCAGGTTAGGTGAATAAATACTTATGATTGTTATTTCCTCTTGAAGAATTGCCACTTTTATTAATCTATAGTTACTTTCTTCATCTCTTATAACAGTTTTGCACTTAAAATCTATTTTGTCTATTATTTGTATCACTATTTCAGATCTTTTTTGGTTACAATTTGCATGAAATAACTTTTCCAACCTTTTATTTTCAGTCTGATTGTATGCTTGCATGTTAGGCTTGCCTTTCGTAGAAAGCATATAGAATGGCTCATATATCTTTATCCTTTCTGTCAGCCTCTGTCTCTATATTGGGGAGTACAAACCATTATAATTCAATATTATTACTGTAAAGGCATTGCATACTTTGTGTATTTTATCTTTAGGTTTCCCATTGTCATATCTTACAATTATCCATCTTTTTAGACTTTTCACTAGCCTTACTAGTGATTTTCATTTCTACACTCTTCCTTATGTTCCTTACTCTTGTCTTGTCTTTTCTATCTGTAGGACTCCTATTTTGTATCTATTTTAAATCCCATCATTGGTAGTAAACTCTGTGAGATTTTTTCTGTGGGCATTAAACTCACTTTAATTTTTGAAGGACTGATTTGCCAAATAAAGAATTCTTGGGTGGCAGTTTTCCTCTTTACACAGAACTTTAATTACATCATACTCTTGCCTTCTCACCTCCATTGTTTCTGATGAGAGTTTGGCATTTAGTCTTATTGAGTTTCCCTTTTTATGTAATGCATTGCTTTTCTCTTTCTTCTTTCAGAATCCTCTCTTTATTCCTGGCTTTAGAAATACTGAATAGTGGATGTCTTGGAGTAAGTGGTGTTCAGATTTATTCTGCCTGGGGTGTATTGTCCTTCTTGGATATAGATGTTTATGTCTTTCATAAGGGTTCAGAAGTTCTTGGTCATTATTTCCTCAAATAGTTTTCTGCACTTTTCTGTTGTCTTCTTCTTCTGTCATTTTAACATGTATGTTTGTGTGTTTCACATTGTCTTTCAATTGCCTGAGACCCTGTTCTATATTTTCCAAACTTTTCTCTTTCTGTTTTCCTACCTTTTGAACTTCAGAAGCTCGGTTCTCCAATTCACTAATTCTACTGCTTGAGCAACATCTGATCCCCTCGAATATATTTTTAAACTCAACCTCAGGGTCTTTCCTTCCCATAACCTTTTACACTTTTCTTTGAAGCCTTTCAAATTGTTCTTTAGGCTCACCCAGTGTCTTCTTTATATCCTTTATCTCTTTAGAACTACTTTCCTTCACCTGAATTTGATTAGTTGCTTTAAATCCTGTGTCTTATCAGGACTTTTTTTTTATCCTATGGTTGGGTCATGTTGCCCTGTTTCTTAGTATGGCTTGTAATTTTTTGCTGATGTCTAGGGATCTGATTATGTTGGTTAATTTATTCTGATAGTCAATTTCTCTCTTTTGCCTAGTGGTATTTTTTCACAGATCTTCTTTGATATTTGGTTCAATTTATTCCAAATCTTTAAGAGTGCCCAGTTTGAGTTTTAAAAACAGAGCCAGGGATGCATTAACATGGTGCAGAAAAGATCCAAATGTTCTTGAAAATGAGAGCCTCCAAACAGCTTTTTTTTTACAACTTCCAATTTCCCAGCCAACCAACAGATGACACTCTTTGGAAAACCTTTCCATAGAGGCATCTCTTTCAACCTCCACTCTTTGTGAATCTGGTCTGGCCAGAACTGAGATTTAAAACAGGATCCACTGACCAAACTCACCAAAGAAAAACCACTTTCCACCCATCTCCACACTTTCCCTCTTCCTAGCAGGGATGTTGTTCATTCCCCTCCCAGTTGGCCGTAGTTAGCTATGGGTTTTACCCCTGCTGTTAGCCTTGATGCTGGGGGTTGGGTGCTGGTCCCAGCTGCTAGGGCTATTAACTCATAATTTTCATTTTGACCTCTTTGTCTCTCTGTCCCTTTCCCTCATGGATGATGTGCAGAATTCTCCTGACAGTTTTTTGCCCTTTCTGGATTATTTTTTTATAAGAGAGTTAAGCCCTGCCACCCTTCTTTCATACCATATTCCTAGAAGACCATTGAAATGTGGACTTTTTGTTATTTTAATTTGTTAGATCTAGGAATCAGATTCTCCATTCTACAGTGTTTGGTGGTGATTTCTCCTTATTTTTATTGTTAGTAGCTATAGTAGTCTGTTTTGAGATTTTTTTCAAACTCTTAAAGGTTGCATCCCCTGTTGTATATATTTATGAAAGTCTCTGATCCTCTAGCTTCTATGCAGCTAGTGTTATGATGGGAACTTTTTTCTTTTAAACCAGGAGTTAACAACAACAACAAAAAAAACTGAAAGAAAATATCTTTCCCATTCTTTGCAGATTGGCTCTTTGCTGTTGCTCTATTTAAGCACTTAGCCCACATTGAGAGACTGAGGTGAAATCATAGGATACTTTCAGTTGCCTGTCTGCATGTGTCTTGCCAAATGCTTGCGTGCATGATCTTATAAATCTCCTTAAGTACAGGGACATTCCAATGTTCTACTTTCCCCAGAAATATCACAGCTTTACCTCATGGCTATTGTGCTATATTGTATATCCCAACTTGTTGTGTTTTCCCCATGTACCTGTGTTTCAATCATTATTTCATATTGGTTTGGTGGTCCTGTCAGCCACCTCTATTTCTAGAGTAAGTTCTGGGACAGGAGTGGCAGATACAAATGTTTTGCATTAGTCCTTCACTGCCAAGAGATGAATTGGGGTCGATATACATACACCCCAGTAAGTAAATAAAGGCACTTTACACCCTCAGGAATGCAGAAAAGGTACCTACACTGGGATCCTGTTCTGGTGCCACATGGCATGCAGTGCAAATGGGGGCAGTGTTATGAGAGGAGTCATGAGATTATTCTACCATTTTAAGTTTCTTTTTCTTGATTCAGAACTTGCTTAGTTATTGTAACTTTTTGAATGTTTTCAGGAGATATGAGAATTTTAATTTTGGCAATTACTGCTTGTTTTTCAATGTTTAAGTGGGACAGAAGTTTGTATCTGCTTACACGATCACTGGGCTGATGTCATTCCTCTTTGTTCCTTTTCTTAATTTCTCAAATTTGTACCTAATTTATTAATTCTTCACAAAGAAAGATGAGACATTCAGTACACTTACTGATCAATTTAACATTTTATTTTGATGTAATATTTTAAATTTTAACATGTTAAAGTGTTTAATATTTACATTTTGTTGTATTATTATAATTAAACCATCCATGCTTTACATGTAAAATGATTCCAAAAATTTAAATCCCAAACTCGACTGTTATATATAATGATCATACAACAAATGTTTTTCACTATAGAGCAAAGCAGTGTGATTTAATATTTAGAGAAAAATATATAATCTCTATTATTAGATCCCTAGTTTTGAATCTCTTTTTCATACTAAAAATATTACACTCAATTTCTTCTATTTCTTTTTAGCTTCTTTATTTGTATTCTTTTTCTTTGTTGGGATGCACTTTAGTTTGATTTCTTATTCATGGTGTTTGGCTAGTAATATTTCTGAGTCTTTGATTTTCTTACAACTTATTTATTTTTATATCATGAATTTGTTATACTATTAAATTTCTAATATACAAATTGGTATTTTTAAGTTTTATTTTGGGATCAACTTTTGTTTTCTGTCTTAAAAAATCAAAATGACTGTAAGTCATTTGATACACATTGACTGAATCACACCCATGGGCCATACTTAGTTTATGAATAACATTGGGAAATTCTATTCCCTCCTCAGTACTCACTTTACACACTATTCCAAGGTGGTGTTTGGTGCTTTTGTTGTTTTAATTGCCATCTATTTGCAGAAGAATCCTACATTTCTTCCACCCAGGTCTTTTTAAGGATCAGATGAAGTTTTTCAAAATCTTGTGGATTGCTACTTGTTTTCTTTCACGGTATATCATCCAACAGGACTTATCTTCTTTATTCCAAATTCAATGTCCTGTTCCATTCAATTATCTAAGCCTGAAACTGGATTTCATTCATGGATCCTTTCTGTCCAGTCTTTACCCTTCTTTATGTTCTTTTCTTTATAATTCCTAAATATTTCCTGAATTATTTTATGTCTCTCCATGATACCTTGGATTCCTTAGATGAAAAGTTTGACATGAGAATTTTTATGAGAACAATTGACAGAAAGTGATTTGTTGAGGGAAGCAGACAGTAGGAAAATAAAGAAAGGGTGTGGTCTCAACTGCAATCTAGTTTCAACGTGGAGTCAGAGGTTTTGGAACACACATTGCACTAAAAGCTGGTTTCAATTTGGAACAAGTGGTTCATCCTTTTTTTTTCTTCTCTTTGTTAGTCAGTCATTGACCACTTGTGGACCCTGGAACTGTGAGAACAACCAACAAGGCAAAGCAGCTCTCTTTTTATCTGGTGCAAATATCTAGAGAAAGGTGGGGCTATGTAATGTTAACAACCCAGTCTCAAAATAGCTGGGACATGGTGCCCGGATCTGGTGGAGGAGAACTGTGCTGGACTCAACAGTGACCACCACAGTCTGTATCCCCAATGGCACCAACAGGGTTCAAGCTTTCATTCGTTCCTATCTAAATCATTGGGATTACCTCTTAACTACCCACCTGATTTCAGTCTTTTTCAAGCAAGTTAACTAGTTATTATACTACAACTGAAGTTCCTCATTTCCACTCATAGATTTAAATGACCTTTCATTTAAAAGCCATTTAAGTATATCCCCCATTGTGCTTAACATCAATCCTTAACCCAACTAGAAGACTCTTTTGATCTCCTATGTTCATGTCTTTCCTGATTAATGTCTTGCTATTCATACTGTTACTCTCTCAGTGCCCAGCACAGTATTTTACACAAACTAGGGGTCCAAAATAGTTGTTAAATGAATGGATTATAGTTAACTACAGCTCAACATTTCCTACTTATACAATACTTTCTTTGACCTACTGGTGTTTGTAATGTATCATCATTCCTAAGAATCTTCTTACCCCTATTTTATGCCTATTAAGCCTGTGGATTCCTTTTCATCCTATAGGTCCCAGTTTTTTGTCTTTCATTGAGGAGACCTTTCCTGACCTTTTCCTGTCCTTTGCTGGGTATTTCTCCCATTTGCTTTTATAGCACCCCACATGTCATAATTTCTGCCCTCTTCTGGAGTCTCCCAATGGATCACAACCTTGCTAAAGATCTGCAGTATGTCAAAACCTGAGTGTCTCTTTATTCACTACTGTAGCCCAGACATTGTCACAGGACCTTGTATACTGTTTGTGCTCCAATTATTTTTTGGTTAAAGAATGAAGAAAAGTAGGAAGCAATGGAATATGTCCACCTAAAATGAATTTGGGTGTAGACAGTCTTACTATTTTTACAAAATAGCATTTCATATGAAGTGTTACCAAAAAGTAAACTGATTAACAGAGAAACATAACATAAACAGTACACATTCATAAGTTAATGAAACTATGCTGATGGCAAGGAGAATACCAATGTAATACCAGTGCTTATACACTGGGAATCTTTGTTTCAATTTATTTCTTATTCTTGAGTTTAAACAAGAGAAAATTATATTGTGATTCCCCCATAGATTCTAGCTAAAATTCTTCTTAGAATCTGAACCAAGAAAGACACAATTCACTAGCTTTCAATTCTATTTTTTGCTTATATTTATCTAATTTATATGTCTGATGTATGTATTTATATATTCATATGTATTTAATATGTAGCATTCATTGTGCTACCTTGCAAAAATAATTGCATGTAGCTGACAAGTATTATTAGAATATGAGTGTATATTTTACAAATAGTTATTTTTCCCTGACATCCAAATATTATTTGAGTCTATCTTCCAGGTTATAAGTATTAGATTGGTTGAATGAGCAAAAAAATTGTTTCTGAAGCCCAGATGACATAATCTTGATTACCTAAAAATTAGAGATTAAAACCTATTTTTGTATAGCCCTAAATTGCAATTAGTTACCATAATGTTGCAGGCAATGAATGACATTGAATTCTGATACATGCAATAAGCAGATATTACTGAAAAATGTTAGATTTACATCTATAGAAAATGAAATAATGTTCAGTGTGCCTAGCACAGTATCTGGCTTAATAAATTGTTGTGATTATCATTCTTTGACATTTGTATCTTCGTTGCCTGGCAGTCTTTCAAAGCAGTTAAGAGTATCACTATGAAATCAGTAAGAAAATGCATCTGTTTTGTTATGGTCCCCTTTCTGTCAGGTTTCTCATGTGAAAATGGGGATAATTGTAGTGTCTACCTATTTGGATTATTGTAAAGATTTTTTTTTCTAATACAGGTATATTTTAAAAATTATTATTTTTTTTATTTCGGGAAAAATCTATGAAGTCACCCACATGGTTGGACCTAAAAAGGTTAGCCACGTTTGGGAGAATTACCCAAAAATCTATAAATGGTCTTTAAATCCAATTTAAAGACCCCTGTTTCTTGTACTTAATTTTGCTTCCTTCAATGCTGAAACTATGAGTTGTAGTGATTAACTTTTTCTCTTTTTCTCTCTCCTGTAAGTAATCCTTGTGGAGATCATCCCAAACGTTATTTTGGTCCATTCCTCAGTTAAGTATTGTTGGGTTCCAAATACATTTACTTGCATGCTAAAATAACTTTCCTACTGAACAATTTCCTTACAGCATTTTTCATCCGGTCATTTCTCAAGGTATAAATTAAGGGATTTAGCAACGGGGTTATGACAGTGTAGAATACAGCAACCGCTTTATCAATAGATAATGTAACTGCAGGTCTCATGTACACAAATATAGAAGGCACAAAGAATAAGACGACGACTGTGATGTGGGAGACGCAGGTGGACAAAGCCTTGCGTCTCCCTTCCAAGCTGTGGTTTCGTAGGGAGCGCAGGATGACCACATAGGAGACCAGCAGGAGAAGGAAGTTTAACAGGCAGATGAACCCACTGTTAGCAGCTACGAAAAGCCCTAGAATGTGAGTATCAGTACAGGCAAGAGTGAGCAAAGGGTTCAGATCACACATAAAGTGATCTATGATGTTAGGGCCACAGAAGGGTAATTGGAATGTGAAGAGGATCTGTATGGTTGCATGAAGTAAACCTCCCACCCATGCCACTCCCACTAGAAGACCACACACCCGCCGGTTCATGATGGTTGTATAGTGCAAAGGCTTACAAATGGCCACATATCGGTCATAGGCCATCACAGTAAGCAGGATGACTTCAACACCTCCAATAAAATGTTCCCCAAAAACCTGGGCCATACATCCATTGAATGGTGTGGTCTTCTTTTCATGGAGTGAATCTATAATCAGTTTTGGAGTATTGACAGAGGAGTAACAGGCATCTATAAAGGAGAGATAGGCCAGGAAATAGTACATGGGGGAACCTATTAATGGACTGGCAATGATGGTGACCACAATGAGCACATTTCCTACCACAGTGATGATATAGATGACAAAAAACACTGCAAATATGATTTTCTGCATGTCTGGATTCTCTGTAAGCCCCAGGAGAACAAATTCTGTTACATTGTTTCTATAATCCATGAAATTCATGTCTCTTTTAAGTGTATTTCCTGAAAATATAACAATTGTTAGTAATGCAACCTTGAATTTATTAAATTTCCCAATATAATTAATATAGTATCCTATCACTTTGGCAGTTCTTATGAGGTTTCCTTATGTTGCAAATAAAATTATGAATTCTTGACATTTACTAAAAATGCTTTTCAGGTGAAATTCCAATAAGAGTATAATTATGAAGAAATCTTATAAACACCTAGGGCAGGGGATCATCCTTTTTCACAGATGACTAATAAATTAATTTAGAAGTGGCGGTTATTATACATATTTGCAGATGACTCTGGAAAGGTAGGTAGGAGATGGATGAAAAGTTATTGAATGCAAAGTTAAGGATTTTATCCTTTATCTGTAGGTAATTGAGAACCGTGCAAGATATTGAGAATATGCGTGAAAAGATATAGAGAAATGTGAGAAAGGAGGGTTATTGGGATATTGATATTAGTAAAGTCCTTTGTGTGTCTTGGAGGAAGAATGGGATGACCTTTAGAAAGGAGTGTAAGCCATAGACAAAGAAACTAGTTAAGAGAATATTTATAGTAGTTGACACATGGAATAACAGAAGATAATGAAAGAAAGGATAAAAAAACCAACTGTAAATGTTATAATGTTTCTTGTCTGAATATAATTAACTTTACCTTTGATTATATTATATATATATATATGTAATGATTCTTTAATATGTATAGGGCATGGAACTAAGAGTTTTGTACACGTGATTTCATTTAACCCTTCTAACAAACAGTGTGGTTGTTATTGCTTATCCATTTTGCTCATGAGGAAAGAGTATCTGGTAGTAATAGTAATGGTTATAATAGCAATGATAATAAGAGTTAAACTTACTGTTCACTTTGCGTCCTAAGTATTTTGTTGACATGGCTTATTTAATGTTCTCTATAAAGCTTTGAGATGGTTACCTTTATAATTTTTATACCTATTTTACATCAGGAATTGGAATCACAGAAATGTGAAGTATCCTTTCCAAGATCAAGCAGCCAATGAAGGGCAGAGCCAAGGCTAGGTCTTAAGTTGTTCTGTTTATCATTATTTTTTCATCCCATTTCTTAAACCATGCACTATATTGTTATAGGTGCAATTTTTGGTAAATAATCTTTAATATTATTAAAATATTGTTGTATTTATTATTTTAATACTACTATGTAGGTAGTTTTCTATATGTATGTATATATAAACATGTGTATGTGTGTGCATGTTCAATGACAATTTGAATATACTGTTTAATGACATCTTGGATCTCTCAAATATTAAAAAATGTGATACTCTTTCATTGAAGGGCCCCTTCATCCTGTCTTCTCCTTCAGTTTGTGCTCTCTACTTTCCTATCTGTAGCTGTCTCTATGGGCTTAGTCTTCTACAAAATGTCACAGCCATGAAATGTTTAGTTCTAAAATTATATTGACTACATAATCCTGATTTTTCCTTTGCAACTTCTTTTACCCTAACTACCTGCCTTGCTTTCTTACCTCCTGCATAATAAGAAAACAATAGCTGCCACTCAGATTGTTATGAAAATTGATTGAAAGAGCATGTGTGAACTTACCCAGAAAGTGCTGGGGACACACAGGGCTTTCATATATTCAATTTTATGACTGAGTATGCACCTAGGAGATAGAATTTCCATTTAAGCATTAATACAGAGAAACTCATAACCATTATGTAGTAATTTCAAGAAAATCATTCCTAAATTTATTGTTAAAGAAGCCAAAGAGACACAGATTATTTAACTTATCTTGGTAAATGATGCCAATAAGGCATCTCCATGTTCACATTTATACTAAACTAATTAGCTAATTATGCCATTTATATTCATGTTTCTGCCTTTTCTGTAAGTATATTTAAATACTATTTCTATCCTTATGATTAACCTTCATTTTTAAAGGACAATATCTTATGATAAAAGTAGAGTGGGATTTGTCAGAGATCTCAGTAATAGAGCTTGAAATTGCTTACCTTTTATGAGACTCAATGCTTTCATGTGTTGAATGAGCTTAATGATATTTATTATTACTTAAATAATTGGGATGGGGATGGAATACTTTATTTCTGTAATTTGAAAGTATTGAGAAATGATTTGTAAATAGGAAAAAAGCAATATTTACTAAGAGTCAATGCTATTGAAAAAAGTACCTTAATCGTTTATATATATGATCATGATGATGTTTGGGGATATTTACAAACAATGCCATCTTCAAACTCACCCCCTCTAAGAATAAATAACTTTTAATATGTAAGATGTCACATACTTGGAAGAGACTATTCAGTTAATTCAAATCAACAGTTGTTAAGAAAGTGTTCATAAGAATCTAAATATTTCCTTTTGAACTACTACCTAAGAAACTTTCCCCCAAAATCTTAGAATTGAATTTAGAATTGACTCACTTGAAATAATATAGAGAAGTCATCTTCTACATATGGATGGCTCTGTTCCTGCAGGGCAGGAGGTGGAAAATGTGGTGGAAACACATTTATATGTGCTGTTTTGCCCATGATGAATTTTGCTCTGGAAATGTGAACAACAGCAAATCATTTTCACCTTGAATGGAGTAGATATTTAAAGGTTCCCATAAAAGTTTAGAAACTTGGTCTTGTAGCTGCTGCGTGTTCTCCCAGGAATAAATTATCTCCTTTGTTAGAAAGACTTTGTCTTAGAAACAGGTATTTTGGAGAGCCATATTTGAGAAACACCCCTTCATTAGCGGGAATTGTATTCCCTGCACTTGGAAACTTAACCAAGTGAGGGTCCTCATTCTGTGATCCTTTTGTTGAGAAGGCTGAATGTCATAATAGCAGGGCAATATCATTCCCGTGTGTGGATCTGTGATGCAGTTTTCCAGTTGATTCATGTCATAGGGGGACATTCTGTTTCTTAATGGACTTAAAACATTTCTGGGTACCTGTTATTGATCACTTGAGAGGTAGAGCAATAAGGACCTAAACATAACAGCAGATATTTTAAACTATTTGATTCCTAAAGTTGGTTTTATATTATTCAAGAGGGCTTTGAAATTAGCCAGAAACCCCAGAAAGCTACAGATTAAAATTATCTCTGATGTTTATGGGCTGGTTATAGAATATTAGGCAGCAATAAAAAATGCAAAGGGATATCTAATCCATAAGAATAGAATACCAGTTTTTCTACATCTTTGTCACTTGGTATTTTTAGCTGTTTCTTTTTGGTCATTCTAGGGGGTATACAGTGGTAAATTACTGTAAGTGTAAGTTTTACTTTACAGGTGCCTTTTTTCATGTTCTTATTGGCAGTTTGTACATCTTATTTGTGAAGTTTCTGTTCAAGCCCTCTTCACAATTTAAAAATATTGTTCTTGGTACCTTATTACTTTCTATGCTTCTTTGTCATTCAGATGATGTAAATATAATTTTCTAGAAGTCTGTGGCCTGCGTTTTTACATTTTCATTTTTAAAATAGTGTCATCTGGTGATCAGAAGTTTATACATTTTAACAAAGTTTACTTCTCATCTTCTTTTGGTTTATGCTTATTGTTTCATATCTAAGAAATATTGGTCTACTTAACAACCCAAAATTTCTCCTAGAATTTTTAAAGATTTAGCTTAACATAGAGGTCTCTGACCAACTTTGATTTAATTTTTGTGTGTGATGAGAGGAAATGTTTGAGGTACATTTTCCCCCATGGATACACAATTGATCCAGCCATATATATTATGAAGTCTATACTTTTCATACTGAATTACTGTAAACTTTTTGTAAAAATAACCTTATGTTTGGGTCTAATTGTGACATATATATTCTGTTCCACCAATGTATATTTTTATCTCTATGCCAATGTCACACAGTTTTTTACTAGTGCTTTATAGGAAATCTTGAAATTAGATATAGAAATTCCAAAGTTCCTTCTTTGGGAGTGATTTACTGTACTATATATTTTAAAATTCTGCATAAATTTCAGAATGAACCTATAATTTTTCTCCAGGAATTTTCATGGCATTTGATTAGAATTGCATTGAATCTATAAAATTTATATGGTAAAAAGTAATGGGTCACTAATCCATCAACATGGTATATATCTCCATTTATGTGCATCTTTAATTTCTCTCAGAAATGTTTTCTCATTTTCATAATCAGTTCTTGAATATACTTTTAAAATGTTTCTGTAATATTTCATATTTTCTAATATTATTATATATAGTAATTTTATTTTACTTTCATTTTGAATGTTTTGCTTGTAGAAATACAACTAATTTTACCATATTAGCCTTGTATCCTATGCCCTTTCTAAATTTACTGAGTCTCTTACTGTTTTATAAGGAACTGGACATTTTCTCCTGAGAAAATCATGCCTTCTGCAAATAAACATATTTTTATAATTTTGTTTCTTTCTTTCCAGAGTGTGTCTTTAATTTCTTTCTCTTACCTTATTGCAATGCTGAATAGGAATGTTGACTGTGGACATTCCTGAGTGAGATCTGCATATGTGACCACCACACATACCACCCACACACTTAATTTAAAACTCCAAACCAACACCTGATCCAAACAGATAAGCTAAACATCCTCACCACCCTCAAAACCCCATCCCTTTCCCTCTTTCCTGTGTGTTTGCTTTAAACAAACCCATTGTTAATTCCCACAGGAAATCTACTACCCTCCGCTCCTGGACCATAAAAAAAGGGCACAAGCCAATGAATCCTTCTCGCTGAACTTGTATGCTGTCCACCTGCTCCTTGAGACACCTCAAGTGTGTGCACTTCCTGTTCACCTCTCATAGCACTTCCCCTCCCTCTCTAGGACCTGTAACACAATCTTTTCATATACATCATTAATTTCCCATTGTGTCACACCTGACCCACACCCAGACCCAAATTTAAAATCCAACTTAACTAATTTACAACAGTCATGTTGAGCACGTTCCTTTCTATTTCTCATTTGCTAACATATTTTAAAAGTCATAACTTTTGGTTTAAGTATAAAATATTTCTTTACCTCACTTTAAAGATTAGGTGTTTCTTCTCCTGCATTCTGCTAATTTACTGAAATGCACTGAATGCTTTTGGAATGATAAATGAATGTTTTATTCTTGGAATAAACTCCAGATGATCACAGTATATTATTAGTTTTTTTAAAATACATTTGATTTCCTAATATGTTTAAAATATATTTGTGTATATGTTCTTAAGAGATATGTGCCTGTCATTTCTTTTTCTTTATTGTGATTTTTTTCCCAAAGGGCTCTAGAAATTTTATTTTCAATAATAATGACAGGCCATTGTTGTCTGTCAAATAAATCAGGCAAATATTTAGAACTCACAATTATTTTGTATTTGCAATTCAATGTTGACCAAAGTCTAGAAATTATTCCAGTAATTTTTTTCAAATATGTTACACCAGAAAATGTAATATTCGTAAATACAATGCACAGTAGAAAACCATGTTGTGTAGCCTTAGTAATAAAAAGTCAATGCTGTTTTTATCATCCATTATGTTTCCATATATGATTGAAACTTAGGTAAAATTTATTGGTCAAATATGAGCCTGAGGCTCAGAGTATTTCAGAACTAGCAAGCCGTTTCCTTTGGATTTTAGAAATGTAAGTACTATATTGTTTGTAAAGGCTGAATCACAGCCAATCTACCATTTATTTGTTGGTTCTACTGTCATTTTACTATCATCTTATGTTGCCCATTTCACATGACTTATCTTAATGTTTTCCCTGTTATCCTTAGAATTTTCTCCTTTCTCTTTGCCATTTATCTGTAAATAAATGTTTAGTTATATATATTCCAATACTACTACTTTATATAGAAATTAGTCTCATGCCATGACTCTTATATGGCATTTAGAGTCACTCCTTTTCTTTCTTAATTGCATTTTCTGTGTCTAAGTTACATTGGTAAAATTCCCTAGTTGTTAAATATTTATTACATGTTTTAAGATTAAGTTATAAAATACACTGGACTACTCCCGTTTTTAGTAAAAGGTGCATCTTTAACTTGTTTTCTATTTTTTCCTTTTGCCAATTGTCTTCTCTGCTATGTTATTTAACGTTTGATCTTTTAGTTGGTACCCAATAGCACAGTTTTGACAAGGTTGTTCTTTAAGTAGCGGATGTCACTGACAGTTTTCAAATCATTTATTATCAGTGAAGGCCACTGATGCAATGTATTTTTAATTGTTACATTTTGGTACTTGACTGTGATTTCCTTATGCAAGTGAGTCTCCTTACATACAAAACTGTCTGAGCCCATTGTTTATGTATTTTGTAGGCACAACATTTGCTGTGCTGTAAAAAAGCATGCTTAAATATCTCTCAAAATGGTGATGAGCTCCAATGACATAATGCATCTGAAACACTTTGAAAAAATGTACTACCTTGTTGCAAATTAGAGTAGTAATTATTACTTCTTATTTCTAGGTATGACTTTTTTAGACAAAATAGAAGGTGTAGTACCTCTTTTCCTCAAATGAGTTATGTGGTGTTCTGAAGAAAACTTGATTATGTTTCACTGTAATCTAGAAAAGTGTTTTTTTTTTAAGATTTATTTATTTATTTCTCTCCCCTCCGCCCCCCACCCCAGTTGTGTGTTCTCTGTGTCGATTTGCTGTGTCTTTGTCCACTTCTGTTGCTGTCAGCGGCACAGGAATCTGTGTTTCTTTTGGTTGTGTCATCTTGTTGTGTCAGCTCTCTGTGTGGGTGGCACCATTCCTGGGCAGGCTGAACTTTCTTTCCGTGCTGGGCGGCTCCCCTTACACCAGGCTCACTCCTTGCGCGGGGACACACACCCCTGTGGCAGGGCACTCCTTGCGCGCATCAGCACTGCACATAGACCAGCTCCACACGGGTCAAGGAGGCCCGCGGTCTGAGCCGCGGACCTCCCATGTGGTAGACAGACGCCCTAACCACTGGGCCAAGTCCGCTGCCCTAGAAAAGTGGTTTTTGATAGCTCAGTATTTATAGTATAGAAACTAAATTTACATGGTTATTCAATGAAAACCAAAACTGTAGTTGAGAAAGCAATTCAGAATGTATATAAATAAAAAATATTAATCCACCATGGAAACAACATACCATTCTAAATTGTTTTATTGTTATTTGACTATATGATTTGGCCAATGCTGGCTTCATACAATGATTTGAATACTCTCTCTTCTTTTTTTTTTTAATTTGTAAAAGTTTGTGTAGTATCAGTATCTTTTTAAGCTATTTTTTTCTTTTCTTACTTGTTCTTTGGCATCTTAGAATCCATTGTCAAATGCACTGCACTTTAAGTTTTATCCTGTGTTTTCTTCAAGTAGTTTTATGGTTTTAGCTCTTATAGTTAAGTCATCGATCCATTTTGAGTTGACTTTTGTATGTGTTGCTAGACAGGATTCTCGATATTTCATTTGTTGTTGGATATGCAGCTGTCCCTGAACCATTTGTTGAGGAGTTTTATTTACTATTGGAACCCACATAAAAGCACTTCTCTATATATAGATGTGTTTGTTTCTGAAATCTCAATTTTATTCCATCAATATATATGTCTATACTTATGCCAGTATCACAGTTTGTTGTTGTTGTTTTTCCATTATTTTAGCTTTGTAGTAAATTTTCAGATCAGGAGGTATGAGTCCTTCAAATCTGTTCTTTTTCCAGATTGTTTTGGCATTCAAGGTTACTTGCAAATTACCTATGAATTTTTTAAAAGATTGAAATTATTCAAAGCACTTCTCTCTGATCATCTGGATGAAGCTGGAAATCAATAAGAAGTGGAAAAAGAGAAAATTCACAAATATGCAGAGTCTAAACAACACACTCTTAAATATTCAGTGGGAAAAAAAGAAATTATAAGAAAAATCATTAATTATTTCAAGATAAATGAATACAGGAATACGACATCTCAAAACCCATGAGATACAGCAAAAGCAATGCTGAGAGTAAAATCATTAGCTCTCAATGCTTATGTAAAAAGAAAAGAAAGACCTAAAATTGAAGACCTAACTTCCCATCTGGAGGGCCTAGAAAAAGAACAGCAAACTAATCCCAAAGCAAGCAGAAGGGAAGAAATATTAAAGATTAGAGCAGAAATAAAAGGGAAAAATGAAAAAACAACAACAACAAAACAATAACAATAATAAACAAAACCAAAAGTTGGTTCTTCAAGATCATTAAAACTGACAAACCCTTAGGCAGAATGACAAAGAAAAAAGAGAGAAGATGAAAAAAATAGTTAGAAATGAGAAGAGAGTATCAAAACTGCCTCTGCAGAAATAAAAGAGAGCATACAAGGATACAACTGTATGCGAACAAAGTAAACAACAAAGACAAAACGACAAATTCCTAAAAACACGTGAACAACCTACACTAACCTAGAAAAAATAGAAGACCTCAACAAACCAATCATAAGTTAAGAGATTGAAACAGTCATTAAAAACCCCTCATAAGTGAAAAGTCAAGGACCATATGGCTTCACAGGTGGAATCTACTAAACAATCATAAATCTAACACCAATCTTGCTCAAACTCTTCCAAAAATTTCAACAGGAGTGAATGCTAACAAACTCGTTTTATGAAGCCAACATCATGATAACATCAAAGCCAGAAAAAGATAATATGAAAAAAAGAAAATTATAGTACAATTTATTCAATGAATATAGCTGCAAAACTCCTCACAAAATACTTGCAAACTGAATCCTAAAGCACATTGAAAGAATTGTACTCCACAGCAAGGGGGGATTTATCCCAGGTATTCAAGGGTAGTTCAATACAAAAAAATCAATTAACATCATGCACCACATTAATGAAGAAGAAAAATAACATGATCATCTCAATTGATGCAAAAATGGCATTTGACAAAAATACGGCATTATTTGCAAATTCTCCAAAAGATAGGAATGGAAGGAAACATTCTCAACATGGTAAAATGCCTATATGAAAACCCACAGCTAACATCGTACTCAATGGTGAAAGACTAAAAGCTTTCCCACTGAGACTGGGAGCAAATCTAAAGTTTAAATTGTGATCAACTTATTTTGTATTTTTGCCTTTTTCCTGAAAATATCAAAATGTCTATCAATCATTTCTTAGACCATTGAGGTTCCCTAAATCACATTAGAAAATTCTGTTCTCTCCTCCCTTCTCACTTTTGCATACATCCAAGGTGATCCTTAGTGTTTTTATGACTTAAATACCATCAATGTACTCAAGAATCCTACATTTTTTCTACCCAGGTCTCATTTCCGAGAATCAGATCCATATAGTCAGTACCTTGTATATTGTTACTGGGATATTTTCCGTGGCATCTCACTCAACATATTCCAAACAACACTCATCTTCTCTGTGTTCCAACTTGTGTTCATACCTCCACTCAGTGATCTAAACCAGAACTTGGCTTCATTCACTTCCTTTCTCTTTCTGTTCTTCATTGTACCTCATGTTGTTTTGATCATAAGTCCTGAATATTAATTGAATCCTTTTATATCTCACTATTATACCTCTGATTCCTTACATGCAAAATCTGACATGCACATTTTTATGGAATGATTTATAGGAGAAGGGATGAGGGACACAGGCAATATGAGAGAAAGAGGCAAGAAGTCCAACTTTTTGTAGCTCTACACCAGTCAGTCATTTTGCCTCATGGACCCTTGTGGAGAGTCACTGTCCCTCAAGTGAGGCAGCTTTCATTTCATCTGGTACATACAAACAGAGAACTATGGAGATTTGTGATAGTTGCAGCCCAGAATGTAAGTAAGTATGTAAATGACTAAGATGTGGTAGGGCAGGTCTAGTGACTGTGTCTGAATCCCCACTGGCACCAACAGAATTCAGGTTTTCTTTCTCAT
Source organism: Dasypus novemcinctus (assembly GCF_030445035.2). Taxonomy (NCBI): domain Eukaryota; kingdom Metazoa; phylum Chordata; class Mammalia; order Cingulata; family Dasypodidae; genus Dasypus; species Dasypus novemcinctus. The sequence goes on from NC_080682.1 coordinate 40,746,834, forward strand.
ACCTAAATCATTACGATACCTCTCAACTACTGTCCTGATTCTAATCTGGTTTCTCACAATAGCTAGAGTTATTCTAAATTTCAAGTCTCACTGTATCATGCACCAGTCATCATTTCTCCCATTGTCCTATAAGACTCTTTCTGAGCTTCCTGTGTATCCCTCTCGTGTGTTTTAATAGTCCCATGTGCTGTTTTAATGTCTGTCCCATGGAGCAGAATTCCGAATGATAATAAGCTATCTGAAGATCTGCAATGAAGTAGGACCTGGGTCTCTTTTTTTTTAATAGTTCATTTTATTTTATTTTTAAAGAAGCTTTAAATTACATAAATGTTACATAAAGAATATAAGGGATTCCTATATGACCCATTCCCACACTTTCCCACATTAACAACATCCTTCATTAGTGTGGTATATTTGTTACAATTGATGAATCCATATTAAAGCATTGCTACAAACTATGGACTACAGTTTACATTATACTTTACTCTCTGCCCCACACAATTTTGTAATTTATGACAAAATATACAATGACCTATATCCATCACAGCAATGTCATGCAGGACAAATTCACTGTCCTGAAAATGCCCCCATATTATACTTATTCTTCCCTTTCCTATCCCGTAGAACCTCTGGTGTTCACTGCCTTTACATCAAGGATAAGAGTTATTTCATTGCTATAATAATGTCTGTAGTAAAATAATAATGTCTACTTTAGTCCAGTATTCATTCCCCAATCTTGAGGATTTTGTGATGGTGATGCCCACTTTGCTTCTAAATGAAAGCGTTCTTAGATCCAATGGGGCAGACTGTTGGAGCTATCTGATTGCAGTTGCAGACACTCTCTGGGTATCTTCTTATTCGCTACTGCAGTAGAGAAAAAGCAATTGTCACAGTACTTGCGCTCAAAAATATTTATTGGTTAATAAATTAATGAAAGGGGAAGGAATTAATGGGGTGTATGTTCATTAAAATTGACATTTGTAGACAGTCATATACTTTTCAAAATAATATTTAATAATTAAATGTTAACAAAAAGTACATTAAGAAAAGAAAAACATAACGTAAGCAGACCACATTCTTTAGATAATGTAAGTTGCTGACAGCTGGGAGTATGTCAAGGTAAACTATTTCTCACATGCTGGGAATCTTTGTATCAATTTCTTTCTTTTTTTCTCAGTCAGCAGATACACAAATAAAATAAAACTGTGATCAACCCATGAGATCTAGCTTAAAATCTCCTTAGAATTTGAATCCAAATTTGGTAGAAAACAATTCCCCAGTATTTCATACTATTTTTATGCTCTATATTGTATTCAATTTATTCTAACTGTGTACATTCCTGCAGTACTCATTGTATACCACCCATTGTGCTACCTTGCAAAGATAATTGCATCTAGCTGGCAATATTGTATAGAGTATAACCCCATATTTAACAAACAGAAATTTCTGCCTAACACTCATATATTACTTTATTTGAGTCATTGTTCTTTCTTTTGGGTTATATAAGTTAGAGTTTAAATGAACAATAAAATTGGTTCTGAATTACACAAGAAAAGTTGGAAACATGCATATTTATGCCTCATTACCTATTATCAAAGATTAAACGCCATTGTTTTTATAGCTCTGAATTACAGTTAGTTACAATGATGATATAGGCAATGAATGAATTCTGATATATAAAAATAAGCATTTATTAAATTAAAATGATTATATCTACAGAAAATGAAATAATATGTAAAATGGGTCCAGCAGAATCTCTGGCTCAATAAATTATTGCTATTTTAGTTCCTTGATCTTTGTTTCCTCATTGCCTGACAGTGCCTCATAGTAGTTAAGAGCATGACTGTGAAATCAATCAAAATAAGATTCTGACTCTTCAATACATCTGTGTTTTTTGGTTTGTTTTTACCTTCTGCTTCTAAAATGGGAATATCAACAATGTCTACCCCTTTTTTATTAATTCTTTTAATTTTTATTAGGGGAAAAGTCTATGAATACATACAAATGGATTAACACAATAAATCTAAGACCAACTAGGCAGTATTTACCAAATATACAAAAAGTGGACCTGTTATGTTTCCTCCCATTTCTTGCAATCATCTCTGCTTTCTTCAGTGCAAAATCCATGAGATGCAGGGATTAGATTTTTTTTCCCTTTCTCCCACATAGGCTAGTCCTTCTTGAGATCATCCCAAATATACTCTTGACTTTTTCCTTAGTTGATATGCAGTGGACTCCAGAGATATTTATTTGTAACCTGAAACAGTTTTTTTACTGCATAGTTTCCTTACAGCATTTTTCATCTGGTCATTTCTTAAGGTATAAATTAAGGGATTTAACATGGGAGTTATGTTAGTGTAGAATACAGCAACTGCTTTATCAATGGGTAAAGTAGTTGCAGGTCTCATATACACAAATATGCAAGGCACAAAGAATAAGACGACTACTGTGACATGGGAGGCACAGGTGGACAGGGCTTTGCGCCTTCCTTCTAAGCTGTGGTTTCGTAGGGTGTACAAAATGACCATATAAGAGACCAGCAAGAGGAGGAAGTTTAACAGGCAAATAAACCCACTGTTAGCAGCTACAAAGAGCCCTAGAGTGTGGGTGTCAGTACAGGCAAGAGTGAGCAAAGGGTTCAGATCACACATGAAGTGATCTATGATGTTAGGGCCACAGAAGGGTAATCGGAACGTGAAGAGGATCTGTATAGTTGCATGAAGTAAACCACCTACCCATGCCACTCCCACTAGCAAGCCACGGACCCGCCGGTTCATGATGGTTGTATAGTGCAAGGGCTTACAAATGGCCACATAGCGGTCATAGGCCATCACAGTAAGCAGGATGATCTCAGACCCTCCAAAGAAATGTTCCCAGAAAACTTGGGTCATACATCCACTGAATGGTATGGTCTTCTTTTCATGGAGTGAATCTATGATCAATTTTGGAGTATTGACAGAGGAATAACAGGCATCTATAAAGGAGAGATAGGCCAGGAAATAGTACATGGGGGAACCTATCAATGGACTGGTAATGATGGTGACCACAATGAGCACATTTCCTACCACAGTGATGATATAGATGACAAAAAACACCGCAAATATGATTTTCTGCATTTTTGGGTTCTCCGTAAGCCCCACGAGAATAAACTCCGTTACGTTTCTGTTCTCCATGAATTTCATGTTGCTCTTAATATCTGAAAAGATAACATTTTTTATTAACGAAACCTTCAATCTATTAAACTTTCCCATTGTAAGAGTTAACAGTTGAATTCTATTGATTCGTTGATTACTGTGTGATTTTTTTGAGATAGAAATAAAGGTTATGAATTCTTTGGGTTCACTAAAACTGCCTCCCAGGTGAAATTCTGTAAGGGCATAGATATCACTTATTTTTAGACATATAGGACAGGAGGTAATCTGTGCTCATTGATGATTAACAGCCTAATTTGGAAGTAGTGGCTAGTACACATATTTCAGATAACATGGAAAGGACAGATAGAAGATTTATATAAATGCCATGGATATAAGACTAAGAAATTTATTCTTTATTGTATGGCAAATGGAGATTTCTGGAAGATAATGAGAAAGTGAGTGAAAGGATAAAGAGGAATCTGGGAAAAGGAGATTATTAGGAAATTGCTATGTCTTGAAGAAAGCATGGTTTGGAGTTCAGAAAGAAGGTAGCAGCCAGTGACAGAGAAACTAGTTAGGAGTGTTTATAGTAGTCAATTCATGAATAACTAGTTATTGGTGCTGTTAATGAAAGAAATAAAAATTCTACTGTAAAGCATTTATAATTTTTCAGGTCCAAATACAATTAACTTTACCATAGCTAATAATATATATCCATTAATGATTCCTTGCTATGTATACCGCATATAAATACCCTGCCCAAGTGATTTCATGTAATCCTTATATCAACCTATGTGGTTGGTATTGCTTACCCATGCATAGATTAGGAAACAATCTTAGATATTAATGGCAATACTTAACAGTAACAATATTAGCTAAAATATAATGTTCACTTTGTGTTCTAAGTGCTTTGCAGACATTGGTTTATTCACTATAAACCTTTGAGATGGGTACTTTTAATATTTTTATATATTTTTTACAAATCAAGAATCGAAGCAACATCCTGTCCAAGGTATATCAGCTAGTAAAGAGCAGAGCCAAGGTTAGGAGTTAGGTTACTCTGTTGTTGTTTTTTCCCTTCCCATTTCTTAAATTATACTTTTTTAAAAAGCAATGTTGAAATAGTAGTCTGATATTAATATAATAATTATTATTTTATTACACTTTCATGGTAGCTAATAAAGCATGCATAATGACATTTTGCTCACTTATATATTACAAAATGTGGTACTGCTTTCATTGAAAGACCCCCTCATTTTGACCTCTCTCTTATTCCCTGATCTCCCCTCTCATATCCCTATTCATCTCCCTGGTTTTTACCTAAAGTCTTCTGCAAAATGCTGAAAATGGCACAATTAATTATTTTATTGGTTTTAGAATCAGGAAAAACAAATAATATACTCTTCTGCTTACAACTTCATTTACTTTGTGTACATTTCTTAGTATCTTACATTCTGCATAAACAGAGAAATAATATCCACCTCCCATACTGTTATATGAATTGATTGCAAGAGCTATTATGAATCAATCCAGCACAGTGCTGGGAACACACAGGACTTTCATATATTCCATTTTATTACTGTCTTTGCTCCTACAAGATAGGAAGAATTGACATATAGAACAATAATACAGGGAGCCCCAGAGACTCATAAAATCCAAATCATGATGTCAGTTATTCCACAAAGGTTTCTCCTTTTCCTATTTCATTAAAATAATTAGCCGATTTTTATGCCATTACCTATTCATAGTTATATCTTTTGTGTGAATGAAGTGCATTTAAATATTTTTTTCCTCCTCATGATTCATTCATTAAAGGAGATTGTTTTGTGATAAAGCAGGGTGCCAGAGTCAGAGATTTGGGTTACAGTCCTACAAATTGCTTAACTTCTCTGCGTCTTCTCATTTTCATTTGTTAAATTAAAGTTAATGATATTTATTATATTTTGACATAGTCTGGTGAGGATGAAATATTTTATTCCTATATTTGAAAGGTTTTGAAAATAATGACTTATGAATATGGAAAGTAGCTATCTTTAGTAAGAGTCATAACTACTGTAAAAAAAAAAAAAAGAACCACGGTACTCTTTGTAGAGTATCTTAATGATGTTGGTCTCAATCCGAGAACAATCACATCTTAAAACTGACCACCTCTTGGAATTGACAACTTTTAATAGGAAAGATGTCACACACTCTGAGAAAGCCTATTAGGTTAATTCAAATCAATAGTTGTTAGGAATGTGTTTTGAAGTGTCTATATATTTCCTTTGAGGTTAAAATATAAAATTGTTTTCTGAGTGGACTCACTTGAAATAATACGGAGAATTCATCTTCTAAATGTGGATGGCTCCATTACTGCAGGGCAAGAGGCAAAGAGTGTTGTAGAAACACATTTTCAGGGTCATTCTGCCCTTGATGAATATTGCTCTGGAGATATGAAAAGCAGCAAAACATTTCCACCTTGCACTGTGTAGCTATTTAAAGAGGTATCCAAAAATGATCAGGGACCTTGTCTTGTGTTTGCTGCTTGCTCTCCTAGGAATTAATTATCTCCTTTGATGGAAAGCCTTTGTCTTAGAAACAGGAATTCTAGAGTGACATATTTGAGAGAAAATCATTCATTACTGGGAAATTATATTACTTCTACGAGCAAACTTGACTAAGAGTCCTCATTCTTCCTCTTAAACTCTGTTGTTGAGAAAGTTATACAAATAGCAGTGTGAAATAATTCCCACGTGAGAAGTTTTTATTCAGTTTCCCTGTTGACTTATAACACAGACAGAGCTTCTCTGTTCTTTTCAGTCTTAATTTTTTTCTGGAAACTTGCTGTTGAATATTTGAGAAGTGGAGGAGTGGGGGCATAACAATAATGATAGTGACTTTAAAGTGCATTATCTCTTACATTGTTTTTCACATTTTACCAGTGGGTTTGGAAGCAGGCAGACACCCAGATGGGTACAGATTAAATTTAGCTCTGATGTCCATAGGTTTGTTATGGAGTACTAAGAAGCATTAAAAATATAGAGATATATACACACCATAGGAATATAGTCCTAGTTGTTCTACATTCCTGTCACTTGGCATTTTTACTGTTTCCTTTTGGTCATTTTATGGGTATATATTGTTAAACATGTATTGTGGTTTTAATTTGCAATTCTCTCCTGACTAATGTTGCTGAGCTTATTTTTTTCATCATCTTTTTGTCCACTATTATAGCTTCATTTATGAAGTTTCTGTGCAAGACCTTTGCATGTTTTAAAAACAGAGTCTGCTTATCTTATTACTGGATTTTAAGTGCTCTCTTTCTCTCTGTATATGTATATACATGCCTATATATTTTCTTTGTCATACATATGATATTAATATAATTTTTATAAGTCTGTGCCTTGACTTTTCAATTTTAAAAATGTCATCTGTTATGCAGAAGTTTAGAAATTTTGTCAAAGCCAAATTTCATCTTTTTCTTAGGTTCATTTTTATTGTATTGTGTCATGGTCATGGTGTGTAATTATTTACTGTCATGCTTGACTTGTCTTTCTAGATTTGTTTGAGGATGATTGTAATTATATTAAAAGGAATATTGGTCTCTATTTTCTTTTCTTGTGATGTCTCTCTCCAGAGTATCATAATCTGATAGTAATACTGCATTTACAAAATGGGTTAGGAGTACTCCCTCTTTTCCTTGTTATAGAAGATTTTGAGAAAGTTTAAGGTTATACTTCTTTAAATATTTGGTAGAATTCACCATCTGGCTCCTGGATTTATTTTTTTCAGAGTTTGTGTGTTTGTTTGTATGTTTAACTGTTTTAATCTCTGTATTTGAAAATCTACTCACCTTTACAATTTCTTAATAATTTGGGTACATACTGTGTATGTTTCTGGGAATTTAAACATTAATTTAAGTTACTTAATTTGTTGGCATACAATTACATATACATACATATAATCCTCTATAAATTGCTTGTATTTCTGTATATCAGTATTAATGTCCTCACTTACATGTCTGATTTTAGTTGTCTTCACTCTTTCACTCTTCCCAGTCTACTTAAAGATTTCTCTGTTTTTTCAAAGCAATAGAATTGGTTTTGTTGATTTTGTTTTGTTTCTATTTTGTATTTTGTTTACCTTTGTTCTACTCTTTATCATTTCCTTCTTTCTGCTTGCTTTGGGTATAGTGTGCACACTTTTTACTTGTTCCTTACAGTGGAATGTTAGGTTATTAATTTGAAATCTTATTTTTCAATGAATACATTTGGAGTGATAAATTTCACATTGACCCCTTATTTTACTGTATACTATCAGTTTGATATATGACATTTTATTTGTTTATTGTTTAAATAATTTTACTGATATGTATTAATAAAGCATATGATTTATTCAAGGCATCAATAGTATTTGCTATAATCTCATAGTTGTGCATTCATCAATTCAAAAATTATTAGAGCATTTTCATTATTTCAATAATGATAATAGACAAAAAAAAGACAAACAAACAAGAAAATTCCTCACATCACAATCTCTCTATGCTTCCCCAACTGTACATAGTTGCTGTTTATGGCTATTCTACCCCAAGTGTATAATCAATGGCTTTTAGTATAATCACAATGTTTTACATTCATCACCTTAAAAATTTTAGAACAATTTCATTACTACAAAAACAAAGACTCCAATCCCCCTAGCATTCCTTCCTTAGACCGACCTAACAACTAGTCTCCTTTCATATTTATGAATTGATTTATATTGACATTTTATATAAATGGAATCATACATTATGTAGTACTATGTATCTGGTCTTCTTCATTTGGCATAATAATTCTTTTCTTGATCTGATATCAACATTGTGTAATCTCAAACTTATGTTTCTTCAGCTTCATACAATGGTCTTGTACATGCAATTCTACCCATATTCATATTTCACATGATATATTTATATTTCACATAATACATTTAGTTAATAATAGGCCAATCATACATTTTGTCCTTTTGTATCTGGCTTGCTTCACTCATCATAATGTCCTTCAGGTTCATCCATGTTGTCATATGTTTCAGGTCTTCATTTCTTCTTACCACTGCATATTATTCCATCATGTATATACTCCACAATTTGTTTATCTATTCATCAGTTGATGGATACCTGAGTTGTTTCCAACTTTTGGCTATCGTGAATAATGCTGCTATGAACATCTGTGTGCAGATATCTATTCATGTCACTGCTCTTATTTCTTCTGGGTATAAACCTAGCAATGGTATTTCCAGGTCCCATGGCAAGTCTATCTTCAACTTTTTTAGGAACTACCAGTCCTCCACAGTAACTGAACATTCTACATTTCCACCAGTAGTAAATAAGCACTCCTATCTTTCCACATCCTCTCCAACATTTCCTGTTTTCCCACTTTTTAATAATGGCCAGTTTAATAGGTATGAAATGTTGTTTCATTGTAGTTTTGATTTGCATTTCCCTAATTGCCAGTGATGTTGAACATTTTTTCATTTGTTTCTTTGCCATTTGTATTTCTTCTTTGGACAGCTGTCTTTTTAAGTCTTTTGCCCATTTTTTATTGTCTTTTTATTGTTGAGTTGTATGACCTTTTTATGTTTCATGGATATTAAACCTTTATCAGAGATGAGATTGCCTAAGGTTTAAGAAACTACCCTCTACCACAAGAGCTTGATGATGTTTTCCCACATTTTCTTCTAGGAGTTTTATGGTTGTTGTTTTTATGTTTAAGTCCTTGATCAATTTTGAGTAAATTTTTGTATAGGAGTCCTCTTTCTTTCTTTTGGGTACTTTATTTCCAAATACATATCTTTCCATAGCCCCTTATGTGCAAGATTTTTAAGTCTTTCTGTTTTTCCCATTTGTCATTAATTGTTCAGGCACCTGCAGATGCTGTATTTGCCTTTATTTTTAAGAAAGCCAACCAGCAGTTACTTCCAGGACTGAGACATTTCCAAGACAGTATTAATGAAGGCAATCACCGAGTCAATTCTTCAGATAGTCACCAGATAGGTGAAGACACATACCCAAATTAAAAAAAATAAATAAATAACAGTGTATTTGTTTCTAGTACACTAGGGAGGTGAAACACCAATCCACATTGTTGCCACTGAGATGGGAATGAGAACTGATCTCTGTGTATGTTAAAATTCCACAGTTCTCTGAATATATTTTATGAACTCCCTACATCTTTAAGCTTTTCTCTGGCTGTGGTGTATTCTTTCTATAATATTTTTTATTAGAGAAGTTGCGTACAGAGTCCTATATCCCCACAATTATTAAAACCTTGTCCAAGTGTAGTAACTTTGTTATAATTAATGAAAGAATATTATTACAATTGTCCTGTTAATTATACTCCACAGTTTACCTGAGGTTGCACTGTTTGTGTGGTAAAGTCCTATGGAATTTTAAAAATTTTATTCAGTTTATATATAAAATTTAAAACTTACCCTTTTAATCACATTTGTACACATAATTCAATTTTGTTAATGACATTCATGGTGTAGTGCTACATCATTACTTTCATATCAATAAAATGGATATTCTGTGTTAATTAAGCATTAATCCCCCATTCCCTATACCTACCACAACACTTGAAAACTGTATTCTAGCTTTGGAGCCTATGAAATTGCTAATTATAATAATTTAATATCAGCGGTCAATATTTGCCTTTAACTGTCTATGTTACTTCACACAATATGATGTCTTCAAGATCCATCCACACTGTTGCAGAAATTCATTCCTTTTCTATGGATGAATAGTATTATCTTGTATGCTGTTTTAATTTCCCTAGCCTGCTCCAGCAAATACCAGAGAATGGATTGGCTTAAACAAAGGAAATTTATTAGCTTACAGTTTTGAGGCTGGGAAAATGTCCGAATCAAAACATTATCAAGGCAAAGCTTTCTTTATGAAGACCAGCATTTTTGGGTTTCCTGCTGGCAATCCTGGCTCCTCTGTCACGTGGCAAGGCACATGACTGTCTGGTAGTCACTTGTCTCTCTTCCAGGTTTTGGTAATTTCAGCTTTTTTCCATGGCTTTTTCTCTCTGTCTTTGAATTCTTTCAATTTATAAAGAACTCCAGTAATAGAATTAAGACACATCCTGAATAAAGTGGGTCACACCTTAAATGAAGTAGCTTTATGAAAAAGTCTTACATACAATGGATTTTAACCCACAAGAATGGGTTAGATTTATGAACATGGTTCTATGAGGTAATTACAGCCTCAAAGAACCACACTTCATCCTCTTGACTCCAAAAGACATGCTCTTTCTACATCTCTGCTACAGTAATTTCTTCACAATATCTGAAAAGCACTATATCATTCCAGAAATAATGCTTAGTACAAATTCTCATCAAAATCAGTTATAGTCATGGTCTATTCTAGAATGTAATTCTGTTGGAAACTGAGGCACAGAGGCTTCTAAAGGAGAGACGTGCTGACTCCATGCTGGTGTTGTTTCCATGACTACACTTGCAACCTAAGGAATGCGGTGATTGGGAGTTCCAGGCAAATGGGCTGAAGCTGTTAAAGGCTGAAAGAAAAGATGACCTCATACCTTTTGTAATGAATAGAACACTTAGACCTTGTACCTTGAGATAAGATTTTTTTAAATTCCTTAGACTATAGGTAATGCTGATAGTTAATACGTGTTGCTCCTTAATGTCACGTAGGCTATGTTAATGCTAATGTTTATGCTTAATGGCACGTAGGCTGCTGTGGACCTGCTTATAGACACGTATACTGGGGTATACAAAGAACCTCTTGTAAACAATAAAGTCATCTGATGAGCTTGAGGCTTCAATGCTCTTGGAACCCCTGATCCCAATCTCTCTTTGTCTTTCATTCCCAATACCCTTTGGGTCCGTTGACTCCAACAACTGGCACCCAATGTGGGGCCCAAAGTAGTCACTGTAGCAGAGATTCTTCCATGGTTGTATCGGGAATGCAGAAACAGGAAACCTTCCTGGAAGGTTGAGACGTCCAACGTAGGGTGACCCAGGTCAGAAAATAAAGGTAAGAATTTAATTGATTTTGTTCCCGCTAGCATCAGGGTAGGGGAAATCAAATGGGACATCTGGAAGAATATTCACAGGTACTGAAAACTCTTTTAAAAACTGTCAGAGTCACAGTGAAAACTGCAGATTTAAAGAATCTTTTAAATCTTAAACAGTGGAAACAGGTAATGAGGGCGCTATGTAGAGCATATCAAAGAGGGGAATTCATTCCATTATCAGTATGGGCCTTATGCCACCAGATAGTGGCAGCCTTAGATCCTTTACAGTCTGAAGAAGGAGAGAAAGATGAAATTACTATATTTTCTAAACCCATAAGTAAGTTTGAAATAAAAGAAAGTAAATTGGAACAAGAACAAGAGTTTGAGGTGAATGGGCACCCGTCAGGTTTTTCCCCTCATCCTGATATTAACCCTTTCATCAACAAAAGCTCAGTAAAGTGTCTTAATGAAATACCTTCTCTGTATCCAGTACAACCCTCTGCACCTACTGAATTGCCTTCTGTTACTAAGCCCTAGTTAGAAATGTTTTCAGATGTTGCCGATGCTTTGCCTTATGTTAAACAATTATTATCTGCTTTCCCCATAACATTACATGTGATACCACCAGATATAAATAATCTGCAAGGGGTGTTGAGTTTCATCCTGAGCCAAACCTTTTAAACTATTGAAAGATTTAAAACAGGTAAAAATACTAAATAAAGTCCTTGTTAGTGAAATCAGGCTTGTAAGAAAACTCTCTGTTAAAGTGTTAACTAAAATGAGGAAACAATTCTGGCAGCAACTCTGCAAACCCCTTATGTCTATATGACAATGTAGCTGTGGGCTAGTGGGGGTTAATAGCGTTAAGCCACTGGAAAAAAAGGAAAAAAAAAGAAAAACATGGCAACATTAGTGTTTTGTTTTATTTCCATGCTAATTCTGATTTGACTTATTTAACCAAGATAATAAATTAGTACAAAATTTTTATCAAGGTCTAAAAGGAATTTTGTTTCAAATCTATAGTTTACTTCAGAACTTCAAGTCTCAGTATAGCCTTACAGAGTAATAATAAAAAAATGTGTGTTAACGGTCTGTCTAAACGGCAAAATAAGAACTTAACTACATTTATGCTGCTCAAGTTATCTTAACTGATTGCTGATAACTAATAAAAATGTTTCCAAGCACAAGCTTGCCTGTTACAGGCAACATGGTTTCCAGAAGAAAACTTTAAAAGTAAAATCTAAGATGTGATATAACGGAGAACTTAAAAACAGCTATACCAAGAAAGTAAGAATTATGAGTTAATTGTAAACTGTTTCTGTTAATGTGTTGTAATTGTTTTGTGTCTGTCTGTTTGTTCAATGTTGGTGTATATTTTGATAACTCCAGATGCTAATATAAATTAATAAGTAAAAATTAAAAAAAAAGAGCTCTATTCAAATGGCCAAAAATTAAATAAGTGCTTATATTAATACTTAAGTTTATTATAAAAATACATAAGTTTTTAAATGTTAATGGGATATCTACAATGATAAAAATTGTAAGTCTTGATTAAGAAAATTACTATAAGTCTTTTCATAAAAAATGGTTCTTGCCTAGATTGAAATGAAAAGTTTATTTTTCTTCACAGGATAAAATGAAGGGTATAAAACTTAAATGAATATTAAAGAAGGTTAAAAGTTTGTAGGAATGCTGACTGAAATTTAATAAGTTTTTTCTAAAAGGTGTGTTTTGTCCTAAAATAAGATGGCTAATTTTCATAAACTCTTGGAACTTAAAATGCATATAGCAAGTTGTAGAAGGTATTGTGGTAACTTTAAGTAAGAGAATGTGTTCTGTGAAGGTAAAATTTGTCTTAAAATAATATAATTATAGTCTATATGGTTATAAATAATTATAAGAAGTTTAATGAAACATTGTTTAAATTAAGGTATTTAAATGGAAATTCCAAAAAGTCATTATTAAACAAAACCTGAATTGATAATACTACTAATAAAAGGTAATTTTATAACAGGAAAACTTGTTGGCAGCCAGTCTTCCCTGCAAACTGGCTTCTAGGGGACTGTTTCTTGTATTCCATGCTACTAAGTATTTAAAGTGGAGAAAAGTTCATTATTTTAACAAGTTTGTTTAGTGTTGATGGCAATTATATGTTGTAAGAAGTTTGCCTGGTAACTTAGTATGTAGAATATATGGAATGTGTTTTTATTGTTAAGGAAACAGGAGATGATTTTGTCCTAAGATAAAATGATTCTTAGGAAGGAGTAAAATATGAGGCAAAACCTGAATGAATACTGAAAGTGTTAGAAGGTTTGTGGAAAAGAAATTTTGATTTAAGTGGAGTAAAATTTGATGGGTCTGTCTATAAAATTTTAAAATGTTTAGTATCAAAGAGTATACTAATGCAAAGTTAAAAAAATTTCATCCTTTTTCAAAGTCTCTCAAATCATTAGTTTGTTCTGGTGAAAGTTTATGGAAAGTTTCTATCCTTAATAATCAGTATACAGAGAGTCTGTTTTATCAAAACAGCTTCTTGTGTTTTAACCTCATCACTTCCTGTGTTTAGGGAAGAAAGGATTTTATCTATTTTAAGGGAAAATAATGTTTAAACCTGCTTTCTAAAAATCAAATTTTGAAAAGTAGCTTTTTATTTCAAACTAATTACAAGAGATTTGTTCTTTTACCTTGAAAGAAAAATTAAAGTAACAGTTAAGTTCATTTAATATGTTATAAGTTGAGAGTGTTTAAAAGTGTTATAAAATTAACAGGATTTTTTAACCCTCTGTTAATTAAAGTTGTATGAGTAAAAAGTTTCAAATGAATACTTAAGAGCGTATAAATTTTCCAATATTTCAGCATGCATAATATTAAACAGAAGTATAATGTGGTTAATTATGGTTTTAATTATTATAAAAAGGTATGTGTCACAGAACCAACCTCTTATCATAAATTAAAACAACATTGTAGTATGTAGCAGTCACAAATATTGCTAGTTTGTTGCAAAAAAGTAATATCCAACTATGTCACTATCACTTTGTTTTAAAACATGTAAGACTTTCTTTCTTTAGTGTTTCCTTAGGCAAGTCAAGCCAGCCTGCATTCTCCTACTTGTATAAAAGTCAACAATGGACTTTTGCAGTGCTTTCCCAAGGCTGTGTGCATAGCTCAACCATCTGTCCTGGTATGGTGATAATAATCAAGCTGCATAAAATCAGTGACTGAAACTCTACTGATGACATTATGTTAACCAGTAATCCTTTTTTTTCAGAATGAAAAGAAATATCAGAGACAACACTATCTTATCTTAAAAGCCTGAACTAAGCAAACAATTGGGACAGGCTGCAGGGTCCCTGCTGCTCTATCAAACTCTTCAGTGATGTTTAATTTGGTAAAACAAAACTATAACCTGCTGTAATTGATAAAATGCAATGTTTTCTCATGTTAATGTAGTTTGCAATATTGTTGGAATACTGAAAATCTTTCATCTCTCACTTAGTCTCAAATATTAAGACCATTGTATGTATTAATTGGGAAAGGTCCTTCATGGAAGTAGGAAAACCTCTGCAAGCTGCTTTAAATAATAAAAGGAAGGTAAATTGTGGACACTAACTTAGCCTATGAATTGGATGTAGCAAGCAACCATATTGGTTTTTGGTGGAGTTTGTGGCAAAAGCAAAATTCTGAAAGTAACCCTTGAGTTTTAATCACAATTCTGGAAGGAGACCAAAAGTACAATATAAAAAGGCAATTGTGTGCAGCATAGGAGGTCCTGTTAAAAGTGAAGACTTAACCCAATACTGTCTGGCCACTCTAAAGACTGCCATTCCTATCCAGGGGTGGACTGCAAACACTAAAAACAAGACAGAAATGATGCACTGTTGTAAATCACCCTCAAATTATGAAAAAAACATCCGGGATACCTGCTAGTAGTAGTAGGTGACTTTCTGTCATGTCCCTGCCACTCCTCTAACATCCCTTTTAGAACTGTTGATTTAGATGCCTTTGTGAAGATACAGGGCCTACCACTGAAACCTGAGAAAAGGCAGAGTGGCTCCACCAGAAAGGTGAACATCGTGAGTGCCAAACCTTGTGGTGCCTAGCCCAGCAGTTCCAGCTGCCTATTACTTACCAACAGCTCATAGACATCCCCCATAAGTTCCTTCATGCTTACTCCAATGACTGTGACATCAGAGGCCTCCTGCTCTTGAGAGGAATGAGCCCTCAGATGCACTATTCAAACCCACTGAAGCTATATTCATTACTTTACTAAAACAAAAAGGGGGAAATGTGGAAATACGGCCGAAGATTAAAATATTTCACTGAGACCTGTGGCAATTTTAACTTTAATCATAAAAAGTTTTCAATTGCTGCCATGTGTCACATTAACTGTACAAATTCTGAAACTGTGAACTTGCAGCTTGTGTGTGCCTATGGACTTTGGGCCTGTGTGCTCTCTCCTTATGCTATTGTGACAGGAACTGTTAACATCACTAAAGAAAATGGATACTGACCCCTTGGATTAATGGCACTCATAGTCATAACCTGCAAAATAATTTGTGGAAAATAATTTTTGGAATTGCCCCTCTGTATGAATGGCTGGGAAATATAAATAAGACAGGACAGTATTTGACTCTAAACATATCATTTTAAAGCCTGTGTTGAAGATCCATTTATTTTCATAACTGGTAAGATAACAATTAAGAATGATTCACTGTTTTATGAAAATGGTGCCTTGTATACATATCAGGAAGTGTGTTGCAGGATGGAGAAACAATAGCCATGGCCAGAAGAAGAAAATGCATCTGGATACCAGTGAGAATGATGTAGATTTGGCAGTCATCTTCTGAAAGTCAATTATTGCTGCATAAGAATCCTTGAAATGTTGACTAAATGCTTTATTGGACTGCTTATTATAAGCATTTTGGGACTGATTGGAATCATTACAGCTTCTGCTACTGCTATGATAGCTTTATGTGAAAGTACAGACTCAACAATATGTGCATGATTCACATAAGAATGCTAGTGACTTATGGCATAGTCAAGAACATATTGATGAAGAACTAAACAGTAGAGTTAGTGACCTTGAATCGGCAGTTTCACATCTTGGAGATCAAGTACATAACTTAAATCTACTTAGAGGATTGAGATGTGACTGGAACGAACGTAATTTTTGTATTACTCCACTTGCTTACAATAATTTTATGTTTGGGAAAAAATTAAAAATCACTTGATAGGTCATAAAGGTAATATGTCAACAGAAATAGAAGAATTACAGAAAAAGATATTAGAAATGTCTCTTAATCAGATAAATGTAGCTGATGATGAGGATATCTTTAATGATTTGATTTCTCATTTCAATAAGTTTAATCCAGTAAATTGGTGGAAATCACACCATTTCCTGTCAGCTTTAGGAATAGGGCTAATCATATCTGTTCTGTTGCTCATGATTCTCTCTGTGCCGGACAGTGCTTTTGAAGAAAATTGCAAAGCATAACGGTTGTGGGACACGCGAATAATCCTGGTGCTAGCAAAAGCACTTCAATAATTTCCCCAAGTCGAAGAGCTTGGCCAGTACTCAATGATGGGTAAGACTCTCAGAGGAGGGGAACCTAAGACACCACGGTCACCTCAACTAAAACAAAAAGGGGGAAATGTTGGAAACTGAGGCACAGTGGCTTATAAAGGAGAGATGTGCTGTCTTCATGCTGGTGCTGTCTCCATGACTACGCTTGCAACCTAAGGAATGTGGTGATTGGGAGTTCCCAGCAAATGGGCTGAAGCTGTTAAAGGCTGAAAGAAAAGATGAGCTCATACCTTTTGTAATGAATAGAACACTTAGACTTTGTACCTTGAGATAAGATTTTTTAAAATTCCTTAGACTATAGGTAATGCTGATAGTTAATACGTGTTGCTCCTTAATGTCACGTAGGCTATGTTAATGCTAATGTTTATGCTTAATGGCACGTAGGCTGCTGTGGACCTGCTTGTAGACATGTACACTGGGGTATATAAAGAGCCCCTTGTAAACAATAAAGTTGTCTGATGAGCTTGAGGCTTCAATGCTCTTGGAACCCCTGATCCCAATCTCTCTTTGTCTTTCATTCCCAATACCCTTAGGGTCCATCGACTCCGACATAATTCCCCTCTGTGCATCTGTGAAACCTAAAGAACAAATTTGCTGCTTACAATATATAATACAAGAACAGGAATAGGATAAATATTCACATTCCCATAGGGAAAAACTGGAAAGTATACAAGGGTCACAAGTCCCAAACCATTCCAAACCTAGCAAGTCATATCCCCTCAGATTTCCAGATCTGAGAGTCATTTATAGAATACCATTTTGTCTTCCAGTCCTGATGGTGTAATAGCCCACCCTTTCTAAAAACTTGCACAGAGGATGCTCTCTCTGGACACTGGGGTAAGGTTCCAACTTCTCCAAGCATTTTGCTTGCAGCCAGAATGTCTTCAATCCCCAGGACACTGGTTCAGCCCTTTCTGAACACTGGCATGGTGGTCAGACTCTGTGTGCAGGGGCAGATCACTCAATTATTGGGGCGATGGCCAGACTGTCTGCAATCCCTGGCATATATGATTCATACTCTCTGAAGTCTAGAGTGGCATCCCTGAACAATGGGTGGAAAACTTGTCCTATCCAAGTACTGTTGCAGACACACTTTCCACACAATGTGTGGGTCTGCTTTATTGGCCTAAAAATATATTGTCAGTCCAGACCTCAGTATCCATTGTTCTGTGCTTGATTTGTCTTTTTTTTTTTTAATTTTTTTATTTTTTATTGACTTTGTAATAATATTACATTAAAAATATATATGTGAGGTCCCATTCAACCCCATCCCCCCACCCCCCCTCTCCCCGCCCCCAACAACACTCGTTCCCATCATCATGACACATCCATTAGATTTTGTAAGTACATCTTTGGGCACCTCTGCACCTCATATACATTGGTTCACATCATAGCCCATACTCTCCTCCATTCCATCCAGTGGGCCCTGTGAGGATTTACAATGTCCGGTGATTGCCTCTGAAGTACCATCCAGGGCAGCTCCATGTCCCAAAGACGCCTCCACCTCTCATCTCTTCCTGCCTTTCCCCATACCCTTCGTCCACTATGTCCACTTTTCCCATTCCAATGCCACCTCTTCTATGTGGACATTGGATTTGTTGTGTCCATTGCACCTCTATGTCAAGAGGAGGGTCAGATTCCATCTGGATGCTGGTTTGTCTTTTAATCTCTACCTTTCTGTCCCTTTTAATTCAGGCTGGCAGTGGTTCTATTAATACAGATGTCACAAAAATCTTGTTGGTTTGCAAGTTGTACATGGTGATCCAAACCATCAGACCAAAGAACCCTCAAAAGATCATTCCTGGATAACTGCATCTCCAAATCTGACTTGCACTGAAATGGATGAAAGGATCAATTTTCAGTTAAATGCTCATGAGGAGCCCTATTCTCTGGGGTCTTGCTTTTTGTAAGCTCAGAATTTTCCATACCATCAAGTTCTGGTTTTTGTGCCCAGGAATTCAGTTCTATTATACCTCTTCTCTTGCATTTTACTATAAACAGCAATAAGAAAGAAGGCAGCAGTTTCCACATTTAGGTTGGAAATCAACTCAGCTAAATGTCAAAATTCATCACTCTAAAACTTCACCTTCCATCCAACATCAGTACACAATTTTGCCAATTCTCTGCAACTTTAAAACAAAGATGGATTTTCCTCCACTCAGAAGGAAGATTAGCATCCATATTTCTACTAAGTCTCTTCAAGTAAACTAGCCTTTTGTATAAACCACCTCACAATTTTTCCAGTTTCTATACATTTAACCCATATTCCAAATCAGTTTCTACCTTTTTCATATTTGCAATAGCAGCACCCCACTTTCCTAGTACCAAAATCTCTTTTAGTTCCCTGGATTGCTCAAGCAAATACCATGAAATGGGCTGGCTTAATGAAAGGGAATTTATTAGCTTATGCTTTGAAACTGCGGAAATTTCCAAATCAAGGCATCATCAAGGCTTAAGACTTATGATGTTGAAAAACTTTTCATATACTTATTGGCTATTTATATCTCTACTTTGATGAAATGTTGATTCAAGTCTTTAGTCAATTGAGTTAGTTGTTTGTTCTTTCACTTTCGTGCTCTAGGATTTTTGAAAATGTTTTCTGGAAATTAAACTTTTATTGGATATTTTGTTTCCATATATTTTCTCCCATTCTATAGGTTGAACTTTATTTTTCTTTTATACCTTTGATGAACTAAATTTTGATGTCCCTTTCACTAACTGTTTTGTATGTAACTAATGCTTTCAGTGTAAGTCTAAAATACCACAGCTTATTGCAAGGTCTTGAAGAAGCTATACTATTTTTATCTTGAAGGAGTTGTCAGCAGTAACCAAAGACACCAAAAGAAATATCAAGCCAATCAAATATAGGTGTCAGGGTTGCCAAGAAAATTACAAATTACACAGGCTCTTAAGGAAAGATGTTTTACTCACATAGAAAAGACACAGAGAAAGGTCAGTCTTTTTAGTGGACATTGGTTTCCCATAGCCAGTAGATTTCAATTAGTGACTGAGGAAGTTACATACTCTATGTTCATCATCCTTCTCTTGTGTTCATGAGTTACCAGAGTGAACAAGTGTCAGCCCCTCCCCACCAGGGATGGATGTACCACCAGAATATGAGCAGTATGTCATAAAGCATCCCCACCAAAATCACAGTTTCCAGTGAGTGGTTTACAGATGCTCAGGAAAATAGGGAAAGGAATGCACTGGCAGTCTCCTTTTCTTCCACGGGTTTTGTGTTCTATCCTACCAGGTGGACAAATCTGGTCTTGAGCACATTCTGTATTTGTGGGCCCCAGGGAAAGGTGTCAGGCCACACTAAGACTGACCCCTACAAAAGTCTATGTCCTGGTTGGGACGCCTAGATGAACAAAATATATTGATATACTTATCTATTTTGGATGGTGAACTGTATGTCTGGGGCATGTTAGAAAACTGTGATAAATATCACCTATGTGTACCATTTCACTAAAATCTTTAGGTGAAATTTGAGAAGGACATCTAATATCATACTACCATTAAGGTGATCAGGCCATCTTGAACGTCTTCCTCTGTATTAAAAACACGAATTACAGTGAACCTTACATGACAGAAGATGTATTACAACCAATTACCCTAAGGAAAAATTGGAAGGGAAATGTGAGTCAAAGTCTGGAAGAATTCTGAAAATTTGTAGGGCATACTTCATTAGATTTCAAAGTCTGAAAGTTGTTTCTTCTGCCTGGGGCCCCATGCATCCCAACACTTTCCACAGGCTTGCCTAACAGTCATTTTCTTAGTTCCACCTTCATCAAGCTTCAAAGTGGCTACTGAGGTCCAGACCTCATCCTCCAAGAATGTTAGAGTGATGGCCACACTTTACTCAATCTTTGGGGTAGAATCTCCACCCTCTCAGTATAGTGAATGTGGAGAACATTCTCCCTAATCTCTGGCTTACAGCCCAAAACTCTCAGAGCAATGAGTTGGTGACCTGGTCTTCCCTAGTCTATGGGAGCAGTACCACCCCTCACAGACCTATGTGGTATCAACCTTACTCTCCCCAACACTTGGGAAGTGCACTTCCAGTAGCCTGGGATGACAAAACTCTCCCTGAACAACAGCCTGGCACATCGACCCTCTTCAAATGCTGAGGCAAACTTACTCTCTCTGTACAAATGGGTGGAGTTTCTCTCTTGACTGAAGGAGATGTCTTAATTCCAGACCTCAGCTTCCATGGTTTACTTCTTAAAGCTGTTTTCCCTTCCATCTCTCCCCTTCAAGTCTCTTTCAATCCAGGCTGACTATGGTTTTGTTCATACAGGTCTCACAAAAAAACTTGCTGGTTTAGCATACAGGAAGCAGGGGTTCAAGCCATCAGAGAGTAAGACTTTCCACAAGTCTTTCCTAGTTGACTGCATTTTCATTCCTGACTTACAAGTTCCATGTTTAGTTAATTCCTCAAATGGGACACTGTTATCTGGGCACTTGATTTTCCAGAGGCCAAGATGTTCTGGATTTGCCAACTATTCAATTCCCAGCTTACCTCTCTCATCTAGAATTTTACAGTAAGCTGCAAGGAGAGGCAAACTGCATTCTTTGAGTTTACTTTGGAAAGTTCTTTAGCTAAATGCCCAGGTTTGCAATTTTCTAATTCTCCCTTCCATAAAATATCAGGAGTTAATCTTGCTAAGTTCTCTGTGATTTTATAACACAGATTGCCTTTCCTCAGGTTTCTAATAATAGTTTCATCATTTACTTCTAAGGTCTCACAAAAAGTCTCTTTAGCATCCTTACTCCTATCAACAGTCTCTTCAAAGCAACCTAAACCTTTTCTATCAAGCATCTCACAATACCACCAAAAAACAACCCTTACCCATTTATAAAACCATTTCAGCCTTTTGGTAATTGCAAAAGCACTACCTAATCCTGGTACCAAATTCTGTATCAGTCAGCCAAAGGTGTACTTATGCAAAGTACCAGAAATGTTCTGACTTTTATAAAGGGTATTTATTTGGGGTAGAACCTTACAGTCACAAGGACATAAAGAGTAAGTTACTTCTCTCACCAAAGTCTACTGCCATGTGTTGGAGCAAGATGGTTGCCGGTCTCTGTGAGGGTTCAGTCTTCCTCTTCATTTTAAGGTTCCATTGCCCCAGTTTCTACTCACTTCTGCAATACTCTGGTGTAAGGCTCATCTCTCTTCCTGGGGTTCATCTCCTTCTGGGCTCAGCTGCTCTGCTTTCTCCACAAGGCCAACTGTAAACTATCAGGTGAATGACTCTGTCTCTCCAGCATCAAAACTAATCTCTCTCCTCTGCCATGATTTTCTGTGTGAGTGTCTGCCCACCTATTTTTTTAGTTTCTGCAGGAACTCAACATCCTTAAGTAGGCCTTAATATTAATTCAATCAATAAAAGTGAAACCTCTGAATTTAATGCAATTAATGGGTATCAGATCCAGAGCAACAGACCAGTTTACAAACATATTTATATACTGATAAAGTGGTCAATTCAAGAAGAAGACATAACAACTATAAATATATATATGTATATATATATATACACATAAAGGCAGATCTAAAAATATGTGAACCAAATATTGAAAGATATGAGGGAGAAATAGTTGGTTCTCCACTAATACTGGGAGATATCAATCCACTACTTTCAATAAAGGATAGAACTTTTAGGAATTTCATAAAAAAGACATAGAAGACTTGAATGATAATATGGACCAACTATATGTAACAGACATACACAGAGTAGTTCATCCAACAGCAGCAAAATACACCTTCCTCTCTATTGCAAATGAGACAGTGCAAAATCATCTCAATTGATTTAGAAATATCATTTGACAAAATTTAGCACACTCTTTTAACATCATTTACAAAACTAGGAAGAGAATGAAAAAATCCTCAATACAAAAAGGACCCATATTAAAAACCTAAAGCTGGTGAACAAATGTGGCTTAATCAATTGGGTACCTGCCTCCCACATGGGAGGTCTTGGGTTCAGTTCCCAGTGCCTCCTCAAGAAGATGAGCAGATACCACAACAAACAGATCCTGCAACCAGCTTGATGCCACAATGAGCAGACTCCACAGCCAGCTGTCACTGCAATGAGCAGACGCTGCAACCAATAGACACTGCAACAAGCACACACCACAATGAGCAGACACTGCAACCACTGCAATCAGCAGATGCCACAAGTAGGGAGCAGAAGTGGCTCAAGGGATTGGGCACTTATCTCCCACATGGGAGTTTCTGGGTTCAGTTCCTGGTGTCTCCTAAAGAAGAGGATGAGCAGACTGTATGCAAGCAGGTGAAGGAGCCATCTTGGCAGGGTGAGGAGGATAAAATTAAAAACAAAACAAAAAACCTAAAGTTGACATCATACTCTATGCAAAAGAGTGAATGTTTCCCTCTAAGACTAGGAAAATCACAAGGAAACCCACATCCACCAGTTATTCAACATTGTACTAGAAGTTCTAACCACTGTAATTAGGCAGGACAAAAGGCATCCAATTTAGAAAGCAAGAAATATAAGGTTCCTTATTTGCAGGTGACATTATATTATACTCAGAAAGTTCTGAAAAATCCACAACAAAGCTAATATAGATAATAAAAATATCAGATAATTGGAAGGGTATAAGCTCAAAAGTCAAATATAAGTAGTGTTTTTATGCATTAGTAATGGACATTCTGAAGTGGAAATAAATGCAAAAATTCCACTTACATAGTAAGGAAAAGAAATATGTAGGAATAAAATTAGCAAGTATGTTAAGCTTTTATGCATGGAAAAACAAAGCGCAACATATTTCTAGAAGAAATAAAAAAGACCTAAGTGAATGGAAGGACATTCATTTTCAAGGATTAGTATAATATATATTAAGATATCAATTCTATCCAAAGTGATTTACATATTCAACTCAACCTCAATCAAATTCCAAAGGAATTCTTTGGAGAAGTGGAAAAGTAAGTCAATAATCAAATTTACATGACTGCCCATGGGATATAAGCACCCTCTCACTTAGAAGCAAAATGGGCAACACCATGCCCAAATCCTCAAGATTGGGAAATGAACAATTGATTAAAATAGGGCTATTATTATTCTACTATACATTTATTATTATTCTAGCAATGGATGAACACTTATTGGTATGAAGGCAGTGGCCACCAGAGGTTCTGAGAGATGGGAGAGGGAATGATTGTTGTAACGTGGGTACATTTTCAGGACATTGGAGTTGTCCTGCCTGATATTGCTTATTATTAGAATAAGCAATTTCATAGGCTCAGAACTTAGAACACAGGATACCAGGGGGCAGGATGGCAATGAAGATTGGAGAATTAATGCTTGAGAGAAACATAGCTTCTATTTGGGCTGATGGAAATGTTTTGGTAATGTATGGAGTTAATGCGGGCAATTCATTGTGAATGAAATTAACATCCGTAAGTTTATATTTGAATATGATTAAAAGGGGAAGTATTAAATTTTATATGTTAATAATTTTTTTATTGTGTAAGTCTGTACATAGCAGACAGTGAACTCAAATGCAAGCCATGGCCTGTAATTAATATTTCAATTATGAAAATATTTCATCAATTTTAACAAAGGTTCTACATTACTGCAAATTACTATTAAAAGGGGGATACTTTAGGACACTGTATTTCTGCATTAATTTTCTGTAAAATTCTTAAATTAAAAAATATTTAAAAGTAACATACAATACTAGGGCAATGCTTAACAAAGAAGGAAACTGATAAATTTAGTTAGAGAATTGTAGCATATTAGCTTATCCCAAAATTATTCCACACTTCAATCCTAGCAACAGCCATGTAGGTTGGTGGTCCATGTTTCTGATGTGTGGTGAACAATTTAGACATTTAAAAAAGGAATTGTGAGTATACGCTTTGACCCATCTGGTAGCTTTCTTAGGAATTGACTCTGGTGGTTGCCTAAGATATTCATACTTTGAAAAGTTCTCAAAGCTCTAGAGAATCTCCTCCTGATTGAATTTTTTAATAAAACACCAAATGAACATATAGTGGTTGAAGCAGCCTAAGCAATGAATGACAGATGGGAAAGCAACAGAGAGACTGAACAATCTAGGAAGGAAGAGGCTATGGAACATGGGGAAGTAAAGTCTTTGAAAAGGTCTTCTGTGTAAGAGGCAATCCTGAACACCACATGCAAGTACAGGGATGAGTACATGCTAAGAAAAATCCAGAGAAGACTCCTGTCTCTGTCTGATGGTTAGGCTCTGCTCAATCAATAAGAGGAGTATAACCAGAGTTGTAAAGAGCTTGGCTAAGTGTTCAAGGAGTGTCCCTACACAGAGCAAGAAATGGAATAGTACTATATTTGCCGTATACTTTTAGCCAAATTGCTGTCATATCACAAGAAAACCACAAAGCTAATGGAATAGAGACTTGAGTGACCTCATAAAAAAAGAATACAGTATTTACAGAAAAGATATGAACTTAAAAAAATAATCAAATGCACCAACAACAAAAAGCCACAGCAAATGCTGAGGAGAGGAGAGACTCTAATTACCAGTGACACAACACTATATTATTCAAAATGTACAGTTTTCAATTAAAATTATTGTCAGGAAAAGATGCAAAAAGTGTATCCCATTTTCAGGAAAACAGAATGTATAGAAACTGCTCCTGAGGAACCCCACTTATTAATACATATAGTAAAATACTTTAAAACAACTATTTTATATAATTTCAAAGAGTAAAATGAAACTGTGGACAAAGAACTAAGGGAAACCAGGAGAATTATGTCCCCAAAATAGGGAACAATAATAAAGTTGTAGAAATTATAAAGGAAGTTAATAAAAACTCTGCAATGGATAATACGATACTAATATGAAAAATTCTCTAAAGGGATTCAACAGATTTCAGCAAGCAGAAGAAAGAATCAGTGAACTTTGAAAAAAGAAGGTCAAGGGAAGCAGCTGTGGCTCAATCAGTTGGGCTCCTGTCTACCAAGTGGGAGGTCCTGGGTTCACATCCTGGGACCTCCTTGTGAAGGCAGGCTCACCCCCACACCATGGAACGCCACCTGGCTTGCAAGTGCTTCAGAGAGCTGACTCAGCAAAGTGACGCAACAGAAGGGAGACAAGTAAAAACACAGAAGACACAGAGAGAGTGCACAGAGAGCAGACAGCAAGCAAGGGGGGAGGGGAAATAAGATAAATAAATACAGACACAGAATAACGCACAATGAATGGACACAGAGAGCAGAGAGCACCAAAAAAAAAGCTGCAAACAGTGGTGGGGGGAGATAAAAAATTTTTAAAAAAAAAGGGTCAAGTGAGATTATCTCATTTGGGAAGCTGAAATAAAAAGAAAATCAGAAAAATCAACAAAGTCTAAGAGATTATGTGACGTCTGTAAGTGTCCCAATATATGCATAATGGGAGTCACAGACAGGATAGAAAGAAAAGGATAAAAGAATATTTAAAGAAAAAATAATGAAAAAGTTCATAAATCACAGAACTTAAAACTAGAGATTAATACCCTTTGAATATATATACAAAAATACTTAACATAGTGCCAGTGAACGCAATCCAGAATGATATTTAATTAATTTTGCAACATGACTAATTGGGATTTATCACAATTATGAAATGATGATTCAAATTTGAAAATCAATCAGTACAAAACAACACTTTATTTGAATGAAAGAAAAGAAACATTGTTATCAACTAATTTATGTGGAACAGCATTCGGTAATGTCTAAAACTTTTCCCTATTAAAAAAATCAACACACTTGGAAATAGGAAGTTTGCTTCAATGTGATAAAGGGAATCTATGAAAACCTAAAGATATTTAATAGTGAAAGACTGAACACTTTACTAATAAAATCAGGAACAATATAGGATGTCTATTTTCACGAATAATTAGTCAGCATTTTACTGAAATTGCTAACACAAGGCATTAGGGAAGAAAAGGAAATGAAAAGCATACAAATATGAAAGGAAGAAGTTAAAATATCTCTATGTGTGCTAGCTTTGACAGCACGTATACTAAAATTGGAATGATACAGAGAAGATTAGCATGGCCCCTGTGCAAGGACAACTTGCAAATTCATGAAGCATTCCATGTTTTTAATAAAATATGAATTAGAGTGCACTTACCCGTATTCTACTATAGAATTATTGTGACTCTAGCAATGGAAAAAATTGTATCACTGATGTGGAGATAGTGGCCACAGGAGTTGTTGAGGGCAGGGAGAGGGAAGAAGAGGTGTGATATGGAGGTATTTTCTGGACTTGGAGTTGTCCTAAATGATATTGCAGGGTCAGATGCTGGACATTATATATCCTGACATGATACACTGAATGGACTGTGGAAGAGTGTAAACTACAATGTAAACTATAATCCATGTGGTACAGCAGTGCTCTGAAATGTATTCACCAAATACAATGAATGTGCCACAATGATGAAAAGGTTGTTAATGTGGGAGGAGTGGGGAAGTGGGGTGTGGGGTGTAGAAGAACCTCTTGTATTTTTTAATGTAACATTTTTTGTGACCTATATATCTTTTTAAAAAAGAAAATTAAAATAACAAAAAATAAAGCATCTCTATGTATAGGTGATATGATCTCATATATAGCAAATCCTATAGAATCTATACATTAAATTCACACACAAACATACATACATGTACACACATACATAATTGTAAGAGATAATTAACAACTTCAGCAATATTATAAGATGTAAGATCAATATATTAGCTGCATTTCTATACACTAACATAGAACAATCTAAAAATGAAATTAACAAAATGATTCCATTTACAACAGTAGCAAAAAACAATAAAATTCTTAGGCACAAATTTAACCATGGAAGGACAACACTTTTACACTGAAAACTACAATAAAATACTTCAAAAAATTAAAGACCTAAAATGATAACATATCCTGTGTTCATGGATTGTAGATAATATAATTAATATGACAATACTCCCCAAAGCAATCTAAGTTCTATGCTGTCCATGTAAGATCCCAATTGCCATTTTTGAAGAAATGGAAAAGCTGATCCTAAAGCCACAGGGAATCGCTTATTACCTTGAATGGCTAGAGTGAAACTGTAGCATTGATGTGGAGAAAGTGACCATGGTAGCTGCTGAAAGGTAGGGAGAGGGAAAAAGAGATATGATGTGGGGGCATTTTCAGGACTTGGAGTTGTCCTGGGTGGTACTGTAAGGACAGATGCTGGACATTGTATGTCCTGACATGGCCCACTGGGTGAACTGGGGGAGAGTGTAAACTACAATATAGACTATTATCCATGTGGTGCAGTAGTGCTCCAAAATGTATTCACCAAATGCAATGAATATCTCATGATGATGAAAGAGGTTGTTGATGTGGGAGGGGTGGTGTGAGGGGGAGGTATGTGGGGACCTCTGATATTTTTTGAATGTAACATTAAAAAAAATAAAGAGAAAAAAAAAAGAAGACAATGTTGGAGGACACAAAAGTCCTGTTATCAAAACTTAACTACAAAGCTTCAACAGTATGGTACTGGCATAAGAATAAGCATATAAATAGATTGAATAAAATTGAAATTCCAGAAATAATCTATCTGGGTATGGTCAAATAAATTTACCTGGGTGACAAAAGAACTATTCAATGGGTAATAAATAGTATGCTCAACTAATGTTTCTGAGACAATTTGATATTCAAGAATACTATCTAGCACCATATACAAAAATTAACTCAAAACGGACTAAAGATAGATTATAAGAGATAAAACTATAAAACTCATTGAAGAAAACACAAGAGAAAATCTTCTAAACATTGCATTTTTCGATGGATTTTAAGATATGGAACCAAAATATCTAGTAACAAAAGAAAAAGTAGTAAAGAAAAAAAAATGATACCACTACTACACAAACTATTTCAGAAAATAGAGGGGCATTTCATAATTCATTGTATGAGGTCAGCATTACCTAAATACCAAATCACATTTAAAAAATGACAGTCAAATATCCCTTATAAAACATAATCACAAAGACATTTAACAAAATATTAGGATATCAAATCAACAATATATTTTCAAAAAGTACAAATACACTGTGACCATTTGGAATTTATCCAAGGAAAAATTTATCATTCAAAACCACTCAATGCAATTCACTAAATTAACAGAATAAAGGAGAAGAATCACATGAGCATTTTAATAGACACTTAGAATTTTTATTATAAAATTCAACCCAGAAATAAGATTTATTTAAAAAGCTAGCTAATGAGGACTAGAAAGAAATTGTTCAGCCTGTTGAAGTGTCTCTATTTAAAACTTTCAACGAATATCACACATATTAGTGAATATTATTCCCCTAAGGTTTGTATCAGGATGAGAACAGGTACTCTCAATGTTTCTCTTCAGTATTGTACCAGAGGTTCCGGCCATTACAATAAGGCAAAGAAAATAAATAAATACATAAACTTTGGAGAGAAAGATTCAAAATAACAAAATATATTTTGTTTTCAGGTAGCATGATTGTGTCAGAAGAAAATGTTCTGTTTTACCGATGTATGTACTCATCCTTCCACAAAACAGGCAGATACACTTTAAGTGAATGCAACAAGGTCACAGAGTATGAAGCCAATGTAGTAAAATCAATTGTATAACTACAGGAAAAAATAAAAGTGAAATTTGAAACAAACTGCTCTGTACACTACATATAGAAAACATGAAATATTAGGGTTAATTTTTAAAGAATATTTTCAATTGTATGTGAAAATTAGAAAACACTTTGAGATAAATTAAATATATAACTAAATGGAGAAATATAACATGTTGATGGATTAGAAGACTCTATTTTTTTCTCGTTAATTTTATAGACTCAACGCATTTCCATTTAAAATCTAGCAGAATTTTTGGAGAAATATACACACAGATTCTGAAATTTATACAGAAATGTAAAAGACCCTAGAACAGCAAACCACTCTCCAATAAAAGAACACAGTACCTAATTTCAAGATTTCCTATAAACCTCCAATAATAAACACTGTGTGGCACTGGCGTAAGGATTACTGAAACAGATCAGTAGAACAGAATAGACAGTCCCAAAGCAGGCTTGAGTATATGAATATTTTTTGCAAAAAAGCCAAAGTAATTTAATAGGGAAAAAATAAACTGCAATAATTTTTGCAAATTTCCCAAGAACCAAATGGCTATCCATATGAAAAAAGATGAACCATAAGCATTATCTCACAACATACACAAAAATCAACTCAAAGTGAATACCTTTGTATTAAAGCTAAACCTATAAAAATTCTAGAAGAAATGTTTATGATGCTGAAGGAGACTAATATTTGTTATATAGAACTTTTTTTGTTTCTAATGGCTATCAGTGCAATATGCCACAAAGGTTTTGGCTTTTATAATGGAAGTTTATTAAGTTAAAAATTTAAAGTTCTGAGACTGTGGAAGTCTCCATTCAAGGCATCATCAAGAGATGCTGCCCACCAAGTGACAGCTGTGGGTGATAAGACATATGGCAGGGCATCAGGAGGACCTGTTCATCTCACCTGCCTTCTTTCTGACTTTTACTCTTGTGTCTCTGTGAGGCTTTTATTCCTCCTTTATAAAGGACTCCAGCAAGAAATCCAAGACCCACCCTGGGCCATGCTTCACTGAAATAATCCAATCAACAGGTCATGCATCCACAGGAATGGACCGACTCCAAGAACATGATATTTTCTGGGATCCACACAAAAGCTTCAAACTGTCACATGGTACAGTAAGTATGAACTATAAGAACACTAACTCATTAATAAGGAAGCCAGATTCTCTATTTTTAAAAAGTGTAAGTTACATTATAAGAAATTTTATAAATAAAGATATAGACGTAGCTAATCAGAAGATGAAAAAAATCAGAATAACTTATCCCTGCATACCTCCATTTTGATTAAAAGGAAAATTTTAAAAAAGTAATATATCAAGTGACAAGAATTTAGAACAACTGGAACTCTATTGTTGGGGTATGGCTACCTTTCTACATTCTTAATGCTGCTTAGTATTCCATAACCACCATAACCAGAGCCATGGACATCAGAACTAACTTGAATCTTAAGCATTCTGATGTTTCTAACTACTTCTAAGTCCCTCTGGTAAAATGTAAAAAACAGCATTAGGAAGCAAGTACTTTAAAGTAACTACCATTACTTTTATGCCCTTACTACTTTAGCTCTCAAGTAGTCAATAATGGGCTTCCAAAAAAGCTTTAAGACTGATAAGAAGCAGATGCTCCCTCTGTGACATGATTCAATAGGAAACCTGAATCAAAGATCCATACACTGGAACGATATCACCCTGCTATTCACATGCCATTCAGCCATCTCCATAACTAGAGGTTCAGACAGAGAATAAGGACTCTCATTTGGTTAAGTTTTCAAGTGTTGGGAATACAATTCCCACTAATGAATGGGTGTTTCTCAAATAAGGCCCTCCAAAATACCTGTGTCTAAGACATAGTCTTTCCATCAAAGAAGATAATTAATTCCTGGGAGAGCAAGCAGCAGCTACAAGAACAGGTCTCTGAACTTTTATGGAAAACTTTAAATATCTATGCTACACAAAATGAAAATGATTTTCTGCTGTTCACATCTGTAATGCAATATCATGGGCAGAGTGACACATTTAAATGTGTTTCCTCCACACTTTCTGCCTCTTGCCCTGCAGGAACAGAGCCATCCATATATAGGTGACCAATTCTCCATAGTATTTCAAGTGAGTCTTTTCTGAATTAAAATTGCAGATTTTCTGGGAAAAAGTGTTTCAGGATTTTGCCTAAGAGGACATATTTAGACTCTTATGAACCCTTTCTTATCTGTTGATTTAGTTAACTAATAGTCTCTTTCCAAGTGTGTGACATCTTCATATCAAGAGTTATTATGTCAAGAGAAGGTCAGTTTGAAGGAGGAATTGTTTGTGAATACCCCAAAACACCATGAGGATCATCTATAAAGGGTACAAAGGTAATTTTTTTCAATAGCACTGATTTATTAAAAATTATTGTTTCCATATTACAAATCATAATTTTCAAAACTTTTAAAATGTCATAAAATATGTCTTCCCCATTCAAATCCATCAAATGATATTAAATGTCATTAGTCTCAACTAACGCTTAAAAATATTGTGGCTCATAAAGATTAGGTAATTTCCAGGACTGTAGCTGAGATCTCTGACTTCTGCCAGCATTCTTTAATCTTGATAATTTCTCCTTTAATAATCAACACTAATAAGGATTGAAACAACCTTTAAGTACACACAGCGTACAGAAATAGGAATAGGGAGTGACATAAAAACCAACTAATAAATTTAGTACAAGCATGAATATAAAGAATCCTTCATGGGATATACTACTATTGTGATTTGTATAATATGAATCACTATAATTATTTTAAGATTAAATTTAAGGATGATACTCCTTGATCTTATTACATGGTTAAATGTAGCTCTGTATTATTTCTCTAAGTATAAGTTCTTCTGATCTCTAGATGCTTACACAGTCATAAAATGGGATATGTGAAAGCCTATGTGTATCTCCAGCCCCGTGCTGGATATGTTCACATGTGGTCTCTCAATGCAAAGAACAATTTTTGAAGTTTATCTAATTATCCTGATGTTCAGGATGTAAAATACCAAGGAATGTACCCCATATAAAAGAACTTTCAAATGGAAGAACCAGAATTTTAGCTGATCTTTCTGATTCTAAAACTAACACACTTAACCACTGTGGCAGTCATTTTTAAGATTTTGTAGAAGTTTCTAGGGGGGACTAACAGAAATAGGGATGGGGAGGGCACATCAGGGACTCAAGGAGTGGCAAAATTAAGGGGCCCTTCATGAAAACTGTACCACATTGTTTTAAATATTTAAAACATCCAAAAATCATATATACACACACACATGCTCTCTCTCTCTCTCTCTCTCTCTCTCTCTCTCTCTCTCTCTCTCTCTCTCTCTCTCTCTCTCTCTCTCACACACACACACATATATATATACTGATGAATGTACTTCTAAAAGAGTATCAAACTAATATTATGGTAATATCAAAAGAAAGCTACTATTTCACTATTGTTTGTTTTAACAATAGAGAATATTGGTTGAAGAAATTGGGGGAAAAAGTCAGAATAATCTAAAACCTAACCTTGACGATGCCTTTTATTTGCTGCCTAATTTGGGGATTGATACTGAACGTCTCTGTCCTTTTAAATGTTGGTGTGTAAAATAAGTAGAAAAATAATAAAAGTACACATCTCAAAGATTTGTGCTATTAAAATGAGTCAATATCTGCAAAATTCTTAGAACACAAAATACTCGGTGAGTACTAGCTGATATTATCACTGCTATTGTAATTATTACCTTTAGTGCCTGAGACTCTTTACTCTTACCTCATGTACAAAATGGGTGAGCTATTCCAACCACAAGGATTGTTAGAAGAAGTAAATGTGATCACATGTACAGAGCTGTTACCTGCATGCTGTATACATAGCAAAGAATTATTGAAAGATACATTATTAGCTATTATAAAGTTAATTCTTTTCAGACGAAAAACATTATAAATGCTTTACAGTAGCTTTTTAAAATTCTTTCTTTCATTACCATCACCAATACCCTATCTTATGTCAACTACTGCAAATAGTTTATAACTTGTTTCTCTGTCTCTGATGTTGACCTCCTTTCTGAACTATAGGCCATTTTTCCTCCAAGATAGGTAAAGTTCTTCACAATATCCCTATAACCCAATATTCCTCTTTTTCCATATTTCTCTAAATCCTTCAACTCATATCTTCAGTATCTTCTATGGTTCTCCATATTCTACAGAATGAAGAGCAAATTCCTTAATTTTACAGCCGTAGACTTCCATCTTCTATCTACCTTGCCAGAGTCATCTGCAAATATGTATACTAGCCATTAGTTCTAAATTAGGCCTCAGTGAGCACAGAGAATCTCCTGCCTTAGAACTAAATTTCTTCTTACCTATACTTTTAAAATATTTAACCTCAGATTTAACTTTAGTAAGCTCTAAGAATTATATCTTTTTCTCCAACCTCAAAAAACACATAAAAACTAACAAATCTATAGAATCTGCTGTTATTTTTCATAAAGAGGATGTTTAAAAATTCAAGGATGTGTTAACAATTTTTCTTTTCAGAGTATGTAAATAAAGTCACATGAAATTCATGGAGAATAGAAACAACGTGACAGAATTTGTTCTACTGGGGCTTACAGAGAATCCAGACATGCAGAAAATCATATTTGCAGTGTTTTTTGTCATCTACATTATCACAGTGGTAGGAAATGTGCTCATTGTGGTCACCATCATTGCCAGTCCATTGATAGTTTCCCCCATGTACTATTTCCTGGCCTATCTCTCCTTTATAGATGCCTGTTATTCCTCTGTCAATACTCCAAAACTGATCGTAGATTCACTCCATGAAAAGAAGACCATCCTATTCAATGGATGCATGACTCAAGTCTTTGGGGAACATTTCTTTGGGGGTTCTGAAGTCATCCTACTTACTGTGATGGCATATGACCGCTATGTGGCCATATGTAAGCCCTTGCACTATACAACCATCATGAACCGGCGGGTGTGTGGTCTACTAGTAGGAGTGTCATGGGTAGGTGGTTTACTTCATGCAACTATACAGATCCTCTTCACGTTCCGATTACCCTTCTGTGGCCCTAACATTATAGATCACTTCATGTGTGATCTGAACCCTTTGCTCACTCTTGCCTGCACTGATACCCACACTCTAGGGCTTTTCGTAGCTGCTAACAGTGGGTTCCTCTGCCTGTTAAATTTCCTCCTCTTACTAGTCTCCTATGTGGTTATTCTGCACTCCCTGAAAAACCACAGCTTAGAGGGGAGGCGCAAAGCCCTGTCCACCTGTGTCTCCCACATCACAGTGGTCGTCTTATTCTTTGTGCCTTGCATATTTGTGTATATGAGACCTGCAACTACTTTACCCATTGATAAAGCAGTTGCTGTATTCTACACCCTCATAACTCCCATGTTAAATCCCTTAATTTACACCTTAAGAAATGACCAGATGAAAAATGCTATGAAGAAACTGTGCAGTAGGAAAGGTAGTCCAGATGACATTTAAATGTCTCTGGAGTCCAACAATATTTCAAATGAGGACAGGGTAAAGGGATGTATGGGATGATGAGCTCAACAGGAAATACTTGTGGAAGAATGAAAACCAATCTTACAATGCATCTAAAGAAGGAGAAATGAGTGCAGGGAATGGAAGAAAACCTAAGTGAGGACTTTTTTTTCATATTTGGAAAATTCTGCTAGATTGGGACTTAGCTATAATGGTTTCATCCATAAATATGAATTCCTGGACTTTTCCTTTAATAAAGTTAAAAGAATTATTAAAATATATTTTAAAGAGAAGAAAAATCTCTTTAATAATTTGAGGAGTTAGACATTATTATCACTATTTCACAAATGAGAAAACTGACAAAAAAGAAATATACAAAACAGATATATTTTCTGACCGATTTAGCAATCATGCATCTAAAATGTTTTCAGACACTGCCAGACGATGACAGAAATGTCAAAAAATTATAATAGCAAAATTTTATTGAGCCAGAAAATCTGTTGAACACATTGTATATATTATTTCATTAACTTCAAATAAAAATCTTAAAATATTTCATTAATGACTACTTATTTTTAGGTATCTAATTCATGATCATGAATTGCCTACATCATCATTGGAACTGACTGTAATTCAGGGCTATAAAAACAATTGTTATTTAGTCACTGATTGAGACATAATGAGATTATTCCATGCTTCCAGAATTTCTTTTAGGAATCAGAACAAATTTGTATTGATCACCAAACCCATCTTATGCTTATAACCCAAAATAGAGAATAAAGGCAAAAATAAAGTGATATTTGAATGTTAGGCAAAAATGTCCATTTGTTAAATATGCAGTTATACTCAATGCAATACTTGACAGTGAGATGCAATTATTTTTGCAAGGTAGCACAATGGGTGGTACACAATAATTCCTGGGTGAATGTACACAAGTAAAATCTATATGAATAAACTGGATAAAATATACAACACAAAGTTATTATGGAAGGTAATCACTTTGGCAGCACTTAACACTAAAATTGAAACAGTCAGATAAGATTTGCTGACCCTTCCACAAAAATAACTTGCAAATTTGTGAAATGTTTCAGATTTTTTTTTGAATGATGGAAATGTTTCAGTTATGAATGGTGGTTAATGTAGCACAACATTGTGAACATAAGTAGCAACATCGAAATGTATATTTGAACATAATTAAAAGGGGAAAGTTTTGATTGTATATATGGTAACAGAATAAATATTTTTTTAAAAAAATACATAGAACACTACACAGTGTACCCTAAATTAAACTATGGAATATAGTTAATTGTAAAACTATAAAAATATGCTATCTTCAATTGTAAAAACATATTCCATACCATTATAAGGTATTAATGAGAGGGTTTTATATGGGAAACCTATATTTTATGTATGACTTTTCTGTAAACCCACAATTTCTTGAACAAAGAAAAAATTTAGTATAGAAAACTTGGAATAGTTTCCTAATTTTATCTGATCCAGATTCTAAGGAAAATTTTAACTAGATGCCACGGGGGAACAAGCTTGTATCTACTCTTGCTCAAAGTCAGGAATGATGAAGAAAGTGAAAGAAAGATTCCCAGCATATGAGCAAATAGTGTAACTTTGTATACAGCCTCCTGTCAGCAAGGTTCCACTGTCTTGTGAATGTGAGCTATTTATGTTATATTTCACTGTTAATCAGTTTAATCTTTGGTAAAATTTCATTATTAAATGTTCTGATAAAATGTGTGACTCTGTTTATAAACCAATTTTATAGTTAATATTTCCTGATTCTTCCTTTCTTCATTAAGTCCCAAGCAGGGTATCAGGTTCTGTGATAGTGCTGGGATATTAGGTCCTGCCATACCATAGAGCTTCAGGCTTGTGATTCTTGTAGACACTCCCAGAAAGCAGAAATTACAATAGCATGGGGTTCTATGAAAACATGGGAGAGAAGAGCAGCAAAGTCAGGAAAGTTTAAGGATGAATTGTTAGATAAAATTCATGGGACCTCAAGGATGAAAAGGAGTCCACAGGGTGAATAGGCATGAGACTATGGTGAGCAAGAATATATAACAAATTATTTATAGAATCCTTATTGTGTGCAAGCCACTGTACTGAGCACGGAGAGGGTAAAAGGACAAGTAACGAGATATGAATCTGAAAAGACAAGAATGAGGAAGATCAAGAAGAGGATTATAACCATGTTAAGGCTTGATGCTAAGAACAATGTGAAAAATACAGAAAGATCTTTTAAACTAATGAGTGATGTAGTGAATATTGAATTTTAGAATGATAACTCCAGGTATCACGTAGGTAAAAGACTTGAAGCAGGAGAACAGTAAGAAGGTTATACCAATGATTTAGTTGTAAAAGTAAGGAAACCTGAAGAATGTTGGTGCCAGTAGGGATTCACATATGGTGGGCACTGCTTTGTCAGCGTTAATATTTTCCACTAGATCAGTGTCCCCATGTCCCAGCTGATTTAAGTATGGGCTGGTAACAGCTCATCCACCACAATTTTCTGGTCTTTGTACCAAATAAGATGAGAGCTGCCTCATGTGAGGGTTATTCCCACTGCCTCAGGGCCCACCAGTGCCAAATGATTGTTTGGCAGAGGAATAAAAAACACTAGACCCCTTGACTAGTGTTGACCCACTCTGTATTGGAATATGTTTCCCAGAGTTTCACTGTTTCCCTGCTAAAGCCAGACTGGTTGAAACCATACCCATTCTTCTCTCCTATAATATTTTTAGTTCATTCCATTTTCCTATAAATCTCTTTTATAAAAATCTCTATGTCAGAAATTGTATCTAGGATTCCAGGCTCTCATGGAGAGATAGAAAAGATTTCAAGAAATTTCTGAATTTTATAAACAAATGAACATGAAATAGGATGAAGACAAGAGTGAGAAAAGACATGGATGAATTCAAGGTTCTGGTTTATCATTGAATGAAATAGGAAACTCAAGATGGAACCCAGAGAAGATGAGTGGTGTTTAGAATACACTGGTTGAAATTCAATGGAAGATATCCAAATAGCAATTTTATAGTAGTCAGTTGAATATATTACTCTTATCCTCAGGAAAAACATCTGGGCTGGAGAAATTAAGATTCTTGAGCATCAGATGGCAATTTAAGTAATAAAAGCAAAAAACATCACCTAGGAATAGTGTGTAAAATAAGAAAGGAGGAGGGAATAAAATTTCTCAATGTCATTTAGTAAACTATGGGTGATACTCAATGGCCTATCAAATGATCCATAAGGTTTTTCATACTTTTAGAAAGAAAAAAAATGAGTTTATCCCAACTTAAAACTTTTTTAGAAACACCAATTTGCATATTTTTAGAGATGCAATAGAATAGGAAATTCAAAAATAAATACAAGTTAATAATACAGAAAAAATTCATAAAATGAAGAATTACTAATAAATGAAAATGATTACCAATGTGGAATATCAGTTAAATATAATTAATAATTCATAATAAACTGCTTAAAATTTGTTTCCAGTTTTAATGATATTGTTAAGGATATAAATTAAAAAATGAGAGAAATTCTTATTAAAAAAAATAAATGTCCAAGTATGCCTATTAAAATCCCATAAGGAGAGAAAGAGAGAAAAACGAATGTTCTGGAGATGAAGATAGACACAAATGTTTATAATGAAGTCTATAAAGTCAATCAATGTGAATATAAAGGTACTTGCTTCTGATTACTTCCTTATCCAATGATAATAAGACAATATAATTTTTTTCCAGAGCAAAGGAATAAAACTCATACTGTCATTAGATCTTTCATCAAAAACAGTAGATATTGGGAACATGTGAAACAAGATTTTGGATGACCTCAGGGGAAGAAAATATAACCTTTAAATCTATATCATTCAATCATCATTGAAATTTAAAATAAAAATGCATAAAAATTATTTAAAATATGTCATTTGGGCACACAATGAAGAAACAGTGGGTAACAAAAGCAATATAAAAGAGAGGGTTGGAAGAGAATAGAATAATAGATTGAGTATGCTATTGAAGTTAGGAATATAATAAATCAAGCAAAATAATTACAGATTAAAAATGTTAAAATATATACCAAAAAGAAAATGAGAATTTATTCTACATGTTTCACTCAGAAAAGATAAACTAACCACAAAAATAAGGAATAATAAAATGAATGAGGACAAAGTGTTACAAAATTTACAGAAACCAATTGCAAAATATCAGAATTAAGTCTGATATTATTAGTAATTTCTTTAAACGTAAATGGATTAAATTATCTTATCAAACTAAGATATTGCGATAATAGAGAAGAAAGCATGATGCACCTATGCATAGTTTCTAAGAGGCTCACCTTAAGTACAATTACAAAAATTAGTGGCAAATTAAAATATGGAAAATATCCCACGCAAATAGCAAGTGAAAGAGAGCTGGAATGGATGAAAAAATACAAGAAAAAAAGAGATTTTTAGTCAAAAACTGTATTAATACAAAGGACAAAATAAAGGCACTATATATTGAGCAATGTGTCAATTTAGCAAAATGATTTTAAGAATGATTAATGTATTTGCAACTAAGAACAGAACTCTTTTAGGTGATGGGATTATTCATAAAAATCTAGGGAGAATTGGACAGTTTGCATTAATAACAATAGGCTTTAGTGAACCACATTCAAGAAAAGCTAAGGATAACTTCTTTGTTGAATTTTACCCAACACTTCATGAAAAATCAACACATTCCTGCTCAAGCTTTTCCAAAAATTGGAGAGAAGAGAATGCTTCCTAACTCATTCTCTGATGCCAACATCACCCTAATACAAAGACAAATAAAAATACAAGATAAGAAAATCACAGACTTGTACACCTTATGAATACAGAATAAAAAATTCTCAACAAAACAAGAGCAAATCAATTCCAACAGAATATTAAAAATATATACACTATGATTTAGTGGGAATTATTGCAGGTATGCAAGAGTGATTAAACATAAGAAATTCAACTACTGATCATTTTGAGTACTTGAATGAAGAGAAAAGATCATCTCACTGGATGCAGAAAAGGTAATTGACAAAATCCAGCTCCTCTCCTTGATAAAAATGGCTAGCAAACTAGAAATATAAGAAAATTTCCTCAACATGAAACAAGCATACATGAGAAACCCAGAGTGAAAATCATAAAAATGGTGAAAGACTGAAAGAATTCTCCCCAAAATTAGGAACAAAGCAGGATTCCCACTGCCACCAATATTACTCAACATTTTACTGGAAGTGCTAGCCAGAGAAATTAGGCAACAAAAAGAAGTAAAAAACTTTAAAGTTGAAAAGTAATAAATGAAATTTATTGTATTTGCTGGTGACATGTTTCTGTATAGAGAAAATCTTGAAAATTCCTTAGCAAAGATATCAGAAGTAAAAAAAAAATTTTTTGAATGAAAGAAAATGATGAGTAAACAAGAAACATTAGGGAGTTATAGAAAGATAGCATCTGAGTACACAGCCAGGGTTCAACTTTCTCACAAAACCAATGGAGAAAGAGTAAAAAGCTGTCCAAGGGGCCTGCTTTGGAAGTCAACAGGCCAGGACAGTG
Source organism: Dasypus novemcinctus (assembly GCF_030445035.2). Classification (NCBI taxonomy): domain Eukaryota; kingdom Metazoa; phylum Chordata; class Mammalia; order Cingulata; family Dasypodidae; genus Dasypus; species Dasypus novemcinctus. The sequence continues at coordinate 40,787,244 of NC_080682.1, forward strand.
CTATGCATCTCCCAGGAAGTTGAGGGACAGAGAGATGGAGAACCCAAAACAACAAATGTCAGTTACCTTACACCCATGGATGGTGGGAAGGGATCCCCAAGATGTTAAACCACAGTAAAGTCTCTAGCTCACTGCCACCAACTGAGAGGGTAACAGATGTCTTCTTCCCTGCCAACTCTTAAGAGGGAATAAGGATGGGGACTTGGGGAGCTTCTCTTCAGTGAATTTGGTTAGCAGAGAATGCTTTGAATTTCAGCTCTGGACAAATCAAAGCAAAAGAAAGCAGAGAATAAAACATTTTGGACAAATGTGCCACCTCTTCTGGCTGGCCAGGAAGTTGCATGGGCAAAAATTTTGGGTTTCTCTGTACCCTAACTCCTGAGAGAAAATCTAACCCCATTACTGACTCACTGGTCTAATGTTGTTAACTTAAACTGGGTAAATTTAAAGACTTAGAATAAGTTGAATCAAATATCAAAAAGTAGCTGTGCCAAAAAAAAAAAAAAAAGGCAAGAGAGATAAGGTGGCCTTCAGAGTAAATTCACCAACATATTAAGATGCCTAGATATGAGAAAACATTACAAGCCATACTAGGAAAGAAGAAGAGATGGCCAAGCCAAAGGAACAAATCAAAGAAACAGAAGAGATACAGGATTTAAGAAAATTAATACATGATTATTCCATAGCTCTCCTAAGTCAATTCAAAGAATTGAAAGAAATTATGACTAAAGAGATGAAGGATATTAAGACACTGGATGAGCATAAAAAAACAATTTGAAATCCTTCAAAAAAAGTAACAGAAATTATGGGAGTGAAAGACATGATAAATGAAATTTAAAATATACTAGAGTCACATATAAGCAAATTTGAATAGCTCAGAGACAGAATTAGTGATTTCAAAGACAGAATATCTGAACAGGAAAATACAGGAGAAGGGAATGGAAAAAATGGAATAGCGTCTCGGGGAATTGAATGTCAGTGCAAAATGCACAAATATACATATTCTCATTGTCCCAGAAGGAGAGAATGGAAAAGGGACAGAAAGAACATTTGAGGAAATAATAAATAAAAACTTCCAAGACCTTAAGAAAGATGTAAATATCAATATCCAAGAAGGACATCATTCCCTTAACAGAATAAATCCGAATAGACCTACCTCAAGACACCTACTATTAAGAATGATAAATATCAGAGATAAAGAGAGGATGATGAAAGCAGCAACAGAAATACAAAACTCACCTACATTGGAACCTCAGCAAGATTAAATGTTGACCTCTCATCATAATAAAGCATAGGGTGAGAAGAAATTAATATGATGTATTTAAAGTATTGAAGGAGAAAAACTGCCAGCCAAGAACTCTATCAGACAAAGCTGTCCTTCAAAAATGAGGGCAAGTTCAAAGTGTTCACAGACAAACACAGATTGATAGAATATGTAACTAAAAGACAAGTATTACAAGAGATACTAAAGGTAGTTCTGGACCCTGAAAGGTGGGGAAAAATACGGATAGGAGATTAGAGAAGAGTGTAGAAATGACTTCTATTAAGAAGGGTATGTTAAAGGGTAAAAAGAGTATGCTATGGCAACAAAGTCAAAGTCAAAATGGATAAAGTAAGCAATACCTTTACAATAATAAAAGTGAATATTAATGGCTTGACCTCCCCAATCAAAAGACAGAGACTGATAGAATGGCTAAATTATATGAGCCATCTATATGTTGTCTACAAGGGGCTCAACTAAGATGTAAACACACAACCAGGTTAAAGTGAAAGTTTGGAAAAAGATATTACATGCAAATAGATACCAAAAAAGAGCTATATTAGTAATACTTGTACCTGACAAAATAGATTGTAAATGCCAAACTATTATAAGTGATAAAGAATGTCATTATATATTAATAAAAGGGGAAACTCACAAGAAGATATAACTATACTCAATATTTGTGAACCTAAAAGATACATGAGACACATGCTGGCAGAACTGAACAGAAAAGGAGATGTCTCTACAATAATAGTTGGAAACTTCAATACATGCTCTCAGTATTGGATAGAACATCCAGACAGAGGATAAGTAAAGCAACAGAGAGCATGGCTAATATGATAAATGAACTACACCTAATAGACATCTAGAGAATTGTATCCCAGAACAGGAGGACAGACATTCTTTTCAAGTACTCATGGATCCTTCTTCCAGATAGACCATATGTTGAGTCACAAGACAAGTCTCAATAAATTTTTAAAAATTAAAATGATAAAAAATACTTTCTCTGATCATAATGGTATGCAGCTGGAAAAACAATAATGGTTAAAAAAAGGGAAAAGTCATAAATATATGGAGATTAAACAAGTCACTCATAAATAATAACTAGGTAAAAGATGAATCTGCAAGAGAATTCAGCAAATATATTGAGATGAATGACAATGAGAAAATAAAATGTCAAAAACTATGGGACATAGCAAAAAGAAGTACTGATAAGGAAATTTATAGCCATCAATGTTGCAATTTTAAAAAAGGAAGAGTCTGGAATTGATGATCTAACTGCACACCTGGAACAACTGATAAAAGAACAGCAAACTAATCCCAAACCAAGCTGAAGGAAAGAAATAAAAGATAAGTGCAGAAATAAATGAAATTTTTAAAATTATGAGAATCTATGAAACCAATAGGTGGTTCTTTGAGAAGGTCAAGAAAATTGACAAACCCTTAGCTAGACTGATGAAGAAAAAAAGAGAAGACAAAAATAAATTAAACCTGAAATGAGAGGGGGGACTTTACCATTCACCCCACAGGAATAAAAAATATCATAAGAGCATACTATGAACAACTGTATGCCAAAAAAAAAAAAAAAGCTAGACAATGTAAAGAAGATAAACAAATTCCTAGTAACACATGAATCACCTACACTGAATTTAGAAGAAATTGAAGACCTCCACAAAACAATCGTAAGTGAAGAAATTGAAACAGTCGTCAAAACCTCCCAATGATGAAAAGCCTGGAACTAGATGGCTTCACAGGAAGTTTCTACCAATCATTCAAAGATGATCTACTCATCTACTCCATCTCTGTATCAAGAGGGGGCTTAGACCCACGTGGTTGATGGATGTGATTCTCCTGCTTGGAAATGTAAGCACTCTTACTTCTGTGGTGCAGTGGTTGACCATCTTCACCTTCCTGTTAGCTGACCTGGGTAAGTCCAAAGAACCAGAGAATAGGAGTTGCAACTCTACTGAGGCTCAGGGTCCAGCTGGCACATGGCCAGTCCAGAGATTCAAGTCTCTTGGGTATACACCAACTCCAGCACCAACCACAGGTTCAGTAAAGGTGACAGAAGAGGCATGTGTAGAAAGGTCACATCTGAGTCCAACTCCATCTCACTCAGGAACACAAATTCCAAAGTAGGGCAAAGTGGCAAGGAACTGAACTCCAGAGCCAAATGCCATGACCGTAGAACCTGTGTGTCTCTGTAGCCCTCAGGAGTACCAGTACCTGGTGTGGTATCTAGTTTGGCTGTCTCTGGGATCCTGCTGAGGCATGCATAAGCATGATCATCCCAGGGTCCACAGGATGGAGGAATGAAATATGGATTAGAGTGGACTTACTTTTATTCTACTATAGAACTATTGTGACTAGTAATGGAAGAAACTGTAGCATTGATCTAGAGAAAGTGGCCACAGTATTTTCTGAAGGCAGAGAGAGAAGAAGAGATGTAATCTGGTGGCATTTTTGGGACTTGGAGTTGTCCTAAATGATATTGCAGGGTCAAATGCTAGACATTATATTTCCTGACATGACCCACTGAATGGACTGGGGGAGAGTGCAAACTGCAATGTAAACTGAAATCCATGCGGTGCAGCAGTGCTCCAAAATGTATTCACCAAATACAATGAATGTGCCACAATGATGAAAGAGGTTGTTGATGTGGGAGGAGTGGGGGTGGGGTAGGGGGCAGAGTATGTGGGAACATTTTATATTTTTAATGTAACATTTTTCATGATTTATTTATCTTCAAAAAACACAATAAAAAGGTGTAAAAAAAGAACAAACAAAAACAAAAATGATCTAATACTGATCTTACTCAAGCTCTTTCAAAATTTAAACAGGAAGGAGTGCTACCAAACACATTCTATGAAGTCAACATCACCCTCCCTAATAGCAAAACCAGATAAAGATAATATTTAAAAAAGAAAATTACAAACCAATATCTCTAATGAATGTAGACACAAAATGCTTAAGAAAATACTTTCAAACAGAAACCAAAAGCATATTAAAAGAATTATACACCACAATCAATTGGATTTTCCCATGTATGCAAGGGTGGTTCAACACAAGAAAATCGATTAGTGTAATAAACCACATTGGTAAAATGAAGAAGAAAAATCACATGATGCTCTCAATTGATGCAGAAAAGGCATTTGACAAAATACAGCACCCTTTCTTGACAAAAGCAAAAACAAAAACAAAAAACAAACTCCAAAAGATAGAAATACAAGGATACTTTCTCAAATACGATAAAATAATTTATGAAAAACAGCTAGTATTGTGATCAATGGTGAAAGATGGAACACTGTCCCACTATCAGGATCAAGACAAGGTTGCCTATTCTCACCACTGCTATTCAGTATTGTGCTAGAAGTTCTAACTAGAGCAATTAGGCTAGATAAAGAGATAAAATATACTCAGACAGAAAAGAAAGAAGTAAAAGTTTCACTGTTTGCTAATGATATAATCCTAGCAAAATTAGAATATCCTATCAAAATTAGATATCCTAATATCCTAATGTTAATACCCTAGCAAGATTAGAATTAGAATATCTAGGAAATCCTAAAACATCCATAACAAAAGTATTAGAACCAATAAATTAATTCAACAAAGTGGTGGGATATGAAATTAATATGTAAAACTAATAAGTGTTTCTACACAGTACTGATGTGCAATCTGAGGAAGAAATGAGAAAAAAATCCACTTAAAATAGTGACTAAAAATACCAAATATTTAGGAATAAATTTAACCAAGGACATAAGGGACCTGCATTCAGCAAATTACAAAACATTGCTGAAAGTAACCAACGAAGACTTAAATAAATGCAAGGAAATTCAGTGTTCATGGATTGGAAGACTAAATATCATTAAGATGTAAATTCTACTCAAATTGATTTGCATATTCAATGCAATCTCAATAAAAATCCCAACACACCCTTTTGTAGAAAGGAAAAGCCCATAATCAAATTTATTTGGAAAGGTAAAGGGTCCTGAATATCTAAAAATATCTTTAAAAAGAACAAAGTTGGAGGACTCTCATCTCTTGACTTTAAAGCATATTACTTAGCAACAGTGATTAAGAAGAAAACAAACAAACAAACAAAAACATAGCAAGGTGCCAGCATAAAGACAATTGGATTGACTAAGGAACCAAACTGAGAACTCAGAAATAGACCCTCACATCTACAATTGAGTGATTTTTGATAAGGTTTTCAAGCCCTCCCAGAACAGTCTATGAAGCAAATGGAGCTGAGAGAACAGGATAGCCACATCCAAAAGAAAGAGGACCCCTATCTCACACCTGAAACAAAAATTGCTCAAAATGGTCAAGGACATAAATACAAAAATGATAACCATAAAACTCCTAGAAGATAATGTAGGAAAGCATCTTCAAGATCTTGTGGTAGGTGGTAGTTTCTTAACCCTTACACCCAAAACACAAGCAATAAAAGAAAAAATAGATAAATGGAACCTCTTCAAAATTAATCATATGTGCATCTCAAAGGACTTTGTCAAAAGGGTGAAAAGGCAGGCAAGTAAATGGAGAAAATATTTGGCAATCACATGTCTGAGTTTAATATACATGATATATAAAGAGGTTATACAACTCAACAATAAAAAAACAAACTACCCAATTGAAAAATGGGCAAGATAATTGAAAATACAACTATCCAAAGAAGAAATACATGTGAAGAAACATGTGAAAAAATGTTCAGCATCACTAGTGATTAGGGTATAGCAACTGAAAACTACAAAGAGGTGTCAATTCATACCTATTAGACTGGCCACTATTAAAAAATTCAGAAATTGTAAATGTTGGAGAGGATGCAAAGTGGTAGGAATGCTTATTCCCTATTGGTGGGAATGTCGAATAGTAAAACCATCATGAAGGACAGTCAGGCAGTTTCTAAGGAAGTTCAATGTACACTTGCCATATCATCCATCAATAAGATTACTTGATATATACCCCCCAAAAATGAGAGCAGTGACACGAATACACATCTGCAGACCAATGTGAATAGCCACAGTATTCAAAATAGCCAAAAGATGAAAAAAACCAGGTGCCCATCAACTAATGAATGGATAAACAAACTGTGGTGTATATACACCATGGAATTTTATGCATCTGTAAGAAGAAATGAAGCAGTGAAGCATATGACAATATGGATGAACCTATAGGACACTATGTTGAGTGAAACATGTCAGACATAAAAGGCCATATACTGTATGATTACCCTATTATCAACTAAATATATTATATAAACTGATGGAATTAATAAGTAGAATATAGGTCACCAGAAAATAGAATGAGGGTAGAGAATGGAAAGCTGAGGTTTAATGTGTACAGAAGTGGTAAAAAGTCTTTTGTAAGTCTTTGGTATTAAATGGAAATGAAAGTCAATCATGGTGTTTGTGAATATATATATATATCTATATATCAGAGCTATTATATGGGTACAACAGTAGTCAAAAGGGAAAATCTATGGACATATATATTACTAGAAGGAAAGCTAAGAAATGGGATGTAGAACATGGTGAAACCTTATGTAAAATATGAATATGGGTGACTGCATATATAAGACTCTTTTACAAAATATAAACACAAATATACTAGAGAGAAGGAAACTGAATAGCAGCTATGTATGGAAGGGGAAGCTTAGAGAGATTGAGAGATGATGAGTTCTATTTGTTTATTTGTTTAGTTTTTGGTTATTATTATTATTTCAGGACTAATGAAAATGCTCTAAAAATGATTAAGTAATGTATGCACAACTATAAAATTATACTGAATACCATTGTTTACATATTTTGGATGGATTTATGCTTTACTAAAATTCATCAATAAAATTTAAAAATAATTAAAAATTAAAAATAAACAATCAAAATTGTTCCTATACATGAGTAATGAACCTTGTGAGGAGGAAATGAATATGAAAACCCCATTTACAATAGCACCTAAAAGAATCAGATATCTAGAACTAAATTTAACCAAGGATGTAAGGGCTTTAAACATGGAAAACTACAAAATATTATTGAAATAAATTTTTAAAAGAAATAAATGGAGGCTTACTCCATGTTGATGGATTGGAAAGCTAAATATTAACATACCAGTTCTACCCAAAGCAATTTATAGACTAATACAAACTTAATCAAATTTCCAACAGCCTTGAGGATTCACATTTGCCCCTTTTAAATCTTATGACAAAGCTACAATAATTGAAGAGCATTGTACTACATATAGACAAATGGAATAAACTGAGAGCTCAGAAATAAATAATCACAGCTATGGCCAACTGATTTTCAACAGGAGTGTCAAGTTCATGCAATGGAAAAAGAACTTCTCTTAAACAAGTAATTCTGGGAAAACTGGATATCTACACACAAAACAATGAAGTTAGAAACCAAATTCACATAATATTCAAAAATTAACTCAAAATAAATGAATGTTCTAAATATAAACACCAAGACTATGAAACTACTATTCAAAAACACAGGGAAGACCCTCCAGGACCTTGTATTAATCAGAGATTTCTTAGATTATGCACCCAAAGCACAAACAACAAACAAAAAATTGAGAAATGTAACTTCTTCAAAACTAAAACCTTTTAAGCATGAAGATATTTCATCATGAAAATAAAAGAGAATCTACAGAATGGGGCAAAATATTTGAAAAGGGAGAGTGTGGGCCATGGTGTGGACCGTTGACCATGGGGTGCGGGGATGCCCAGAGATGTACTTGCCAAATGCAATGGATGTGTCATGATGATGGGAGGGAGTGTTGCTGGGGTGGGAGAGGTGGGGTGGGGGTGGTAGGGTTCAATGGGACCTCATATATATATATATATATTTTTAATGTAATATTATTACGAAGTCAAGAAAAAAAAAAGAAAAAAAAAGAAAAAAATATATAGTTTCAAGAATTTAAAAGGTTACCTTGCAACACAAAAACAAAAAGACAAACAATCCAAATTTTAAAAAGGGCAAAAAAGATGATTTAATGAACATGGCAACATAAAATATCTCCTGGAAAAGTGTTGCCTCAAATTATCAACTAAAAGAACAACTCTCTCTTGCTTAGAACTCTGGAGGACAGTAAAGACTGGAGAAGGACTTGTCAAATACTGAATTGAGCACAAAGGAAAATAATATTCATATTAGGTAGATTTCCCTCCCTGACCCATTAGTCCAGACTCCTTCCCCTCACTCAGTCTCATGCAGCTTGGCAGATGCACAGTGAAAGCATAGCCTGGGTCCTACCTGCCACAAATGCAGGTTATAGAGGCACTCAGAGCAGCTAGTTAGAACTCCATGCATACCCAAGAACAAGGATGTAGGTTCTCTGAGAGCCAGGGCAAAAGTCACTGAGGAGTGCCATATAGAAAAGAGTTCCAGGTTGAAAAAAAAAAGGAGAGAGACCATGACAGAACTGTTGGCAAAATATACACACACTTGATCCAGTCAATGTTCATAGGAACACCTAATGCAAAATGTTCATTTCTGGATTGATTCCTTCCAAGTCCATGGGGAAGGGTACCACAACAGGGAAGAAATTGGAGACAGAAAATGCTCACAGAAATAAAAAGTGTGGGGGAACTGAGTTGCTCCAAAAAAAGATGGGTCCCACAACTGACAAGTGTAAGGAAAAGTGGACACTGAAGGGAGAGAGAGAATTTAATCAGATCATAAGACCTGGGGAGAAATTTCTGCATAAAAACAAAGAGCAGATCAAGATTTCTGGAAAAGGAAAAGATGAAAGGATGCTAGCCTTGGAGGTAGAACAATTGCACAAAAAGTGCAACGTTGAAAATTGTTCAGGGAATTGACATTACTCAAGTGTTTGAATGCCTATTTCTCACATGTGACAACCCAGGTTTAGTCTCTGGTGCTTCCTAAAATCAAACAAAAAACAAACATATGAAAAACCAACTTAGGGGAACTGATGTGGCTCAGTGGTTGAGCATTGGCTTCCCACATGCAAGGTATCATGCTCATTCCCCAGCCCTGGTACCATGAAAAAAAAAATTGTACAGCATATCTAGGACAAGAAACAGATGAAGAAGAGCTAAGAAAATCTGAACAGTTAATCAGAAACTATTCAAAGATCCAGAATAAGTTTGAAGATGTATCAAAGAATAGCCTAACACAAAGCCAATAAACCAGAAATCCCTAGACAATGGGTTGAACCTGACATTCAGAGTTAGCACATCAAAATAATCAGATGCCAGAAATCAGCACAAAATTACAAACTACACTAAGGAGCAGGAAGATATGGCTCAGTCAAGGGAAAAAATTAAAACTTCAGAGGAAACACAAAATGTGGAACAACCAATCAAATAAGTTCATACAGATCTCCAAAAGCAATTCAAAAATATGAAAGATTAAGTGGATATAGAGCTAAAGGATATTAAGAAGACAATCTGTAAGCATAAAGAAGAATTTAAAGTTTGAAAAGAAATAAGAGAAATTGTAGAGATGAAAGGGGGAATAATGGAAATTAAAATACACTAGAGGAATACAACAGCATATTTGAATGGACAGAAGAAAGTATCAGTGAACTAGAAGACAGGACAATTCAAATCATATAGTCAGAAGAACAGAAGAAAATATAGTAGGAAAATTGATCAGGGTCTCAAGGATATGAGTAACAACACAAAGTGCACAAACATACCCATCACAAACATCCCAGAATGAGAAAAGAAGGGAAAAAGGGCAGAAAGAATATTAGAGGAAATAATGGCCCTTTCCCTTCTAGGGGAGCAGAGAGTATGTGCTATGGAAGCAAAATTAGTATCCTTTCAAATTAATAGTTTATAGATAGATTGTGTAATACAATCCCCAGTGTAACCCACAAAGAAATATTTTTAAAATATACATAAAAAAGAGAATGGAATCAATCACATACATCACAAAAAATAAGCTATACAGAAAAGGAGGTTGCAAAAAAGGAAAAAGAGACAAGAAAAGATATGACATAAAAACAACAGGACAAAATGGCTGAATATGTACTGCCTTTCCAGTAATAACACAAAATGTTAATAGATTAAACTCGGCACAAAAAGGCATATATTTGCAAAAGGGATAAGAAAATTTGATTGAACTATATGTTGTTTACAAGGGACTCACCATAGACTCAAAGATACAAATAGATTGAAAGTGAAAGAATGGAAAAACATAGTACGTGTAAATACTAACAAAAAAAGAGTTGGTGTTGCTTTGCTAATATCAGACAAAATAGATATTAAGTCAAAAGTTGTCACAAGACATAGAAAAGGACACTTTATTAATAAAAGGGACAATCCAACAATTAGAAATAACTACCATAAATATTTATTCACCTAATAACAGATCCCAAAATTCATTAGGCAAACACAGGCAAAAATGGAGAAATAGACAACTCTACAATTAATAGTTGTAAACTGTAGTACGCCAATCTCATTAATTGATAGAATATCTAAACAGAAGATCAATAAGGAAGCAGAGAAGGTGAGTAAAATGATAAATGAAATATTTGTAATAGATATATACAGAACATTACACACCAAAGAGCAGGATATACACAATTCTCAAGTGCACATGGATCAGTCATCAGGATAAAGTATATGTTGGGTCACAAAACAAGTCTCAATAAATTTAGAAAGACTGATATTATACAAAGCATCTTTTTCTAATCATACTGGAATGAAGCTAGAAATAAATGACAGGCAAAGAACTGGAAGTCCACAAATAAATAAAGTTAAATAACACTCTTAAACAATTATTGTGTCAAAAAAGAAATTACAAGGGAAATAAGTAAATATCTTGCAATGAATAAAAATGATAACACAACATATCAAAATTTATGAGATTTAGAAAAGGCAGTGCTTAGAAGGAAATGTAAAGCCCTATTGCTTGCATTTTAAAAATAGGACGTACTTGGAGGAACAAACAAAGAAATAGCAAACTGATCCCAAAACAAGCAGAAGGAAATAAATAAGAATTAGAGCAGAAATAAATGTAAAAACAATAAAGGGCATTAAGATAATCTAAACTTGACTCTTTGAAAAGATCAAAATAATTAACAAACTCTTAGCTAGACTGGGAAAGAAACTATGAGAGAGGGTGCAAATAAATAAAATGAGAAATGAGAAGAGGGGTCATTACAAATAATCCCAAAGAAATGAAAAGGATCATAAGAAGGAAGTATGGACAACTGTATGCCAACAAATTAATAAATCCCTAGAAACAAACAAACCAAAAAAAACAAAAAAACAAAAAACCTATACTTCATCTAGAAGAAGTAGAGAATCATAACAAATGAAATAAAGGTAACAGATTGAATCTGTCATCAAAAACCTCTGAACAAATAGAATCATAGGATGAAATTTCTTCTTATATGAGTTCTACCAAACTTTTGAAGAATAATTAATATCAATGATGTTCAAAGTTTTCCAAAAAAATTGAACAGGAAGCAACACTACCTAACTCATTCTATGAGGCCTACATCATCCTATTGTCTAATCCAGGCAGCAATTCTACAAGAAAAGAAAATTATAGGCCAATTTATCATATGAATATAGATGTGAAAATCCTCAACACAATACTTGCATAAGGAATGCAACAACACATTTATACATTTACATATTATGATTTATTCATCATGATTTACATACCATGATCAAGCAGGTTTTATCCCAGGTATGCAAGTCTGGTTCAACATGAAAAAACAAATGAATGTATTAAGAGCTAATAAATGAATTCAGCAAAGTATTGGGGTACAAGATGAACATAGAAAAATCAGTAGTGTTTCTATAGTAATGAGTAATGAGAGTAGTAATGAGAAATCTGAAGAGGAAATCAAGAAAAAAAATTCCATTTACGAAGATATCTAAAACAATCAAATATTTACATACAAACTTAAGCAACGACATAAAAGACTTATATCTGGAACGTACAAAACTTTGCTAAAAGAAATCAAATAAATCTAAATAAATGGAAGGGCATTCCATGCTCATGGATTGGAGGACTAAAATTTTTTAATATGTAAAGTCTACCCAAAATGATTTACAGATTCAACATAAGTCCAATCAAAATTTCAACAGCCTACTTTGCAGAAATAGAAAAGCCAATTATCAAATATTTTGGAAGGGTAAGGCACCCAAATAGCCAAAAGCACCTTGAAAAAGAATAATAAATTTGGAAGACTCACAATTCATGACTTCAAAGATTAGAAAGTTACAGTGGTCAAAACAGCATGGTACTGGCATAACTATAGAGATATAACCAATGAAATCAAATTAAGAGTTCCAAAATACACCTTTACATCTATGGTTAATTGATTTTTGAAAAGGCTACCAGGTCCAATCAACTGGCAAAGAATATGCTCTTCAACAAATGGTGCTGGGATAACTGGATTATCACATGCAAAAGATTGAAGGAAAACCCGTATCTCACAGCATATGCAAAATGGGTCAAACATCTAAATATATGAACCAGGACTATAAAACTCATAGAAGAAAACATAGGGAAACATTTACAGGAACTTGTGTTAGGCAATGGTTTCTTAGACTTTACACCAAAGTACAAACAATAAAAGAAAAAATATGATGGGACCTCATCAAAATGAAAAACATTTGTGCATCAAAGGATTTTATCACAAAAGTAAAAAGAAAACCTACTCCATGGTATACAATATTTTGAAACCACATGTGTGATAAGAATTTACTATATAGAATATATAAATAATTACTATACGACCCAGTAATCCTTTTACTAGGTATATACAGAAAAGAATTGAAAGGAGAGGCTCAAACAGATATTTGCACACCAATGATCATAGTGACATTGTTCACAATTGCCAAAAGATAAAAGCAACCCACATGTCTATCAATCCATGAATGGATGAGCAAATGTGATATGTACATAAAATGGAACATTTTTCAGCCATAAAAAAGAAAGAAGTTCTGACTCACGTGACAACATGAATGAACCTTGAAGACATTATATTGTGTGAAATGAGCCAAACACAAAAGGAAAAATACTGTATAAACTCACTGATGTTAAAAAAAAATTATATTAGGTAAAGTCATGCAAATATAATCTAGCATGTAGTTTACCAGGGACTGTGTGGGTGTAGAAAATTTACAATTTTGGAAATAGAGGATTGTGATATCATCACAACATTGTGAGTGTTATTAATAGCACCAAATTATATATATGAATATGTTTAAAAGGGGAATTTTTATATGTATGTTACTAGAATAAAAATTAGAAGATAAAAAATAGGACTGAGCAACATAGTGAACCCTATTGTAAATGGTAGACTGCAGTTAATAGTACAATTATAAAAATGTTCTTTCATGAATTCTACCAAATGTACCATAGTAATGCAAGGCATTAATAAAAGGATGGTATATTAGAAAAAAAATATACCCTGATATAAACTATGGATAATAATTAATAATTAAATTATAATATTAGCTCATCAATTATAGCAAAGGAATCTCACTAGTGCATAATGTTAATAGAAGAGTGGGAAAATGGGAACTTTGTATTTTTTACATGATTTTGCTGTAAAACCAAAACTTCTCTAAATAAAAGTATTAAATAAAAATTAGGCATGATGATACTGTGTGCTACAGAATGTTAAAGGTAAAGTTTATGTGAAATCAAACTGTAAAAAAAAGAAGGGAGGGAAAATAAGATTTGAATCGATAATTGTCCAGAGAATGAATACAAAAGGCCAATATGCACATGAAAAGATGCTGAATATCATTAGCCATTAGGGAAGTACAAATCAAACCATAGTGAGATCCTACTTCACACCCACTAGAAGGTATACTATTTGCAAAACAGAGAAGGGTTAGAAGGCATATAGAAAATGGAGCAAGCATTTATTTTTGGTGTAGTGTGAAATGGTAGAGTAGTTTTGGTCAACAGTTTGAGAGTTTCTCAGGATGATAAATACAGAATTACTATATAATTCCCAAACAAAGTTGTAGATATATAACCAAAATATTTAAAACAGCAAATCAAACAGATATTTGCAAACTGATATTCATAGTAGTATTATACATATTTGACAAAAGAAGGAAGCAACTCAGTTATCAATCAAGAGACCAATGTGTAAACAAAATGTGATATATAGATAAAAGGAATATTATTCAAACATGAAAAGAATGAAGTTCTGATAAATGAGGCAACATAGATGAACCTTTAGATATCACATTGATTTAAATAAATCAGGAACAAAAAAACAAATATTGTATGATATCAGTTATATATATGAAAGTAGTAGAAAAAACAAATTGAATGAGTCAAAAAGTAGAAAATAGGGGCCAGGATTGGGATAGGGAATTGGTCATTAGTTCTTAATTGGTACAGGATTTCTGTTTAGTAAGACAGAAAAGTTTTGGTAATGATGGCAGTGACATAAGAAAATCAATCAATGCAATATGACCCATTGCTAGAATTATGAACAAAACCACATGTTCATCTTGATTGATACACCAGTAGGCATTTGATAAAATCCAGCACCCATTCTTCATAAAATACTCAGAAAGAAGGGAATATCCTGAACATGAGACAGATAAAGTAGATACAACACCCAGGTATTGGTTCCTTTGAGGGCTAAAGAGATCCATGGGTGCTATGCATGGCAGATGGGGTTAACTGCAATGTCAGATGGCCCTTCTTTGGAGCTGGTGTTTATGCATGATGAATCTGGACTCAGATGGGATCTCTCTTCATAAGACTTTCATGCTACTGTGCTGGAGTGGTAGTTGGTGTTGGGGTTTAAGATATATTTAGGAGTTCTGAATCTCTGGACTGACAATGTGATAGCCAGGCCCTGAGCCTCAACAGACTCCAGCACCTACAATCTGATTTATTGGACTCATCTCACTCAGCTAAGATGGAGTTGAAGAAGGACAACCACCACACCATGGAGCCTAGAGTGCCTACAACTGAAAGCGGGAGGATTGCATCCAGTATCCATGTGGAATCTGAGTCTGCTCTTGACATAGAGGTGCAATGGACACAACCAATCCAATGTCTACAGAGAAAAGGTGGCATTGGAGTGGGAAAAGTGGACATGGTGGCTGATGGGTATGGGGAATGGCAGGAAGAGACGAGATGTGGAAGCGTCTTTGGGACTTGGAGCTGCCCTGGATGGTGCTTCAGGGGCAATCACCGGACATTGTAAATCCTCACAGGGCCCACTGGATAGAATGGAGGAGAGTATGGGCCATGATGTGGACCATTGACCATGAGGTGCAGAGGTGCCCAGAGATGTACTTACCAAATGCAATGGATGTGTCATGATGATGGGAATGAGTGTTGCTGGGGGTGGTGGGGTGGTGGGGGGGGGGTGGGGTTGAATGGGTCCTCATATTTTTTTTTAATGTAATATTTTTACAGAATCAATAATAAAAAAAATAAATTAAAAAAAATACCTAAGGGAAAAAAAAACAAAAAAAAAAAAAAAACACCTGTGGTTAAACATTAAATTCAATGAATATTGAGTATAATAGACTGAAAGCTTTTGACCCCAAACCGTTCACACATAAACATAACTGCTTTAAATCACTATTATTCAACATTGTAATGGAATGTTTAGCCAGAGAAATTAGGAAAGGAAAAGAAATAAAACGTATCTAAAGTTGAAAGGAAAAAATAAAATTCTATTTGCAGATGACATGATCCTATGTAGAGAAAATATCAAAGAAATTACTAGAAAACTACTAGAGCTAAAATACCAATTTGAAAATGTTGCAGGATAATGGATAAGTACACACACATCAGTCTGACTTAGTATAATAGCAATGAACAATTCCTGGACCATCTAACAAATGATGCCATGGAATGATGTATGAATCCAGGGCCAAGTGTCAAGTACTTCTGGATTCTGCATCTTCCCTAATTCTAGATGTATGCCCTGTTTCATACCATAAGACTGTGCTGAAATAAAATCCCAACCTTAACTTTATTTTTAATGTAATGACCATCATCTCCCAACCAGTATAATCTTAATGCAGTTTAAGAGGTTTCCAGTTCCAACAAACTGCTATTAAGTACTTCAGACTTTATGTGTGAGGCCTTGGAAGTTAGTGATCACCTAAGTAAATCATACATTCTCCTGAGATAATATAGGGACCCAAAGTTTCCCATGAATTCATTCCTGTGCTTCTGTTGCCAAGATCCCAGGCTACTGCCTTTGAGCTACCCCAAGTATGCTTGGGGGAAGCATGCTTCACAGTCACACTTGGATCAGTGTGCATGGTTTTACACATATTTTCTCTGGTATGCTTTATAACTATCTGTTGACTTTTTATTAATTTTTCTTAAAAAATTGTACCTGTCCAAGTTGTTTGCCATTCTTTCCCATTCTCCTAAAATAATATCCCTTCTTAGTGGTCAATAAAGGTCATTAAGTCAATCTCTCATTATGACTTTTTTTCACTTAAGGCAATTTCTGCTTGGGCTCCTAGAACACTGCCAACCTCACCAGGGTATTTAGGGTATTTTCCTCAATGTTAGTTTATCCATCAAATATGTTGTTGTCATATGAACATTGTTTGAATAAAATTAATGTTTAAGTCCAATAATGTTGAGCTCTCCAGGATAATGTCAGATGACTATCAGATCCCCTCAAATATTCTTTGATATCAGTATGCCAAGCATCTTTCCTTGTGAATTCCCAGCAGTTATTGGAGCTAAAATCAGCCCATATAGTCGGTTCTAAAATGGCATTAGTTTCTGTTTTCATGTGTTCTTTACTTTGAGTATTTTTCTCACTCTGAAAAATTAAGAATAACAAGTAGTAGGGTACAAAATATTCTGATTTAGTGGGCATGCAGCAGATAGCTTATTTCCATCACACCCAGGTTACTTTCTCAAAAGACCATTACTTAGATTAAAAGTTGCACAATTTAAAAAAAAAAAAAAAGTTGCACAGTGAAATGTAGATCAGGTTTTGACCATAATTCTTTGCATGCATCCAGGAAGCAACAATTCTTATAAGTTTTCTCTAAACAAAGATTTTTTTATAATGGATGTGATGTGTAAAATGAGAACCAGAAGAAGAGCCATCGGTATAATTTTTCCAGGTATTCACCTATATAATGTTATAGTCAATCAGATGCTTCACCTATATGATTCCAGACATACACTTCTTAAATCTTCTGGAAGCCCATATTAGATGTTCAGCTTCTGAAGAAGGGGTAGATTTCTATAAACAAATACTTTTACCTTTATGGTTACTTATAAATATTGCTAAATTATACCAAATAAATGTTGTTTTACCTTCTCTGCTTCATTCATTTATTGGCTTCCTTTTTAACTACTATAACTTCTCCTTAAACTTTGAATTAACTTTCAACCAGTTCCTTTAATGGATATAACCTGAGGATATGTTGTCTTCCAGTCATTTCAGGGCCATTTTCCAGACCATATTGCCAGTCCATAGGATACCATCAGTTCATTGGTTTACTGCCCAAGAATCAGTAAACTCCATAACACATCACTACTGTTATAGTCCTGTTCTTCTAATGCCACAAGGATCACTACTTGTAATTCTGCCAATATATCTTTTCCCTCTTTGATAAACTGGTTTCTTTACTACTGCTTTCCAGATTGAGTGTTTGTCAGCTATTGAGCTACCATTTGTAATTATGCTACTTGTTAGGGAGAGTCCAATAACTGATAATCTGGAAGGACTCATTCATCTATCCAGATAGCTAAATCCTCAGGGACATCTAATGAAGGGTCCAAAATGCAAAAATGATCAGATTTGTTGTTGTTGTTGTTTTGTTGCTTTTTTTAATTGTTGGAGATTTTAAAACATTTCTTTGAGAAACTATATATCATACAGACATAATGAAGGGTACTAAAGGTTTGAGCCATGCAATTCATAACCAGTAATAGTAGGCATTTTTTTATGCTACATTTGCCACAATTGGTAAACATATCTTGGAGCTTTGCCACTAAGTGATGATTATAGTTTGCATTGTAGTTTACACTCTCTCCCACATATTTTTGCAAGTTATTGCAAGATATACAATGGCCTTTATCTGTCATTGCAATGTCATTTGGAAAAATTCCCAAGTTCCAAAATCCTCCAAATTACATGTATTTTTTTCCCTCTCTCACCTCAAAACCTCCAGTGGCCACTGCCTCCACATCCATGATAAAAGTTGTTCCATTGTTAGGATCTCAACAAGTCCATAGTACAACAACTATAAGTCTACTCTAGTCCATCATCCATTCCCCATTCCTGAGGATTTTGTGATGGTGATGTCTACTCCACATCTAATTGAGAGGGGGCTTAGATCCCATGTAGTAGATGGATGGGATTTCTTGCTTGCCACACTGCAGATCTCTGTTCATTGACATGGTCATTGTCAATCATCATCTCCTTGTTAGTTGTCTGGGTAAGTCCAATGAAATGGAGGGTAGGTGTTGCAAATCTGTTGAGATCCAAGGACCAGCTGACACATGGACAGCCCGAAGATTTAAGTCTCTAGGACATACAACTATCAACTCTAGTACTAACTATAGGTTCAAAGAGAGGCACAACAGAGCTATGTGTAGGGAAAAAACAACTAAGTCCAACTCTATTACCTTGGGGAGCATAAATTTCAATATAGTGCCCACTGGCAAGGCACCAAACTCCTGAGCTGTCTACCTTGCCTATAGTGTCTTGATGTCTCCAGAGCCCTCAGGAACGCTGCTATTTGAGGTAATATTTATAATTTTTAGTTTGGTAGCTAATGAGTTCCTGCTGAGACAGACATAAGCATAACCACTGGAATGACATCTCAATTCACTTTGAAGTCTCTTAGCCATATAAACGCATTTATCTTTAATTTTTCCCCCTTTGGTCAAGGTCTTTTTCCAGTTGCATTGCTAGTTGGTGCTTGGAACTAATCTCTCAGTGCCAGGGAGGTTCATTCCAGAAGTCATGTCCCACACTCAGGGGAGGTAATGCATTTATATACTGCGTTTTGGCTTAGAGAGAGGCCACATTTGAGCAACAAGGAGGCTCTCAGGAGGTACCATTTTGGTACCCTTTAATACTATACTAAGTTTCAATTTCAAAAGTAACAATTCATAAGTACAGTCATCACAATCTAGGGCCTGTTAATGATCCATCCTCCATCAGTAGTCACTTTCCCTGTACTCAGGGGCTACTTGTTGTCCCATTAGAGCATGTGGCAGAGTTCTCCAGGATGGGAATTTGATATTTCTTTGGTTATTGTGTGGATCTCCACCCACTGTGACAATGCCCCATGAATGCTGTAACACATTCACATGCCTTGTAGTTATGCCCCAGGTGAGGCTCCTCTCATGCCTCCTGCACCTCTGACATCCTGCACCAATGACCCTTGCCTGCCACAGTTGTAATGCATCTGTGATCCAAAACGTCTTCAAAATTGAAGCCAATAAAATAACCAAATACAATTAATAGGAAAGTGATATCATAATGATGGTCTTAAGAATAAAAAATAAATTTTTTAAAGTTTGAATTAAAAAATTAAAAAAATTGACATTGTCTTTCATCACAGTAAGATCGGTTGTCTTGTGTGTACAGTGACATTTGCTTCCATTTATTTGCCCAATGTCTTAATTTTTTTTCCATTTTTGTCTTCAAAGAAGCTTTAGGTTACAAAAAATCATGTATAGAATATAGGTGATTCCCATACACACAATGTCCTCTCCCTTTTCCCCCTTCCCCTATTAACATTTTACCTGTGGATGGTACATTTACAATTGATGTACAAATATTGAAACATTGCTAATAAACATGGTCAATGATTTACATTGGGCTTTACATTTTGAATCGTACACTTTTATAGATTTTGATGAAGTTGGGCATTGTCTATATCCATCCTTGCAGGATCATGTAGAACAATTTCATTGCACCAAAAATGTCCCATTGTCTATCTATTCAATTTCTACCTCTCCCTTCCCTCAGGACCCATGGTAACCACCAAGATGAACTCATTGAAGAACCAGATTCATAGATTCATAGTTACTTGAAACAACATTGAGGACTTGATATACTGGCCTGTCCTCCCCCTATTAGGCACTGCCCATGCCCTTGAAAGACTCCCAGCTCTCTATTTGATATCACAGCAGGACTCCCCACAATAGGAGTCCAATTCCTTCCTGTTTATTATCTGAGTCTCCACCCCCAGATACAACACAGTACGACAAGATGAATGCTACACACTCCCTGGAAGCCTGCCTTGGGCATGGTCTGTCCTGCACTCCCCCCACATCCAACACCTTAAACCCAGTAAACTCCCCTTGCCGTATTTGCCAAAAGAACATCCTCAGCATTGTAGTTTCAACCACATAACTGCAAATCCCCAGAGTTCACCTGCTACCTCCCCTGACCCTCGCCCCAGTTCCATGGACTGTCTTACCTACACTTCCAACCCTACCACCCTCACAGTCCAGAACCATTCAGCCCAATAGCATCAATATACCACTATTATGCCCATTCACTGAACAACTACGCCCTTCCAACTTATCATAGGTTTTGCCCATTTGAGCATGAATCACAAACTTTTTCTGCCTTTCTGTCTCCTGTAAGCCTATATTCCAGACTCTAGCTCTGTGAACCTGAAAGTTGCTTAATTCATATCAGTTAGGTAATGTAATATTTGTCCTTCAGTGCCTGGCTTGCTTCACTCAACATAACATCTTCAAGATTCATTCATGTTATCCTGTGTGTTAATATTGTGTTCCTTCATACAGCTGACTAATATTTCATTGCATGTATATACCACAATTAGTTTATCTATTTATCTGTTGATGGATATTTGGGTTGTTTCCAACTTTTGACAATAGTGAACAATACCGTTATGATTATTGGTGTGCATATATCTGTTCACACCCCTGCTTTCCGTTCTTATGGGTATATACCCAGTAGTGGGATTGCTGGATCATATGGAAGTTCTACAGTTAACAATCCGTATTTGAGCTTCCCCTTTTACATGTTCGTGGATTTACATTCTAAGGGAAGTTTCTGTTAATGTGATAAAATCCAGAACATGGATTTCATTATTTGTTAAAATCCAGGACATAAGGGTATTTCAGATCTCAAAACAATGTGATATTGTTTGGTAATTTATGCAATTTTAACTAAGATCCAATAACAAGCTAGTAATCACCTCTCAAATGGTGTGTAGTTTTTAGACGGATTATGTTTACTTCCCAATCCAAAAGACAGTGGTTACCGCTAGATGGCAGTGCAAGTTTCCCTCCTAGAGGGCATTTTCAGAAAATGCAATTTTTCCCCCTATAGTCTCCTTTTAGGAATAAAGAAGCATCTTTCAGAAGACCTCCAGCAATTTTCTCTCATCTCATTGGCTAGAATTGTATCACATGCATATCCTTAAAATAACACTGAAAAGGGGAATAGAAGTAAAATAATTAGTTTAGACTAATCCAGATTCACACCTATGGATTGGGAATGGACTCCACTTTTCCCTCAAGTAAATGAACACCTGACAGCAGATAAAAAAGGAATTCGGATAGAAAGAAGATCGGTGGGCATCTAACAGCATTTGCCACATCCAACATAACTTCTATTGATTAATCTCTCTCTCCTTCCTGTTTCCCACCCCTTCCTTTCCTCTGACCCTTGCCCTCATCCTTCCCTCCCTTTCCCTTTTTACTAGCTTTTTCCCACTGAATTCTAAACATGATCAATTTTCTCCCACACCAAAAAAAAAAAAAACAAAAAAAACACACACTCACTCTCGTGCGCTCTTTAGTAATTAATTGGACCCTTCTAGTAACTCTATTTTTTGAAAACTTCAATTTTATAGAAGAAGAAATTGAGGCACCAAGAAATTAAGTAACAGGCCTAACATTATGGGCAGCAGATAAAACAGAAAATATTGAGTCTTTATTCCACACACTTATCACATCTAACCCAGACAGTCTTATGTGATAGCTACCATTATTATTCTCTTTGTAACAGAGGAAGAAAATGAAACATAAAGAGGCTAAGAAACTTGCCCAATGTCACATAGGAAGTAGAAAGCCAGCCCTAGGAGGTGCAGTTCATTGTCCTCCAAAGCGATTATACTTAGGCATGTCAGAGTTTAAATATTAGGGAGTATTTCTCTAGCATACATGTGCCCTCAGGTCATCAACAGTGGAATAGAATTATTCAGTGACCTAGATGCTTTCATGTCCTATTTTGCTCTAATCCTCTGGGTAATGAAAATTAAGAGCAACCCAACTAATCCTCTGGGTAATGAAGGTTAAGAGCAGCCCAACTGTTTGTGCTCAAGTAGTATCCATTCAAATATTTCCCTGTAATCAGACATAAAATATTATTAAGTACAGACTCTGGGGATTCCTGAGACTTGAAGACCACATCAATGTAACCAGTCACAGGTTACAGATGCTGTGTGTTTCTAAAATTTCCAACTCATTTGAATCCAGACTTGAAGGGACCAAGGGAGCTATCTCTAAGCTGAACATAGGCTTTCTAAGAAAAATATTTAACGTAGCTGGCTTTATGAACCTGCTACAACAGGTATGCTGACATACCTACTTTTTCTACTTTATATAGTTTGGTAGTTTGTGTACTTTATATCAAGTTAGAGATTTAATCAAGTGGTTTTTATAATATAATCCACTGCTCAACAAGAAAGTAAGAACAGTAATTGTATAAGAACTGACTTGAAAAAGAGTTATCCTCCATTACTTAGTTATTCCACATCAATTTCTATTGAATCATAATGATTTGGAAGTTTTCTGACTAAAAATAATCATGATCTGAGCTAGGAGGCTTGTGGCCCACACAAGATAGTTAAGCCTTTACAGCAAAACTAAACCCACTCCACAAACTCAGAATTATTTAAGAAGTCTCTCATAGTAATTTTTTTTCAAGTCTCTAATTGAGGAAAAGAAATACTACACTAAAGGTAAAATGGATGATTTTGCATAAAAGCAGTAAATGATGGATCAGTGATTGCTACAAATAAGATGCCTTATCATTAAATGAAACTGTTACTTCTTTTCCAAATGCATGCAGAGAGGTAGATAGAGCAAGTGACTTTATTCATAGTTTTTTTCTCAGTGTGACATTAGGGTCTTCAATGTACAGATAAGTTATATTTAGATATATGTTTCTACCATCACCGATAATTATGAATATTGTATTGTATACCCAGTCTATTAGAAAAAGAATAACTTGAGATATTGTGGACCCAGGTCATAGATAATAAATATTAACTTATTTTACTGATAATAAGGATTGTAAAGCTAAGATCAGAAGAAGTAGGCAATAATTCCACAAAAATTGTCATTAATCTCATAATTCAGATAAGCAGTGTTCATCATTGGTGTACACTGGGGGCACTTTTCTGTGCTTAAACATTATTTTAGACAATTGAGATCCTAATATAGAAGATATTTTATATCATATTTTCCATTCAGTATTTTATTTAAAATACCTTTCCACATCATCTATTCTCCTTACAAGTCACTTTAACATTTCCCTGGTATTTCATAATTATACATCATAATTAATTAAACTGTTTCCTTCTATATAGATATTTGGGTCTTTTTTTATTTATATTATATAAAAATACTATGAAATACAACCTATATGTATAAATTTTACCCATATAACTCTATCTATATATCCATATATATATTTCTCTATATATATTTTTTTACCTAGACTAGATTCCTAAAAGTAAGGTATACAGGACCAAATATATATTTAGAAGAATTCTATATGTTTAATATGTGACTAATATTGCTCAACTTTAAGTCTAGGGATTATGTACTCAGAGATTCTATCAATCTTACAAATAATGCTGAAAAATATTATTTCTTCATTAAAATGTGTTGATCACTATTGCTTCCCTCTGCTATTTGCCAATAAATCAGTTATTCAAATGCCTAATTCCTAATTGGATTCATGGAATGAAAGAACATGACAGAATTCACTCTGCTTGGCCTGACAAAGCACCAGACGCTCAGAAACTCTTGTTCGTTGTTTTTGTGTTGATCTACTGTCTTAACCTTGCAGGCAACTTACTTGTAGTAACAGTTGCAACCAGCATATACCTGGGCTCCCCAAAATATATTTTTCTATTTTTCTTGTCCTTACTGGATAGCTTATTCTCTTTTACCATGACTTCAAAATGATATTTGACTTACTTGCTGAAATTAAAACTGTCTCCTTCAGTGGGTGCATGACTCAGCTCTTTGCAGAGCCCTTCCTTGGGGGACGTGAGCTCATCCTGCTCAAGGTGATGACCTATAACCACTATAGTTATCTGCAGGGCCCTGAACTACATGATCACAGTGAACCAGAGGGTGTGTGGCCTCCTAGTGGGCATATCCTGGGCTGGGGGATTTCTTCATCCTCTGATTTAAATCCTTTTTATTCTCTTCTGTGACTGCACAATCATTGACTATTTCTTCAGTAATTTTTACCCTCTGCTGAAAGTCTCCTGCACTGACACTAGCATCTTTGGACTCTTTGTTGCTGACACAACAGTCAGCTATTGTGTCTGCTCACTTTTTCTATTCCTATCACCTCCTATGTCCTCATTATTTTCTCCCTCAGAACTCACAGCTCTGAAAGACAGTGGATGGCTCTCTCCACCTATGCTTTCCACATTACTGTGGTCTAATTCTTTGCACCTGTATATATACCATTATTGGACACTACTGCAATCTAAACTGTGAGGAAATATGGAAAACATATCGCCATTATACTGACTTCCATGATTTCCACATGACAATCACTGAACAGTTTGAAAATCTGTCAAATATATTGAAGCTTTCTGGTAAAAAGACTTTTAATAATATAGATATTTCTTTTTTAGAAAAGAAAAAAAAATGGATCTAAATGCATATTTGCAGTTACTATTTACTCCTGAAATCATGAAAGCATCACCAGCTTTGGCTGACTATGTGCATGACATCCTTGAGAACACAGCCTAGTACTGTAAAGGAAAAGGTAGTTTTTCTCAAAAGATGGACACTTTTTGAATTCCACTTTGCAGTTCTCTGAGTAATGTTTCAAATGCAGTTAAATCTCTTCCTGATAGCTTGGCAGAGGAAATGATTAAAAGGTCAGGCAACAAGGGCAAAATGTCAGAAAGATTAGGTCAAGATACAAAGCAATCAATTTTTATAAGTGCCTTCTTTAATTCCGAAGACTGATTCCAATCCTGAATATCTTGGAGTCTCAACTCAAATTGTCAGTAATATGGAAGACGATATTTCACTTAGGGTATTTCTGTTTCTCATGGATGATGTATTCAATTAAAGGAGATAAATCAGGAGTTGTGAAAGAATATCAAAAACCTACTTCGACAGAAAAATACTTAACCATGTATATTGGAAGACCTCATTCCGCAAGTAGTAGATTCAGTAAAATGTTTCAGAGTTGCATGCAGAGATAAAACTATTGAAATGAGAACAAAAATTGCAAGAAAAACTAAGCTACCTGAAATTATGCCAGATGAACTGAAGATCATTTTCGGGGCTGAGACAACATGGAAAGGTATTCTTTGTGGTTTTGAAATGTTTCAGTGCAACCAGCTAAAGAAGAGAATGGTATATTTCTTCTTGGAAGGCTTTTTGGAAAGCTTATTTCCACAGTATAAATTCCATGAACTTTTCAAGAAACTGCATTCATTGTCAACATAGATGATGAAATAAAAAGAGTAACTTCAAGCTATTCAAGCATCTTCTTTATGGAAAAGGTGACACTCCAATTTGTGAAGCTGGTATTCATTTTGTCCAAGACTAAATATATAGACAGATCCTCTGGGACTTAACTCTTATACATTTGTGTCTGGCCTAGTCTTCTAGTGTCTTAAAATAGATTATTAATATAATCATAAGACTGTGGTACCTCTCACCCTGTCCTATAATTCAGCCCCTACCAAGAGAGGTTTTCATATTTTAAATGGTTTGTTTCTTATTTTTGCAACATCATCAGGAGACTGCCCCCAACTTAAGCAAGAATGATGTGGTTTCTTTCTGTTACAAACTATGCAGCATTCTCAAGCAATGACAAAGGCCCGCATGGATATATGAGAGCTAAGGAAAGCACAAAACAGTGATTCACAGGTAAATTGGCTTATTTGTTTAATGGTGGGAGACTGTGCAATATATGATTTGTGGGAATTTTATGCATAATTTTGTAGATCTATGTGAGCATTTTAACATAGCACGGATTCATCAGATTAATGACCTTTGATTCCTCTATTTTGGGACTGGGGGGAAGTGACAGAATGTCCTCAAAGTATGAAACACTCTTACATATGAATTACAGTTTTGTGACATAAAGCAAAACTAAATA
Source organism: Dasypus novemcinctus (assembly GCF_030445035.2). NCBI lineage: Eukaryota > Metazoa > Chordata > Mammalia > Cingulata > Dasypodidae > Dasypus > Dasypus novemcinctus. The sequence continues at coordinate 40,813,834 of NC_080682.1, forward strand.
TAAAATTTACCCTCCCCCAATGCAATGCATTAGCTATGGAGTCAGAGTGATTTTGTGTAACAATCCATATAAATACATAAGCTTAAACAAAATCTAATCATATTTTTACAATCAGTTGTGTTCAATGCAAAATATTCCATCTTTTATTTAGAACATGTGAGTTTAAGTTTATTTTACTCTGCTTTCAATCTGGTCCACTTTCATTCATTTGCATGTAAATATCTGTTTTCCCAGCAGCATTTGTTGACGAGATTATTTCTTCATTGAGGGGTCTTGACATCCTTGTCAAAATTCAATTGGCCATAGAAGTTAGGATTGATTTCTGACCTCTCAATCTTATTCCACTGGTCTATATGTCTGTCCTTGTACCATATTGCCATGCTGTTTTGATTGCTATGGATTTGTAATAAATTTAATGATCACTAAGTGTGAGGCCTCCAATTTCATTCTTCTTTTTCAAAATGGCTTTTACCACCAGAGGCTCCTTAACCTTCCATATAAATTTGATGATAAGCTTTTTCATTTCTGCAAATAGGATGTTGGAATTTGGATTGTGGTTGCATTGAATCTATAAATCACTTTGGGTAGAAATGACTTCTTAACAATACTTAGTTTTCTAATCTGTTGACACAAAATATCCTTCCATTTGTTTAGGTCTTCTTTGATTTCTTTTTATCAATGTTTTGTAGCTTTCTGTGTACAAATCCTTTACATCCTTGGTAAGATGCATTCCTGGATATTTTATTCTATTAGTTGTTTTTGTGACTAGAATATTTTTCTTGATTTATTCTTCTAATTATTCATTATGGGACACTACTGATATTTTCAAGTTGATCTTCTACCGTTTCACTTTACTGAATTTTTATTAATTCTAATAGCTTTGTGTGGATTTTTCAGGATTTTCTGTACATAGGGGGGTATCATCTGCAAATAGGGACAGTTTTACTTCAAGGAGGAATTTTTTTGCCTCACTCATAAGGACCCGGAAATTACTCTTCCACTCAGGCATGATCAAAGATGACAAAACCTGCATTCTTTCTTTGGAATTTGATCAAATGGTTATGCCAGGGGAAGTATTAGTAGCTTTCCCATTTGGCCAGAGGCGGCAAAGCCTTGTCACCAGCATCAACAGTTCCTTTTGCATGCTGTCTCATATGGGAATACTTCTGCAAGTAATTCTTAATGCTGAACCCACATTCTGTAAACCCAACCCCTCCAAAGTTTCACTAAATTATTTAATTACCTATAATAAATGCCTTCAATTTAAACTAGTGAAAGATGATTCATGTCTTCACCTGAGAACAGCGGCTAATATACAAAACTGACTTAAATTTCTCCATTTCGATTTTTCACTAATAATGGACTGTCATCAATTTCAGAAGAATTCCAGTTAACCAGTGTGTTTTTCACAAATGCAATTACTATGCAGTGGATTAACTGGAGAAGATAGCCATTTATACAGGAAATGTTTGTTAATTCTTTATTCTCTACCAAAGCTTTGTTTATGGGCTGCAAATGCAGTAGTTAAATCAGGTATGCCTCTACTTTCCTAGCGTTTATAGTACTGTTAGGAGAGAAATAGACAACAAAAAATACATTAGGTAAATGAGATTGTAAAAATACCTTAGAGAAAATGTAGGAGAGTGAAGTGATAGAAAATAACTCAAGGAAATAGATGCTTTACAATAGATGGTTAAGGAAGTCCTCTTTAAGAGGGGATATTTGAACTGTAGATTAAGTGATATGACAGATCAGCAATGCTAAGATCTAGAAGCAGGTAATTTCAGGAAGCAGATGTGTTAGTGCAAAGACCTTAGGGCAAAAATTAGGCCATCATGATGGGAGATCAGTGAATGGGAGAGTGGACCATATGAGGTCAGAGAAAGGCACGTTTGAGTGGGCAGCAATTGTACAGGGCTGAATAGGTCATGAAAAGACCAATTAGAATTGAGTGTAAATTAATCAGAGCTTTCTTTCTACTAATCTTTTTAGCTTTCTAAGTGAATACAAGGAATTTACATTGGGAGAAAATTGTTTAAGTTAAAACAAAAGTAGGGCATAAAGAGGCAAAGTAGAGATCAATGCTTTGAACTGCACCAAAAGGCCACTAAAGAGAATGCCAGAAGGGACACACAAAGCTACTGGGCAAAAGTGTTTGCTGGAGGAAATACGGTTTATTTCTCTTTATCATGACTTGATTTTAGAGCTCAATTAATGATTTATTTATCATTGGTGGTGTCTTCTAATCCAAATGGAAGATAGTGGGTAATAATAATCATGCAGGTCAAGTAAAATCCCCTTACTCACCCAATAAGCACCCCTCCAATGGTGTCACACATTTCCTTTCATTTTGTTGCCACTCATCTCTGGACATAGTTAGATAAATGCATTAAATTCTTACTCTTGTGTCTTACGTTCTTTGCTGCCCTAAGTCACTTGCTACCCTAAGTGTCCTGAAGCACTTCACCTGCTTCATTTTCTTTAGCATTTTTCACAATGAATTTTCTTATTTTTTAAATACTGTTTATTTGTTTAATGCTTGCCTCTCTCCACTAGGAAGTATTCTAAGGTATATACTTTAAAAGTTTAAACTTTGCATGTTTAAATGTGAATGAAACCACAAGTTTAAAATCCCATCTCAAGTATTCACTAGCTTATTAATTTAGGTAATGTTAGAAATTATTGAAGCTCCAGTTAACTCTTCAGGATAACAGGAATACAAGCTATCTATTTCATAAGGCTCTTATGAGAAATAACCAAGACCATGACTTCTTAGCACCTGCCACTTTGCAGTAAGTAATAATGATTTCCCTGCATTGGTTGTCAGGATGATTTTAGCAGTATGAAGAAGATTCTCAGCAAAGACTTGAGACATACATCCCATTAAAAAAGAGGATTTTTATTTATATCAAATGTGTCACATGGGCATTTTAGGAATCATGAGTGAAATAAGACAGGAAGAACATATTAATGACTAATCAAGACAGTAAAGGAAAACTTGACTAAATCAAAGATAAACCCTGTTCATGATAAGAATTCTCAATTTTCTAAAGGCCCAAACTCTTCCTAAATTAATCTTCTTGAACAAACTTTCATTGAAAATACAAGCTAAGCTTTGTGTAGTAACTAGATTTTTAATTTATTTACATTTAATTTGAAACATAAATATGCAAGAATATGCATAATTCTGAAAAAGAACTGTAATGAAGGAGTTCTAGGCTTATCAGGTGACAAAACGTATTATAAATCTAATGCAATTATATCATGTGTGAAATGGCACAATAAAAATATGATAAATGTTACATAATAGAGTCCTGGGAATTCAAGTCAGGGTGCAAAAGGTAATTATGCAACTATGAAAATGCAACCATACTGAAAAAAACAAAAATCAAAAATTCAATCCCTATCTAATTCCTTACATATATGTTTTTAAAAGTATCAGGGAGATAAAAATTTTAAATGTAAAATAAAGTACCAGAAAATACATTTTTTAAAAAGGCTATAAAATTCTTGAAGGAATATTTTGGTAAATAGAGATGCATGGAAATTATTTCTAAGGAAGATATACAAATATATAATTTTGTAAATGAGATATGTAAATATAAAAATATTCCACATGGCCAAAAATATTCTGCATAGCATAAAAATTAAAATTAAAACACAAGCTGTGAATGCAATAATTACATATATAGTGATAAAAGGGATAAAGTATTTAGTATATAGTTAACTCTTGAAAATTAATATGGAAATATCAACAATTTGGGAAAATTGATAAAAAGTATTAGAAAACAATTCATACTTAAAGAAATGCAAAGGATTTTAAGCATGTAAAAAAGTGCTCAAATAATTATTTTTAAGAATAGCAAAAGGTATAAAAGTTAAATATATGTTATTTAATCAGATTGCCAAATACCATAAATGTTTTTCAAGAACTGGTTGTTGACAAATTGAACAAATATTCTCATGGACTATGTGAAAGGGTGCAGTTGGTACAACGCTGTGGATGACATTTTGGCAATAACTTGCAACATCAAAATATTAAAAATACATGTTCAATTTGACTCCCCCCAAATCAAATCCATGTCTAGGAACTTAAACTTGCACATTTGCAAGAAGACATGTATTTATTACAGAATTATTCATCCTAGATTTGGAAACAACATAAAGAGAATTGTTTACATTCATCTTAGGAAATATTATTGAGGCACTTATGCACTATGAGGAGTTAGGTCTAAATGAACTGGTATGGGAAGAATTTAAAGACGTTGAATAGTAAAAGACAATGTTTGCATGTATAGCATACACACATACATATATATAAATATGCTTGTATGTGCAAGGATTATTACTTAACAACTTTAGAAAATAGCTTTCAATGACTCCCTCTGGCAGGAATACTGGAAGATTGGTGAGGAGTGGATAGATTTACTTTCATATTTTTGTCAGTTTGAATGGTTTCCATTTAAACTATTTATTGTTATTATACATTCTTTAAAAAAAATAACAAAAGAAGTATGCCAACTTAAAAATTATATATAACACAACTGAAATTGTATAAAGGGGACAGCCTACATACTGTTAAATATATTAGCTAGTATTGATGTGGGCTATGGGTGGGAAGCTCTTTGTCTCTTCAGAGATAACCTAAGCTGTCTGTGACTTGTGGGTGTGAGATGGTAAGAGGCTGCAGTCTTGCCCTTGGTGACCATGGCAACAACTCCAGTCCCAGGAAACAGTTTAATAATGCAAGGTCTATAAACTTTAAGTATTCAGAGGAAATGCAAACCAAATATGCTAAAAGCTTATCTAGAATGTATGAAGTCCATGCTAAAAGCTTACCTAAGATGTGGAAGATATATATGCTAATTCAAGCCTATTAAGAACTGAAACAAAGGGACCATTTAACCTTTCCTCTCTGTATAAAAGAAACTCAAAAGTCTTGTTCTGAGCTCAGGATTGAAACAAAAAGCTCCCAAGTCCAGCTGGCCGTCAATAAACCATTTTTCTTTCTCAAAATCATTCCTGAGTCCTGGCCTCTCTATAGGCAATAATTGAACCTCTCAAATTCTACAACAGTATAATAGAAAGGATGAAAATAAGTATTTACATGATACAAGACTAAGGATGAAGCCTAATCTAGTGCCAAATACAATTAGTAGGAAAATGAAATAGTAATGATGGGTTTAAAGATTAGAAACAGAATACATACTGTAGCAGTTTGATATTATTGATGAATTCCAAAAAGAAATATTGGATTATGTTTGTAAACTGACCTTTTCCTCTGGGCATATTAGATTATATTGTATTCATAGGTTTCCTTCTTTGAGTAATCATATAAACCTCTTGTGCCAGTAGGGCATTAAGTCCCCAACCTTTGGTGGGTGTGGACTCACTTATAAAAGGCATGGCAAAGGACAGAGTTGAGAGTTTTTGATGTTGGAGTTTTGACATTGGAGTTTAAAGCTGAAGCTTTAAGCTGGGCCCCAGGAAGTAAGCTCACAGAGGAAAGAAATGCAAGACCCTGAAATGGAGGAAACCAGGAAACCCAAACATGACAGATGCCGCAGCCACCCTACTCCAATATGTGAAAATAGACTTTGCTGAGGGAAGTAACTTATGCTTTATGGCCTGTTATCTGTAAGCTCCTAACTGAAATAGATACCCTTTAAAAAAACCAACAAATTTCTGGTATTTTGCATCAGCACCCCTTTGGGCTGAGTAATACATGTACTAATTTAGAAAAACTAAAATAAAGTAAAAAAATAAATTGGGATATTAAAAAGTGAAAACCAGAAGGATACCTTGAATAAAAGGGTCAACATAGACCAGCAGAATATCTCAGCCTACATTGCTTTTTGACCTTGAAAAAAGGTGGGAAATAGCAGAGACAAAAGAGTTTAAATGGCTAAGAGTCTTCATAAAAGAGTCAGGAGTTGGTCAGAGGGGCCATCTTTATGCATGCCTCAGCAGGATCCCAGAGATAGCCAAAGTAGAGAAAACCCCATGTACTAGTGCTCCTGAGGGCTATGGAGACACACAGGTTCTATGGTAATGGCAGATGGCTCTGGAGTTCAGTGCCATGTCAGTGGGCCCTACATTGGAATTTGTGTTTCTGAGTGTGATGGAGTTGGACTCAGATGTAACCTTTCTGAACATGCCTCTTCTGTCACTTTTACTGAAACTATGGTTGGCACTGGGGTTGGTGTATACTCAGGGGACTCGACTCTCTGGACTGTCCATATTCCAGCTGGGCCCTGAGTAGGAGTTGCAACTCCTACTCTCTGGCTTATCAGATTTACTGAGGTCAGCTAACAGAAAGGTGAAGATTGTCAAGCACCACACCAGGGAACTGAGTGTGCCTACAACTGCAAGCAGGAGAATTGCATCCATCATCCATGTGGGATCTAAGTCCCCTCTTGATATAGAGGTGGAGTGGATATCACCATCTCAGGGTCTACAGGATGGAGGAATAAAATATGGATTAGAGTGGACTTACTGATACTCTACTATAGAACTACTGTGAATAGTAATGGAAGAAATTGTATCATTGATGTGGAGAAAGTGGCCATGGTAGTTTTTGAGGGCATGGAGAGGAAAGAAGAGATGAGATGTGGGCATTTTTGGGAACTGGAGTTGTCCTAAATGATATTGCAGGGACAGATGCTGGATGTTATATATCCTGCCATAACCCATTGAATGTATGTGGGAAGAGTGTAAACTACAATGTGAACTATTATCCATGTGGTGCAGCAGTGCTCCAAAATGTATTCACCAAATTCAATGAATGTGCCACAATGATGAAAGATGTTGATGTGGGAGAAGTGGGGTGTGGGAGATGTGGGGTATATGAGAACCTCTTATATTTTTTTTAATGTACCTTTTTTTTTTGTGATCTATGTATCTTCAAAAAATACAATTTAAAAAGTGTTGGGGGGGTTGGGGGTAAGTATTAGGGTACATAGAAACCTCTTATGTTTTTTAACATAATGTTTTGTGTGATCTATTAACTTTTAAAAAAAGATAATTTAAAAAGTAAATTAAATTAAAAAAAAAACCTTCATTTGACTTTCATCACAGCCCCTGGTTGCAGCCTGCCTACAGTACCTGGACTTGTAGTTCCCCAATGTCATGTGAAAGACTCTTAAAAAATTGCATACTATTAACAGATACCTCTTGTTGATTCTGTTTCTCTAGGGAACCCTGACTAATACACTTGGAATTGGGAGTGGTTCTTGAGGAACAGAGTCTTAAACATGGGGTGTCTGAGGTGGTTGTGGGAGTTTTAGAATTTTCCCTCTACTGTAATTGGACTCAAGTGTATTGATGACTCCCTTTCCAATAATGAAGGGGCTGCTCACAGACCATGGTGCAAGTTTGCAATCAAGGTATGCAAAATATGACTGCTGGACTCCCCTACTTCCTCACTTGTAAGAATCAATGATCTGGGTGAGAATGTTTTCAACACCTTAACAGAATTTTGTGGAATCAAAAGGTATAATGATGTTGGCTGGCTCCTCCTATATACTCTGGATACTGTTACAAAAGAAAGAGATGAGTTAAAGGCTTCAAATTTGAAACTTAAATGCTGCATAAATGATGGGATATCTATGCATGCTCTGAAAGAAAATCTTATCTCCTGTAGCCAAAGCCTCAAAATATCTGAGAACCAAGCTCAGACTCTCATTGTATGAGTATTGGAATTACAAAAGAAACTAAAATCTTAACCCTGCAGGGTTTCTGCAGTTAAAGTGAAGGCATTGATTAAAAAAGAGTAGAATCCAGAGAATTGTGTTGGAGACATATGGGATGATGATAATATTGGTGGAGATAATGGAACCCTGAATTCTGCAGAGACTTTACCAAATAAGCCTGCAATGGCCTGCCCTGTCGAGACCACACTTTGTCAATCTTGTATCATCCAGGTTCCAGCCTGCCCCAGGGAGTCTGAAACAACTTCCAGCCCTGACTGGGTACCAGCCAAAATGAAGCCTGTCCTGCCCAGCTCAAGGCCTGCCCCAGGGTGTCTGGACCTCCTCCCAGTCCTGAAGCACATGCAGGCCAACCTCCAGCATGCACTGCCAAGCCTCCAGTCTGCCCTGAGAAAACTGCTTTCCAACCCCTGCCTGAAGAAATTAATCCTGTCTCTCTAGAAGAAAATGCAAGGAAATGCCCTGAGGTCAGTAATTTGCAAGGCATTTCTAATCCTTCTTACTCACCCTCACCACCTCTCTTGTCTTCCATACCTATTACTAGACTAAAATCACAACATCCCCCAAAGGTGAAATACAAAGTGTGACCCATGAGGAAGTAAGGTATACTCAGAAAGAACTGCATGAGTTTTCCAACTTATATAGCCAGAAACCTGAGGAATATGTGTGGGAATGGTTACTAAGGGTATGGGATATTGGTGGAAGGAATATAAAGTTGGATCAGGCTGAATTTATTGATATGGGCCCACTAAAAGCACACATTCTGGATTCAACACTGTAGTTTGAGGGGTTAGAAAGGGTTCTAGTTTTTTTTTCGGCAAGATGGTGGCTGCGTGAGCTTGCCTGGTAGTGTCTCTGCAGGGGGCGGCTGGGCAGCGTTGAAGGCTCTTTGAGACCGCGCTGTTTCGGGGATTTTTGCTGGTTGGAAGGTGTCTGGACTTCAATTCGGTGGGAAGGTAACAGAGAGGATACATCTATAATATATAAACGGAGGTCCCAGCTGAGCTCGGGAAGTTCCCTCCTTGGGTGGGCGGAGCCGCGGTAGCGGGTGCTCCTGAAGCTCCGGAGCCGCGGCGGCCAGGGTTTTTGTTTTTTTTTCCTTTTACTAGAGGCTTTGCGGTGCTGAGAAATTCGCGGATACTGGGCTGGCTGGTGAGGGATTGATGGGACAAGACTTCTTTGCAGATTGATTTGGGGAGACAGACGGTGTTTTCTTGTGAAGCGGGGGACGTTTTTGGTGGCCGGACAGGGGGGGCAGTGCTTCCGCCTGGAGCCCCATCCCCACAGGTCCGGCTGCTGATCTACAACGGAATTGGATTTTGGACAATAAGGGGACACAATTGGGAGACTGTTGTAGGGTGCAGTGAGGGAGGAGGACACGTCTGGAAGCTGATTGGAGGATATTTTGCGAAGTTTGGGATTTCGGATCTTAGAGTCTGTTTTCGGCGTTTCCAGCTGAAGCCCACCCCACCCGGCGGGGCTTGGGATCTGGGTCATTGAACTGGCCGTGGTGTAGAGGCGCCCTCAAGGGGCCGTTGCGAGGGAGCACAGGGAGGGAGCTGTCCAAAGGCTGATACCCTGAGGAGTTAGGTGAATTTCAGGGATCAGAAATTCAATATAAAATTCGCGGATCTGGCTTCCCCCACAGGACTGGTACCCAGCTACGGGGATCCCTGAGGGCTGTGTTGCACTGCGGGGCTCCTAAGCTTTCTGTGGACCAGATTTGAGCTTGCCAGGTCTGGGTCCCCTGAACTCTGGCGGTCCACACCCCAGACTTACACCTCTTGAGTCTTCAGTGTCTCAGACTTTCCACCCCTGAATCCATCACGCTCTGGGGTCTACCTGGGGTCCTTGAGTGCCCTGGACCTCAACGTTTGCGTTTTATCTTTAATGGTTCATATTGTTTTGTTTTTATTTTCACTTTATCTTATTTTTTACTCTTTTTGACGCCCTGATTGCTAATATTGCATTATCCCCTAGTCTTTTCTCCTAGCGTCTCCCCCAAAGTCCTTTTTTTTTTTAATTTTATACAGATATTTAGGGGTTTTTTTTGGTTGTTGTTTTAGATAGTGTTGCAATTGTGACACGTGTATACCTGTATCTCTCTCCCCCCAACTGTTCCCCACCGCTTGCCTATCCTCTTTTTCTTTCTTCCTTTCTTCTTGTCTTTCTTTTTTTTCTTTATTATAATTAGTGTTTTTTTTTTTCGGTTCTCTCTTTCCCTCTTGTCCCTCATTTTCCACTTATTTTATTTTAATTCAAGTACACAATACGTGCTATAGGGAACACCTCACATTTGCTGGGTTTTCCCATCCTCCACTGCCTCATTTCTGTGTGAACTGATTTAGGCTACCTACATTATCCCTCTTCCCCTGCATCTTGATAACCACTATCATCTACTGTCTCTCCTATATTCCACCCCCCACCTCCCATTCTTTGATCCACAAAGTGTCTAACTCTTAATTTCTAATACCTTTGTTCTGTTTTCTGTCTGTTATCCACTCTTGAAACTATTACCTTTCTTTTCTTTTTCCTTCTCTCATGAAAACAATAGCTTTGTAGTTCATACCACATTCCGCCTATATTCAGTCATCTACTTCATAAAAGATATTCTACCTACAGCTATAACTCTATACAATCTACATGAATCTAACCTCCATCCTCCCAGATCTCATATTCTTACTTTGTTAACATACATTACCAATACCACTTTACACTTTACCCTTGCTGACACAATTGCCTTTTCCCAACACTAATACTTTCTTCTAAAGTGAACTTAACCAACAACAAGTAACTTGAGTAAGAAGAAAAAAGTGACAAAGAGAAGACATAACACCTATGCAAAAAAAACAACTAATTAACCTCCAAAAGCAGACAAAGAAGCTAAGGAACTGATTAAATTCGTCAAAATAAAGAGATGACCAGAAAGCAACAAAAATCTACAAACCAAACCAATAATCAGGAAAACATGACTGAATCCAATCAACAAACCAATAATCACGAAGGGGAGCAAAACTTGGCACAAGCAATGAAAGAACTCAGAACATTCATCACCGACAAATTTGATGCAGTAATGAAAGAGGTTAACAACATGAAGACATCACTTGGAGGGGAAATTGCAGACATACGCAAAAACATAATAGATATGATGGGAATGAACACCACAGTTCAAGAAATCAAAAATACACTTGCAGCAAATATCAGCAGACTAGAAGAGACAGAGCAGAGAATTAGTGATGTGGAAGACAGTACCTCAGAAATCAAACAGATAGTAGAAGGGGTCAATAAGAAGATAGAAAAAATCAAATTAGGATTTAGGGACCTGAATGACAATGAAAAACGCTCAAACATACGTATTATAGGCATTCCAGAAGGTGAAGAGAAGGGAAAGGGGTCAGAAGGAGTGTTGCAGGAAATAATGGCTGAAAACTTCCCAAATCTACTGAAAGAGACAGATGTACATATCCAAGAAGCACAGCGCACTCCACAAGTCATAAACCCCAACAGGCCCACCCCAAGACATATACTTATCAAATTATCCAAGGCTCAAGACAAAGAGAAAATCCTAAAAGCAGCAAGAGAAAAGAAAACCATCACAGACAAGGGAAGCTCAATTAGATTAAGTGCTGATTTCTCTTCTGAAACCACGGAGGCAAGAAGACAGTGGTATGATATAGTCAAGGTACTAAAGGAAAAAAACTTCCAACCAAGAATACTCTATCCAGCTAAACTAGCATTCAAACATGATGGAGAGTTCAAAATATTCACAGACAAACAGAAACTGAAAGAGTATACCAACAAGAAACCTCCCCTTCAAGAAATTCTAAAGGGAGTTCTGCAGGAAGAAAGGAAAAAAACAGGAAAGGCAAAGTTGGAGGAGAGTATAAGACCAAAAACAACAACAAAAAAGACCAAAAAAATATACAAACAAAATATGACAAACACAAATCCAATCAAAATATGGCTAACACAAATAATTCCTTGATAGTAATAACACTGAATGTCAACGGATTAAACTCACCTATCAAAAGATTCAGACTGGGACATTGGATAAGGAAATATAACCCATCCATATGCTGTCTACAAGAGACACATCTTAGACCCAGAGACGCATGGAGATTGAAAGTGAATGGCTGGAAAACAATCATACAAGCTAACAATAACCAAAAAAAGGCAGTAGTAGCTATATTAATATCAGACAAAATAGACTTTAAATGTGAAACAATTGTGAGAGACAAAGAAGAATACTACATTTTAGTGAAAGGGAAAATCTGTCAAGAAGATCGAACAATCATAAATATCTATGCCCCTAACAAGGGTGCCTCTAAATACGTCAGGCAAACGCTGGAAAAACTAAGTGAAAGAATAGATACATCTACAATTATAGTGGGGGATTTTAATACACCACTATCAACTCTGGACAGAACATCTCAAAAGAGAATCACCAAAGAAACAAAACATCTGAATAGTATATTAGAGGAGCTCGATCTAATAGACATATATAGATCGCTACACCCAAACACAGCAGGATATACATTTTTCTCAAGCGCACATGGATCATTCTCCAAGATAGATCATATGCTAGGCCACAAAGAAAGGCTGAACGAATTCAGAAAGATTGAAATCATACAAAACATTATCTCTGACCACAGTGGAGTCAAGCTGGAGATTTGCAAGGGACAGAAGCCCAGATTTCACACCACGATTTGGAAATTAAACAGCACACTCTTAGAAAAACAGTGGGTCAAAGAGGAAATCTCAAAAGAAATCAATGACTACCTTGAAACAAATGATAATGATAACACAACATACCAAAATTTATGGGATGCAGCAAAAGCAGTACTGAGAGGGAAGTTTACAGCCATAAATTCATATATCAAAAAAGAAGAAAGAGCAAAAATTGAAGAACTAACTGCACATTTGAAGGAATTAGAAAAACAACAACAAAGTAACCCAACAGGAAGAAGAAGGAAGGAAATAACAAAGATAAGAGCAGAAGTAAATGAAATAGAAAATAAGAAAGCACTTGAACAGATAAACAAGACCAAGAGCTGGTTTTTTGAGAAGATTAACAAAATTGACAAACCTTTAGCAACACTAACAAAGAAAAAAAGAGAGAAGATGCAAATACACAAAATAAGAAATGAGAAAGGCGATATCACCACTGACCCAACAGAAATAAAGACTATCATAAGAGGATATTTTGAAAAACTATATTCCAACAAAAATGACAATCTAGAGGAAATGGACAAATTCTTAGAAACACATAAGCAGCCCATATTGACGAAAGAAGAAATTGATGATCTTAACAAACCAATCACAAGCAGAGAGATAGAATCAGTTATCAAAAATCTCCCAACTAAGAAGAGCCCAGGGCCAGATGGCTTCACAGGTGAATTCTACAAAACATTCCGGAAAGAACTGACACCAATCCTGCTGAAACTATTCCAAAACATCGAAACAGAAAGAACATTACCCAACTCCTTCTATGATGCCAACATTACCCTAGTACCAAAGCCAAACAAAGACATCACAAGAAAGGAAAATTACAGACCAATTTCTCTGATGAACCTAGACGCAAAAATACTTAACAAAATACTTGCTAATCGTATTCAACAATACATTAAACGTATTATACACCACGACCAAGTGGGATTCATCCCAGGTATGCAAGGATGGTTCAACATAAGAAAATCAATCAACGTAATACACCATATAAACAGATTGAAGGAAAAAAATCACATGATTATATCTATTGATGCAGAAAAAGCATTTGACAAAATACAGCACCCTTTCTTGATAAAAACACTCCAAAAGATTGGAATACAAGGGAATTTTTTGAACATGATAAACAGTATATATGAAAAACCTAAAGCCAATATTGTTTACAATGGAGAAATCCTAGACTCCTTCCCTCTAAACTCAGGAACAAGACAAGGATGCCCACTGTCTCCGCTCCTATTTAACATTGTCTTAGAAGTACTTGCACGAGCACTGAGGCAAGAACCAGAAATAAAAGGCATTCAAATTGGAAAGGAAGAAGTCAAAATTTCATTATTTGCAGATGACATGATCCTATACATAGAAAACCCTGAGAGATCTACAACGAAGATTCTAGAACACATAAATGAGTTTAGTAAAGTCGCAGGTTATAAGATCAATGCGCAAAAATCAGTAGCATTTCTGTACACCAATAATGAGCAAGATCAGGAGGAAATCAAGAAACAAATACCATTCACAATAGTAAATAAAAAAATCAAATACTTAGGAATAAATTTAACTAAAGAGGTAAAGAACTTATACAATGAGAATTATACAAGATTGTTCAAGGAAATCAAAGAAGACCTAAATAAATGGAAGACTATTCCTTGTTCATGGATAGGAAGACTGAACATTATTAAGATGTCTATCCTACCAAAATTGATCTACACATTCAATGCAATCCCAATAAAAATCAACGCAGCCTTCTTTAAGGAACTAGAAAAACTAACTATGAAATTTATTTGGAAAGGAAAGAGACCCCGAATAGCCAAAGACATACTGAAAAAGAAAAACGAAATTGGAGGAATCACACTACCTGACTTCAAAACATACTATAAAGCTACGGTGGTGAAAACAGCATGGTATTGGCATAAGGAAAGACACATAGACCAATGGAATCGAATTGAAAGCTCTGATATAGAACCTCACATATATAGCCACATAATATTTGATAAAGCCACCAAACCCTCTCAATTGGGAGACAGTGGCCTATTCAACAAATGGTGTCTGGAGAACTGGATAGCCATATGTAGAAAAATGAAAGAGGATTACCATCTCACACCTTATACAAAGATCAACTCAAGATGGATCAAAGACCTAAATATAAGAGCCAAGACCATAAAAACCTTAGAAAGCAGTGGAGGGAAACATCTACAGGACCTTGTAATAGGAAATGGATTTATGAATATCTCACCAAAAGCACGAGCAGCAAAAGAACTAATAGATAAATGGGACTTCCTCAAAATTAAAGCCTTCTGCACCTCAAAGGAGTTTGTCAAGAAAGTAAAAAGGGAGCCCACACAGTGGGAGAAAATATTTGGCAATCATATATCTGATAAGAAACTTATAACTTGCATATATAAAGAACTCCTATATCTTGAAAATAAAAAGATAAACAACCCATTTTAAAAATGGGAAAAAGACTTAAACAGACACTTCTCCGAAGAAGAAATACAAATGGCAAGAAAGCACATGAAAAAATGTTCCAAATCTCTAGCTATCAGGGAAATGCAAATCAAAACTACAATGAGATACCATCTTACACCCATAAGATTGGCAGCTATGAGAAAAACAGAAGAATACAACTGCTGGAGAGGATGTGAAGGAAGGGGAACACTCATCCACTGCTGGTGGGAATGCAGAAGGATCCAACCATTCTGGAGGACAGTATGGCGGTTTCTCAAAAAACTAGCCATAGATTTGCCATATGACCCAGCAATACCACTGCTGGGTATATACCCAGCAGAACTGAAAACAAGGACACAAACCGATATATGTACACCAATGTTCATAGCAGCATTGTTCACTATTGCCAAAAGTTGGAATCAACCCAAATGCCCATCAACAGATGAGTGGATCAATAAAATGTGGTATATACACACAATGGAATACTACTCGGCTGTAAGAACAAACACACTACAAACACATGTGATAACATGGATGAATCTTGAGAACCTTATGTTGAGTGAAGCAACCCAGACATTGAAGGACAAATACTACATGACCTCAATGATATGAAATAAACAAGCTGCCCTAGATAGCAAGAGACTGAACGATAGGCTTACAGGAAATCGGAGGGTGGAGGAAGGATATGAGCCGATGTCTGCAGGGGTGGAACTTAAGACGAGATGGTGTTAAGTATGAACACAAAGAAGAGATAAAATGGGGGCAAGGGGTTGCCTTTGGTTGGGGCTTTACGGGTTTGAGGGTGGCTGGGGAGGGACGGTTGGGTAATGTTGCCCAAAAGTGGGGGGAGGGAGGGGTAGCATACGAACACAGGAGAGGGTTAGGAGGTGGTGGAGAGTAAAATGCCGAGAAAATAATATCAAAATATAATAAAGAGGGTTACCTGTTTAGAATGCTCGGAGGGGAGGGTCTGATGCAGGACGGGCTCCTGGGGAATGTCTAAATGCTCATTCTGCCAGAGTGGGTGACACCATGGGGTAGAATCCCAAGTAGTGAGAGTGGGGGTGGACCCACATCCTGGGGAGGACTAATGCCACCAAATAGAGGGAACTCTATCCCTCGAGAGAAAGGGTGGCTCCCAGGGCATTGGGGCAGATGAGCAAGTTAGGCCCTAAACACTATTCCATCTATCTCTGGAAGTGGCTCCTCAGGAAACGGAGGTTGGCTGTCACTGTGGGCACCAAGGTGGAAGGGAAAATGGACGTTAAATGTGTGGAACCAAAGTAAATGGGGGGCAAGGGAGGAGTTTCTTGAGAGTACACAAGGATGGATATAAAACATGTAATATTACACCATAACATATAGGAGACGACAGACTGATAATGTAAACCATAATGTAAAACATAGGAGAACTAAAAATGTAAAGAACTGTGTATCCTAAAGTATGCACCATAATGTAAGCACAGATATTACCATGTTAGAAAGCTAATATCTCAGACTCTGTACATCACCTTAAGTAAATATGATGTGAATAGGGTGTAAGAGTATCGCTGTGGAAGGAAAAAGGTGTTGTGGTGGATGTATGGGAGTGCTGTATATTATATATATGCATTGCTGTGGTCTAGGACTCCTACGAAGAAACGCTGAATAATTAGGGGGGGGGGGAAAGGATAGGATGTGGAATTTTTTCAAGTCAACATTCTTTATCTAAGTTCTTTATCTAACTTTATCCAAGTTCTTTATCTATCCTTTAAACCCATCGCTATATGCCATTCCCTAGTAAGGGACCATGACATTATATTGGGCTTCAAATTTCGGGGAGTTCTGGATCACAGAGTGTTTCAACAGTGGCAATGGAGGGATACTGGTATGGGATACCAATGACAGGTGATATATGGCTGTCAGGGAGCTGTACAGAACATATGTCCAGGGTGCATGGTAATGATTGGATATACTCATAGTGGCAACAATTAAAAACCCAGCAGGGGGGGTACTGGGTTCCTGGCCAGTGGTGCTCTGTCGTGGTCCCTAGGGGAGCAGCAACAGTCTCCCAGGTACAGCGGCGGGGACCGGGAGGGAGTGAGGGTTCAACAGTGAGCCCCTGATGCTAATGACTATGCTTGTGAACTGATAAACCTAAAATAAGAACAAGGCCTAGAGCAACATTGTGCCTGGGAATTTCCTCCTGTCAGCCTTCATGTTACTCAAATGTGGCCAGTCTCGAAGCCAAACTCAGCATGTAAATGCAATGCCTTCCCTCCAGCGTGGGACATGACACCCGGGGATGAGCCTCCCTGGCAACGAGGGACCACTATCAAATACCAACTGATGATGCAACTGGAAAAGGACCTTATATGGAAGGTTCAATGCGGATCAGCAGAATATCCATGTCTACATAAAATAACATGACTTTAAAATGCTGTTTGACCTAAAGTAAGGGGGAAATGGAAAGGAGAAATGAGTTTATATGGCTACGAGTTTCTAAAAAAGAGTCTGGAGGCTGGCAGAAGGATTGCCCTCATGCACAACTGAGCAGAGTCAGAGAGACAGATAAAGCAGATACAACCCCCAGATATTGGTTCCTATGAAGGCTAAAGAGACCCATGAGAGTTATGGTCATGGCCGATGGGGTTTACTACCAGGGCAGATGGCCCCTCTCTGGAAATGGTGTTTATGTGTGATGAATCTGGACTCAGATGGGATCTCCCTTCATAAGACTTTCATACTAATCTGCTGGAGGTGCAGTTAACGTTGGGGTTTAAGATATAGTTAGGGGATTTGAATCTCTGGACTGATAATGTGATAGCCAGGTCCTGAGCCTCAACAGACTCCAGCACCTACAATCTGATTTATTGGACTTACCACACTCAGCTAAGATGGAGTTGAAGAAGGACAATCACCACACCATGGAGCCTAGAGTGATTACAACTGAAAATGGGAGGATGGCAGCCAGCATCCATGTGGAATCTGAGCCTCCTCTTGACATAGAGGTGCAATGGACACAACCAATCCAATGTCCACATAGAAGAGGTGGCATTGGATTGGGAAAAGTGGACATGGTGGACGATGGGTATGGGGAAGGGCAGGAAGAGATGAGAGGTGGGGGCGTATTTGGGACGTGGAGCTGCCCTGGATGGCGCCTCGGGGGTGATCACCGGACATCGTGGATCCTCACAGGGCCCACTGGATGGAATGGAGGAGAGTATGGGCCATGATGTGGACCATTGTCTATGAGGTGCAGAGGTGCCCAAAGATGTACTTACCAAATCCAATGGATGTGTCATGATGATGGGAACGAGTGTTGTTGGGGGGGGGAGAGGGGGGGTGGGGGGGGTGGGGTTGAATGGGACCTCACATATATATTTTTAATGTAATATTATTACAAAGTCAATAAAAAAAAAAGAAAGAAAAAAGAAAGTGTTCTAACAGTTTGTTTGGGTGGCTGACTGACACATGGACCAAAAGATGGCCTAGCATGTCTGAGGTTGAGATGCCCAATTTGCCCTGGTATACAGTAGAAGAGGTAATTCAAAGGCTTAGAGAGATTGGAAGCTAGAATGGATTTACCATTCAAGAGCTGCCCACATACCCCAGGAAGGCCCAGAGGACACATCTTTAACCAGAACTGTGAAAAATAAATTTGTGAGACTAGCTCCATCTTCCCTGAAGAGCTCTGTGGCTTCCTTCTCTGTAGTTCAGATATTACTGTAGTGAGGAATGTGATGGAATTAGAATCCTTAAACATTATGGGAGTATTGGATGCCATCTGTTAAAGTCAAGTATCAGCAGTTAATCACCAAAGTCAAGGTGGGCAAGGCTAGTGCAATGAAAGGCAAATTCAAAAAAGCACTCAAAATAGTCTTGAGTCATGTAGAGGTATGGCATTGGCTAATACATCATAGGGTACCTAGCAGTGAAATAGATGGGCAGTCTGCTAAATTTCTTCTGGATCTGTATAAACAGAAGAGTTCTAGGTTGAGTGAACAAAACCCTAACTCAAATTACAGATGCAGAGAATCACGGTCCCTTAGTCAATTCCCTGACTTGATACAGTTTACAGACCCAGGGTCCCTTGAATGAGGTGAAGGCCAGGTCTCCTTGGAGAAGGATCCTGTTAAACTGTCCCAAATGTATACTGTTAATCTTCCTCCCACCTTTCCCAAGGAGATCTACAGCCTTTTACCAGAGTAACTGTGCTCTGGGGAAAAGGAAATGATCAGACATTTTGGGGATTATTAGACACTGGCTCAGAAGTGATATTAATTCCAGAAGACCCAAAATGTCACTGTAGTCCACCAGTCAGAGTAGAGGTTTATGGAGGTCAGGTGATTAATGGAGTTTTAGCTAGGTCCATATCATACTTGGTCTATTGAGTCCCTTCACCCATTCCGTGGTTACTTCCCCAGTTCCAGAATGTACAATTGGAATAGATATACTCAGCAACTGGCAGAATCCCCACAGTGGATCCTTGGCTAGTGGAGTGAGAGCTATTGTGGTTGGAAAGGCCAAGTGGAAGACACTAGAACTGCCCCTGCCTAGCAAAATAGTAAACCTAGCTATACTGGATTCCTGGAGGGATTGCAGAAATTAGTGCTACCATCAAGGATCTAAAGGATGCAGGGGTGGTGATCCCCACCACATCCCCATTCAGCTCTCCTATCTGTCCTGTGGAGAAAACAGATGGATCTTGGAGGATGAAAGTAGAATATCATAAACCTAAACAGGTGGTGAGTCCAATTGCAGCTGCTGTCCCAGATGTGGTATCATTACTTGAGCAATTCAACACATCCCCTGGCACCTGGTATGCAGCTGTTGATTTGACAAATGCTTTTTTCTCAATCGTTATTAATAAGGATCACCAAAACAATTTGCTTTCAGCTGGCAAGGCCAGCAGTATACCTTCACTGTCTTGCCTCAGGGTGTATCACCTCTCCAGCCCTATGTCATAATATTGTCTGCAGAATTCTTGATCATCTCTCCCTCCCACAAGACATCACACTGGTCCATTATATTGATGATATTATGTTTATAGTACCTAATGAACAAGAAGTAGTAAAGACTCTAGACTTATTGCATTAGAGAGGATGGGAAAGAAATCCAACCGAAATACAAGGTCCTTCCACTTCAGTGAAGTTTTAGGTATCCAGTGGTGTGGGGCATGTCAAAATGTCCCTTCTAAAGTGAAGGATGAGTTGTTGTGTCTGGCCCCTCCTACAACCAAAAAAGAGGCACAGTGCTTAGCTGTCCTCTTTGGATTTTGGAGACAACACATTCCTTATTTGGGTGTGCTACTCCAGTCCATTTATTGGGTGATCAGAAAAGCTGCAGGTTTTGATTGGGGACCTGAACAAGAAGAGGCTCTGCATCAGGTCCAGCCTGCTTTGCAAACTGCACTATCACTTGAGCCATAAGATCCAGCAGATCTAATGGTGCTGGAAGTTTCAGTGGCAAATAGAGTAGCTTTCTGGAGCTTTTGGCAGGCCTGTATGGGAGAATCACAATGTAGACCCTCAAGATTTTGGAGCAAATCCCTGCCATTATCTGCAGATAACTACTCCCCTTTTGAGAAACAGCTTTTGGCCTGCTGGGCCTTAGTGGGAGACTGAATGTTTAACAATGGGCCATCAAGTTACCATGAGACCTAATTTGCCTATCATGAGCTGAGTATTGTCTGACCCACCAAACCATAAAGTTAGGCATGCACAGCAGCACTCCATAGTAAAGTGTAAGTGTTATATACAAGATAGGGCTCAAGTAGGTCCTGAAGGCACAAATAAGTTACATGGGGAAGTAGCCCAGATGCCCATGGTCACCACCCCTGCCATGTTACCTTCTCTTTCCCAGCCTACACTTTGGCCTCTTGGGGAGACCCTTACAATCATTTGACTGAGGAAGAGAAAAATTGGGCTTGGTTTACAGATGGTTCTGTACAATATGCAGGTACCACCCAAAAGTGGACAGCTGCAGCCCTGTAGGTCCTTTCTGGGACATCCTTGAAGGACAGTCGTGAGAGCAAATCCTCTCAGTGGGTAGAACTTTGAGCAGTGCACCTGGCTGTTCATTTTGTTTGGAAGAAGAAATGGCCAGAGGTGCATTTATACACTGATTCATGGGTTGTTGCCAGTTGCTTTGCTGATGGTCAGGGAATTGGAAGTAACATGAATGGAAAATTGGTGAAAAAGAGGTATGGGGAAGAGGTATGTGGATAGACCTTTTTAAGTGGGCAAAAACTTGAAAATATTTGTGTCCCACGTGAATGCTCATCAGAGGGTGACTTCAGCAGAGGAAGAATTAATAGTCAAGTGAATAAGACAACCTATCCAGGCACTCCTGTCATTGCCCAATGCTCTCATGAAGAAATTGGCCATGGAGGTAGGGATGGAGGTTATGCATTGGCTCAGCAACACAGACTTCCCTTTACCAAGTCTGACTTGGCTAAAGCCACTGCTGAATGCCCAATCTGCCAGGAGCAGAGTTCAACACTCATTGCCTTATATAACACCATTCCTCAAGGTGACCAGCCTGCTACCTGGTGGCAGGTTGACTACATTGAATCACTTCCACTATGGAAGGGGCAGTGATTTGTTTTAACTGAAATACTCTGGATATGGGTTTGCATTTCCTTCATGCAATGCTTCTTTCAAAGCTACCATCCATGGACTTACCAAATGTCTTATCTACCACCACGGCATTCCACACAACAAAGCTCCTGATAAAGGAACCCAGTTCACAGCCAATGATGTGTAGGAATGGGCATATGCCCATGGAATTAATTGGTCTTACCATGTTCCCCATCACCTTGAGGCAGCTGGATTAATAGAATGGTGGAATAGCCTTTTGAAGACTCAATTACAGTGCCAGCTAGGTGACAATACCTTGTAGGACTTGGGCAATGTTCTCCAGGAGGATTTGTATGCTCTAAATCAGAGTCCACTCTATGGTGCTGTTTCTCCCATAACCAGGATCCATGGGTCCAGGAACCAAGGGGTGGAAATGGGAGTGGCACTACTCACTATTACCCCTAGTATCCCACTAGGAAAACTTTTGCTTCCTGTCCCTGCAACTTCAAACTCTGTTGGTCTACAGGTTTTAGTCTCAAAAGTAGGAGTGCTTCACCAGGGAACACAGCAATGATTCCATTGAACTGAAAGTTAAAACTGTCACCTGGCCACTTTGGGCTCCTCTTACCTCTGAATCAACAGTCAAAGAAGGGAATTATTGTACTGGCTGAGGTGAGTGATCTTGACTATCAAGTAGAAATACATAATGGGGGTAAAGAAGACTTTTTCTGGAATACAGGAGATCCCCTAGGACATTTCCTAGTACTGCCATGCCCTATGATTACAGTCAATGGAAAATTGCAACAACCCAATCCAAGCAGGACTAGCAATGGCCCAGAATCTTCAGGAATGAAAGTTTGGGTCACCCCACCAGGCAAAAAACCAGGCCAGCTGAAGGGCTTGCTGAGGGTAATGGAAACATGGAATGGATAATGGAAGAAGGTAGTGATAAATATGAACTTCAACCATATGACCAATTATAGCAATGAGGACTATAATGGTCAAGAATCTTCCTTGTTTCATTATGATGATGATTGTAAATGTACTCAAAATGAATGTCTTTGTCTTCTTTCCCAAACTTTTCCCTTATCATGTAATAAGTTGTATCAGTTTCATGTCATAATATTTGAGGATGTCAACTATAAGAGTGAATATTACCCAAGAACTTGCATCCTATTCTGTATAGAATTAATGTGTTTCTGGTTGTACGCAGGGGAGTTGAAAATTAATAGGTGGATATATATATATATATATATGCATGTTTGTTATTGCTTTTGTTTAAAGACTAAGTATGGTTTACGGTAATGTGTATGGCTGCCAAGTTGTCAAGGAGTGGACTGTGATGGATAGGCTAATGTGTCAACTTGGCCAGGTAATTGTGCCCAGTTTTTTGGTCAAGCAGGCCCTGGGCTAACTGTAATACAAGGACTTTTATGGATTTTAGTCACTATTAACTTTACTGCAGTGGTAAATCATAGGTAGCTGATTGCAATTACATCAGTCAGGGAGATTGCAATCAGCAATGAGTGATGCTTAACCCAATCAGCTGAATCTCTTAAAAGGGAAGTGATTCCAGCACTGAGAGAGAATTTCCCAGCTTGTCTTCAGACAGCCAACATCTCCCAGAACTCATCAAGAGCCTTCAATGAACTTTCATCGGAGCCCCTGGTTGCAGCCTGCCCGTGGAACCTGGACTTGTGCATCCTCAGTGTCACAGGAGAGACTCATAAAATCACATACTATTGACAGATATCACTTGTTGATTCAGTTTCCCTAGAGAACCCTAACTAATACATTCCCTATTTCATTAACTATTTCCACCTTCCATGCTATTGTAAAGGATTGTAAAGAATAAGTATCTTTACAGTAATCTTCACTCTTTAAATTCACTATCAGTAATTACCTTTAACAAATCCTGTTGACTCTACCTTAAAAACATATCACAATTTGGATTATCTTCATAATCTCCCCGACCTACTGCAATATAATACCACAGGTCTGACTGTTTTCATTCATGTCTTCAACAATCTGCACTCCTATGGCAGCTCATTTTGATCATGCCATTCCTTTGTTCAAAACCCTATCATGGATTCCTATAAAACAGTCAATGATATTCAATCTTCCTGCTTTGGACCACAACAGAGTAAATGAATGACCTGTTTTGCTAATGCTCCTAATTATTCTTTTACAATTCTCCTTCTGTTCCAGAATTTATGATATTTCTCAAGTGTACAGAATAATTTTCCATATCCTTATTTCAGTGTATAATTTTATAAAAATTAATGATATTGAAAAAAGGTATATTGTAAAGGTTAACCTTTTATTTATTCATTTAATGGAAAAAAGTGTTTATAGAACATCAATTTGTGCCAAGCTTTGCAAAAATAGTAGACTCCCAGTCATCAAAGAGGATCTGCTATCTCATTATTCTCAAGGTTTATTTCAGAATTTGTTATGCTGAGGATAAAATCAGGTCTATTTTTCTTCCTTTTATTTTTCAGTGATACTGAACTTGCCTTGAAGAAGTCTCCAATCAGCTACTTGACAATAACATTTGCTTATAAATATCTCCTCCCAACTCATAAGCTTAGAGAACATGCCATTAAAAGCAAAAAGCCTTATTCCATTGTTTTTTCCCCATAAACCTCATCACTAGTTGAATGCAGAATCAGTTTTAACTTACTCTAAGTTTCTATTATACTCATGCTTTAAGCAATAATTGTATATAGAGAAAATCATTTCTTATGATAAAATCTATTTCTAAAACACAATATTTTTCTAAAACTAGCTGGGGCATTATTAAGTGATAGTCGCCACATTTCATTATACTTTTAATTTTGTAAAAATAAATGATTATTTACTTTTACATTATTTTTATAAGTATCTGATGGACTGAAATATATGAAAGTATATGTAGCACAGTGCCTGGACCAGTATGGATAATCAATCATCGTTTTGTTATAGTGCATTGAAAACTTCAATTTCTGAATATCAGAATGTATTATAAGCTTATAATCCTCTGAAATGCAAAACAAAATGTAGAGAAAACAAATTATTCATTCCGGTTAGTCCATTAAAATAGGCAAAAACTATTAATGAAAGGAAATAATAAAATCACAATCATTTGTTATGCCTGTGTCAGATGCTATGTCTGTATATACACACATAACATCACTCAAAAAATATATTTATACACATACAATCAAATTTAGTGAATACCATTTAACCTTTATAATAACGCGTATTGTCATTCCCATTTTATAGTTGAAGAAACCAATTCTAAATATGTACACAATTTGCCCAAGTAACAAAATTTTGATTTACTTCAAAACTCTTGTGTTGCTAGAAGTTTTTTTTTAATTGTTCATTTCATACAAGTTTAAGTGAAATCAATTCCTACATAAAAACAAAATACCCACACTTGATGTGTAATTTACACTATTAAACTTCAGTGCCTTACCTTTTGAAGCCTTACTCCCAATCTGAAGGAACACTTATTTAACTCATTCATAAGCATAAACAACCAGAAATCCTTCTTCCTGTCAAGTATGACCACAGAGGGAAAATATCTGTCTTCTTCTTTGTGTGTAGATTTGATTTCATATGGTAAATGTGTGTCCATTTCTCTATAGGATTTTCTGAATATTTCAGAAAATGATTACTTGTATTATAGATCTATTTAAAAGGAATCTATATTAAAAACATAATAACAAAAATTTCATTTCTTAAGATAATTTATTTAAAATGCAAACAAATTCTATATCTACATAAGAAGATAATAACTAACCATTTACCAGGAAAAATTTTCCTAGTAACTTCTTATCCAGTACTTGAAAGAGGAAAATAACAATACAGAGTTTTTTTAGCCCTAATTTTCCTGTGTTGGTTTGAACAAAATGGTATACATGAAATTTTTAGATGGTTGGTGTAGCACAAACTAGTTGTGTTTGAGATTTTGTGGGTATTAAGTCTTTATCATACAGGCCTTTAAGCTTAGCATCTCCTGATATTATTAATGGCAGTTTTTAAGAGGATAGGGCATTCTCCCCAACAGAGTCAAAGAACACTGTACCTTTTCTCCTTTCTAATTACAACAATTAATATTGAGTCCTGGAATTGGAGTGTGCACAAAACTTCTTTCTTAATTCAGTTCACTGGGATTTTCCACACAATGTTGAAAACATCTATATTTAAAGAAGTTTCTAGACCAATCATATAACTGACATTAAGGGGATATAACATGGAGGAAAAAAATAGCTTCCAAACCATTAAAAGTTAAGTTGAAAAGATGAATAGGGACCAAAACTTGAGGCTATTACAGAAATTGTAGGAAATTTAGATTTTATTTAAAATAAAATTAGACAAACATTTTTTTAATTAAGGAAGCTTCCATCTAACAAAATATGTCAAAAATAAGAGAATTAATATGTAAATATATGCTATATTGTGCTAATGGCAGAAGTTGAGGACTGTCTTATTCATTCATCTTTGTATTTCTGCACAAAGCACAAATGCCTTGAACAGCAGGCATTCAGTAAAATTTAGATAAAAATTTGAATTATAACACTGTTTTACTTTCTAGCCGTCATGCCATGCTAAATACCATGTGGTGAGTTAGCTTAAACAATGGGAATTAATTGGATCACAGTTTTGAGACTAGGAGAAGTCCAAAATCAAGATGTTACCAAAGTAATCTTCCTTATTGAATACTGGCATTCTTGGACTGACTTCTGAATCATTGCTCTGGGGTTCTTCTACCACATGGAAATGCACATAGAGGTCACTCCTGGCTTCCCCCTGCTCTTTCTGGTACAGGTGAACTTCAGCTTCTTCTTTCCTCTGATTTTCTCTCCATCTTTCAGAATTTTATTTTCCTTTTAAGGAACTCCAGTAATAGGATTAAGACCCATAATGACTGAGGTGGGCAAATCTTTAACTGAAGTAACTTCACCAAAAAGTTCCTGTTTACAATGGGATCACAGCCACAGGAATGGATTAAGTTTAAGAATATCTCTTTTTTGGGCTATGTAAGCATCAGACGATTACACTCTTGACCTCAAAAAGACATGCTCTTTCTACATACAAAATTCATTAATTGCATCACAACATTCCAAAAACTTTAAGTCATTTCAGCTAAGTACAAAATCTTATCAAAATCGATTCTGGTGTGGTCTGTCCTGGGGCGCAAGTCCCCCTCAATGGACCTGTGGGATTCACTTTCTGGAAGCTGCAGAGGTCCCTGTTAGAGCCACTTCTGGCCCTAATTGCAAAGCACATTATCTGGATAGGCTCATACCAGAGTGGATCTGGAGTCAGAAAAGGGATAGCTTTCCAGATTGGTGAGTGGCTGCAAGGCCCTGGTGTCAGAGAGGCAGAAGGTCCTTCATTACTTGCCACATCTTGTACATATTTGCTTCTGCATTTAAGTCCTCTTGGCTGAACCCAGCCTCTGTGACTTTAGCCTTTCCAAATATTCTTTAACTCTTTAATTGCATTCGTTCTAACCCTTCAAATTAAGCTGGAGATGGTTCTATGTCTTCAGCTAAGATATACCAAACTGACCTTATTTTCTGCATTTCGGTTTATCACCAAGACTGTAATATTTCAAAATCATTTCAGTTAGTATGGGTCCTTTTACAAATGGGGTTACTATTCAGACGGTAAAGTGGAGGTAATGGCTTTTTATTCAGTGAATGCTTTAAGTATTTATTCTATGACAAACTTTGCTGTATGTACTGCTGATGCCTTTCCTTTCATGTAATACATTGTAGTTTGGAAAGAGGAGACAACAAATGAATAAATCAAATAAATCAGATAAATCAGACTGTAAAAATACCATAGAGAAAATGTATCAAGGTGATATGATAGAGAATAACTCAAGGAGATAGAGATGGCTTTATAATGAGTCCTCTGAAGGCAAGGGGTGAGGCATTGAAACTGTAGACTTTGCAGTGATGGCAGGTCAGCAGTGTGAAGATCTTGATGAGGAGCATTTCAGGGAGCAAGAAGAGCTTGTGTAAAGGTCCAAATGTGAGAATGAGGCCATCATGACATGATCATAATGAATGAGGGAGAGCGGGACCACATGTGATGAATACTTGTTTGGGGATCAATTGTGCAGGGTCTTATAGACCATGAAAAGGCCAGTTTGAATTTACTGTCAGTTTGGTTAAACACGTTGCTTTCCTTCTACCAATTAGCACAGCAGCTGCATGTGAATGCAATGGGTTTTACAAAGGGAAAAATATCATGATTAAAATAAAAATAGGACATGAAGAGACAAAGTAGAGATTAATGCTATGACCTTCAAAAAAGGACACGTGAAACATTTTAGGTGAAGGAGGTTGTTTCAGTTCATTAGTTTTATTTTTATTCAACCTGATTTTATGTGCACTGAATTATTAACAATTACATTAAGCTTGTTGATGATCTTCAAGTCAGAATAGATGAAAACATATAATGATACTTATCCAGGTCAAATAAAACTCCCCTCTCACTACAACAGTCAGTCTTTTAATGGTTTATTTCATGTCATTTTAGCTAACTGTTTTTCATTGTTGGACATGGTTAGATAAAAACTGTAAACTCTTGCTCCTGAGTTGTGACACTCAGTCTAAAGTGGCCCTTGCTTAGTCTGAGTCAGTCTCTATCACATCATTTGCTTCACTTTTTTCTTTTAGCACGTTTACACTGAATTGATTTTTTTTAAATGTATACTTTTTAAATGCCTATCTCTCTCAACTACAAAGTATTCAAATGTGTAGGTTCTGGAGCCATCCCACATGGATTCAAAAAGTTTATCTTGCATTCACTAGCTGGTGACTTTGAGCAACTTATGTAAATTATCTAAGCTTCAGTTAACTCTTTGGGAAAGGATGACTGGCAGTTACATACATCATAAGAGTCTTAGGAGAATTAAACAAGACAATGACTTCATAGCATAGGGCCTGCACATTGTAATAAATAATAACTTTCAATATATTTGTAAATTATATTACAGCTCTATTATATGTCACTTAAAATTCATTAAATGTTGGATACTTCATAAATCTGGTTTAGATTTGGGTACATTAAGACTTTTAAGTTAAAATTTTCACAGTAATAATCAGGTCATCCTGCATTAATTTTATTAGGTTTATTCTGAGAAATATATAATTTTCTTATGGCCTCTTAATATAATATCTACTTGCATTGCAGTAGTAAATATAAATAACACACTTAAAAAATAAGGTAGAAATATGATAGTGATGCAGCCATAAGGAAGGCAGCAAAACTGATGTTTATTAAGTACCTATTAAGTTCTAGGTATTCCCCTGGATGCTTTGTACTCATAACATCTATTACTTAAGATAACTGAAAAAATAGGTTCTTCATTTCATTGTACATAGGAACAAAAATTAAAATGAAACTCTGATAGATTGTGAAATGTGTGTTTGTTGCATAAACTAGTGAGATGGAATTCAATCACAATTTTATTGACTTCAGAACCTTGAATCCTTCCACATCACTGAAACTTGACTGCCTACAAGACTTGCAAAGGCTGAATAATGTCTCAAAAATCAATAATGCTTGAAATTAAAAAAAAAAGAGAGAGAGATGTAACAGAGTTGATTATACAAGAAGGTACCTAAGTTATCTGGACCAGGACAAGATCCACAGAGGTCCTAACCCATGCCGAATGAAGTTTCTGGTAGTTCTAAAAGCAAAATAAGTCCAAATCTGCCCAAAATTTATTCCTTAAAAAGCAAACAACAACAGAAAAAGATGTATAAAATGTTTTCTATAGACCAGGCACTATTATAAGCACTTAAGATATATTGGCTCATATTATTAACAGATTAGTTTCATGAGGTTGGTATTATTATTATCACATCACAGATGAAGAATTAAGTTTCCCAGGTGACATTCCAATCCAGGAAATAAAACTCCAGAGTATAATCATAAATACCACTGTACACTACCTCCTCTGAACAAATATGTCCTTCTATTTTAGGTCTGTTCATAATCTGTTTACCTGCTGTGTTAACCTCAGGTTCCCAGAAAATGACACACTGAGCCTTGAAACAGGGCTTGGCAGGAGGAAATCAGACTCAAAAATGAATCAGCTCCAAGGTCTTGGAAGCACCAGAGCCTATGAAGTTTGAAAAATAAGGAGAGATTGAAGAAAGGCTGATGAGCTTGGGTTCCATTCAAGCCCACAATACTCCTGCATGACCAGTCAGCTCTCAGAAAATTCTTTGTCATAGAATGGGCAGAAAAATTACATGCTATCTCTTCTACTTTTAAAAATAAATAGGTTAGCAATCAGGGCCAGTTGAGTAGTTCAATCATACTTTTGGGGGCTCAAGTAATAAAGAATGGTTAAAATAAGTAACATTTATTTAGCATGTAGAGTTTCAAAGAACTTTACAGGATTATTCTGTTCGATCCTGATAATACCTCTATCTTTTCTCTTTAGCCAAAATTTAAGTTGTTGTATTTTGCCGAAGTTCATACTATAAACACTAAAGCTAAGAATTGAACTTGGAATATTCTTACTCAGACCCTGTACTAATCCCAATACCCTATTTCTCCAAATGCACATACAAGATATGATACATAAACTCTCCTTCACACAATGTCTTGCTTTGATGGAGCTGTTATCACAAACACCACACAATGGGTTGGTTTACACAACAGTTATTTATTGATTCTTGATTTCTGAAACCAGAAATCTGACACAAGATATAACAATTGCTTTCTACCAGAAATTGTACCTTTCTAGTGCTGGTTGAAGGTGATCCTTAGAATTTCATGGATTTCCCATCATATGAGCATTTTCTGTCCTTTCTTCTGATCATCCATGCTTTTACTTCTTAACTTCCACCCTTGAATGCTTTATAAAACCTCCGGTAATCTGGATTAAGACCTACCTCATTCAGTTGGACCACACTTTCACTAAATTAATATCTTCAAGAGGCTCATTAACCATGGGTTCACCCCAACAGGAATGCAGATTAAAATTAAGAATATGTATAAATTGGAGTAAGTAAATCAATCTACCAAAAACATACTAAAATGGTATAACAAAGCTCTTAATGTGAAAGACTATATTGAATGAAAAAGAACAAGGAGTTTTAGTCCAAATAATGCAACAAAAACAAGTGTTAAAGCTTTCCTTGGGAGAAAAAAAAGAAAAAGAATTAGATCAGATTATTAGTTAAGATTAGGGATCATAGAAAGATAAGAAAGACAATAAAAACTAAAAGAATTCCTATTTTCCCAGAATATTTTAATATTTTTGCAATTGCAAAGATAGTAATTGTGTATTGCATGATTTATGGAGATATGGGAGTCTCATAGGCTATTCTATAAAGGATAATTATCAAAAAATACATTAATATGGTAACAGGCTGAAGATGTGCACACAATCTCTAGCATTATAATTCAAAATGTGTCTTAATTTCACCTGCTTCAGAAACATTTGGTTTATTTCCTTAAAATGCAGTAAGAGCAATCCAACAACAGTTCCACTAATCACCGTCACTA
The DNA here is from genome assembly GCF_030445035.2 of Dasypus novemcinctus. NCBI lineage: Eukaryota > Metazoa > Chordata > Mammalia > Cingulata > Dasypodidae > Dasypus > Dasypus novemcinctus. Next base: position 40,844,798 of record NC_080682.1, read on the forward strand.
GAGCTGCATTCTGGATATCTGTATTTTAAAATGAACTGTAACTGATTCTGGCAGTACATTAGGATTGGCAACCAAATGGGCAATAAGCAAATTTAAATGAGATATCTTTATAATTATAAATGATTACCTGAATGATCTTTTCTTCAAACTCCTCTAGCCAACATCAAACTATTTTTGACAAATAGGGTTCACCTGGATTTGAACACCTAGAAATCATCTTATTTTCTCTTTTACATTTAAAGGATAAAATCATTTTTTATATTGTCTTGAATATATCTCAACTGAAATCATCTTTTGATCCCAAATTTTCCTTATAGCATTTTTCGCCTCTGCAGTCCTGAGAGTGTAGTTCAAGGGATTCAACTTGGGAGTTACCATGTTATATAAAACAGCCACAGCTCTGTCATTGCAGAAGGTCATCACTGGGTGAAGATACACAAATATGCAGGGCACAAAGAATAAGATGATCACAGTTACATGAGAAATACAGGTGGAGAGAGCTTTGTGTCTCCCCTCCAGGCTGTGAGATTTCAAAGTGCACAGGATAGCCAGATAAGAAACCCTCGAAAAGTGGAAGTTTAATAGACATAAGGGGAAGTGGATGTGGTTCAACTGATAGAGAATCTGCCTACCATATAAGAGGTTGAGTGTTTAAACCTAGGGCCTCCTGGCCCATGTGGTAAGCTGGCTCATGTGCAGTGCTGCCACCCACAAGGAGTGCCATGCCATGCTGGAATGTCCCCTGCATAGGGGAGCCCCACGCGCAAGGAGTGCGCCCCACAAGGAGAGCCGTCCCATGCAAAGAAAAGTGCAGCCTGCACAGGAATGGTGCCACACACATTGAGAGTTGACGGAGCAAGATGATGCAGAGAAAAGAGACACAGATTCCCAGTTCCATGCCGCTGAGAATGCAAGCAGACACAGATAAACAGATAAACACACAGCAAATGGACACAAGAGAGCAGACAATCACAGGGGTGGGGAAAGGAAGGGGAGAGAAATAAATAAATAAAATAAATCTTTAAGAAAAAAAATAGACATATGAACCCAGTGTTGGCAGCAATGAAGAGCCCGAGAGTGTGAGTATCCATGAAGACCAGTTTTAACAAAGTGTTCAAGTCACACATGAAGTTGTCTATAATATTTGAGCCACGAAAGGGCAGCCAGACTGTGAAGGGAATCTGAATGGCAACATGGATGAAACCTCTGGCCTAAGCCACTACCACAAGGAAGCCACATACCTTTCTGCTCATGATAGTTGTGTAGTGCAAGGGTTTGCAAATTGCCACATAGTGGTCAAAGGCCATCACTGTGAGGAAGAGGATCTCATTGAACCAAAAAGATGTTCAGCAAAGACTTGAGTCATGCATCTCCTGAATGAGATGGTTTTCCTCACAGCCAGTGTCAGCTAGCATCTTAGGAGTCTCAGATGAAGAACAGTGATGAATAAGACAAGATATGGGGTATCCCAGGGCCCTGATGGTGCTGATAGTGATCATAATGAGAAGGTTGCCTGCCAGGGAGACTAAGTGGACAATTAAAAACATAGCAACTGAAAATTTCTGAAGTTCCACATTCTGGGTCAGACCCAGGAAGATGATTCAATGACATTATTCATCCTCTCCATTATATACAAATCAGATGCCAGGTGATTTACCTGAAGAAAAATTCAACTAATGCTCAGTAGCAGCACTTTCACTTATGAATACCCATAGAGTTCCTTATTTTTCCTAGTTCCATACAGTCCCTCCACTACAAAATCTTCTTAGCATACGTTCTAAATTTTGAACTAATTTCCTATAATCCTTATCCCACAGAATTTCCTTTCCTCCTGGAATAATGCTATGACTCCTACTTGTCAGGAATATATGGATCATCAAGGATCATAAAAAAAAATGTATCCATAATGCTTATCACCTTAAAACCCGACTGCTGGAATGAATAAAAATATGCAAGACCTCCTATTCACTTTTTTTAAGATTTATTTATTTATTTTATTTCTCTCCCTTTTCCCCCCTCAGTTGTCTGTTCTCTGTGTCTATTTGCTGCGCGCTCTTCTTTTTCCGCTTCTGTTGTTGTCAGCGGCACAGGAATCTGAGTTTCTTTTTGTTGCGTCATCTTGTTGTGTCAGCCTTCTGTGTGTGTGGTGCCATTCCTGGGCAGGCTGCACTTTCTTCTGTGCTGGGCAGCTCTCCTTTTGGGGCACACTTCTTGCATGTGGGGCTCCCCTATGTGGGGACAGCCCTGTGTGGCGCTGCACTCCTTGCAGGCATCAGCACTACACTTGGGCCAGCTCCACACGGGTTAAGGAGGCCCGGGGTTTGAACTGCAGACCTCCCATGTGGTAGACGGATGCCCTAACCACTAGGCCAAGTCCGCTTCCCTCCTATTCACTTTTAATCTGTCCACGTGTTCTGCATAAGCTCCTTTTTACCACAGAAGCCCCATTTCTAACTCCTAGATCAAATAACTGTGAAATATATACGGGCCCTAGTAGCCTTACTGAGGACTTTCCCCCTAAAAAGAAAAAAAGTTATGTGAGGGGATTACAAAGTTCAGTCCCCTTCTCATTTGTTTGAAATCAAAGTTCAGTCACGTGGGGCTCTTCTGTCTACTGTAAGGTAATTCTCACTGAGGGCCAGTCTCATCCTATTTCTGCTATCATATTCTTACAGGGAAAAACTCCAAGTAAGCAATCAGGTTGATGGGAGCCATGCCCTGCATTAGACATTAAGTGTTTTGCTCATGCATAGTCAATAAGTGTTTTGCAGGAAACAAAACTGCTCTCACCTCCTGCTCAATGAAGTTTTCTTTTTTTATTTGCACTCATTGCATTTGATGAATACATTTTGGAGCACTGCTACACAGCATGGATTATAGTTTATATTGTAGTTTACATTCTCTCCAAGTCCATTCAGTGCTTATGGCAGGAAATATAATGTCCTGCATCTGTCCCTCCAAGATCATTGAGAACAATTCCAAGACCTGAAAATGCCCCTATATCACATCTCTTTTCACTTCTCTCTGTCTTCAGCAACTCCAGTGGCCACTGTCTCCACATCAATGATATAATTTCTTCCATTGCTAGAGTCACTGTAATTCTATAGTAGAATACTTGGAGTTCAGTGAAGTTGGGGGTTCCTTTGGCTTTGCCCAGGCTGCTTGGGACGAGGGGCTAGACGGACGCACAGCGGGCGCGAAGAATGCTGCGGAGACGGCAAGTGGTGGCAATGTGCAGTCTGCTTTATTCAGGAAGTGCTGGACAATATATATTGTGGGGTGAGGGGACGGGGCAGGCAGGAGACGGCGTGTGGGGCATTGGTTGGTTGGGGCTGGTGGGAGTTAGGCGATGTGAAAGTTGGCCGGCGGGGATTGGCCGGTGGTCATTGGATGGCATGGCCCCGGCGAGGGGGAAGTGGGGGAGGCAGTAGGTCAGGCTCGGCGGTTAGGCTGGAACGGTTGAGAGGGTGTGGCTCGCCCATAACTCGGCGAAGAGCGGGCGGCCCGTTTGCCAGACAGGGAGGGCGGGACTCGCCCGTGCCCCTGCGGAGAGCAGGAAGCCTGTCCGTTCTACCAGTTCCCTTGGCCCACCGCAGCTCGCCTAGATAGCCTTCCCTCAGTTCAGAGTTCAAGGAAGTTTTCAATTGTACTTCTTTCTAAAGGTGAACAGGATGCCCATCTCTGACCTTCATCATTGCCTTAGGTATGAGAAGAGTTTAAATCCAACATGCCAAGGACATTATACCTACCCAGGTTATTGCTAACAAGGTTGCAACCAAGCTCACATCAGAGTCTGAGGGAGAGTAAATGCAAGTGGAACTTTCTTCCTTACAGAGTTCTTCTTTCTCCTTTAGGTGTCTTTTACAAGGAGGCTGTGCTAAGTGTGTTTTTTTCTCAATGAATTCTGTTTATGTGCATAGTTCCTAAATTTGTCTACATTATTCTCTGTCAGTTGGGTAGAAGAAAGGGCTGCTCTATTTCTCCGAGTAGATTATGATATACTCTCTCCTAGGCACTCGTAAAAAAAAAAAAAATACATTCATGCCCTTTAAGTCCATGCCTGGAGGTTGAGAACAGCTAGCAGTCCTAGGTCCTCTCAGTCGATCATAATGGAAATGCCACAGTCTTCCAGTGGGCAGGCTTTGTTCATTTTGTTTTAACAGTTTATAATAATTAAAAAAGATTTAACATACTGCTGCATAGTAACTAAATATATAATAGTGTAAATTGCCATATCAAAAGATTAAAGATATAAAATGATATGTTCATCTTAAATGATACAAAAAATTATTTGACAAAATTCAAACTTATACCTATGATAATAGCTCTTGGTATATTAATAATATAAGAAAAATTCCTCAATATGATCAAAGGCATCTCCAAAAATTTACAGCTAATATCAAAGGAAAATATACTGTTTAATTCAATTTTCACAACATTCAAGAAAATGCAAGTATATAGGGACAAAAACAGATCAGGTTTAGCAAGGGCCTCGGAGCAGGAAGAGGGTTGAATTCAAAAGGACATAGGAGACTATTTTCAGGTAATGAAATATTCTATATCTAGATTATGGTTTTGTGTTTGTGAACATTACACCTTATTGACATTTTAAAAATCATATATATTACATATGTTCAAACAACAGACCCTATGATAATTAATAGAAAGCAAAATACCATTCACAATAGCAACGGAAACAACAAAATCCATAAAACTAAATTTGTCAAGAAACGTGCTAGATCTGTATGAAAAAAAGTAAAGCATTATTGAAGAGTATAAAAGAAGCCTCAAATAAAATCTGTTATATTCATGATAGAAATTCTCAATTCTCTAAATATATGAATTCTTTGTAAATTGATCTTCCTAAATCAAATCTGATTGAAAACACTAACTGAACTTTGTTTAGTGACTAAATTCAGTATGAAACAAATATGCAAGAGTTGGCATAATTAAGAAAAAAAAAGTAACGAGGTTGTACTTTTTATCAAATACCAAACCATTATAATCTTAATGCAATTATATATAACATGTATTAAGTTGCCATGAGTAAAGTGGTCAATGAAACAGAATAGAATACTGAAATCAATCCAAACACATGAGAAATTTTAAAATGCAATGTGGTTGTGATTTAAAAAATGGTGAAAAGATAATAATAATAAGCATCTATATGAACAATCATCTAGGAAACAGCTAAAATTCATTATCTATTAAACATGTTAATTTCAAAATAAATTCCAAATAGATGAAAAAAATTTAAATGTGAAATATAAAAAAATACTAAAGATTAATTGTTAAAAATGTGGAAGAATATTTTGGTGAAAGTAAAGCCAGGAAATACTGTCTAAGCAAAAAATACAAACCAGAGAATTTTGCTTGTGCTGACTAGGTAAATATATTTTAAAAAAAAACAAAAAAAACTTCTACTAGTTAAAAACAAAAACATCAAAAGCAAATCACAAGGTGCCAAAATTACAATGATATATATATATATATGTATGTATAACAGGCATATTATCTTAGTATATAATTAGCTCATAAAAATCAGTATGAAAAAACAATAATAAAATAGGTAAAAGTGATTTTAGACAATTCACAAAGAAATACAAAAATAACAAAATGTAATGCTCAAAACTCAATTACATTTAAAGAATTTAAATTAAAGTATACAAATAAAATACATCTCTAATTATATTGTCAAATACCAAAAAAGGTTATCAAACACTTATTGTTTAGAATGTACAAGCAGGTGTTCTCACAGTATGCTCCCTCCTTGGGCAGGAGTATAGTTCGTACAACCACTTGGATGGCCTTTTGGTCATAACTAAGAATATCATCCTTTTAAATACATACACATTTTGACCTGGGAATAAATACTTGCACATACACAAAAAGACCTATAAGTACTAAAGAATTATTTGTCATAGAAAAGATTGGAAACCGTGAGAAAAGAACGGGCTATATTAATATTTGGACATTTTTATGAAGGATTTTTATGAAGATTTATATAGACTAGTATGAAGAGATCATTGATATCAAGTAATAAAATGTAAACTTTTATTAACAAGGAAAGAAACATGTATGAATATACACTATATAAATATACTTGTGTTTACAAAGATTATTACTTGAAGAATCTTAAGAAACAAAGTGTTGTGAGCACATCTAGTCACAAGAAATTGAGTACTCTGGTGAGCAATAGATTTATAGATCACAATATCATTTTGCCTAAGTGATTTATTATTTCTTTTATTTTAAAAGCTAAAAAAAATCACATGTAAATCTAAAGAAATTGAAAAGGAGGACATTCTATATTGCATTTAATATTTTACTATTTAATAAAAAAATAAACATAAATGATGGAATTATAATCAAAACTAAGGCTAAAAGGAAAATTAATAAAGATAATGAAGAAATTAATTTAAAACAGTATAACCTATAAAAATCCTTCATTAATTTATTACATAAGCTGTATTGGCATCATAATATATATTTGATACAACTCTCTAGAAGCAGTGACACACGTGACATTATAAAGCTTTCATTTTGTTCAGAGAAAATGTTATTAATTTCCAGCCATATTGATAATTCTTTAATTACAATTATGATAAATGCTTTGTAGAACAGGGAAGGGTGCTAAGAATATAACTTGTCTTCTGAGTTATTAGGAGTTGTGTCCTAAAGGCAAATGATTCTGTGTATAGTGAATGATGTGCTTATATACTACCTGATGTAAGCTATCTGATATGATTTTTCTTCTCCAGAGCTTCAAAATCTTAGCACTTGCCATCTCAGAATTTCTCAGAATGTATATTAAGTGGTTTCACATGGGAAGACTGAAAAACAGGACGAATGATTTGTCATTGGGATGGTCTCAGGAGTTTTTGAACACCAGAAAACTTAGGGAATGAAGAAGCAGACAACTACAGTGATGTAGGAACCATAGGAGGAGAGGCCTTCCCATATTTCTTCCTGATTAAGGATCTTTAGGGAGTCAAGATAACTCAAAAAAAGGTTAATATGAGCAAAAATGCAATACCGCAGCTCAGTCTTCCATTAGCCATCACTAAGAGGCCAATAACATAGGTGTCAGTAGAGACAAGTTTCAATATGGGGTATATATCACAGATAAAGTAGTCATGGACTTTAGGGCCACAGAAAGGGAGACCATAAAGAGAGTTAGGTTTTCTTGCTGAAGGCAGAAAACCACCAATCCAGGACTCTATTACCAGCATGACACAAACCCATTACCTCAAGATAATCAGAAAATGCAAAGGATTACAGATAGTCACGTAGGGAGGTCCAGGAGGACAAAGAAAGTCACATTGTCTCTTAATTCCATCTTTCCTTACATAAGCGCTAATTTCAGATTTTAGAAATGGTTTATAAAACCGTGAAACTATACTTAAATGTATTAGAATCTTAATCTTTTATTTATACATTATACAAAATGAAAAATATTTCTATGAAATCTGTCATACAAATTTGAATATATAGTTTTCTGTCATACATAATTTTATATGTAATAACACCGTCATATAAACAGAAAAAAAAAGCAATAAATGGTACTATAAATTCATTTGATTTTAGGTGAGTATAAGAGCATTTAAATCAAATCGGGATCAGAGAAAGCTTCACAAAGAAAGTAATGTTTTATTTGAGTTTTAAAGAAGTGAGAAAGGATTAGAACAAAAGAGGATGGGAAGGGATTTCCATGAAAAAGCTCAAAATGTTAAAATGTCACAGAAGTATAAACACAGAGACCCATTTAAGGTAGCCTAAATATTCAATGTTGGCAGAACTAATAATGAGTGGAAGTCCATAGACCACAAGTCACCATCCTGGATTTCATCCCAACTCACTGAAACCACCTTTTTGGCAGCTTTGTGTGAATCTTCCTCCTTTTCCTTTACCAATAAATGCTGAAGCAGATCAAATTTTTATTTATATGCCTTACCTCTCCACTAAAGGGGAAGCTCATCTATTGCAACTACCTAATGGATATGACTAACTGGATATCAAATTAGTATTTGTAAAACTGTTTTTTTTTTTATTTTTTATTTTCCATACAAAACCTATTCTTCCCTAATTGTTGCCCATTCCATTGCATTAAATGATACCATCTTCCATGTTACTGTTCACACAAATATTGCATAGTGTCCTTCACTCCTTAAATGTTCTTACATGCCTTATTCTTCCATTCACAAATCCTGTTGAATCTACCTTCAATATCATGTATTGAATTATCTTCATTAGCTTCCTGGTACCTCCTTAACCCACTGCAATAGTCTCTTGCCAGTCTCTGCTTTCATTCTTGCCTTCAGCAATATGTTCTCCTTTTGAAATCTGATTCAGATCATGTCATTATCCTGCCCTAAACTCCTACAGACTATCCCTTATTCCCTATCAGTAAAATACAGTCTTTCGATCTTGAACTATCTTGGACTAAAACAACCTAGATGACCATGTTTAAGATTACTTCCCCAAATCATTACTCACTATTCTCTTTCTGCTCCAGACATAATGTTATACCTCAGATATACAAATACCTTTTCATTTCTTTAGTTATATGCATTTTTTATAGATGTTAATTTTAGAGATCAGGAGCAGTTTTCTTATAAAATAATGATAAATATTTGAATAAGTTGTTTTGTAAACAATCTTTTATATATTCATTCATTTGACACACTTTTATAGAACAGCTATATTGCATCAAGACTTTCAAACATGTTATACTCCCAGGAGTCACTGAAATACCACTCACTCATGCAGACTCAGGTCTACTCCATGTCTATTTTTCTAATAATAATTTCTCAGTGCTACTGAACGTCCCTTGATGAAATCACTGATCAGCTACTTGACAATTACATATGCTTAAATGTCTCCCTCCTCACTCAATAACCTTATTTTATATTCTATGGTATCCCAGAAGCCTTATTTTACTAGAGTGTTCATAAACCATACCATTAGTATGCATGAAGAATCCATTTTACCTTACTGAATGTTTCTATAGTATTCATGTTATAGAAGATAAAAGTATATAGAGAAAGATCATATCTTATGCTAAAGGATATTTCTAAAACAATAGAATTATATTTTTCTAAAACTAGAATGGTACCTTAAATAAGTGATATTCAAAAAGTCTGAATCTTACTTCATACATTTTTAGCATTGAATAATAATATCTACTCATTGAGCTTTTATGACTCTAATTTATCTATGGTATATGATAACATAAGTGACAAAGGCTTAGGCCAACATGGATAATAAACTTTTTTTAAATAAAATATCTGAAGTTCAAATTACTACATATAAACATTCTTGATAAATTAGAAAGAAAACTCATTTTTTCATTTAACTGATTCCATTAAAAAAGAGAAAAAATTTAGTGAAAGAAAATAATAACTTTACAAGAATATACATTACATTCTATATACATATAATTTTCATGTATCACATATAACCCTTACAAGAACAAGTATTGTTGTCCCCATTTTACACCCGAAGAAAATGAGAGTAGAATATTTATAGTATTTGCCCAAGGATACACATTTTAAATAACTATAATGGACATGGAATCTAATCGTAGTTAATGTCAAAAATGTATACATGATGTTTTTTCCAAGTGTTTTTATGGCACAACCTAGTTGTGCTTTAGATTTTGTAGTTATTATTGTGCTCTTCTTGTATCATTCTTTAAGTGTAGTGAATCGTCTTCTGAGAAAGTTATAGTGATTTTTGAAAAGAACATATTCTCCCCAGTAGGGACAAAGAGTGTTGGCCATTTTAAACCTTCTAACTACAACATTTAATACTGAACCCTAGAACTGTAGTGTATCCAAGACTGCTTCTTGCTTCATTAAATTCACTGGGATTTTCCACAAAATTTTGAAAAGATATGGCTTCAGAACCATTTGAGATCTTTCTTTGTCTTTAGCTAAGAAAAATAGCTGATGCCAAAATAATGTTTCAATATGTGTCCATCAATTGTAACAAATGTACAAAACTAATGAAAGATGTTAATGTGGGAGGGGCAGGGAGAGGGGCATATGGGAACCTCCTTTATTTTTTTATGTGACATTTATATAATCTAAGTATCTTTTTAAAAATTAAAACAACAACAAATAAACAAACAAAAAGAAACAAACTGATTTCTATGGTCCAGGCACTGGACTAAGCACTTAACACATATTAACCCATAATATTGGCCCAACAGTTTCATGAGGTTAGCATCTTTAATACCATTTTGCAGATGAAGAAAATGTTGGGCAGAAAAGTTTAAAAACGTGTCCTCTTCACATTCAAATCCAGTATATTAGACTCCAGTTTGCTCTTAAACAATGCATACTACCTCCTCTGAATGAACATCTTTGATTTTAAGTCTATTCATAACCTATTTACATGCTGTGTTGACTTTACATGCATAACAGATAATATTGAACCTTCAAACAAGGATTGTCTAGAGGAAAAAAAAAAAGACTTGTTTCTAAATATTTATCCAGCCTTGTATATCCAGATAAACTTTAATTGGTCATGATATATAATTTTGATCAAAAGGATTAGTTCTGAGACTTGGATGAATGGGACTAATGGCAATTGAAAAATCAGAAAAGAGAGTTTTAGGAAAAGATGAGTCTGGGGCTGATTCAAGCTCCCTAGAACACCTATAAGATCAGTGAGATCTCAGAATATTTTTTTTTCATAGCAGGGGCAGAGAAGTTATATATCATCTCTTCTAAAGCTCATAAAGATATGAGTTTGGCACTCAAGGTCACTAAGAGTTCTTTTTATACCTAACAGGACTCTAGTAATAAAGTACATTTAATGTAACTAACATTTACTTAGCATTTAGAGGTTCTAAGAGCTTTACAAAGATTATTCTATTTGATCCTGATAATACCTCTATCACTTCCCTTTAACTGAACTTAAGGACATCATGTTTTGCCAAAGTTTTACAATATAAAAAGCAAAACTAAGCTTTGAACTTGGGGCTCTTTTACTGAGACACTATGCTAAATCCTATAACACATTCTTCTAAAATGTGCACACAAGATACATAAAACCTTCACACAGCAAAAATGTGAAGACATGCTCTTAATGGATATAACAAATTAAGATAATGATAAAAATGAATTTTAGTTCAAATAATGCAGCAAGAATAAAAGGTAGATCTTTCCTTGGAGTCAGAGAGAGAGAGATAAGAGAGAATCCTACCATATGTAACTGAAAATTACAAAGACTAGAAACACAATGAAAGTCCAAAACATTAATACTTGCACAGAATAAATTTCTTTTTTCTTATTTTTCACTTGCACGTATAGTAAACTTGCACTACATAACTTATGAGGATTTGAGAGTTTCATAGTACTCACAGCTTCCGCTGTGAAGGTTATTATCAAGAAGGTCAATTAAAAGGTGGCGCAATTAAGATGCAAAGGATGGTACAGAATTTCCACTTTGTTGGTGGGAAAGTTTTGGTTATGGATGATTTTACATTGTGAATAAAATGAACAAAACTGAATTATGTATATGTATGTGACTAAAAGGGGAAATTTCAGGTTATGTATGTTACCTGAATAAAAATTTTAAAAGCCCATAGGACTTTACAAAGCAAAAATGCAACCTCAGGTAAACTAGACTATATTTGAGAGCATAATTAATTATAAAACTAATTTTTAAAGGTGTTAATCATCTTGCATTAATTTTATTGAGTTTACTTTGAGAATTATGTAAGTTCCTCATGGTCACTTATTTTAATATCTACATACAATAGAATGATAAATATATTTCACATGGCTTACAAAAGGTAGAAAGGGGACACAAATGAAAAAGTGAGGGTGGAAATAAAGACACTGAAATGTATACTTGCATAGTGTCTGACACTGCCTTGGAGGATTTGTACTCATTACCTCATGAAATGCTTAAAATACCCTAGAATATAATAATAACTACCATTCTTTTTACATAAGACTTACCACTAAAATTTGACTTTCACAGATGGTCAAATGTTATATAAACTGGTGATTGGAATTCAGTCCTAGTTCTTTTGACCTCAGAACTTCAATGCCTTCCATATCATCTGAAACTCTCCTGCCAGTGGGACTTCTGAAGGTTAAATAATTTCCTCAGACATTACTATATCACTGCCTGAATTCAAAGAAAAGTGCTATTCAGTAGAATTGGTCATAAATGAAAGTGCCTTTTACACCTAAGGGGATGGTCCACAGAGGCCCTGATCCAAGCAAAAAGAGGCCCCTGATGGTTCTAGAAGTGATATAAGCCCAAATCTGACCAGTCCATATTTACTTTTCTTTTTTAAAGCACAGAGATGTTAACTATGGGCCAGGCAATATTGCAAGCACTTAACATATATTAACCAATAACATTATCCCAACAATTTCCTAAGTTTGGAACCATGAATACTATTTCAAGATGAAGAAAATGTGGGGCAGGAAGGTTAAAAATATTGCCCAGTTCATGTTCAAATCCAGGAATTGGATTCCAGAAGATGCTCTTAAATAATGCACACTACCTCCTAAGTCTGTTCATAATCTGGTTACCTGCATGATGGCTTCAGGCACATGGGAGATGATCATTTGAACGTTCAAACAGAGCTTTTCTGGATGAAATAAGAACCACAAATGGATCCGCTGCAAGGACATGGAAGAAAAGGACAAAAGGAGATTAAAAAATCAGGAGAAAGTTTCAGGATAAATGATGAATTTAGGGTCTATTAAATCCCCCAAGAACATCTAGAAGACCAGTCAGCTCTCAGAGTATTTTTGTTCACAGCAGGGGCAGAGAAGTTATGTGTCTTCTTTTCTAAAAATATTAGGTTAGCACACAGGGCCACTTGGGTAGTTCTTTTATATTTACTGGGACTCTAGTAACAAAGTGTATTTAATATAACCAACATTTGGTTAGCATTTAGAAGTTCTAAGCACTTTAAAGAGATGATGCTATTTGTCCCTGATAATACATCTATCATTTCCCCTTAACTGAAACTGTGTTTTGCTACAATTTACACCATAGGTAAGCTTTGAACTCAGGGCTCTCTTCCTCAGACACTATGCTAAATCCTATAATCTACTCCTCAAAATATGTGCACAAGACATGATACATAAAATCTTCATACTTTAATAAATCTATGAAAATAATGCTGTCAATGGGAATGACCAATTAGGATAATAATAAAAGTAAGTTTTAGTTCAAATAATACAGTAAAACAAATGGTAGGCCTTTCCATTAGAGTCAGAAAAAGGAAAAGTGAGACTGCTAACAGATATGATTGATGCTTAGGAAGTATAAAAAGAGAAGAAGCACAATAAAGTTCAAAACATTAATATTTGCTCAGAATATTTTATTTTTGTTTTGCCATTACAAAGATAGTAAGCTTTCACTCTATGGTTTATGAAGATGTGAGAGTTTCATATAATGTGACTTTATTAACAGGCAAAGATGTAAACATAATTAGTAACTTTATTTCTCAAAGTTGTTTAAATATCAATCACTTCAAATATATATGAATGATTTGATAAAGATGTAAATCCAGCAATAGTAGTACTAATTAGATCCTAAAATTGTTTTCTAAGAATCTGTATTTTTTTTTTTAAGATTTATTTATTTATTTAATTCCCCCCCTCCCCTGGTTGTCTGTTCTTGGTGTCTATTTGCTGCGTCTTGTTTCTTTGTCCACTTCTGTTGTCGTCAGCGGCACGGGAAGTGTGGGCGGCGCCATTCCTGGGCAGGCTGCACTTTCTTTTCACGCTGGGCGGCTTTCCTCACGGGCGCACTCCTTGCGCGTGGGGCTTCCCCACGCGGGGGACACTCTTGCGTGGCACGGCACTCCTTGCGCACATCAGCGCTGCGCATGGCCAGCGCCACACGGGTCAAGGAGGCCCGGGGTTTGAACCGCGGACCTCCCATATGGTAGACGGACGCCCTAACCACTGGGCCAAAGTCCGTTTCCCTTGTATTTTAACAAGAACTCTAATTCTGAATGCACATCAAAGATTGACAACCAAATAGGCAATGTATAAATCTAAGTGGCGTATTTCAATAATGATAAATAATTTTAAATCTGAGCCTTTCTTCAGAGACCTGTAGATAACATCATGCTGCTTTTTTTAATATTTTTTTTTATTTTGGCTTTTAAAAGGGTATTGATTTGGGGTAAAAGCAAAAATATGGAATAATTCATGAATTTGTGTGTCATCCTTGCACAGGGGCCATGCTAATCTCTGTATCATTCTTTTTTTTTTTTTCGCCTTTCCCAATTATTGTTTGTGATGAACCTTTATTATAAAACCCCTTAAATTCTTGAAACACTGCACAGCTTAGAAATTTTCCAGCTGTAGACACAGAAATGGTGGGGATTTGGGAATAATAACTTAAAATTCATGTTCAGAATGGCATCCATGAATTAGCTAGATAAGATAAAGTGAAATTTCCAAAGCATATTACAGATATGATGATGTCTTTTCTTTTTTAACTTTTTTTTTTAAAGCAGGTACTGGGGATTAAACCCAGGATCTCATACATGGAAAGCAAATGCTCAACCACTGAGGTATATCTACTCCCCTTATATCTTTTTTGTTTCCTTCTCTGTTTTCTTTTAAATGTTACATTAAAAAAATAAGGTCCCCATATACCCCCAAACCCCCCTACCCCACTCCTCCCACATCAACAACTTCTTCTATCATCTTGGCACATTCACTGCACCTAATGAATACATTTTGAGGTGCTGCTGTACCACATGGACAGTGGTCTACATTGTTATCTACACTCTCCCTCAGAGTTTATATGGTTATAAGTCTCCAAAAGAGTCAGGAGGTCATCAGAGGGGTGATGCTTATGCACACCTCAGCAGGGTACCAGAGACAGCCAAGGTATATGGAAATGCAGGTCTGGTTCTGAGGGCTGCAGAGACCCACAGGTTCTTTGGTTATGGTAGATGGCTCTGGAGTTCAGGGCCATATCCTTTGGCTCTACTTTGGAGTTTGTGTTCCTGAGTATGATGGAGTTGGACTCAGATGTGTCATTTCTACACATACCTCTTCTGTCATTTTTACTGGACCTGTGGTTGGCACTGTGGTTGGTGTATACTCAGGAGATCTGAATCTCTGGACTGTCCATGTGACAGCTAGATCCTGAGCTTCAGCAGACTTGCAGCTCCTACCCGATGGTTTATTGGACTTACTCTGGCCAGCTAACAGGGAGGTGAAGAAGGTCAACCACCACACCAGGGAGTCAAGAGTGCCTACAACAGCAGGCAGGAGAATTGCATCCATCATCCATGTGGAATCTAAGCCCCCTCTTGATGTAGAAGGGGTCTGGACATAACCAACCCAGGGTCTACAGGATGGAGAAATAGAGAATGGATTAGAGAGGACTTACTGGTGTTCTGCTGGGAAACTATTGTGATTAGTAAGGGTAAAAATTGTTGTATTGATGTGGAGAAAGTGGCCACGGTAACTGCTAATGGTAGAGAGAGGGAAGAAGAGATATGATGTGGGGGCATTTTCAGGATTTAGAGTTGTCCTGGGGTGGTGCTGCAGGGACAGATGCTGGACATTGTGTATCATTTTAATTTTAATATATGTGCTGCTGAAATGAGCTCTCAACCTAATTTTGACATTTAGTTTCCACTTGCCTTGAAGCCTAGAAATGATATTTTCTCTTCACCATTTAAAGGATAATGTTATTTTTATTTTGTCATGATTATTTCACAGTTGGAGTCAACTATTGACCCCAGAGATTCCTGATTAGCATTTTTCACCACTGCATTCCCTAGTGTAATGCAGAAAGTGTAGATCAAGTGATTCAACATGGAAGTTATTGTATAAAACACACTACAGCTTTATCAATAGGGAAGGTGGTTGTTGGACGTAGATTCACAAACATGCAGGGTGCAAAAAATAAGATGATCATGAAGATGAAAGAGATACAGGTGGACAGGACTTTGCTCCTCCCCTCCAAGCTGTGAGATTTCAAAGTGTACAGGAAGACCACACAGGAAACCATTAAAAAGAGGAGGCTTAACAGACAGATGAACCCACTGTTGGATGCAACAGAGACCAAGGATATGGGTGTCCATGCAGATAAATTTCAACAAAAGTTTCAAGTCACGCATGAAGTGGTCTATGACATTTGGGTCACAGATGGGCAGCCAGACAATGAAAAGGATCCGAATGAAGGTGTGGACAAAGTCTCTGGCCCAGGTCATTCCCACAAGTAGGCCACATACTTTTCAGCTCATGATGGTTGTGTAGTGCAAGGATTTGCAAATGGACATGTAATGGTCATAGATCATCACTACAAGTGGGATGATCTCTGCTGCACCATAAAAATGTTCAGCAAAGATCTGAGTCATGCATCCCCTGAAAGAGATGGTTTTCCTCACAGCCAGAGAGCTAGCTAGCATCTTAGGGGTTATGGAGGAAGAATAGCAGACATCTATAAGAGATTAAAAAAAAAAAAAAAAAGTACATGGGGGATCCCAGAGCTTTGCTGGTGCTGACAGTGATCTTGATGAGCAAGTTGTCTTCCAGGGTGACCAAGTAAACAATTTAAAACACAGCAAATGAAAATTTCTGAAGCTGCACATTCTGGGTCAAGCCCAGTAGAATAAATTCTGTCACATTGTTCATCTTCTCCATCAATTAATAGCAGGTGTGAAGCAATTTAAATGAAAAATAAAAATTCAACTTATCCTCAGTAAATATATTTCTATGCCCTAAATAAAGATACCCATGGAGTGTATTATTTTCCATAATGCAAAACAAAACTATTTCAAGTCTTTCATTTTCATTCTACAGGTATCACCAGAGGTAACATTTATTTTGTTATTTAAAATTTTCTGACTTTATTTTAATTTTCTAAAAAAAAAAAAAAAAAGAAGAAGTTTTATTGAATTAGCTAGTAAGATAGGGAATCAATAGATGGATCTGGAACCTGGCAAGAAGTCCATGTGGACATCAATAACCCCCAAAGTTCCCCCACTTGTATTGATGTGGGCTATGGGTGGCAGGCTCTTTGTCTCTTCAGAGATAACCTAAACTCTCTGTGACTTGTGGGTGTGGGATGATGAAAGGTTGCAGTCCTGCCCTTGGTGAGCAGGAAACAGTTTAACAATGCAAGGTCTATAAACTTTAAGTATTCAGGGGAAATGCAAACCAAATATGCTAAAAGCTTATCGAATGCCTGAGGTCCATGCTAAAAGCTTACTAAGATGTGGAAATATATGCTAATTCAAGCCTATTGAGAACTGAAACAAAAGGACCATTTGGCCTTTCCTCTCTGTATAAAAGGGACTAAAAAATCTTGTTCGGGGCTCGGGATTCAAACAGAAAGTTCCCGAGTCCGGCCGTCCATCAGTAAACCATTTTTCCTTCTCAAAACCATTCCTGATTCCTGGCCTCTCTACACTTAAGTAATTGAACTTCTCTCAAATTCTACAACATTTTTGGCGACCGCGGCAGGACAACAAATGAAGGCCAGAGACGGTAGCATTTTGCTGCCCCTTCCAAATCCCCAAGGAAGCTGGGAGGACTCAGGTGAACCCCAAATCTGGGCACCCCTGGATTAAGTTTAATCCAGAAAAGATGTGCGCTCCACCAGAATCTTCCTGACAAAAATCGAGGGCAATGGAAGGTCTGAAGAGAAAGATTCTGGGAACGAAAAAGAACTCCGAACATGGAAGAAGGTAAGACTCCCCGGGTGAGCACGGTCTGGAAAGCCCTAGCTTTAATTGCTAGGAAGGGGAGGCTGATCACCTCCCAAGAGAACCCTAGTAGCCCCAGAAAATTGGGGGGAAGCCATTCTCTCTAGGCTTGGGAAAAGGAGAAAACCCGGGGAAAAGCCCTGGTGTTTTGGGTTTGTCTAACTGCATGTTAGAATCTGGTACTAGTCTTATATCCACTAAAGGAGTGGAGTCTTGATTTTAATAGGAAGGGCTATTTATAGGTTCAAGTCCTAATGTCCTGGAGAAAAACTGGGAAAATGCCCTGGTGTTTTGGATTTGTCTAACTGCATGTTAGAATCTGGTACTAGTCTTATATCCACTAAAGGAGTGGAGTCTTGATTTTAGTAAAAAGGGCTATTTATAGGTTCAAGTCCTAATGTCCTGGAAATTGGTCTAGATGAAAAAAAACAAAACTTGGTTACAGGAAAATGGATCAGCTTTTCTGGTGGAGCTTGGTCTGGGTGTAAAGTTTAAACAGTGGAAAAAGTCTAGCTGAAATCTTTTGTTATGGTGCTAAATTGTGAATGAATTCACTTTATACCAATGTTAAGTGTTCTGAGGTTTGTGATGGCTGTGGGGGCAGCCATGGTGAAAATATATATAAACTTGTGGGTCAGATTAGTGACCTTTGTGCTTCTGTCTGTGTCAGCCCAATGCTAGTGTTGGAGTTGTGTCCTTATGTAAAGTAGAATTACAGCTGAACTGGACCCCTCCCTTGCCATTGGCAAGGGGGTGAAATGATTATGGGGCAAAACTGAGGAGTCTGGATGCTTGTGGAGTCTAGATGTTTGTGCATGCTCTGCTGTCTTGTCTCTGGTCTGGCCCTTTGCTGGGGTTTGGAGGCCATTTGTGTCCGTGCCATGCACCCAAGTTTGTTGGGGCTACCCCAGTCAGGGTGGCTGGGTCCCCTGGAGAGTTGCTGAATTTGAGTAGGTTCTGTCTGCCCATTTTGGCCTGAAAGCTGGAAAGGGGGGAGCGGCTTGCCCCTTTCCAGTGAGTCCACACCTTCTATTCGTAAGCTGCATTCCTGTTTGATTGTTGTGCACCCGACTGCCATGAAGGGGGTAAAAAGCAGAATCAGAATAAATGCGGTAAAGTTCCCTCCCTAGGGTGTCAAAGCCAAAATACCTTTGCCTTCTGCCCAGGTTCTTAGAAGGTATTGTAGTAACTTTAAGTAAGAGAATGTGTTCTGTGAAGGTAAAATTTGTCTTAAGGGTATAAATAATTATAAAAGTTTTACAAAGCATTGTTTAAATTAAGGTATTTAAATGGCTAATTGCAGAAAGTCATTATTTAACAAAAACTGAATTGATAATAATAATAATAATAAAAGGTAATTATAACAAACTTTTTCGGCAGCCAGTCTCCCCTGCCAACTTGTTTCCAAAAAAATTGTTTCTGATATTACACACTACTAAGTATTTAAAGTGAAGAAAGGTTCATTGTTTTAACAAGCTTGTTTAGTATTAATGGCAATTATATGTTGTAAGAAGTTTGCCTGGTAACTTAGTATGTGGGATATATGGAGTGTGTTTTTATTTTTAAGGAAACAGAAGATGATTTTGTCCTAAGATAAAATGATTGATTATTGGAAAGAGTAGAGTGTAGGACAAAACCTGAAAACCTGAATGAATACTGAAAGTGTAGAAGGTTTGTGGATGGAAAATTTTTATGATTAAAATTGAGTAAGATCAATATACAAAGAAAATCTTTTATCAAAATACCTTCTTGTGCTTTAACTTCATCATTTCCTCAGTGTTTGGAGAAGAGTCTTTCCTCTTTTAAAAGAAAATATATGTTCTAGAAATCAAATCCTGAAAAGTAGCTTTTTATTTCACACTAACTGCAAGAGATTTATTCTTTTACTTTAAAGGAAAAATTAAAGTAATGGTTAAGTTCATTTAATATGTTATAAGTTGAATGAAAGGTATTTAAAGGTGTTATAAAATTAATAGGTTTTTAAAAAATAATAATAAAAATTGTAACTAAGATTTAAAATCATTTATAAATGCATTTATATTATAAAACAGTGGAAAGACAATAACTGAAATTATAGCTGGGTGAATTTAGCCTGAAACTATTATTGAAGTGTAAATTCTAAACTAACCTTTCCTTTGTTTATGGTTACTTCAAGCCTAACCTCACCCTTTGCCTTTGCCTATGGTTATTTCATAATTGAGAAGAGCTGGGACATCATTGTCTCCTTTCCTGTATTAGTAACCCTTTCTCTCATGAATTCAAGTGTAAACTAAATAAATTGCTGCCTGATGGAATAAGGTTAAATGACCACTGGAGTTTTATTATCTCCAAAATCAAAAAGGGGGGTGGAGGGGGAGAAGTCTCCTGCCTTGACGGTCAGTGTTCCTAAGAGTGGCAATTCATGAGAGAAACCAGTCTGTCTCCCTGAGGCTTCAAATAGCCTCAGTAAATATATATAAAAGTAATCTTGTTGCTTATCCAAAATTCTGCTAAATTCAAAGTAAAATATAAAATTCTGAAACAAAAAAAATAGTGCTAAAGCATTGAGAACATTTTGGTTACAATCCATTAAGAAAGATAATTCTTGTGTAAAACTGCATAGTCATAGTATAAAACTGCACAATCATAGTGCAAATTAAGAAGAGTTTCAAGAGTCTTTGAAATGTTTTGCAGTCACACTTGTTTTGTAAGAATTAGAAGTTTAAAGTAACTAAAGTTATGCTGTTGTGTCAAACTATTCATGTCTGCCTATTTGCTCAAATTGTTGAGGCTAAATATGCAGTTATAAGTAATATATATTTTGGGACCCCAAATTAAGCTAAACAGTATATAAAATAATGCAAATTATAAATAATATCAATGAGTTTTGTTTCATTGTCTAACTTTTTGTGTCTGCCCATTTGCTCAGTGTATGTCTTCATACATCAGGATAATATCAAATTAACAAATCAAAATTCTTAAAAGAGCTCTACTCAAATTGTTAATTAAATATGCAGTTATATATGTAAATAAATATTCTTAAAGCCCAAATTAAACTAAGCAGGATGAAAAAGTCATAGAAATCTGATTATAGAAACAATTGGGAAAGGGCCTCCTCTTTGCAAGAGCTTTAAAGGCAAGACTAGGTGTAGCAGATTAAACCTGTCTACTAGGCTAGGGAATTAGGAATCAGTTTGCCTGGTAATTTCCCAGTTTAAACCTTTTGTCAGCCATAAAATGTAAAAAAAGCAAAGATTAGGTTAATTTTCACATAAGAAAAATGTTGATGTAACCTGGCGGCCTGCTGCCTCAGTCTCCTACTCCCGGGTTGGACAGCAGTGGAGGAAACCAGTTTAGGCCAGTCCTGTGGGCAGTGGGAGGATGCCCAAGAAGGAGCTAAGTCAGTGCCATTTCAGCACTAAGTTCTATTCCTTATTTGACAAAGGGGAGCAGGTAAAAACTAAAATGGTTGGAATGTGATAGAGGAAGCAGTTAAATCACAAACTTTTGCGTGGGAAAGTTATATCTCAGATAAGATGTAACTTCTGAAGTATCCAGTCTATGGAAAAACAGAGGAAAAGCTTACATGCTAGGCTTAGGGGTATAAATTGTGTCATTTTTCTTTGTTTGGGGCACCAGCCACATCTGGCTCTGCGCCCCTTCTTGCAAGATTGAGAATAAATTCTTTTCTTCTCCACAATCTGGTGAGCCTTATTTTCTTCCAGAAGATTTCTTTCCAACAAAATAAAGGTAATTAGTGGCTCTATTAACAAATTTCAGTAAGTAAAAGAAAGTCCATAAAAACTATGGAGAGATCTTTCCTGGGTTATGATTTTAAAAATTAAGTAATTGTGTAATGTGTTTTAAAACCTGGTAGTCAGTATGCTTTTAAATTATTAATTTTCATAACTTAAAGAAAAGAAGTTTTTAGCTTCCTGTAAGGGAAAAAGAGAACATTCCTTGCATAAACTATTATGGTTTCAATTTTATTTAACTTGAGTGTAATCTCCCATAGTTAATTTATAAACTAAATTAACATTATATATACAAAATCTTTAGAGTAATGAAAATTGTAAGTTCACATTGGTGAAATTAGGCTAAAGGAAAAAGATTGTAGATATGCTCTCTTAAATAAATAGAGTAAATTTCTTTGGTAATTGTAATTTAATAAGTTTATTTAAACATGAGGTGTCTAGTCAATGTGGTTATGGTCAATTAAAAGGAGGTTGTAAAACATCTGCCAAACTGAAAATGTTTAAATAGTTCTAGTTCTAGAAGTCATTGTTAACTAAAACTTAGATTAGTATTGGTAGCAGATATAACTTAATCATAATAAAACCTGTCTGAAGGCCACCGCAAAGTACATATTTAAGTAAATGGTAATAAAAGGTTATCTTGATTCTATTGGAAATATTCTGTTTTCATTTTAACAATGAAAAATATTTTCTTCTATTACTAGAGTACCTACTGTTATCTTCATAGTAAAATTGTGTAAGTGAACAGTCATTTGAAATATGTGTTGCATTAAGTTGTTTAAAATATATATAAAAACAAGGAATAACCTTTAACATTGTCGAACTCTTGTGCATTCAAACCAGGCCTTGAATACATTACAGGTGACCTCTCCATGTGAGTTATTGGCTAGGCTGGTCACTGACCCCTCAATTAAAAATATTTGCTATATCAGCCTCTGGTTCTGCTCCTGAAGTTGATGGAAACTACGTTGCAGTTTCAAGCTCCTGCAGCAGGCAATAATGACTCGGTACAACCAAGTGTACAATGGATATCGCCTCCAGACTGGCACTGTTCCATAGTGCCAGAGAGCACTATGCACCAGGCTAGTAGAATACTGGAAATTCTCTCTAAGATCAAGGATGCTGCGACTTGCTCACTGCTTTGAAGAACATGCTAAGTGGAGCCATGATACCAGGATACAGTAAGTGAAAGTTAAACACAATTGGCATTATGGCCTGCTCTCATGTAGAAATAACATGTAAAGTATTACAAACCTGAAACTCAAAACTAATAATTGCAACTCTGAATCCTTATGCATTAAGTAATACATTAGTTAATATTAAGTGCTGTACTTTTATCCTGTACTAAATATATGCCTAATAATTATAACGTTATCTTTTCTATTTTGGACCAAGTGCAGAAGTATATTAGACATGTTAAATTCCTGGTAAAATCATTTTCTAAACAGTTAAAAACTTGTCTATAGAATAAGGTGGCAGTCTCAGCCAGTCTCAGTCAACTTCTATATTCTATTGTATTCTGCTGGAGGCTTGCTTGCTGATGGTGAGTCACCTATTGAACAAGTCAAAATTGCTAGAAATTGTACAATTAAAACAAAGGTGTGAAAAAACCTTCATTCTGTAGTTCTGACCACTCCCACGGGTGAAAATGAAGAGAATTTCCAACTTAGTGTTCTAATCCTGAGTGAAGCCAGTTGCCCAAGGAGTGCCAGTTGACCAGGAGCATCTGACAGAGCAAATGAGTGCCAATCATTGAACAGCTTGGAATGTGTCTTCAGACAAAGCTAAGTGTCTGTTGCAATTTCTCTCTAAAGATGAATAACTTAAAATATATATATATATGCTGTTCCCACCAGCTTTTAAGGAGTGCCATCTTTATAGACACCTAACCTTGTCTACCTCTGTAATCCAATGTGTCCTCTTTTAAAAATGGGTATTCCAAATTTTTAATTAAGTTTGTTTCTTTCAGAGTGAACATCTTATTAACCATATGAAAACTTCATCCAACTTCATACAGAATGCCAGATCCATCTTCCTCCAATTAGAATAAAATAAGAGTTTTACACCTTATTAAGCAATGACTACAGCCCATGGCCATCAGGATGCAGTTACAGAAAAGAGATCCATCTCCCTTCAGCACCCCTTTTAAATTAAAGATGTAAACTCTTCAAGGGTAAAATAAAATTAATAGATGGATCTGGAACCTGACTGAAAATCCATGTGAGTGCCGGTGGCTGCAGGATGACTGCAGGAGACCCCCACCCCAGGATTCTGCTGTCCAGAATGAAAACTTCTAAACTCTTAAAAACAGTCCTGGATGCTACACTAAAGATTGATAAATAATCAATCAAAACAACAAACAGCCACCCACCTCATAGCTCCAACAATAATTATGCCAAAACTTAGCAAGTTAAACTTTGGCAAAGGGGGGAAATGATGTGGGCTATGGGTGGCAGGCTCTTTGTCTCTTCAGAGATAACCTAAACTATCTGTGACTTGTGGGTGTGAGATGATGAAAGGTTGCAGTCCTGCCCTTGGTGAGCAGGAGACAGTTTAACAATGCAAGGTCTATAAACTTTAAGTATTCAGTGGAAATGCAAAGCAAATATGCTAAAAGCTTATCGAATGCCTGAGGTCCATGCTAAAAGCTTACTAAGATATGGAAATATATGCTAATTCAAGCCTATTGAGAACTGAAACAAAAGACCATTTGGTCTTTCCTCTCTGTATAAAAGGGACTAAAAAATCTTGTTCGGGGCTCAGGATTCAAACAGAAAGTTCCTGAGTCCAGCTGGCCATCAATAAACCATTTTTCCTTCTCCAAATCATTCCTGAGTCCTGGCCTCTCTATACTCAAGTAATTGAACTTCTCTCAAATTCTACAACAATAGTTTATGCAAGGAATGTTCTTTTTTTCTTTTCAGGAAGCTAAACACTTTTCTTTGTTTAAGTTATGAAAATGAAAAATTTTTTAAAAGCACATTGGCTTCAAAACACATTACACAATTCCTTAATTTGTTTAATCATAATCCCGGAAAGATCTCTCCATAGTGTTTATGGACTTTTCCTTACTTACTGAAATTTATCAACAGACCCACTAACTACCTTTATTTTATGGCTGACAAAAGGTTTAAACTGGGAAATTACAAGGAAAACTGGTTCTTAATTCCCCAGCATATTAGATACGTTTAATCTGCCATACCTAGTCTTGCCTTCAAAGTTGTTACAAAGAGAAGGCCCTTTCCCAATAGTTCCTATAATCAAATTTTTATATGACTTTTCCATCCTGCTTAGTCTAATTTGGGCTCCAAGAATATTTATTCACATATATAATTGTGTATTTAATTTTTAACAATTTGAATAGAGCTCTTTTAGGAATTTTCACTTGTTAATTTGATATTATCATCTTGATGTAGAAGACATACGCTGAGCAAATGGGCAGACACAAAAAGAGTTAGACACAGAAACGCAACTCATTGATGTTACTTATAATTTACATTATTTTATATACTGTTTAGCTTAATTTGGGGTCCAGAAATATATATTTCTTATATAACTGCAAATTTAACCTCAACAATTTGAGTAAATAGGCAGACATGAATAGTTTGACACAAAAACATAACTGTAGTTACTTAAAACTTCCATTTTTCACAAAGTAAGTGTGACTGCAAAACATTTCAAAGACTTCTAAAAGTTTTCTTAATTTGCACTATGGCTGTGCAGTTTTACACTATGACCATGCAGTTTTACAAAAGAATTTTGTTTCTTAACTAATGGCTTGTAACCAAAATGTTCCCAATGTTTTAATGCAATTCTCTTTGTTTCAGAACTTTATATTTTACCTTGAATTTAGCAGAATTTTGATAAGCAACAAGATTAATTCTATGTATATTTACTGAGGCTATTTGAAGCCTCAGGGAGATTGGTTTCTCTCATGAATTGCTACTTTTGGGAACACTTACAGCCAAGACAGGAGACTTCCTTTTTCCCCCCAGTCCTTGGGAGATAATAAAACTCCAGTGGTCGTTTAACCCAAAGGGCTAAGAATTCCACCAGGCAGCAATTTAGTTTACACTTGGATTCATGAGAGAAAGCAGGGTTACTAATACCAGTAGGACAGGAGCTGTTATGAAATAACCATAGGCAAAGGCAAGGGGTGAGGCTATGCTTGAAGTAACCATAAATGAAGATAAAGTTAATTTAGAATTTACACCTACAATAATAGTTTCAGGCTAAATTCACCCAGTTATAATTTCAGTTATTACCTTTCTGCTGTTTTATAATATAAATGTATCTATAAATGATCTTAACTCTTAGTTACAGTTTTTATTTTTTAACCTTAAGGTGAATTGGATACCTTTATTAATTAAGCTACAAGAATTTTATTAGTAACAATTCTGTAAAGTCCTGCCTTTTCTTAGTAATGGAACAAATTCTCACCTGCAAGTTATGCATTTAATTCACCAGCAAGAGAGTATTGGCATTTAAAGATTCATTTTAAACTATGTTTTTACCTTTTTACCATGAATTTTCAGGTGCCAAGCCTCCATTCCTTCAGTGGATATAAGACCAGTACTAGATTCTAACATGTAGTTAGACAAACCCAAAACACCAGGCTTTTTCCCAGTTTTCCTCCTTTTTCCAGACCTAGGGAGAACAGCTTCCCCCTAGTTTTCTGGGGTTACTAGGATTCTTTCAGGAGATGATCAGCCTTCCTTCTTAGCAATTAAAGCTAGGTTCTCCAGACTGTGCTCACCTAGGGAGTCTTACCTTCTTCCATGTTTGGAGATCTTTTTTGTTCCCAGAATCTTTCTCTTCAGACCTTCCATTTCCCTCAATTTTTGTTGGGAAGACTCTGGTGGAGCCCACATCTTTTCTGGATTAAACTTAATCCAGGGGCACTGAGATTTGGGGTTCACCCGAGTCCTCCCGGCTTCCTCAGGGACTTGGAAGGGGCAGCAAAATGCTACTATCTCTGGCCTTCATTTGCAACCTGGATGAGCCTCCAATAATGTTGTAGAATTTAACAGAGGTTCAATTATTTGCATATAGAAAGGCCAGGACTCAGGAATGATTTTGAGAAGGAAAAATGGTTTATTGATGGCCGGCCAGACTCGGGAGTTTTGTTTTCCAATCCCGAGCCCCAAACAAGATTTTTAAGTCCCTTTTATACAGAGAGGAAAGACCAAATGGTCTTTTGTTTCAGTTCTCAATAGGCCTGAATTAGCATATATCTTCCACATCCTAGGTAAGCTTTTAGCATGGGTTTCATACATTCTAGATAAGCTTTTAGCACATTTGGTTTGCATTTTCCCTGAATATTTAAAGTTTATAGACTTTGCATTGTTAAACTGTTTCCTGGGACTGGAGTCATTGCCATGGTCACCAAGGGCAGGACTGCAGCCTCTTACTGTTCCACACCCACAAGTCAGGACAGACAGTTTAGGTTAAGGTCATCTTTGAAGAGACAAAGAGCCTCCCACCCATAGCCCACATCAATACTAGTGTGACCATACAATAGTTGTCCTTTTGTGCCTGGCTTATTTCACTCAACATAATTTAAACAAGGTCATCCATGTTGTCATATGAATCCCCAGTTCATTTATCTTTATAGCTGAATAGTATTCCATCCTATGTATATAATACATTTTGTTTATCCATTCATAGCAACTGTGAATAATGCTGCCTATGAACATTGATGAGTAAATGTTGGTCCATGTCCTTGCTTTCATTACTTCTGAATATATTCCTAGTAATGTGACTGTGGGATCATATGGCAGTTCTATATTTAGCTTCCTGAGGAATCACCAAACCATCTCCACAGAGACTGCACCATTTTACATTCCACCAATTGTAAAGGAGTTTATCTATTTCTCAGGACCCTCTTAAGTACTGTAATTTCCTGTTCCTTTTTAAAATAATAGCCATTCTGTAAGGTGTGAAATATCTCATTGTAGTTATGATTTGTATTTCCCTAATAGC
Source organism: Dasypus novemcinctus (assembly GCF_030445035.2). NCBI lineage: Eukaryota > Metazoa > Chordata > Mammalia > Cingulata > Dasypodidae > Dasypus > Dasypus novemcinctus. Next base: position 40,872,233 of record NC_080682.1, read on the forward strand.
TAGTGATTGACCATTTTTCATGTGCTTTTTGACCATTTGAATTTCTACTTTGGAAAAATTTCTGCTCAAGACTTTTGTCCATTTATAAATTGGGTTGCATTTCTTGTTTTTAACTTTATTTTAAAGAAATTTTAGGTTACAGAAAAGTTATATTGAAAATATAGGGGATACCTCTATACCCCACTCTTCCTCCTCTCACATTTTCCACAATTAATAATACCTTACATGAGTATAGTATATTTATTATAATTGGTGAACAAATATCTAAGTGCTTCTACTAACCATGGTCAATAGTTTGCATTATAGTTTACACTTTGAACCACACAATTTTATAAGTTTTGACAAAATATATAATGTACTGTATCTGTGATTTAAAAATCATGAATAACAAATCTGGTGCCCTAAAGATGCCCTATATTCCATCTATTCTTCCCTCTTCCTCCCCTCAGAATCTCTGGTAACCATTATTTTATATTAATGTTTCAAGGTCTTCTGTTACTACAATAATAATATGTCTAATTTGGTCCATAGTTGCATTCTCCCCTTAAGTTTTTTCTTTCCTCAATCATAAGGATTTTAAGATGAAGTTGCCTGTCCTGCTTCAGATTGAGAAGGGACTTAGAGCTTAGGGGCAGATGGAAAGAACTGTTGGCTTGCAGTTTGTAGATATTCTTTGATTTTGGGGATGGGTGTTGCCCACCATCATGATTTTGTTACTTGTCCTGGGTGAGTCTGATGAAGTGAAGAGTATGTGCTGGCTACAACTTGGTTGAGATTCATGGCTCTACCAGCATATGAACAGACAAAAGAATTAAGTCTCTGAGACATATATTAATGTGCATAGTGCTAATTACAGATTCATATAAAAGAGGTAGAAGAATCTTGTGTAGGTAAATTATAAATGAGCTTAACTAACACATTACAGTGAGAAAATAGCTTACCATATATTTCAAGGTAAGGCCCACCAACAGAGTCCTGATTTTATGCAGGTTGTGTGCATTCCCTATAGTGTCCGTGTGTCTCTAGAACCTTCAGATCACCCCTGTTTGAGGCTTTATTTACTGTGGCAGTTAGTGAGATCCTCCTGAAACATGCATAATTATAACCTCTGGAATGACCTCCCAAATCATTTGAAATCTCTTAACTGTAAAAACTGTTTTCTATTTAATTTCACCCACATTCAGTCAAGGTCTTTTTCCAAATGCATCACTGGTTGGTGTTTGGTAATAATCCCTTGGTGACAGGGAAGCTCATTCCCAGGAGTCATGTCCCATACCAGAGTTTATTTGCTGAGTTTGGCTTAGAAGGAGGCCACATTGAATAACAAGGAGGATTTCAGGAGTTAACTCTTAAGCAATAGATATTATTAGGATAGTTTCAGTTTTACAAGAATAAAGTTCATAAATTCATGAGCATAACATTAATATTGAGGTCTTTGCATATTGAACTATTTTCTTTTATTAGGCACTGCTTATGTAATTTAGAGATTCTTGTCACTCTGTTAGAGAACAGAGCAGGACTCCTTAGGAGGAATTTAATATTTGTTAGTTATTGTGTGGGTCTCTATCCGCTGAGATAACACCCTATGGCCAAGGCCTCCGGAAGACATTCATATTCCATAGTGGCATATCTCAGGTGCTTCCTTGCCCAAACATTCCAACACCCTGCAATACTGACTATCCCCTACCATAGTTGCCAAAAAGCATTACTAAAATTGTATTCTCAACCAGAGTCCTCTACCTTCCCAGAGTTCACCTATTCCTTCTTCCAAACCACCCCCAGCTCTATGGATAACCTAACCCACCTCCCCAACTGATGTCACACTCACACTCCTGCATCATCAACCTCATTCATATTGCTCGACCACTATCTCCCTCATTCACTGCCAAACCCACCCCATCCACCTTACATAGATTCTACCCAGATTGAACATCAGCTCACCCTCTCTACTCAATCTTTACCCCATGTTAACCTATTTTCCACACTCTACCTTTATGAATCTGTTCAATATCTTTAGTGAGATTATGAAATATTCATCTCATATAACTGCCTTCTTCACTGAACGTAATGTCTTCAAGATCCATCCAAGTTATTGCATGTGTCCATACTTCATTCTTTCTTACAACTGAGTCATATTCCATCATATGTATATACCATATTTTGTTTACCCTTTCATCCATTGATGGGCACTTGGGTTGCCTATAGCTTATGGCAACTATGAATAATGTCATGAGAAACTTTGGTGTACATATATATATGTACATTGGTGTACACATATATATATATTTTTTTTTCACATCTCTGCTTTCAGTTCTTGTGGGTATATTCATAGTAGTGGGATTGCCAGATCATATGGCAATTCTATACTTAGCTTCTTGGGGAACCACAAAACCATCCTCCACAGTGGCTGCACCTTTCTACATTCCCAACAGCAGTGGATGATTGTTCCTACTCCTCCATATCCTTCCAATGATTGTAGCTTTCTTTTTTCTTTTTTTATCAGTCAGTCTATTAGGCATAAGATATTGTATCATAGTTTTGATTTGCATTTCTCTAATAGCTATTGATGATGAACATCTTTCCATGTGCTTTTTAGCCATTTGTATTTCATCTTTGGAAAGTTTCTATTAAATCTCTTGCCCATTTAAAAAAAAAGGGGGTTGTTATTCTTTTTATTTTCAAGATCTAAAATTTCTTTATATTTGCTGGATATTAGGTCCTTATCAGATAGATGGTTCTCAAATATTGTCTCCCATTGTGTGAGCTGCTTTTTCACTTTCTTTTTTTTTCTTTAAGATTTATTTTATTTATGTCTACCCTCCCTCCCCCAAGTTGTCTGTTCTCTGTGTCCATTTGCTGCGTGTTCTTATTTGTCTGCTTCTGCTGTTGTCAGCGGCATGGGAATCTGTGTTTCTTTTTGTTGCATCATCTTGTTGTGTCAGCTCTCTGTGTGTGCGTTGCCATTCCTGGGCAGGCTGCACTTTCTTTCATGCTGGGCAGCTCTTCTTACAGGGCACACTCCTTGTGTGCGGGGTTTGCCTATGCGGGGGACACCCCTGCATGGCAGGGCACTCCTTGCGAGCATCAGCACTGCACAGGCCAGCTCCACACGGGTCAAGGAGTCCCGGGGTTTAAACTGCAGACCTCCCATGTGGTATTCGGATGCCCTAACCACTGGGCCAAGTCCGCTTCCTGCTTTTTCACTTTCTTAACAAACTCCTTTGAAATCCAAAAGATTTTAATTTTGAGGGTGGCCCATTTTCCTATTTTTTTTTTCATTGCTCATGCTTTTGGATATGGATATGCAGTTCTCCAAGCCCCATTTATTGAAAAGACTGCTCTGTCCTAAGTGAGTGGGCTTGGTGGACTTGTCAAATATCAGTTAGCTAACTATGGACTTGTCTATATCTGAATTCTCACTTCAGTTCTGTTTGTCACTATGTCTTTCCTTGTGCTAATCTCATGCATTTTGACAACTGTTGCTTTAATGCTTTAAAGTTTGGTAGTGTGATTCCTCTTATTTTATTTTCCCTTTCAGTATGTTTTTGGCTATTTGGAGCTCCTTACTATTCCAAGTAAATTAGGTAGGATATACATTTTAATATCTATTCTTTCAATCCATGAACATGGAATATTCTTCCATTTACTTAGGTCTTCTTTGATTTCCTTTAACAATATTGTATGATTTTCTGTGTACAAGTCCCTTACATCCTTAGTTAAATTCATTCTTAGATATTTGATTCTTTTAGTTGCTATTGTAAATATTTTTTCTTGATTTCTTCCTCAGATTGTTCATTATTAGTGTACAGAAATGCTACTGATTTCTGCATATTAAACATCTATCCCACCACATGGAACTTGTTTCTCAGCTCTAGAAGTTTAGTTGTAGATTTTTCAGGACTTTCTATGTATAGGATCATGCCATATGCAAATAGTGAAAGTTTCACTTCTTTTTTTTTTTTTGAGATTTATTTATTTATTTAATCCCCCTCTCCCCCGGTTGTCTGTTCTCTGTGTCTATTTGCTGCGTCTTGTTTCTTTTTCCGCTTCTGTTGTCGTCAGTGGCATGGGAAGTGTGGGTGGTGCCATTCCTGGGCAGGCTGCACTTTCTTACGTGCTGGGTGGCTTTCCTTACAGGGTGCACTCCTTGCGCATGGGGCTCCCCTATGTGGGGGACACCCCTGTGTGGCAGGGCACTCCTTGCGCGCATCAGCACTGCGCATGGGCCAGCTCCACACAGGTCAAGGAGGCCCGGGGTTTGAACTGCAGACCTCCCATGTGGTAGACGGACGCCCTAACCACTGGGCCAAGTCCGTTTCCCTCACTTCTTCCTTTCTATTCTGAATGCCTTTTATTTCTTTTTCTAAGTGCTTTTCTAAGTGCTTGAGCAAGTACTTTTTAATACAGTGTTATATAAGAGTGGTGATGATAGGCATCCTTGTCTTGGTCCAGATCTTATTTTTCACCATTGAGTATGGTGTTAGCTGTTGGTTATTCATATATTTGCCCTTTACCATGTTAAGGAAGTTTCCTTTTAATTTTATACATTTTGATAGAATATATAATGGTCTATATCTTTCATTCCAATGTCATGGAGGATATTTCCAATGTCTCAAAAATTCCCCATGTTACATCAATTCTTCACTCTTCCTCCCCTCAGAATTTCTGGTGGCCACTTCCTTTAGATCAGTTACAAGTTCTTCCATTGCTAGAATAATAATAGGTCTACTTTAGTCCATAACTGCATTCCCCCTTATATTTGTTCATTCTTCAGCCTTGAGGATACTGGGACGATGATGCCCACTCTGTTTCTGATTGAGGTGGGCTTAGATACCATGGGGCAGATGTATGGAACTGTCTTGTTTGCAGTTGTAGATACTCTCTGTTTTTTAGGATGAGTGTTGCCCATCATCATACTTTTGTTAGTTGTCCTGGGTGAGTCCAATGAACTGGAGAATAGGTGCTAGAGCTGTTCAGAGAATCTGGGCTCAACTGCCATGTGAACAGACTGAAGATTTAAGTCTCTAGACATTTATTTAATGAGTATAGTGCTAAATAGAGGTTCAAAAGGGGGGGCAGAAGAGCTATAAGTAGGGAAATTATAAATGAGTCTAACTCTGTTACATTAGGAAGCATATATTCCAAAGTAAGGCCCGCTAACACAGCGTGCCAAATTCCTGAGATAGTCTGTCCTGCCTAGAGTGTCTAGATATCCCTAGAACCCTTTGGACCCCCTTTGTTTAAGGATTGTTTACTGTGGTAGTCAAGAGATCCTCCTGAGATGTGCATAAACAAAACTTCTGGAATGATCTCCCAACTCACTTTGAAATTGCTTAACTATAAAAACTCATTTGTATGTGATATTTCACCTTTTGGTCAAGGTTTTTTTCCAAATGCATCAGGAGTTGATACTTGGTAATAATCCCTCCATGCTAGGGAGACTTATCCCTGGGAGTTATGTCCCATGCCAGGGTGAAGGTAGTGTATTATATGCTGAGTTTGTATTAAAAAGAGACCACATTGGTGCAACAAGGAAGCTTTCAGGTGGTAACTCTTAGGCAATATATAATAATAGGCTAAAATTCAATTTCACCAGAACAAGGTTCATAAGTATAACCATCAGCAACAAACACCTGGCATATTAGTCTGTCTTCTTTTGCTAGGGCTCTGCCCATGTACTCAGGGGATTCTTGCCTCTGTATTAATAATATAGCAGGATTTCCAAGGATGGGAATACAATATTCTTTCAGTTATTATGTGGGTCTCCACCCATCAAGACACCATCCTATGCTTACTCGAACACACTCATATGCCATAGAGGCATGTCCTAGGTGATTGGTTTGTTGAGATGTTCTATTTCTCTAGGGTCAGTGTAGGTTTTTCGTGAGTTTCCAGATATTTTTCTATTTTGTTTACCATGTCTGGTTTGTTAGTGTACAGTTGCTCATAATATCCTCTTATGAGCTGTTATTTCTTCAAGGTCAATAGTAAATTTTCCCCTCTCATTTCTGACATTATTTATTTACATCTTCTTTGCATTTTCTTTCTTTTCCTTAGTCAGTCTAGCTAAGGGTTTGTCAATTTTGTTGATCTTCTCAAAGAACCAATTTTTGTTTTGTTTATTCTCTCTTTTTTTCTCATTTTCACTTATTTCTTCTCTAATCTTTGTTAATTCTTTCCTTCTGCTTGCTTTGGAATTAGTTTGCTATTCTTTTTCTCATTCCTCCAGTTGTGCAATTAGGTCTCCAATTTTAGCTCTTCTCTTTTAATGTAAACATTTGGGGCTATAAATTTCCCTCTGAGCATTGTCTTCACTGTATTCCATGTTTTGATGTGTTTTGTTCTCATTTTCATTTGTCTTGAGATATTTACTAATTTGTCTTCTAACTTCTTTTACCCACTGATTAAGAATGTCTTGTTTAACCTCCATATATTTGTGAATTTTCCCTTTTTCCACCTGTTATTATTTCCAACTTCATTCCATTATGATTATACAATGTGCCTTGTATAATTTCATTTTTTTAAGAATTTTTTGAGACCTGTCTTGTGACCCAACATGTGATCTTTCCTGAGCCTTCTCAGGAGCACATGAGAAAAATGCATATCCTGCTATTTTGGGATATAATGCGTTCTAAATATCTATTAGGTCTAGTTCATTTATATTATTCAAGCTCTCTGTTTCCTTATTTGTGCTTTGTATAGATGTTCTAGGTAATACTGAGAGTAGTATATTTAAGTCTCCAGCTAATATTGCAGACATCTATTTCTCCCTTCAGTTTTGCATAGGATAATAAGAAACTCAAACTCAAGGACCAAGAAATAAGTCAAGCAATTTAAGCATATTGATATTATGGTATGCTTGTCCTTTTCAAATACAAAATAGGAATTATGATCATATATAGAAATGTGTGTCCAAACAACATTCAATGTAAAAATATGCTAAAATGCTATGCAGGTAATTTCACATATTAAAAATCTAGTTTCATTTTATAATATTAGAATAAATATTGTATGATAGCATTATATTTAATATGCATTTGTTTTTATAATTTAAATGTACCAATATTTGTGATTATTATCTTCATATCTTCAACTTTTTATGAAAGCATAAACATGAACATAGTTTGGCATATCTATGACAGTTGATGGCAATGATTAGTCCCTAGGTAAAGCATGAAAACTTGCAGCCAGGTATGAAAAGTAGAAGCAGAGTGATCTGAGGAACATGAATGCAGGGATGCAAATGGCAGTTGGAAGTGAGAGACCTTTGGTGACTTACCATTTTCAAATATTTTTTTAAAATGAGAATTGCAATTGTCCTGTGATAAATGGAAATGAAATCACATTAAAAAGGTGAAAATAACAAACAATGAAATGTGATATGATTAGAGATAATCATTTATTAAGCTGTTCCCCTAGTCATCATCTCTGAGATCATTTGGACATGTTCTTTGGGAAATTTTATGAAGGTTTGTGGCTAACATCACCAACATCATGGTTGTCCTTTCTGTTCAAACTGACTAGGCACCACTAGTAATTTCCTCCCAAAGGTAGAATAAGTCCAAGGGTACTCTACAGCTGTGCCTTGGAATTTCTTGAGGCTCCACTTTCCACCCACCACTGTAAAATATCTTGGCTATCTTGATGTCAAGCATCTGTCCTGTTGCCATATGTATGGATTTTACCTTTCTGTCAATTTCGGGCTTCATTTATTTCAGGATTTCAATTCTAGATTTGTCCCTGGATGCTATCCACTTTCATATTTTTCACTTCTATAGTCATTTCTCTCCCCAATCTATTGTCAAACTCTAAAATTCCAGAGCTCCAACCTACATACAAACACCATAAAACCTTTTTGATAGAGGAAGGGAGACTAGACCCTTTTCACTTTGAAGAGTGCTACACTTACTGAACCATTAGAATTCAGTGGATTAATAAGCTACCAGAGTGTATCCTAAAAGTTGGTAAAATTATATGACTTATCACAGAAGAGATTATATAGAATCATTCAATAATTTAGACTCATTTCATTACATTTTAGTATTGACCAAGAAAATGATTACAGCTACTCGCTACCAACAAAGAAATCAAATTCTTACTTGAGAAGGTGCAGTAGCAGAAAGTATGTAGTCATATAACATTTCTGTCACTAATTTGGGGTTTGGTAAAATGATTTCATATGTTTGAGTCTCAATGGCCTGCAAAATAGGTTGTAAGAATTAAGGATAAGTTATTGTGCCAGTTATCAGTTTATTGACTCTCAGTGCTAAAGATGCCCTTCATTTTCTACTTATGGTAATGAAGTCAGACTCTGAATTTATCTCTTTTTCACCTGGCACAATGTTAAGCTTTATTTGATAAGGCTGAGAAGGACATCATTTCTTCTTTTAATATGCTTGTGTTTTCATCTTGTTCCAACTGTGTAGCTGCAGGCAGCAGGTTTGGAATATCCAGTGATAACTCTCATCAACTTTCAGTTGTACTTTCATGGATGGTTTCCCACTGAGTTTCAGTGGCACCTCTGCAGGCAGATTCCAGTGACTCTCACAAATATATCAGCTATCGGTTTTCTAACTCACCCTATTAGCAATCTGGTGCTGTGTCTTCTGCAAGCCTTGTCTCACCTGGACCCCAAAGGAGTGTTTCCTGCCTGCCAGTCCAACCTGATATTTCTTATTTTCCAGCCTTAGCCTACCAGCATTCCATTTGGAAGCTCCTAGATTGCCAGCCGCAGATAAATTTCCCAGTCTTCCAGCCTTGATCTGGCTAGGGTGGACTAGTTTGTCCCAGTGAAACCCAGTGAACTTCACCACACAGTGAACTACAACCACACCTCAGAATCTCAGCCTTTGAGAAAGGTACTCACTTAAGTTTTTCTTCCTTGGATAATTCTTTCAGCACCAGGACTTTCCTTAGAATTCTCTCTATTCCTTTATGGTCAATCCCCTCATATATTTAGTAATTGTATGTAAACTTTCCATATTTAAATTACTGTGCAGTCTGTCTTCTGATTATACCCTGACTGACATAATATAGAAGCCATCTATATTATCAGCCTTGTTATACAACCAATACTAAATGAACAAGAAAATTCAAAAAATAATTTACATTGAGGCCAGAACCTAAACAAAGGAATACCATAAACATGCTATTCTAAAATAATCAGTAGTAAACAACATCTCAATGTTACAGCAAAATACTATTATCAATCCAACATTATAAGTTCATACCTTTTTACTTCTAGAGACACTTCAGGTTTCCAGAAAATCAATAAATATTTATTCATTGATAAAAAGTAAAGAACAAGATTGTAGGTTGGAAGATAGTAAGTCTAGATTCCAGCCCAAACTATAGTCCTGTGCTTGACTGGTTAAGTACCAGTATTATCTCAACCCTTGTTGAAGTCCAGCTCTTCATCTAAAGATGAAGAACATTGGACTAGACTACTTACATTACCTATCTGAATAATGCTCAGCAACATTTTAATCATCATATGAAGTCACTTTTTTGCTCCAGAGCTTCCTCATGGCAGTTTTAACCTCAGTATTTCTGAGGGTGTAGATTAAGGGATTTAGCATAGGGGCCACCATAGTATAAAAGATAGCCACAGCTTTATCTATGGGCAGAGTGGTCACTGGACGCAAATATACAAATATGCAGGGCACAAAGAATAAGACAACTACTGTGATGTGTGAGACACAAGTGGAGAGGGCTTTGTACCTCCCCTCCAAGCTATAGGTCCTTAGAGAACACAAGATGACCACATAGGATACCATCAGGAGGAAGAAGCTTAACAGACAGATGAACCCACTGTTAACAGCAACAAAGAGACCAAGGATATGAGTGTCCATGCAGACAAGTTTTAACAAAGGGTACAGGTCACACATGAAGTGGTCTATGACATTGGGTCCACAAAAGGGCAGCCAGACTGTGAATAGAATCTGAATTGTTGCATGAAAAACTCCTCCAGTCCAGGCTACACCCACCAGAAGAATGCACAGTTTGTGGCTCATGATGGTCGTGTAGTGCAGGGGTTTGCATATGGCAATATAGCGGTCATAGGCCATCACTATGAGCAGGATGATCTCAGTAGCACCAAAGATGTGTTCTGCATAGGCCTGGGCCATACACCCATTGAAGGAGATAATTTTCTTCTCATGAAGGGAATCTAAAATCAGTTTAGGAGCAGAAGAAGAAGAATAAATTGTGTCTATCAAAGAAAGATGGGTCAGGAAGAAGTACATGGGGGAGTTCAGAGCTGGACTAGTGGCAATGGTAACAACAATAAGCAGATTGCCTGAGAGTGTTATCAGGTATAGAACCAAAAATACTACGAACACTACTTTCTGCATCTTTGAATTCTGTGTAAGACCTAATAAAATGAATTCAGTCACATTCCTTTCAGTCCCCATCTGTGTAATTTGGATGATAAAAACTCCAGGAAAGAATGTTTTACCTGAAAAAATAGAACCATAGAAGAATGAAATAATCAGAACCAGCCTTTCCATAGTACTCTGCCAATCTCACAGGTGATTCTGTACCCACACTTTCTAGTAAAGAGTTCCTCAAAATATCTCTTAGTTTTCTTTCTTATTCTGTTATTATCCTGTCTCCCAAAAAAAGCCCTTAAAATACTTAAGATACACAGAAGAAGGGCACCACATTTCCATAGGGTCAGTGTAATCTTTGCAAAACTTCCCTTGAATATCAGTAGGATGGAGTAATGTACTCATTAGAAATAGTAATTTTGGAGACTAACAAATATTAAAAATGTAACATGAAATGACATGAATAAAAAAAGCACCAAATAGTGTTTATAAATTAATTATAATCATGTAGATATACCATAGGTAAAAAAGAAAGTTATTGAATAAGAGTTGTGGAATTAGTATTTGAAGATTATAGATTTTATACATTTTCAAGAATAAAATTCAAATTCAAAACACCACTTATAAAACTTTATATAGTTGTTTATTCATCTATGTTAAACTATACAGTTGTGTAAAAGTGTATAAGGAAATAAATTCATGTATTTAGGGCATTAACTCCTGGATGTGATATTATGGGTGATCTTTAATTTTACTATAGATATTTTGTATTTTCCAAATCTCTACATTATTAAGTTTATGAGCAGAAAAGAACTAAAATTTCCAGTTTTTTTCATGCAAGTCTAAAGTCTAATCTAGAAATATTTATACTGAATGGGATATATAAGGGAAAAATAAGAAATGGTTCATCGATATGTGATAGGAATCTAGGAAATAGTATCTGAATAAAATTAAAGTATTGCTGTAAGGTACTCATGAAATTGCTATTATCAGTTCACCCAATGGAAATAGGATGAGGACTTAAGTGGGCACTAACTGCCTTGAAAAGGCCAGTAGAGTAGGGTGAGATTGCTATAATTGCCCTGTGGTCTACTTATCATCATTCTAAATATCATCTCTAGACAACCAATCAAAGATTGTTTACCTCCAGTTTCAACTTATATCATTAATACTAATAATCAATAAGGCAAGTCTGCTTAATCAAGCAAAAGCAGTTAATTCAAATCCCATTTCCACTTAATAAGGAATCACATTTTTGATTAATCTTCAAATTACGATCAATATAAACTTTTTCCACTATTAATTATCACTTTTTCCTTGACCTGAAATTCCTATTGCTATATATTTTCATGTTTTCTTAGAGTGCAAAGGCAGTGAGAGGCAAGATGAACTGTCTCTGACATAAGTGGGCATGGTACATAATGAAGTATGTGGAAAGGAATCTTTTTCCACATGGTCCTACAAATGCCTTGTCTAGAAGCTGACTTTAAATTCCAAGTGTTCCAAGCCCCAGGATAAGCGGTCTCCCTATGGATAGCCCAAAGCATCAGAGAATCCTTCTAGTGACAAGAACCCTTGAGGAGAAAATCGAGTGCATTTCTAATTGCCAACTCCTCTCCAGAGGAGCTGACTCTTGGGAGAACCAACAACTGGCTGGTATGTTTTTCTAACCTTCCAAAGGTCTGTGCTCAAGACAGAAAACCCTAAACTCTATGCAATCATCTTCATTATTTCCCTTGCCATTCAGTTTCTTGAAAATCTTGAAGAAATCAGAAAATATTTTTTAAAAACAATCTTTTTTAGGATTCTTAAATATCTCTTCTTTTTTTCATACCACACTGACAAATTCACACAAACAAAACAACCCAGACATATTAAAATTGACATATTAGATATTCACTGTTAATTGGCAAACGCCAGCACAAGGTCAATTTACTTTTCTTTTCTAATCCAAAAGCAAATCATGTGTCTTTTTCTACTTGAAACCTCTAATATCCATATTTTTGGAGAAATGATTTGTGTTGATCCAGCAAGGAAACCCTGAGCTTCCATAACAGAGCCCTTAGGTCACAGTAGACAGTCAAGGACCTGGGCATAAAATCTTCTTTCAAAACCAAGAAAATTTTCTTACTGAAGTAAATTCTACATGATCAAATATTTTGAAATGACAGTTCTTATTATAACTCTGTTTGCCCCCATTCGAAATAGTATGACAACGTTCATTTTATACCATGTAGTGCTTATAACAACTCATTTTTATTAAGTGCTGGCTGTGTTCTAGGCACTATACTAAATACTTTCCATACATTTGATCTTCACAACAAAGGTATAAAGTAGGTATTGTTATTATCCCTATTTCACATAAAAGGAAACTGAGGCTTAGAAAGTGTAACAACCTTGCTCAAAGTAACAAGATAAAAAGTAGAGGAGGCTGGATTCCAGCTCTGGATGTCTGTGTCCAGCTCTTAACCATTTATCCAACATTACTGCTGGTATGGAATGATTTTCATTCTGGGAAATAGCACTGCTAGAGAGTTTGCAATAGTAGTCTGGTCCCTAAGACCCACCACCTATGACAAAATTCATTTTATACCATGAAATCCATGGCAATCCTCTTGTTAGATTCTGAAATGTTGAGTCAAGTGTCAATAAATCTATGGTTCTATTGGTAATACTGTAGAAAATTTGTACATTGGAGATCCTTAGGTAAACAGCATTTTACAAATCTGGTACCTTCTTTAAAGATTAGGAAATTAAATATCATAGAGATTAGTGATTTGTCCAGGAAGACACCCCTAATTGGTTAGTGGCAATCCAGAACAAGAATACAGGTCTTCTAATGACCAAGACAGTGTTTTGTTTGTTTTGACCACCACCACATTCCTTTTAGATGATTTTGCACAAGTAAATACCACCCTAAGGTGACAAAACAAATGAATTTTGGGGGAGCAAATATGGCACAAGTGATTGAACCCCTGCTTCACGTGTATGAGGTCCTGGGTTCAATCCCTGGTTCCCCCTTAAAAAAATTTAAAAAAAGAATTAACTCTCATCTCTCTTCTTGAACAGTACCAATCTTGACTCTCTGAGAAATAAAGTTATATGTCAGTTCAGGGATTCAGCAGTTCAGTGGTATCACTATTAGCACATCTGTTGTAGCAGAAACAAGGTTTCAGCTGGTTAGATTTAGATCTTTCAAAGTTGCAAAATAAAGTGTCCCTGAGTCTTTAGTTTAATTTAGATTGACAACCATGGCAGTGGACCTAGTATTTCCTTGCAGATCCTGTATTTTAATGCAGTGTGCCTATGGATCTCAGTTTCAGAGGTAAAGAAATCTAAATGTCATTTTTCTCCTCCCTCCCATGCTGACATGTCTATACTGCAATAAAGGTCAGAAGCTCCAACTCCAATTACTTTTCTTATTCTCAGTTCTCTTCAACATTTCCTCCTGTCAGTCAAAAGTGAACTTCCCACTTCATCCCTGGAAATTATCAAAGTCAGATTTCATTTCAGGACAAACAAATGATTGTACACAAGACAATTTTAATATTATTCAAATCCTCACACCATGTGACTTACCCCTCTAGGAACTTCAGTGATTCCATCATCATTACCTCACTCTTCTCACAATCAAAAACTTAGAAATTGGCATAGAAATGTAAAATGTTTCCTGATAAAGTTTAGTATGTTAATGTACAGTGAAGAAAACAAATATTTCTGCAAAATATCCCCGAACATCTCAAAGTGATCCTAAATCAAATATCAGAAAGTAATGGTTTAACAATTTAAATTATAAATCCCTTAAGAGAAAATGTAAATGTAAGAACAGGATTGAAAATGAACAAACCTAGAAAACTTATTGTGGTTGTCACCATAGTTGAGAAGATGATCCTATATATTCAGAAAGAAGTAACTGCTATATGTAGCTGTTCAAGCATTATGTCATATAATATATATTTCTCGAGTCCACACTGAATAGACAAAACTCAAGCAGAGAGCACCAAGATGGCATAGATTTCTTCAAATGGATTCAGCAAGCATTTCTAAAGACTGAATGCTGCAGAAATTCAAGTCAAAAGAAAAATATTGTCTGAAATATGAAAGCTAAAGTCCTCAGGTACTAAGGAGAACCTTGTTATCTTCTCCAGTACCTAGATCTATGGTTACAATACAAAAGAAAAATATTTCCATCTCATTCTATCTCTTAATACTCTCTTCTCATTCTGTTCCCAAAATGAGAAAATGACTTCTTGAATCAGTCTTCAGAGAAGATCTGAGAATACTAGAGGGCCTATCAGGCTATCTTAGACTTTGTCCTCCTCTGGGGAATTAATTATCTCTCTTTAAGGGAGAAAAAAAAAAGAAGATTTGGCCTTTGTAAAATGTATTTGGAGAATTTGTCTATGAATAATAAATCTTCTGCTGATTGGTTATTTTCTCTGTTCTGTAAGCTAATCTATTAACCCTCTTTCTATCCTATTTATTCTTGGTCCAGAAAATTATGGAGTAAAGGACTTCTATAAACCCTTGAGTATCATGAACTGGGAGATTAAGGATTCACAATGCTGTATGAATAACAACAAGGGGTTTCATTAAGGTTGAATATCCCAGAAGAAATTTTTCCATTTTCTGAGGTCACCAGAGGAGTTTGAAATAACAAGTACATTTTTCAAAAGCACTTTAAACAAATCAGGGCCACACTCTTCATAGGAAACTTGGGATTTGATATATTACTGATGTGGGCTATGGGTAGGAGGCTCTTTGTCTCTTCAGAGATAACCTAAACTATCTGTGACTTGTGGGTGTGGGATGATAAAAAGCTGCAGTCCTGCCCTTGGTGAGCAGGAAACAGTTTAACAATGCAAGGTCTATAAACTTTAAGTATTCAGGGGAAATGCAAACAAAATATGCTAAAAGCTTATCAAATGCCTGCGGTCCATGCTAAAAGCTTACCTAAGATGTGGAAATATAGGCTAATTCAAGCCTATTGAGAACTGAAACAAAAGGACCATTTGGCCTTTCCTCTCTGTATAAAAGGGACTAAAAAATCTTGTTTGGGGCTCGGGATTCAAACAGAAAGTTTCCGAGTTCGGCAGTCAATAAACCATTTTTCCTTCTCAAAATCATTCCTGAGTCCTGACCTCTCTATACTCAAATAATTGAACTTCTCTCAAATTCTACAACATTATCAGTTTGAGTGATAGCTACATTGGATGTAAATGGAGGTTAAAATCCAAGTTTCAACTTGTCCAGCATTGAATATTTATGCTTTCCTCTTGACATTGTTTAAACGTCTGGGAATTCCACTGGCTATTCAATGAAGGAAATCCCACTGAGGGCAAGAGATTTCTTTAAATCTTTTTCACACATAATATCCAAAGAATGACAGATTTGGTACAGTCAAATATGCCCTGCCATCTTGAAAAAACACACAGCGGCCAGTACTCCACAGCCTGGAAGAGAGAGTATTGTTTAAGTAACATCTAATATAAAATTAGAAGCAACTACTAGATTAATATTAAGAGTCGTAATTAAACAGCAGATTAAAAGTTAAAGAAATAATGATAATAACAGCTATCATCGCTGAACACTATGTCCTTTATTCTATTAATGTGGGATTTTTATTTGTTTTCATATGTTGAACAAATCTTAAATTTTGGAATGAATCCCAGTTGGTATATGACTATTTTTTATATACTACTGGATAATTTTGTGTTTTTTTTCTGAGAATTTTTGTGTTTATATTTACAAGGAATATTGGTCTACAGTTTTCTTTTTTTGTGATGACTTTTTCTGATTTTGCTACCAAAGCAATATTTTCTTCATAGAATGAATTGGAAATATTCTCTTAAAAGGGGAGAGCTTGTGAAGGATTTTGGCTTTGTTGATTTTATGCATTGCCTTTGTGTTCTCTAATTAATTTGATTTTGCACTAATTTTTATTCTTTCTGTTTACTTTGAGTTTAGCTTTCCCCTTTTCTAGTTTATTAAGGGGAAGTTTTGGCTATTGATTTGAGATCATTCAGCTTTTTTAATATCAGCATCAACAACATAAATTTCCATCTAACCACTGCTTTAGATCCTTCACACAAGATTTGTACAACATGTTTTGATTTTCATTTATTTTATGGGATTTTCTAATTTTCCTTGTGATATTTTCTTTGTGCCGTTCCTTATTTAGGAGTATATTGCTTAATATCCACGTAATTTCCTAAATTGCTTCTGTTAGGTATTTTAAATTTAATTTCATTGTGTTTAGAAAACATAATGTTTTATTTTAATACTTTTAAATTTATTGTGTCTTGCTTTATGGCCAAATTTATTGTCCAATCTGGAGTCTCTGTTCCATGTGCACATGAGAAGAATGTTAGTAAGTGCTCCACAGGTATCTCTTACATCTAGTTAATTTGTAAAGTTCTTTGACTTTTATTTCTTTATTAATTTTATTTGTTTCCTATGACTGTCATAATAAATTATCAGAAAATATTCTTAGAACAACAGATATTAATGTTTTCACAGTTTGGTGGTTGTTTGTTTAATGACTTTTCTGAACTATTAATAATTCTGTCAATATTATATTTTTTATCAAGTTTGGTCATCAAAGTCTCTTCTCATTGCGTTACTGGTCTGCTAATAGTTGAACAGAGATTTCCTAAAATTCCTGTAACCAAGTCTTTCAGTCTTTGCCAAAGGGCTTTGTATGTGTATTGGGGTAAACTTTTAGCACTTAGCCAAGTAGTTTACAATTTCACTTTAGCCTTCATTTCCTGTTTGCACAGAGATGGAACTTAAACTAGAGGTGATAACATAGGGTCTTCTCAGGTCTTTCTTAAACATGTGTAATATCTTGGGCATGTAGACATCTCTATTCATGCACATGGCCTTCTAAATTCCAAGAAATGTGTCTACTTTTAAAAGTCCCACATAAATATCTCATAAAGATTTGATTGGCTATTATCCACCCTTTAAGGCAGCTATGATGTTCAAAAATTGACTCTGATTATTTTTGACAAATGTCTCAAGGGAAAAGATTCCAAGTTATATTAAATAAAGACTTATTTATGAATGTCATCCAGGGACTCTCCAGGCAGATCAAATAATGACAATTGTCTGGGAAAAGGATTTTGAAGGAGCCCCTTTGAAGGGCTGCCAGGTTTTTGGTTTTCACTCTAATTGCAGGTTGTTGATTTTCATGGCTACAGCAGATTTGGGAGGAATTACAGGAATAAAGCAAATTGAAATGCCATAAACCATGCTTCAGTGCTTTGGGTTTGGTCATGTGACTCACTTTGACCAACAGAATATGGGCGGAGGTTATAGCTCTCTAACTCTAAGTTTTGTATTAGTCAGTCAAAGGGGCACTGATACAAAATACTAGAAATCTATTGGATTTCATAAAGAGTATTTATTTGAGGTAGAAGCTTACGGTTACCAGGCCATAAAGCACAAATTACTTCCCTCACCAAAGTATGTTGTCACATATTGGAGCAGATGGCTGCCAATGTTCAGCCTTCCTCTTCATCTTAAGTCTCTCTGATCCCAGCTTCTTCCAATATCAGATGTAGGCTGAGATCCTGGGGCTCATTTCTCTTCAGTTCGGCTGCACTGCTCTCTCCCACGTGTTTACTTTCCAGGCTTCAACTCAAAACTCCAACCGCCCTTTTCTGCAGTGCAGTTTCTCTGTGAGTCCCTACCCACAAGGGGGCAGGGATTCATTGTCCTACTTACATGGCCCAATCAAAGCCTTAATTATTATTTAATCAAGTAAAAATGAAACTTCTAAATCCAATACAATCTGATATACCCAGAGGGACAAACCGGTTTACAAACATAATCCAACATCTGTTTTTGGAATTCATAAACTATATCAAATAGCTACACCCATATTTTGACTTTGGGTTTGATCATGTGACTTACTTTGACCAACAGAATATGGGCAGAGGTGATAGCTGTCTAACTCTTAGCTTAAACTTGAGGGTCATCTCTTATTCCCATTTGCCTTCACGGACTCTTCTTTGCCATAAGTAGGAAATTCCCTGACTCAACCACTGGCCTAATGATGTTTAAGTTATGTGAAGCAGAGTTACCCAATGTCACACTCAGCAGTGAGAAGCAGGACCTCCCAGCCACCTTAGCCAAAAAATCCCATCCAGCCAAGTCTGCTTATGGCAGCCAAACTATAAATGCATGAACAATGCATTTTGAGGTAGTTTATTTTGCAGCAATAAATAACACAGAACCCTAGACATATTCCATGGACAGTTGGCATGAAGTTACACTGAGGTCCCTGTGATCTACAACACTGATGATAAACCTTAACCCCTCTGCCTTAGTTTGATAGGGCTACCATATCAAAGCACCACAAACTGAGTGGTTTAAAACAGTATAAATGTGTTGTCTCTTGGTTTCAAAAACTAGAAGTCTGAAATCAAGGTGTTAGCAGGGCCCTATGTCAACTAAAGCCCATAGAGAAGAATCTCTTTCATGGGTTGTATTAGTCAGGATTCTGTAGGGAATCAGAACTGACAAGAAATATATGTAAATATTAGGATATTTTATAAAGTCATCTCACACAACTGTGGGCTCACAAACCCAAATTCTGTAGGAAAAGCTACAAGTTGGGAATTCTGAAGAGAGTCCTTGATGAAGGAGAAGCTGGCTGGTAGAATTAGAGATAAAAATTCTCTCTTCTGACTACTGAAATAATCACTTCTTCCTTAAGGAACTAAATGAATGAGACATTTCATTGCTGAAGGTACTCTCCTCAGTTGATTGTAGATGTAACCATCCATAGATGCAATCAACTTCCCAATGATTTAGGTCTACAAAATTTCCTTACAGTAACAATTAGGCCAGTGCTTACATGAACAAACTACCAAGACTATTACCTGGATAAGCTGATATATGGATTTAACCATAACAGTCTACTCTTTGTCAACTTGGCAGACATACCCCATCAGTATAAACTATACTTAATTTCTAAATAAAACAATAACATATGTTTTTCAGCTAAAAATATTCCTTTGTCCTGCATAAAACCAGAAACATGAAAAGTTTCTCCAGAATAGAGAATAGGGTACACATCCTTTGGTAATATTCATTCATAAACTTGATATCCTATAACTTAAATACTATGATATGAAACGAATGCAACTTTTGTCAAATGATATGGGGATAAGGTAGGGAAACAAACACGTTTTCTTTCTGTCCACATACAAGCATACTCATACCAAAATAAAGAAGAAATATTCATAACCATTATAGTTTCTCTGTAACTGGTCACATGGACATGGTTTATCACTTCATTCTCCCACTACCCATTCCATGTTCCCTTTATCCTCAGCAAGCACTTCATCTGGCCGTAGTCCTTTGCCTAGAGAGATGACCCATACCTTAATTTCTGAAGTTTCTGAGCCATTGATAATACCAAGAGACATCTTAGGAAATGCCTGTATTCTGGGCAAACTCTTCTTTACCTCCTTTGAGTAGCTGCAGTGCTATTTACTCTTGATATTCAGGATCAATCACCCCAGGCAGTTCAGTAATTCCCTTCTTTGCCTGCTGATTCAGAGGCATGAGGACCACCAAAGTGGCCAGTGGTAGTCTCAACTTCCAGTTCAAGGGGATCATTGTTGTGTTTCCTATTGGAAATACTCCTATTCTTGGATCTAAGACCTGTAGGCCAGCAGAACTTAAGGTTGCAGAGCCAGGAAGCAAATTTTTTTTCTAGTGGTTCACTAGGGGTAATAGTAAGTGGTGACACTCCCATCTCCACCCTTTGTTTCCTGGACCCATCAATCCTGGCTATAGGAGATACAGAACCATAGAGTAAACTCTTCTATAGAACATACACACACTTCTGGTGAACAGTGTCCTTGCCCTGTAAAGTATTGCCACCAGTTTGGCACCATAGCTGAATCTTCCCAAGGCCATTCCACCATTCTATCATTCCAGTGTCTTCAAGATGATAGGGAAAATGGTAAGACCAGTGAATTCCATGAACATGTGAATATTCCTACATATCATTTGCTGTGAAATGGGTATCTTGACCAGAAGCAATGCTGTGTGGAATATCATGGTGGATAAGGCACTCTGTAAGTCTGTGGATGGTAGTTTTGGCAAAATAATTACATGTAAGGAAAATAGAGCCATATCTGTAGTATATGTCTATTCCAGATAGAACAAATTACTGCCCTTCCATGATGTAAGTTTTCCAACATAATAAACATGATATCAGTTAGCAAGCTGATCACCTTGAGGAATGGTGTCATATCAGGGACTGAGAGTGTGGCTCTGCTGCTGTCAGACTGGACACTCATCAGTGACTGTAGCCAGGTCAACCTTGGTAAGGGAAAGCCCATATTGCTAAGCCCATTTGTAACCCTCATCCCTACCACCATGGGCATTTTGTTCATGAGCTCACTGGGCAATGAAAGGAGTGGCTGAGGAAAGAGGCTGAAAGGTATCACATGCAGGGCATCTTACTCACTTGATTATTAAAATCTTCCTCTACTGAGGTCATCCTCTGGTAAGTACTCACATGGGACACAAATATTTTATATCATATTATATCCAGGAAATTAGATGCATCAAATTATCAGTATCTGATAAAGTACAATAACGTGATTAGGACCTGGATTAGAAATCAAATCAGTCTAGATTTAATTATGAATATTACAATTATAAGCTCTATTTACCTAAATCAAATGATGCATAAAGTGAGAAGCAATTTCCTATACATAAAATAGAAATATCAATAACTCCCTTATGAGGATTATGTGAGAATCAGACTAGATAGATATCACAATTGGCAGAGGGATTATTACAAAGAAAGTTCTCATCATTGTTTTACTTGCATTATCTTTATCTCATATGATCTTTTCAGGGAATTTTCATTTTACTGTCAGTATAGCAAGAGATCAAACATTCACTGAAAGTTTTCATAATTATTATATAATGACATGTGACTCAGTTTCACTTGTGGGAAACTTGGCCTATCTAATTTCTGTATTTGCTCAAAGTCTTATCAAACACAAGAGAAAACAAGACAAGCTATATGTGTGAGATATGATCATTCTTTCCAGAAACTGACTTCATCACACACGAATTCTGCTTTCCTGTACTGAAAATGGTAACACACAACAATGAGTTTATTCTATGCCAGGCACCATTCTAAGTATCACACTTCCATTTTCACTGATAATTCTACAAAAGTACCATGAACTATGCGTTGTTTTCATCCCTATTATACATATGTAGAAAGTGAGATCTAAAAAGGTTGCAGCACTTACCCACGTTCATGTAAGTTCTTAGTAGTTTGTAGTAACTACTAAGAAGAGTGGAACTACTGTGTGTAGTTTATTGCACTCCAAAGGTCTTGCTCCAAGTAATGACTCAGATTTTTAATGTTAAACAGTAGTATTGCTAGTCTTCATATGTCTATTCTCAGGGCAGAATACCATTTTGTATTGGTGTAGATGTTTTCACTTGCTTAGTCATCTCAATATTTGATTGGCACATGTATTATTGAGATTGTTTTATAGACCCTGATTACTTTATGCACCCATACTCCCATGACTAGAACATTTCTTTTTGCCTGTAGAGCCCCACCCCTCACATAGTGGCCTATGTTGCCAATAGGGAAAGCATCATATCCTCATTCCACAGAATAGTATGGTAGTTGTCAGGAATATATACACAACATTGAACATTAATGAGGGCATAGGCCCCACCTGTGGTATAGTAAGAGTATCTAAAGTCATCCTATTGTGTAAAACTACCTTTCTTAGTTGGGTAGTTTCTTGTTTAGTAAGGAAATTGTATCTTTGGAGTTATTAAGGGCTTGAGCAGTGTAATTGGTAAAACTATTACGTGTTTTTCAGTGACAATTGAAGTTCCACCTAGCACAAAAGATGTGCTTTTCTTTATATCTAGCCTTGAGAGTAAAATGACACAACTCAGGAGGTAACCACTCTACTTCCTGATTCCCTTTTGTCATTCCATGCAGACAGGGGAGAGGCAATGTAGGGTGACAGATTCTGCCATTAACCATCCTAAACCATGATATACAGCATATCCTACTAAAGGCCTAGGCTTACAATGGAGAAAATATAATTATGAGTCTCATTGAAAGATGGCAGCCGAGTCTCAATCTTAAATGAGATGGTCTTCTTCCAAATTTGTCAATGGGTTATATTCTTCCATGCCTGCAAGGTGTTCCATGCTGTCCAATTTGAAAGTGTTATGGTCCAAAGGCCAGTAGCACCCAAGGATGGTAATACTGTGCACACCCAACATTGGGTTTGATTGTAAGTATGGTTATTGCGGAAGCCCACTATAGAAAAGTATTGGCTAGGGTGCTATGGGCAAAAATATAGATGTTTATGGGGAACAATAAGGAGTCTAATAGTATACAAGAAACATTTCCATTAACATATAACAAAGTAGCAGGTGGGGGAATCCTATGAGGAGATTTCCAATATCATACGTTTCCCCTTCTAAATTCTCTGAGTTTTACACTGTGACATCAAAAACTAGTTTAGGGATAAGGAGAGTCCACATAGACATACAGAGAGCCCCAGTTATTTGCTGTCCTGATTGGTTGCCATTCTACCTTCACTTGTCAGTTTTCAGGAACCAATAGGGAGATCTTTCTGTTTGGATTTATTCAGGACTTTTTTTGAGTCAAAGACTTTCAATTTGGGCCTCATGACTAAGGTCTTTGGTGGGCTTTATTCTGACCAGTCACCTTCCTTCTTTGCTATATTAACCTACTTCAACTCCTCCTTCAGATAATTTACACCCTTATTCTTAAGGGGGAGCTGAAGGGTGATGGTCATTCTTCTATAGTTCTTTGCTGCTGGTTAGAGGCAGAAGACCCTGCCTGATGAGGTACAAAACTCTCTGGCTATTCTAATGAGGTTTAGGGAAGGCAAATCTAGCACCATGGTTGGAACTGGATGAAATCCCCACATGAGTAATACTTTGTTCTGGAAGGCATGATTCTGGAAGAAATAAACTTAGTTAGAATTTTGAAGATACATTGTCCTACTAATAGGATAAAGAAAATGGTGGTAAGTGGCCCCCAAAATGGGGCCAACTATGACATACTGGACAATGGGAATGGGAAAGGCCAGTTACCTGCCAGAGTTTTAGTGCATCCCCTTCTCTCTTAGTGGTCCATTCTCATCTAAAAGGGCAACCACCCCTGCCCAGATGGATGTTATAGGCCAACTCAGTATTTCCCCTGTGGATTCCCCCTTCCCAGAGCTCATGCTCACCATGGTCCATGGTCCCTTGATCTCCTAGCTGGCTTACCAATTGCTACAACCCAACTCCTGAAAGGAACAAGTTGGTGTGGCTGCAAGACCAAAGAAAACACCTGGCATTTAGTAGCATAAATTTTATTGGGACTTATGGACAAGAGAGACTCTTTGATGGAGGTGATTCAGAGAATGAAGACAGCACTGCGCAAAGGGCCAGGAAATTGAGGGGAGATATGAGGGGTAACAAGGACATTCCATAGGATATAAGAACAGAGTTCCTGCTTGGGTCCCAAGATGGTGCATATGGGGCCTGGTGATGTTTCCACTATGCTTGTAGGAAGGATGTTCACCAAGAACATTTACTGCTTTGGGAAGATTAAAATTTATGATACCAACTATACATTCTTTCCCATCTTGGGAGGGTTGTTAACCTTTAACTTATGTCTAGGTAATGCAGGAAACTATGTGTTGAGGACTTGGTGGGGAGGGGCCTGGGTCCCCACACACCCACAACTCCATTATCACTTCAAAATCACATCCATAGAGAGGCAATTAATGAAGGCTTTCTTGTTATCCCACCTATCTTGGTCAAAGATGTGAAACATATTAGAGAGTACAGGATTAACTTGTTCTGCTGACATCTTGCCTAATGTTGTTAACTATAATAATCTAGGACCTGAAAGCTCAGAACGGCCTTAAATTGGTGTTTAAATAATATTCATTGAATATTTCCCTGAAATCATACTTGAAAATATTGACAAGCACAGACTACAAGGATACCTGAGCCTAGAGCACAATGTAAACATAACAAGCCACAAATAATAGATGTTGCGTTTCTTTGTTTCCAACCCCATCTGTATCCAGAATCCCAAGGGACAAAGGAACTATCTCCAAGCTGAATATGAACGTCGTAGGAAAAGGCTTAAAAGATTGAATTCACGACCCGCTAAGCTAGGGGAAATTTTATTTGCTGCTGATTTTAAGATGCTGGCAATCCTTAATTTTTCTGATTTAAACTAAATTTCTGTTTTCAGGGCTTTAAATCAGGTTAGAACTCCCCTCAAATTGCTTTTATAGCTCCACAAGGACTTGAGTAATAACCTACTGAAGAGATAGTTTTCTTTTCAATGAATAAGTTCAGTATCAATTTGGAAGCCATGGTAAAAGAGATAGAACCATTTAGAAAGGAAAAGAAAGACAGGGAAAAGAGGTAGAGAAAAATTAAACATCTCTCAACTTCCTTTCCTATCTTTGGCACCTATCCTGTAACCTGCTTAAGCACAATCTACACATCTCTGAATCTGGCATTTTTCACTTCTATATTTCTGGGGAGTAGATGAAAGGGGTTAACATGGATGTTACTATAGTATAAAATATTGCCACAGATTTATCAATGGGAAAGGTCATCACAGGTCAAAGCTACACAAATAAGAAAGGCACAAAGAATAAGATGACTGTGATAGTTTGAATTTTGCAAATCCCTTAAAAGGTGACATTTTTGAACTCATATATTTCTGTGGGTGTGAATCTTTTTGTTTACATTAAATTCAGTTAAGCCTCATCTTGATAAGATCACTAGATTAGAAAAATTTGATTGGACAAACTCAGTGAGGCATAACCCAGGTTAGATCTCTCCCCTCTCAATGGAGCCTTATGTAAATGAAGACCCAGAGAGAGACACACAAAGAAAGGAAGCTACCTTTTTAATTCTGGTGTGACTGAAAGGAGAAAGTAAAGAGAGGTTCATGTATAGTTGCAGAAAGACAGAGGAGACCCAAGAGGCTCAAGGAGAGAAGCCCAGGGAGAGATGCCTAATCACTCACGCCTAAACTCAAAGAGAAAGTAGAAAGAAATCAGCAAACCTTCCATCTTGCTCTGCCATGTGTCAGGACACTAGGATCCTGCTAGGATTGCTGGCGAGCAACTGACTTTTATGAGAAAACAACTCAGATAGTGCCTTTACGTAGGCTGACATTTCACAGCCTACAACTGTAGTCATTTACCTCAAATACATCCCCATTATAAAAGCCAACCCATTTCTGGTATTTTGCATCAATAGCCTGTGGCAAACTATGACAATGACCATGGTAATATGGTCGGCACAGGTGGACTGAGTTCTCTGCAGTCCTCAGAGCTGTGAGTTCTACAAAATCAAAGATGTGGAAGTAGAAGATGAAAAGTCTAGAAAAACTGATAATACACAGCAGCTCAATGTTGGCAACAACTGAGTCCAAAGATGTGAGTGTCATTGCAGAAGAGTTTCAGTAGAGGGTAAAATCATACATGAAATGGTCAATGAGTTTTGGGGCACAGAGTATATAATAGGATTTGAATCAGATCATGAAGAAATCCCTCAACACAGGACAAGACCACTAGGAAACCACACACCTGCCTGCTCATCATAATCCTGTAGTGTAGGGATGTGCAGATGGCCACGTATTGCTCATAGGATGCGACCGTAAGCAAGATGATTTCAGCTTTCCCAAGAAAATATTCTACAAATAATGGCTGGGCAAAAATTAATGTGGATATAAAATATTTTTAAAAGCCCATTCATAATTTGAGTATGGCTAATGAAAAGGATATTGGTCTTATAGCAGAATACATAGAATAAATATAATTTCACCACTTGCTATCTGGACTCTTTGTTACCTCATTATGAAATATCAATGTTTGAATAAATGATGACTAAAGTCCCTTACATTTAAAAAAATTGTATGCATTCACAAATTATTGATCACCGGCACATTGTAAATTGATGTAAATTGTCACAATGCTTGAAAGTTCTGTGGGTTTTTAAAAGTCAGTAGAACAATTCTTTGCAAAGCTCTAGGTATAGAGTCCATAAACTAATGCATTATGGATGAATATTTTCTTGGAAATTTATTGTTTCAATCACAACTATTGAAATCAAAATAGACTTATTATTGTGAAATATAGTCATCAACCAAAAAAGCATAGATTTGAAAAAATGAGTTATTGAGACAAGACTCATTGCAAAATTAATTCTGCTCCATTTCATAAATTAAGGGATCATCATTTACACTGTAATCTGGACAACACCCAGAATAAATGATTTTCTCTGCCTAAAGCCAAGGATGGATATTAATGTCTTCCAGGTACAGCCATTGGCAAGTTTATTCTTGATATGTATGGAATACATTTGCAGAGCACTTTTTCTGTCAAAAACACTGTAAAAAGAACTTCATCTCCAAAGTAGATTTTATTAAATGGATATAGCTTCACTTATAGGAACAAAGAAGCACGTACAAAACACAGTTGATATCTGAGTAAACAAGAAAGAGAATCACATTTGAATGGAAAACTGCAAACCAGTCACAGAACAAAGAAATGGAGAATCATTTGAAATGTTGACATTTATACTACAATTCTAAGAGAATTACTCTAGATAAAATAAGAGTATCTAGAAGTCCTGAAAATATAGTGACTTTACTTCTATCATCATAAGAATGGAATTAATACAAATTATACCACAGCAATGACTAAATATTATTATTAATATATTTATTACATGAGAATTAATATTCAGTTTGTAAACAGTTCATTTCAGATGGGAAAGCAACTTTTTCAGTGATAACTAGTCTGTTTTCTGATCATCAAATATCCATGTGCTCATATTTTCAGACCCATTATATTTAAGTGGGATCACGTTAATAGTGTGCACAAGTGATGTGATCCACACTCAGGAAGAAACATTTAGGAACCAGTGTTTTGTTCTCTGTCTTTATTTTCCCTGTTGCAGCAAGACTGAAAAAATGAATGAAGATGTCATGTCTATGCAGAGGAAGCAACCTGAATTTCTGTGTGATTTCACGGAGGATACCCACCCTACAGGTTCATCGAATCCTTAGTGTATTATGCATGAACAGGAAATAAAATTGCATATAGTAAGCCACTGAAATTTCAGAATACATGTATTAGTCAGCCAAAGGGGTGCTGATGCAAAGTACCAGAAATCTGTTGGCTTTTATAAAGGGTATTTATTTGGAGTAAAAACCTACAGTTACAAGGCTCTAAAGAATTCAACTCAAGACTGATTTCTCACCAAAGTCAGTTGCCAAGTTGTGATGTGTTGAAGCAAGATGGCAGGCGATCTCTGCCAGGTTTCTCAGAGCTTCCTATATTCATGTCTGGCATAGGGCTTGTTTCTTTTTGGATGTTCTCAGCCTCTCAGCTGCTTTGTTCTCTTCAGCTGCAAGGTATCTGGTGAATGCCTCATTTCTGCCTGGGCTTTAGCTAAGTGGTCTCCTTTCTGTCACATGGCAAAGTTCTTCCCTCTTGCATCTACAGAGCTCTCTTATTTCCCACGTCTTCTCCTATGAGTGTTCATTTATATCAGCCAACCAAGGGGCAGAGACTTAAACCTGAGTCATGCCCCTGTGGTGTGGTTGAATCAAAGCCCCAAACTTATTTTATTAAGTAAATTTAAAACCTTTGAATTTAAAACAATCAAAGGATAGCACACCCCAGAAGAGCAGACCAATTTACAAATAAAATCTTTTTCCTTTATTTGGGATTCACAAAGAAAATCTCAAACTGCTGCACTGTGTTAGTCCAGCATATAGAAGCTTATCTTGATAAATGTATTAATTAATTTTATTTTTACAAAGATGTATTAATAAGAGAACCATACTTAATTTTCAATTATTATGATTCTAAATACTGTGAAATGGATAAATAACCATTATACAAAATCAAGTCAAATTATAGTTTCTTTCTGCTACAATGTAACACTATATCAACTAAGGTATTTAAACCATAAGTTTATACATGACCTTTTTTTTCTCCTTTACCTGATGTGTAAGGCAACGTCAAAGAAAACTATGTAATCATATATGGGGGAGTACCAACAGCAATTATGAACTCCAATATGAGCTAGGTCTTCAGTGCTTATTGAGCAAATTTTCTGGCTGTTCTAGATAGTTGTCACTTCTAAACATTCCGGTTAGCATAAATTCCAATTTTTTACCAAATTCCTGTAATCATTATCTCACAAATTCTCTCATCTCAGAATGCTTCATAATTGTTAGGAAAAAAAGGGACCATCAAATAATCATTATTTCAATCTCAATTGTCTTCATTAATCATTTTATCTATAAACACTCTTCACTTTTATGCCTCTTTCTCAATGAGTAAATCATTTAAAAAGGCCATGATTTAATTTTAATATTTCATCATATGTTTGCCATACAGCTTCTTACCATATGCACAGAAATTTTATTTCTAGCTGCCATGACCAAAGCACCCATCAAAATGTTTACGGGTCTTGTTAAGCCCTAACAAGGGTTTTCACAACAATTAAAAATAAGGAGAGAAGTACAAAATCAAAAACCCTTCTTTTCTGACAAAGAGTTCATTTTAGAGATAGAGTTGTTAGGGTTTTTTTTTGTTTTTGTTTTTTACTGCCATTGACAGCAAATTCTAACTAGGATTTAAGATTATCCTGTCTCTTCTGACTGTTCTTTTATGAATGAATTCACAGCCTAGCTACCAGGTTAGGCTTTCCTTCCACACAACAGCCATCAGGTAATTTCAACATCAAACATGCCTAGATGATGCTTAGACAAGTTACCAGGATTGGTACCAAAGACAAGAAAGAAAGTTAGGAGATGTTCACTTTTACTACCTCTCTTTCCTGTTAAGTTTCTGATCATGAGTTCTGTCTAAGGAGTAAAGGACCCAACAGTCCTAATCAACCCAGAGCTGCACTGAGTCAGCACATCTTCTCCCATCACATTAAGGGTGTAGGCATATCTTAGTACCAGCATCTGTTGAGGTACCATAAAATAGTGATTAGAGCTCAGGATTAGAAATCAGATGGCTCTGGACCTATTGAGTACCTATAATTATTAGCTTTTTGGCCTTGGTCAAATTTCTTTTTATATACAATGGAAATAATAGCATACTAGTTGAGAATATATTTGCCAGAACTTGGGTGCAATCACTCCATGATCTCTCATTTCCTATGCAGTAGATGACAATAGACAACAAATGGTTTACTCTAAGCCAGACATCATTCTAAGGATTATATGTATTAGCTCATAGAACCCCAGAACTGTCTTATAAGATAGGTTCCTCCTCATCCTCTGGTCAGAGTGGAAATAAAACATAAGAAGAGAAACTTACTTACATGATTAGTAGTTAGAAGATTCAGACCTAGGAGGTGCAGTTTACTATATTTCAAAGATCTTGCTCTTAAGCATGAGATTTTTAATATTCAGAGCAGGTTCTCTAGGCTGCATGTGTTTATCCTTAGGATATCAACTGTAGAATAGCAGTTTTTAATGTCCTAGATGCTTTCACATTGACCTTGTTCAATCCTTCCTATAGCTGTGTGAAACAATTATTAGTGGAGCTGTTCTATATGATCTGGTAAGCTCTTTTTTGTTTACTTTTAATTTTAATTTTTAAAAAAGTTTTAGATTACAGAGATATTACATACAAAATGTAGGGGATTCCCATATGCCTCACCCCCTCCCACACCCTCCAAAGCTTTTTAAGGGATTTCTGACTGCATTCTCCAAGTGTCTTTTTTTTTTCAAATTCTACTCAATTTATTGATTTTTTAAAAAATAATACATTCAAAAAATATGAGGTCCCCATTCACCCCCACCTCTCCCACCCACCACTCCCCCCACAGTAACACTCTCCCCCATCATCTTGACACATCATTGCATCTGGTGAGTACATCTCTAGGCATTGCTGCACCCCATGGCCTGTGGTCCACACCATAGCCCACACTCTCCCACGTTCCATCCAGTGGGCCGTGGGAGGACATACAATGTCTGACAATTGTCCCTGCAGCACCACCCCGGACAACTCCAAGTCCTGAAAATGCCTCGACATCTCATCTCTTCCTCCCATTCCCCACACACAGCAGCCACCATGGTCACTTTTTCCACACCAATGCCACATTTTCTCAATTATTAACCACAATAGTTCACGAATAGAATATCATTAGGTCCACTCTAATTCTTACTGTATTCCTCCTTCCTGTGGACCTTGGCTTGGTTGTGTCCCTTCCACATCTATGTCAAGAGAGGGGGCTTAGATTCCACATGGATACTGGATGCAATCCTCCCGCTTTCAGTTGTAGGCACTCTAGGCTCCATGGTGTGGTGGTTGACATTCTTCAACTCCATGTTAGCTGAGTGGGGTAAGTCCAATAAATCAGAGTGTAGGAGCTGAAGTCTGTTGAGGTCAGGGCCTGGCTATCATATTGTCAGTCCAGAGATTCAAATCCCCTAGATGTATCTTAAACCCCAGTACCAACTACAATTCCAGTAAAGTAGTCTGAAAGGCTTGTGAAAAGAGATCACATCTGAGTCCAGCTCCATCATGCAGAAACACCAGCTCCAAAGAAGGGCCAACTGACATGGCAGTGAACTCCATCTGCCATGACTATAGAACCTGTGGGTCTCTTTAGCCCTCAAAAGAACCAATACCTGGGGTTGTATCTACTTTATCTGTCTCTGAGACTGTGCTCAGGTGTGCATAAGGGCAATCCTTCTGACAACCTCCGGACTCTTTTTTAGAGACTCATAGCCATATAAACTCATTTGTCCTTTCCATTTCCCCTTTACTTTAGGTCAAACAACATTTTTAACTCCTGTTATTATATGTAGACAGAAATATTCTGCTGGTCCACTTTGAACCTTTAATTCAAGGTCATTTTCTAGTTACGTCATCAGCTGGTACTTGCTAGTGATCCCTCGGTGCCAGGGAGGCTCATCCCCAGGTGTCATGTCCCATGCTGGGGGGAAGGTAGTACATTTACATGCTGAGTTTGGCTTCAAGACTGGCCACATTTGAGTAACACAGAGGCTGTCAGGAGGGAACTCTTAGGTACAGTGCTGCTCTAGGCCTTATCCTTATTTCAGGTATATAGGCTCACAAGCATAGTCATTAGTATCAGGGGCTCACTGTTGGGCCCTCATTCCTTCCTGGTCCTTGCTGTTGCTCCTGGGGGACTGCCGCTGCTCCCCTAGGGACCATAATAGAGCCCCCACCAGCCAGGAACCCAGTACCCCCCCAGCTGTTGTTTTTTATTGTTTCTACTATGAGTATATCCAAACATTTCCATGCGCCCTGGACACATGACCTGTCTAACTCTCTGTCAACCATATGTCCCCTGTCAATAACATTACATACCAATATTCCTCTGCTGCAATTGTTGAACCACTCTGTGATCCAAAACTTCCTGAAAAGTGAAGCCCAGTATAATGTCAGGTTCCCTTACTAGTAAAATGGAATATAGCTATGAGTTTAAAGGTTAAATATAGAATACATATTGATCTGGAAAAATCCTACATCCTATCTTTTTCTTTTCTTTTTTCCTAATTATTGAGCTTCTCTTCACAAGAACCATAGATCACAGCAATTCATATATACAATATACAGTACTCCCACATATCCATTATGAAACCTTTTCCCTTCCACAGCGATAATCTTTTAACTTATTCATATCGTATTTACTGAAACTAATGTACAGATATTGAGACAATAGCTTTCAAACAAGGTAACATTTGTGTTTACATTGTAGTTTATACTTTAGGCTATACAGTTTTCTAAATTTTTTAGTTATCCTATGTTTTACATTATGGTTTACACTATTAGTCTGTAGTCCCCTATATGTTTTTGGTGTAATATTACATGTTTTATATCCATCCTTGTGTACTCTTGTGAAACACTTCATTTGCCCTCACATTTACTTTGGTTCCATCTATTCATTATCTATTTCCCACTCCCCTTGGGGCCCACAGTGACAGTCAATCTTCATTTCTTGAGGAGCCATGTTCAGAGATACTTACAACAGTGTTGAGGGCTTGACATGCTCAACTGCCCGAATGCCCTGGGAGCCACCCTTTCTCTTGAGAGATACAGTTCCTTCTATTCGATGGCATTAGTCCTCCCCAGGATGTGGGTCTACCTTCACTATCATTATATGGGTCTCCATCCAATGGTATAACCCACTCTGGCAGAATGAGAATTCAGATATTCCATAGGAGTCTGTCCTGCATCAGATTATCCCCTTTGAGTATCTTAAACAGGTAACTTTCTTAATTATATTTTGAAAAGGTTGTCTCAGCATTATAATTTCAACCAACACCTGACACTCTCCTATGTTCGTATGTTGCCCCACCCTCCCCCCAATTTCTTGGGCAATATTACCCATCTGCCCATCCCTAGGCTCCCTCAAACCCACAAAGCCCCAACCAAAGGTAACCCTATGCCCCCATTTTATCTCTTCCTTGTGCACATACTTACCTCCAGCTTATCATAGATTTCACCCATGTAGATGTCAGCTTACATCCTTCCTGTACCCCCCAATTTCCTGTAAACCTATCTTCCAGTCTCTACCTCTCTGAGGCAGCTTGCTTATTTCATATCATTGAGGTCATGTAGTATTTGTCCTTCAATGCCTGGGTTGCTTCACTCAACATAAGGTTCTCAAGATTCATCCATGTTATCATGTGTGTTTGTAGTGTATTTGTTCTTAAAGCCAAGTAGTATTCCATTGTATGTATATACCTCATTTTATTGATCCACTCATCTGTTGATGGGCATTTGGGTTGATTCCAACTTTTGGCGATAGTGAACAATGCTGCTGTGAACATTGGTGTGCATATATTGGTTTGTGTCCTTGTTTTCAGTTCTGCTGGGTATATACCCAGCAGTGGCATTGCTGGGTCATATGACAAAACTACAGTTAGATTTTTGAGAAACCGCCAAATGTCCTCCAGAATGGTTGGATCCTTCTGCATTCCCACCAGCAGTGGATGAGTGTTCCCATTTCTTCACATCCTCTCCAGCATTTGTATTCTTCTGTGTTTTTCATAGCTGCCAATCTTATGGGAGTAAGATGGAATCTCATTGTAGTTTTCATTTGCACTTCCCTGATAGCTAAAGATTTGGGGCATTTTTTCATGTGCTTTTTAGTCATTTGTATTTCTTCTTTGGAGAAGTGTCTGTTTAAAACATTTTCCCATTTTTTAAATGGGTTGTTTATCTTTTTATTTTCAAGAAATAGGAGTTCTTTATATATGCACATTATAATTCCCTTATCGGATATATGGTTGCCAAATATTTTCTCCCATTGTGTAGGTTCCCTTTTTATTTTCTTGACAAACTCCTTTAAGGTGCAGAAGGCTTTAATTTTGAGGAAGTCCCATTTATCTATTTGTTCTTTTGCTGCTTGTGCTTTTGGTGTGATGTTCCTGAAGTCATTTCCTATTACAAGGTCTTGTCGATGTTTCGCTACACTGCTTTCCAAGGTCTTTATGGTCTTGGCTCTTATATTTAGGTCTTTGATCCATTTTGAGTTGATCTTTGTATAAGGTGTGAGATGGTAATCCTCTTTCATTCTTCTACATATGGATATCCAGTTTTCCAGGCACGATTTGTTGAATAGGCCATTCTCTCCCAGTTGAGAGGGTTTGGTGGCTATATCAAATATTATATTGCTATATATATGAGGTTCTATATCAGAACTTTCAATTCGATTCCATTGGTCTGTGTGTCTCTCCTTACGCCAATACCATGCTTTTTTCACTACTGTAGCTTTGTAGTATGTTTTGAAGCCAGGTAGTGTGATTCCTCCAATTTCATTTTTCTTTTTCAATATGTCTTTGGCTATTCAGGGCCTTTTTCTTTTCCAAATAAATTTCATAGTTAGTTTTTCTAGTTCCTTAAAGAAGGCTGTGTTGATTTTTATTGGGATTGCATTGAATTTGTAGATCAGTTTTGGTAGGATAGACATCTTAATAATATTTAGTCTTCCTATCCATGAACAGGGAATATTCTTCCATTTATTTAGGTCTTCTTTGATTTCCTTGAACAGTCTTGTATAGTGCTCATTGAATAAGTTTTTTACATCTTTAGTTAAATTTATTCCTAAATATTTGATTTTTTAATTTACTATTGTGAATGGTATTTGTTTCTTGATTTCCTTCTGATCTTGCTCATTATAGGTGTACAGAAATGCTACTGATTTTTGCGCATTGATCTTATAACCTGCGACTTTACTAAACTCATTTATGAGTTCTAGAAGGTTTGTTGTAGACCTCTCAGGGTTTTCTATGTATAGGATCATGTCATCTGCAAATAATGAAATTTTGACTTCTTCCTTTCCAATTTCAATGCCTTTTATATCTGGTTCTTGCCTCAGTGCTTGAGCAAGTACCTCTAAGACAATGTTAAATAGGAGGGGAGAGAGTGGGCATCCTTGTCTTGTTCCTGACTTCAGAGGGAAGGATTTTAGGATTTCTCCATTGTAAACGATGTTGTCTGTAAGTTTTTCATATATACTCTTTATCATGTTCAAAAAATTTCCTTGTATTCCGATCTTTTGGAGTGTTTTTATCAAGAAAGTGTGCTGTATTTTGTCAAATGCTTTTTCTGCATCTATAGATATAATCATGTGATTTTTTTCCCTTCAATCTGTTTATACGGTGTATTACATTGATTAATTTTCTTATGTTGAACCATCCTTGCATAGCTGGAATGAATCCCACTTGGTCGTGGTGTATAATTCATTTAATGTGTAGTTGAATACGATTAGCAAGTATTTTGTTAAGTATTTTTGTGTCTAGGTTCATTAGAGAAATTGGTCTGTAATTTTCCTTTCTTGTGGTGTCTTTGTTTGGCTTTGGTACTAGGATAATGTTGGCATCATAGAAGGAGTTAGGCAATGTTCCTTCTGTTTCAATTTTTTTGAATAGTTTCAACAGGATTGGTGCTAATTCTTTCCGGAATGTTTTGTAGAATTCACCTGTGAAGCCATCTGGCCCTGAGCTCTTCTTAGTTGGGCGGTTTTTAATGACTGATTCTATCTCTTTACTTGTGATTGGTTTGTTGAGACCATCAATTTCTACTTTCATCAATATAGGCTGCTTATGTGTATCTAGGAATTTGTCCATTTCCTCTGAATTGTCATTTTTGTTGGAATATATTTTTTTTAAATATCCTCTTGTGATAGTCTTTATTTCTGTGGGGTCAGTGGTGATATCTCCTTTCTCATTTCTTATTTTGTGTATTTGCTTCTTCTCTCTTTTTTTCTTTGTTAGTCTCACTAAAGGTTTGTCAATTTTATTGATCTTCTCAAAAAACCAGCTCATTGTCTTATTTATCTTTTCAAGTGCTTTCTTATTTTCTATTTCATTTAGTTCTGCTCTTATCTTTGTTATTTCTGTCCTTCTTCTTCCTGTGGGATTACTCAGTTGTTTTTTTTCTAATTCCTCCAAATGTGAAGTTAGTTCTTCAATTTTTGCTCTTTCTTCTTTTTTGATGTATGAATTTATGGCTCTAAATTTCCCTCTCAGTACTGCTTTTGCTGCATCCCATAAATTTTGGTATGTTGTGTTATCATTATCATTTGTTTCAAGGTAGTCATTGATTTCTTTTGAGGTTTCCTCTTTGACCCTGTTTTTCTAAGAGTGTGCTGTTTAATTTCCATTTCTTGGTGTGAAATCTGGGCCTCTGGCCCTTGCAGATTTCCAGCTTCACTCCACTGTGGTCAGAGATATTATTTTGTATGATTTTGATCTTTCTGAATTCATTAAGCCTTTCTTTGTGGCCTAGCATATGGTCTATCTTGGAGAATGATCCCTGTGCACTTGAGAAAAATATATATTCTGCTGTATTCTGATGTAATGATCTGTATTTGTCTATTAGATCCAGCTCCTCTAATATACTGTTCAAATATTTCATTTCTTTAGTGATTCTCTTTTGAAATGTTCTGTCCAGAGTTGATAGTGGTGTATTAAAATCCCCCTCTATAATTGTAGATGCATCTATTCTTTCACTTAGTTTTTCCAGTATTTGCCTCATGTATTTAGAGACACCCTTGTTAGGAGCATAAATATTTATGATTGTTTTTTCTTCTTGAGCGATTGTCCCTTTCACTAATATGTAGAATCCTTCTTTGTCTCTCACAGTTGTTTCGCATTTAAAGTCTATTTTGTCTGATATTAATATAGCTACTCCTGTCTTTTTTTGGTTATTGTATGCTTGTAAGATTGTTTTCCAGCCATTCACTTTCAGCCTCCATGAATCTCTGGGTCTAAGATGTTTCTCTTGTAGACAGCATATAGATGGGTCATATTTCCTTATCCAATGTCCCAGTCTGAATCTTTTGATAGGTGAGTTTAATCTGATGACATTCAGTGTTATTACTTTCAAGGAATTATTTGTGTTAGCCATATTTTGATTGGACTTGTGTTTGTCATATTTTGTTTGTTTGTTTGTTTTTTTCCTTCTCTTTTTGTCTTTTTTGTTGCCCTTACACTGTCCTCCAACTCTGCCTGTCTTGTTTTTTTTCCTTTCTTCCTGCAGAACTCCCTTTAGTATTTCTTGAAGGGCAGGGTTCTTGTTGGCATACTCTATCAATTTCTGTTTATCTGTGAATATTTTGAACTCTCCATCATTTTTGAATGCTAGTTTAGCTGGTTAGAGTACTCTTGGTTGGAAATTTTTTCTTTTAGTACCTTGACTATATCATACCACTGCCTTCTTGCCTCCATGGTTTCAGATAAGAAATCAGCACTGAATCTTATAGAGCTTCCCTTGTATGTGATGGTTTTCTTTTCTCTTGCTGCTTTTAGAATTTTCTCTTTGCCTTGAGCGTTGGATAATTTGACAAGTATATGTCTTGGGGTGGGCCTGTTGGGGTTTATGATGTTTGGGGTGTGCTGTGCTTCTTAGATATGTACATCTGTCTCTTTCAGTAGATTTGGGAAGTTTTCAGCCATTATTTCCTGCAACACTCCTTCTGACCCCTTTCCCTTCTCTTCTCCTTCTGGGATGCCTATAATATGTATGTTTGAGCATTTTGCATTATCATTCAGGTCCCTAAGTCCTAGCTGGATTTTTTCTATCTTTTTATTGACCAATTCTACTATCTGTTTGGTTTCCTATGTACTGTTTTTCACATCACTAATTCTCTGCTCTGCCTCTTCGGGTCTGCTGATATTTGCCACAAGTGTATTTTTGATTTCTTGAACTGTGGTGTTCATTCCCATCATATCTGTTATCTTTTTGTGTATGTCTTCAATTTCCCCTCCAAGTGTTGTCTTCATGTTGTTAACCTCTTCCTTTACTTCATTAAATTTGTCGTTAATAAATGTTCTGAGATCTTTCATTACTTGTGCGAAGTTCTGCTCCCCTTCCTGATTTTTAATTTGTTCATTGGATTCAGCCATGTTTTCCTGATTACTGGTTTGGTTTGTAGATTTTTGTTGCTGTCTGGTCATCATTTTATCTTGACGGGTTTAATCAGTTCCTTTGCTTCTTTGTCTAGTCTTGAGAATCAATTATCTGTTGTTTCTGTGTAAGTGTTATATCTTCTCTTTGTCACTTTGTTCTTCTTATTCTAATTTCTTGTTGCTGGCTGAGTTCACTTTAAAGGAAAGTATTAGGGCCAGGGAAAGGCAATTGTGTAAGAAAGGAAAATGTGTGAAGTAGTGTTGGTAATAAATGTTAACAGAGCAACAATATGAGATCTGGGAGAATGAATATTAGATTTATGTAAGTTGTGTAGAGTTATAGCAGTAAGTAGAGTACCTATAATGAGGTAGTCCACTGAATAGGAGAGGAATATGGTATGAATTAAAAAGCTAGTATTTTCATGATAGAGGGAAAGAGAAAAGAAAGGCAATAGTTTTGAGAGTGAATTAAAGACAGAAAACAAAACAAAGGTATTAAAAATTAAGAGTAAGACAATTTGGGGATCAAAGAAAGGGAGGTGGAATATAGGAGAGACAGTAAATGATGGAGGATATCAAGATGCAGGGGAAAGGGGATAGTGTAGGTAACCAAAATCAATTCACACAGATGAGGCAATGGAGGATGAGGAAACCCAGCAAATGTGAGGTGTTCTCTTCAGCACCTATTGTATAATTAAGATAAAATAAAATAAGAAGAAAATGATGGACAAGAGAGAAAGGAAAAAAAAAAAAAGACCTTGGGGGATACAATGGGAGAAAAGACTAGGAGATAATGCAATGTTAGCAATCAGGACAATAAAAAATAAAAATAAAAATAAATTAAAAATACTAAACAAACAAAACAAAACAAAAACAAAAATGAAAAAGAGAAAATGCAAACATTGAGGGCTGGGACATTCAGTGACCTCAGGTGGACCTCAGGGTGTGGTGGATTCAGGGATGGAAAGTCTGTGATACTGCAGACTCAAGAGGTGTGAGTCTTTAGGGTGTGGGCCACCAGGGTTTAGGGGACACAGTCCTGGCAACCTCAAATCTGGTTAACAGGGAGCCTGGGAGCACTGCAGTGCAACACAGCCTTCAGGGATCCCCGCAGCTTAGTGCCAGCCCTATGGGGGAGGTCACATTCACAAACTCTGACCTATGTGTCAGAACCCCGCAGTTCACCCTCTCACTAGGGTCTCCTCTGGCTGTATCACCAATTCGACAGCTCCCACCCTGCAATCACCTGAAACAGCCACCTGGGGACGCCTCTACACTGCAGCCAATTTAATGACGCTGCAGATCAGCAGCCAGGCTCAGGGGGCGGGGCTCTGGCCAGAAGCGCTGATATCAGTGTCCAAACCCGAAATTCCCACGCCTCGCAAAAGATTCCCCTAATTGGCTTCCAGACATCTCCCACCCTGCAGGCCCCTGAACCAGCCTCCTGGTGATGTCTCTTTATTGTGAGTGATTTAAGGCTGCTGCAGATCGGCAGCTGGCCTTGGGGGCGGGGCTTTAGCTGGAAGCACTATTATTTGTGTCAGAAATCAAAAATTTCCCTGCCTCGCACAAAACTCCCGTCTGTCTCCTCAAATTAGGCTGCAAAGGCCTCCTGCCCTGTTAGCCCCCCAATAGCCCACTCAGGGCCTATGAATTCCCCAGTACTGCAGAGTCTCCAGGAATCACCACTGTGGTGCCAGTGCCATGGCTCCACCCACCACAGGAGGGAGCATCCGGCGCAGTCTCCACCTCCGTGTAAGAGAGCCTCAATTTTATCTTATACACAAATTTTCTCCGTTACCTTCCCACCAAATCAATGCCCTGCAAAATCCCAAAACAGCCTGGTCCCGAAGAATTTCCAACGCTTCCCAGCTGCTTCATTGCAGGAGAGTCACTCAGGTGCACTCACTCAACCACCATCTTGCCCCACCACTCCTCTCCTGGTAAGCTCTTGAACCCATTCTCAAGTGAATAGAATATACTTTTCCCTGTTCATTTTAAGATCACTTGCAAACCATAGTGGTAGGGAGACTAACCCAGCAAATTGGCTCCCTTTCCACCACCTCCCATGGTCAGAGATGTACAACCACAAGAGACAACAGGATGAAATGGTTTGGTTTTCATCATGGCTGAAAACTAATTCAAATCTTCTGGGCACTGAAGGATCAGAGCATCCCAAACTCCTCATTTTGTTTGAGCAATCTACATTTAAATATTTACCTATTATCATACTAAATGTCAATGACAGAGTCTGGGAATCTGGAGCCTGGAACACTATATATAAAGATAACCAGGAATAAATAACAAATACTGTTTGTCTCTAAATTAACAACCCACTTCATTCCAGATACTAACTAAAGAAGGTATCTCTAGCTGAGTACAGACTTTCTAAGGAAAAAAACTTAAAAGAGCTTAATTCAGAAAACTGGTATGCCCCTGCAACTTTCATTTGTTGCTGAGTTCAAGGTTCTTGAAATCCTTTATTTTTTCTGCTTTAACATAGTTTAATATTTTCAAGTCTTTAAAAAAAGTTTACAGCAAAGATGGAGAGACTTTTATAATATGCTTTATCTAGTCACCAAGAAATCAAGCCTGGAAAATGTGTAGCAGGCTGGCATGGGAAAAGATGCCTTTCAAAGGTTAAGTTTTCCTCCATCTAGCTCTATCAAAGCTTAATGTTTTAGAATTTCTGAAAAAAAATTTTATCTGAGCTAGGGTGCCTGTAGCCCACATTCTCAGGTTGATATAGACTTACCTAGAGAGCAAAGATAAATTTGCCCCACAAACTATGATTTACTTAGGAAGTCCGCTTTAGCAATCATTTTCAAGTCCCTATTAGAAGTAAAGAAATACAAGTAAAGATGGATGCACTTTCATAGCAGCAGTAAGTGATGGATCAGTGTTTGTTAAATCCATAGAAAGTGTTCTCTACAAACAAGATGCCTTTTCATGGAATGAACTTATTTCTTCCACAAATGCATTCTGAGAGTTAGGTAGAACCATTGATTTATTTTATTAGTATTTCTTCTCTCAAGGTGACACTAAGATTCAATTTACAGATAAATTATATTTATACATGTTTTCCACTATCACAGATGTTTTTGTATAATGACAAGTTGACTCAGAATAGCAATAACTTAAGATGTTATGGGTCTAGACCTGACATAAGAAAATAAAACTTACTTAAATTATTTCAATGATTAAAAAGGCAATATATTCAGTAGTCCATCTCAGTTCTTCTCTTATCTCCTTTAATTATTTACCACCTACCACCAGGTCTAGAAAGTATTTTCCTACATTTTCTTCTAGAAGTTTCATGGTTCTTGCTTTTATATTTAGGTTTTTTATACATTTTGAGTCAATTTTTGCATAAGGTGTGAGGTAGGGGTCTTCCTTACTTCCTTTAGCTATGGATATCCAGTTCTCTCACACTGTATTTGAATGGACTGTTCTGCCTCAAGTGAGTGAGTTTGACAGACCTGTAAAAAAAATCACTTGACTATAGGTGTGAGGGTCTGTTTCTGAAATATCAGTTCCATTGTTCTATGTGTCTGTCTTTTGGCCAGTACTATGCTGTTTTTACCATTGTAGCTAGATAATAAGACTTAAAGTCCAGAAATGAGAGTCTTCCAATTTCAGTTTTCCTTTTTATGATGTTTCTGGCTATTAAGTACCCTTTACCCTTCCAAATAAATTTGATAAGCATGTTTTCAATTTATTTATGAAATCCTGGTGGAATTTTTATTGGGACTGCATTGAGTCTGTATATCAATTTGAGTAGAATTGACATCTTAATGATGTTTAGTCTTCCAATCCATGAGCATGGACTATTCCTCCAATTATTTAGGTCTTTTAAATTTCTTTTAACAATGAGTTACAGTTTTCTGAATACAACTGCTTTACATTGTTGGTTAAGTTTATTCCAATATATTTGAGTTTTATCTGTCATATTTTATTTTCACCACTCTTTTGACACTTTTAGTTACTTTTATTGATATAATCTTCATTTCTAGACTCTTCCAAGCATCTCTCTCCAGTCTTTCCTTTTCAGACTATAGCACACCTTTTTGTATTTCCTGCAAAGCTGGTCTCTTGGTTACAAATTCTCTCAGTTTCTGTTTATCTGTGCATATTCTAAATTCACCCTCATTTTTGAAAGACAGTTTTGCTGGATATAAGACTCTTGACTGGAAGTTTTTCTTCTGCAAAATCTTATATATATCATACCACTCTCTTCTTGCCTCCATGGTTTCTGATGAGAAAAAGGCACTTAATATTATTGGTTAATCCTTTTATGTTATGCGTTGATTTTCTCTTGCTGCTTTCAAAATTCTCTGTCTTTGGCATTTGACATTCTGATTAGGATATATCTCAGAAGTGTTCTATTTGTGTTTATTCAGTTAGGAGTAGTTGTGCTTCTTGGAAATGGATATCTATGTTCTTCAATAGGGTTGGGAAATTTTCTACCATTCTTTCTTCAAATATTCCTTCTGCCCTTTTTGTCTTCTTTTCTCCTTCTGGGACACATATGACATGTGTTTGCACATCCCTTGCTATCATTTAGTTCCCTGAGACCTTGTTCAATTTTTTCCATTCTTTTCTTCATCGGTTCTTTTGAATGTTTGCTTTCAGAGGCCATTTCTTCAAACTCACCAGTCCTTTCTTTTGCCTTGTCAAATATGCTATTAAGTAATCCCAGTGTATTTTAAATTTCATTTCTTGTGATTTTCTTTCCCATAAGAACTGCTATTTTTCTACGTATGCTTTCAGGTTCTTCTTTGTGCTCATCCAGTGTCTTCTTAATATCCTTACTGCCTTACACATCTCATTGAATTTATTAAGGACATTTTTTTTTTTTTTTCTCTTTAATAAAATGCCCACATTTTATTATTTGCAGCAGATCTTCAGATTTACAGTATGGAATTTGGTCATTGTCTTGTTTCAATAAGTTACTTCAATATATTGGGCTATTTTTTTTTTTTTAATTTTTTTATTTTTTATTGACTTTGTAATAATATTACATTAAAAATATATATGTGAGGTCCCATTCAACCCCACCCCCCCCACCCCCCCCTCTCCCCCCCCCCCAACAACACTCGTTCCCATCATCATGACACATCCATTGGATTTGGTAAGTACATCTTTGGGCACCTCTGCACCTCATATACATTGGTTCACATCATGGCCCATACTCTCCTCTATTCCATCATGTAGGCCCTGTGAGGATTTACAATGTCCGGTGATTACCTCTGAAGCACCATCCAGGGCAGCTCCATGTCCCGAAGACGCCTCCACCTCTCATCTCTTCCTGCCTTTCCCCATACCCTTTGTCCATTATGTCCACTTTTCCCAATCCAATGCCACCTCTTCTATGTGGACACTGGATTGGTTGTGTCCATTGCACCTTTATGTCAAGAGGAGGCTCAGATTCCACCTGGATGCTGGATGCAATCCTCCCATTATCAGTTGTAATCACTCTAGGCTCCATGGTGTGGTGGTTGTCCTTCACCTCCATCTTAGCTGAGTGTGGTAAGTCCAATAAATCAGATTGTAGGTGCTGGAGTCTGTTGAGGCTCAGGATCTGGCTATCACATTGTCAGTCCAGAGATTCAAATCCCCTAAATATATCTTAAACCCCAACATTAACTGCACCTCCAGCACATTAGCATGAAAGTCTTATGAAGGGAGATCCCATCTGAGTCCAGATTCATCACACATAAACTCCATTTCCAAAGAGGGGCCATCTGCCCTGGTAGTTAACCCCATCGGCCATGACCATAACTCCCATGGGTCTCTTTAGCCCTCAAAGGAACCAATATCTGGGGGTTGTATCTGCTTTATCTGTCTCTCTGACTCTGCTCAGTTGTGCATGAGGGCAAACCTTCTGCCAGCCTCCAGACTCTTTTTTAGAAACTCGTAGCCATATAAACTCATTTCTCCTTTCCATTTCCCCCTTACTTTAGGTCAAACAGCATTTTAAAGTCATGGTATTTTATGTAGACATGGATATTCTGCTGATCCGCATTGAACCTTCCGTATAAGGTCATTTTCCAGTTGCATCATCAGTTGGTAGTTGATAGTGGTCCCTCGTTGCCAGGGAGGCTCATCCCCGGGTGTCATGTCCCACGCTGGGGGGAAGGCATTGCATTTACATGCTGAGTTTGGCTTCGAGACTGGCCACATTTGAGTAACATGAAGGCTGACAGAAGGAAATTCCCAGGCACAAAGTTGCTCTAGGCCTTGTTATTATTTTGGGTTTATCAGCTCACAAGCATAGTCATTAGTAT
The DNA here is from genome assembly GCF_030445035.2 of Dasypus novemcinctus. Classification (NCBI taxonomy): domain Eukaryota; kingdom Metazoa; phylum Chordata; class Mammalia; order Cingulata; family Dasypodidae; genus Dasypus; species Dasypus novemcinctus. The sequence goes on from NC_080682.1 coordinate 40,916,335, forward strand.
CAGGGGCTCACTGTTGAACCCTCACTCCCTCCCGGTCCCCACCACTGTACCTGGGAGACTGTCGCTGCTCCCCTAGGGACCACGACAGAGCACCACTGGCCGGGAACCCAGTACCCCCCCTACTGTGGTTTTTAATTGTTGCCACTATGAGTATATCCAAACATTACCATGCACCCTGGACATATGTTCTGTACAGCTCCCTGTCAGTCATATATCATCTGTCATTGGTATCCCATACCAGTATCCCTCCATTGCCATTGTTGAAACACTCTGTGATCCAGAACTCCCCGAAATTTGAAGCCCAATATAATGTCATGGTCCCTTACTAGGGAATGGCATATAGCGATGAGTTTAAAGGATAGATAAAGAACTTGGATAAAGTTAGATAAAGAACTTAGATAAAGAATGTTGACTTGAAAAAATTCCACATCCTATTTTCCCCCCCCCCCCTAATTATTCAGCTTTTCTTCACAGGAGTCCTAGACCACAGCAATGTATATATATAATATACAGCACTCCCACACATCCACCAGAAAACCTTTTCCCTTCCACAGTGATACTCTTACGCCCTATTCATATCATATTTACTTAAAGTGATGTACAGTGTCTGAGACATTAGCTTTCTAACAAGGTGACATCTGTATTTACATTATGGTGCATACTTTAGGATACACAGTTCTTTACATTTTTAGTTATCCTATGTTTTACATTATGGTTTACATTATCAGTCTGTCATCTCCTATATGTTATGGTGTAATATTACATGTTTTATATCCATCCTTGTGTACTCTCAAGAAACTCCTCTCTTACCCCCCATTTACTTTGGTTCCACACATTTAATGTCCATTTTCCCTTCCACCTTAGTGCCCTCAGTGATAGCCAACCTCCGTTTCCTGAGGAGCCACTTCCAGAGATAGATGGAATAGTGTTCAGGGCCTAACTTGCTCAACTGCCCCAATGCCCTGGGAGCCACCCTTTCTCTCAAGGGATACAGTTCCCTCTATTGGATGGCATTAGTCCTCCCCAGGATGTGGGTCCACCCCCACTCTCACTACTTGGGTTTCTACCCCATGGTGTCACCCACTCTGGCAGAATGAGCATTTAGACATTCCCCAGGAGCCCGTCCTGCATCAGACCCTCCCCTCCGAGCATTCTAAACAGGTAACCCTCTTTATTATATTTTGATATGATTTTCTCGGCATTTTACTCTCCACCAACACCTGACCCTCTCCTGGTTCGTATGCTACCCCTCCCTCCCCCCACTTTTGGGCAACGTTACCCACCCGTCCCTCCCCAGCCACCCTCAAACCCGCAAAGCCCCAAGCAAAGGCAACCCCTTGCCCCCCTTTTATCTCTTCTTTGTGTTCATACTTACCACCATCTCGTCTTAAATTCCACCCCTGCAGACATCGGCTCATATCCTTCCTCCACCCTCCGATTTCCTGCAAGCCTATCGTTCAGTCTCTTGCTATCTAGAGCAGCTTGTTTATTTCATATCATTGAGGTCATGTAGTATTTGTCCTTCAATGTCTGGGTTGCTTCACTCAACATAAGGTTCTCAAGATTCATCCATGTTATCACATGTGTTTGTAGTGTGTTTGTTCTTACAGCCGAGTAGTATTCCATTGTGTGTATATACCACATTTTATTGATCCACTCGTCTGTTGATGGGCATTTGGGTTGATTCCAACTTTTGGCAATAGTGAACAATGCTGCTATGAACATTGGTGTACATATATTGGTTTGTGTTCTTGTTTTCAGTTCTGCTGGGTATATTCCCAGCAGTGGTATTGCTGGGTCATATGGCAAATCTATGGCTAGTTTTTTGAGAAACCGCCATACTGTTCTCCAGAATGGTTGGATCCTTTTGCATTCCCACCAGCAGTGGATGAGTGTTCCCCTTCCTTCACATCCTCTCCAGCACTTGTATTCTTCTGTTTTTTTCATAGCTGCCAATCTTATGGGTGTAAGATGGTATCTCATTGTGGTTTTGATTTGCATTTCCCTGATAGCTAGAGATTTGGAACATTTTTTCATGTGCTTTCTTGCCATTTGTATTTCTTCTTCAGAGAAGTGTCTGTTTAAGTCTTTTTCCCATTTTTTAAATGGATTGTTTATCTTTTTATTTTCAAGATGTAGGAGTTCTTTATATATGCAAGTTATAAGTTTCTTATCAGATATATGATTGCCAAATATTTTCTCCCACTGTGTGGGATCCCTTTTTACTTTCTTGACAAACTCCTTTGAGGTGCAGAAGGCTTTAATTTTGAGGAAGTCCCATTTATCTATTAGTTCTTTTGCTGCTCGTGCTTTTGGTGAGATATTCATAAATCCATTACCTATTACAAGGTCCTGTAGATGTTTCCCTACACTGCTTTCTAAGGTTTTTATGGTCTTGGCTTTTATATTTAGGTCTTTGATCCATCTTGAGTTGATCTTTGTATAAGGTGTGAGATGGTAATCCTCTTTCATTCTTCTACATATGGCTATCCAGTTCTCCAGACACCATTTGTTGAATAGGCCACTCTCTCCCAGTTGAGAGGGTTTGGTGGCTTTATCGAATATTATGTGGTTGTATATGTGAGGTTCTATATCAGAGCTTTCAATTCGATTCCATTGGTCTATATGTCTCTCCTTATGCCAATACCATGCTGTTTTCACCACCGTAGCTTTATAGTATGTTTTGAAGTCAGGTAGTGTGATTCCTCCAATTTCGTTTTTCTTTTTCAGTATGTCTTTGGCTATTCGGGGTCTCTTTCCTTTCCAGATAAATTTCATAGTTAGTTTTTCTAATTCCTTAAAGAAGGCTGCATTGATTTTTATTGGGATTGCATTGAATGTGTAGATCAATTTTGGTAGGATAGACATCTTAATAATGTTCAGTCTTCCTATCCATGAACAAGGAATAGTCTTCCATTTATTTAGGTCTTCTTTGATTTCCTTGAACAATCTTGTATAGTTCTCAGTGTATAAGTTCTTTACCTCTTTAGTTAAATTTATTCCTAAGTATTTGATTTTTTTATTTACTATTGTGAATGGTATTTGTTTCTTGATTTCCTCCTGATCTTGCTCATTATTGGTGTACAGAAATGCTACTGATTTTTGCGCATTGATCTTATAACCTGCGACTTTACTAAACTCATTTATGAGTTCTAGAATCTTCGTTGTAGATCTCTCAGGGTTTTCTATGTATAGGATCATGTCATCTGCAAATAATGAAATTTTGACTTCTTCCTTTCCAATTTGAATGCCTTTTATTTCTGGTTCTTGCCTCAGTGCTCGAGCAAGTACTTCTAAGACAATGTTAAATAGGAGCGGCGACAGTGGGCATCCTTGTCTTGTTCCTGAGTTTAGAGGGAAGGAGTCTAGGATTTCTCCATTGTAAACAATATTGGCTTTAGGTTTTTCATATATACTCTTTATCATGTTCAAAAAATTTCCTTGTATTCCAATCATTTGGAGTGTTTTTATCAAGAAAGGGTGCTGTATTTTGTCAAATGCTTTTTCTGCATCAATAGATATAATCATGTGATTTTTTTCCTTCAATCTGTTTATATGGTGTATTACGTTGATTGATTTTCTTATGTTGAACCATCCTTGCATACCTGGGATGAATCCCACTTGGTCGTGGTGTATAATTCGTTTAATGTGTTGTTGAATACGATTAGCAAGTATTTTGTTAAGTATTTTTGCGTCTAGGTTCATTAGAGAAATTGGTCTGTAATTTTCCTTTCTTGTGATGTCTTTGTTTGGCTTTGGTACTAGGGTAATGTTGGCATCATAGAAGGAGTTGGGTAATGTTCTTTCTGTTTCGATGTTTTGGAATAGTTTCAGCAGGATTGGTGTCAGTTCTTTCCGGAATGTTTTATAGAATTCACCTGTGAAGCCATCTGGCCCTGGGCTCTTCTTAGTTGGGAGATTTTTAATAACTGATTCTATCTCTCTGCTTGTGATTGGTTTGTTAAGATCATCAATTTCTTCTTTTGTCAATATGGGCTGTTTATGTGTTTCTAGGAATTTGTCCATTTCCTCTAGATTGTCATTTTTGTTGGAATATAGTTTTTCAAAATATCCTCTTATGATAGTCTTTATTTCTGTGGGGTCAGTGGTGATATCGCCTTTCTCATTTCTTATTTTGTGTATTTGCATCTTCTCTCTTTTTTTCTTTGTTAGTGTTGCTAAAGGTTTGTCAATTTTGTTAATCTTCTCAAAAAACCAGCTCTTGGTCTTGTTTATCTGTTCAAGTGCTTTCTTATTTTCTATTTCATTTAGTTCTGCTCTTATCTTTGTTATTTCCTTCCTTCTTCTTCCTGTTGGGTTACTTTGTTGTTGTTTTTCTAATTCCTTCAAATGTGCAGTTAGTTCTTCAATTTTTGCTCTTTCTTCTTTTTTGATATATGAATTTATGGCTATAAACTTCCCTCTCAGTACTGCTTTTGCTGCATCCCATAAATTTTGGTATGTTGTGTTATCATTATCATTTGTTTTAAGGTAGTCATTGATTTCTTTTGAGATTTCCTCTTTGACCCACTGTTTTTCTAAGAGTGTGTTGTTTAATTTCCAAATCGTGGTGTGAAATCTGGGCTTCTTTCCCTTGCAAATCTCCAGCTTGACTCCACTGTGGTCAGAGATAATGTTTTGTATGATTTCAATCTTTCTGAATTCGTTCAGCCTTTCTTTGTGGCCTAGCATATGATCTATCTTGGAGAATGATCCATGTGCACTTGAGAAAAATGTATATCCTGCTGTGTTTGGGTGTAGCGATCTATATATGTCTATTAGATCGAGCTCCTCTAATATACTATTCAGATGTTTTGTGTCTTTGGTGATTCTCTTTTGAGATGTTCTGTCCAGAATTGATAGTGGTGTATTAAAATCCCCCACTATAATTGTAGATGTATCTATTCTTTCACTTAGTTTTTCCAGCGTTTGCCTGACGTATTTAGAGGCACCCTTGTTAGGGGCATAGATATTTATGATTGTTCGATCTTCTTGACAGATTTTCCCTTTGACTAAAATGTAGTATCCTTCTTTGTCTCTCACAATTGTTTCACATTTAAAGTCTATTTTGTCTGATATTAATATAGCTACTCCTGCCTTTTTTTGGTTATTGTTAGCTTGTATGATTATTTTCCAGCCTTTCACTTTCAATCTCCATGCGTCTCTGGGTCTAAGATGTGTCTCTTGTAGACAGCATATGGATGGGTCATATTTCCTTATCCAGTGTCCCAGTCTGAATCTTTTGATAGGTGAGTTTAATCCATTGACATTCAGTGTTATTACTATCAAGGAATTATTTGTGTTAGCCATATTTTGATTGGATTTGTGTTTGTCATATTTTGTTTGTATATTTTTTTTTGTCTTTTTTGTTGTTGTTGTTGGTCTTATACTCTCCTCCAACTCTGCCTTTCCTGTTTTTTCCTTTCTTCCTGCAGAACTCCCTTTAGAATTTCTTGAAGGGGAGGTTTCTTGTTGGTATACTCTTTCAGTTTCTGTTTGTCTGCGAATATTTTGAACTCTCCATCATGTTTGAATGCTAGTTTAGCTGGGTAGAGTATTCTTGGTTGGAAATTTTTTTCCTTTAGTACCTTGACTATATCATACCACTGTCTTCTTGCCTCCATGGTTTCAGAAGAGAAATCAGCACTTAATCTAATTGAGCTTCCCTTGTATGTGATGGTTTTCTTTTCTCTTGCTGCTTTTAGGATCTTCTCTTTGTCTTGAGCATTGGATAATTTGACAAGTATATGTTGGGGTGGGCCTGTTGGGGTTTATGACTTGTGGAGTGCGCTGTGCTTCTTGGATATGTACATCTGTCTCTTTCAGTAGATTTGGGAAGTTTTCAGTCATTATTTCCTGCAACACTCTTTCTGACCCCTTTCCCTTCTCTTCACCTTCTGGAATGCCTATAATACGTATGTTTGAGCGTTTTGCATTGTCATTCAGGTCCCTAAATCCTAATTGGATTTTTTCTATCTTCTTATTGACCCCTTCTACTATCTGTTTGATTTCTGATGTACTGTCTTCCACATCACTAATTCTCTGCTCTGTCTCTTCTAGTCTGCTGATATTTGCTGCAAGTGTATTTTTGATTTCTTGAACTGTGGTGTTCATTCCCATCATATCTGTTATGTTTTTGCGTATGTCTGCAATTTCCCCTCCAAGTGATGTCTTCATGTTGTTAACCTCTTTCATTACTGCATCAAATTTGTCAGTGATAAATGTTCTGAGATCTTTCATTGCTTGTGCCAAGTTTTGCTCCCCTTCGTGATTATTGGTTTGTTGATTGGATTCAGCCATGTTTTCCTGATTATTGGTTTGGTTCGTAGATTTTTGTTGCTTTCTGGTCATCTCTTTATTTTGACGAATTTAATCAGTTCCTTAGCTTCTTTGTCTGCTCTTGGAGGTTAATTAGTTGTTATTTTTGCACAGGTGTTATATCTTCTCTTTGTCACTTTTTTCTTCTTATTCTAGTTACTTGTTGTTGGTTAAGTTCACTTTAGAGGAAAGTATTAGTGTTGGGGAAAGGCAATTGTGTAAGCAAGGGAAAAGTGTAAAGTTGTATTGGTGATGTATGTTAATAAAGCAGGAATATGAGATCTGGAAGGATGGAGGTTAGATTCATGTAGATTGTATAGAGTTATAGCTGTAGGTAGAGTACCTTTTATGAAGTTGATGACTGAATTTGGGAGGAATATGGTATGAACTACACAGCTATTGTTTTCATGAGAGAGGGAAAAAGAAAAGAAAGGTAATAGTTTCAAGAGTGGATAATAGACAGAAAACAGAACAAAGGTATTAGAAATTAAGAGTTAGACACTTTGTGGATCAAAGAACGGGAGGTGGGGGGTGGAATATAGGAGAGACAGTAGATGATAGTGGATATCAAGATGCAGGGGAAGGGGGATAGTGTAGGTAGCCTAAATCAGTTCACACAGAAATGAGGCAGTGGAGGATGGGAAAACCCAGCAAATGTGAGGTGTTCCCTGTAGCACCTATTGTATACTTGAATTAAAGTAAAAATAAGTGGAAGATGAGGGACAAGAGGGAAAGAGAAAACCGAAAAAAAAACAAAAACAAACAAAAAAAAAAACTAATTATAATAGAGAAAAAAGAAAGGCAAGAAGAAAGGAAGAAAAAAAAAGAGGATGGGCAAACGGTGGGGAACGGATAGGGAGAAGAGAGATACAGGTACACACGTGTCACAATTGCAACACTATCTAAAACAACAACTTCCCCCCGCTTTGCCCTAAAACCCCCCCGTCTGTCTGCCCAAATGGGTCTGCAAGCACCTCCCTTCCCACAAACCCCCAATAGGCCGCCCAGGGCCCACAAACTCCCCAGTACTGCAGATGCTCAAAAAAAAAAAAAAAAAAAAAAAAAATTAAGTAAAATTAAAAAAAAAAAAAAACAAACAAACAAAAAAAAAAAAAAAAAAAAAAAAACCAGAAACCCCTCCGCAGGCCCGGCTCCGCCCGCCGCGGAGGCTTGGACCGGCTCTGCCCGGCTCCTCACGCCGCCTTGGCCTGGCCTGGCTCCGCCCAGCTCCGCTCGCTACAGCGGCCCAGCCGGCTCCGGCATCCACCTCCCGCCACCGCGGCCTGGACCGGCCCTGCCCGGCTCCGTACCCGCCGCGGCCTGACCCGGGCCCGCCCGGCTCCAAACGCTACCGTGGCCCGCAGCCGGGGCCTGCACCGGCCCCGCCCGGCTCCAAGCCCTACCGCGGCCCGCAGCCGGGGCCTGCGCCGGCCCCGCCCGGCTCCAAGCGCTACCTCGGCCCGCAGCCGGGGCCTGCGCCGGCCCCGCCCGGCTCCAAGCGCTACCGCGGCCCGCAGCCGGGGCCTGCGCCGGCCCCGCCCGGCTCCAAGCGCTACCGCGGCCCGCAGCGGGGGCCTGCGCCGGCCCCGCCCGGCTCCAAGCGCTACCGCGGCCCGCAGCCGGGGCCTGCGCCGGCCCCGCCCGGCTCCAAGCGCTACCGCGGCCCGCAGCCGGGGCCTGCGCCGGCCCCGCCCGGCTCCAAGCGCTACCTCGGCCCGCAGCCGGGGCCTGCGCCGGCCCCGCCCGGCTCCAAGCGCTACCGCGGCCCGCAGCCGGGGCCTGCGCCGGCCCCGCCCGGCTCCAAGCGCTACCGCGGCCCGCAGCCGGGGCCTGCGCCGGCCCCGCCAGGCTCCAAGCGCTACCGCGGCCGGCAGCCGGGGCCTGCACCGGCCCCGCCCGGCTCCAAACGCTACCGCGGCCCGCAGCCGGGGCCTGCACCGGCCCCGCCCGGCTCCAAACGCTACCGCGGCCCGGCCCGGCCTGGCTCAGCCCCACCGAGCGGGGCTAGATGCCTCATCTCCGCCTACCCAAGAAGGGAATCCTCTGCAGGTAGCTGGGATCTCCGTGTATATTTCACAGACGAATCCTCTCTGTTACCTTCCCTCCGAATCGATGTCCAGACACCTCCGGACCAGCAAAAATCCCGAAACAATCCGGTCCCAAAGAGTCTCCAACGCCGCCCAGCCGATTCCCTGCAGAAGACTCTAACAGGGATGTTCACTCAGCTGCCATCTTGCCCCCTCCTATTAAGGACATTTGTTTGAACATCAATGATTAGTTGTCTCAACCCTTTTATGCCATCTTGTTCTCTTAAATGGGCCATATCTTCCTGTTTTTTGGTGTGGATTGTAATTTTTTGTTGGTGTCTTCGCATCTGGCTTACTAGGTCTATTTACTCTGGATGCAGTTTCTTTTTTCTTCTTCTTCTTCTTCTTCATTTTCTTTTAAGTGTTACACTCAAAATATATGAGGTCCCTATATACTCCCCACCCCCCACCCCCCTCCTCCCACATCGTCCATCATCGTGGCACATTAACTGCACCTGGTGAATACATTTTGGACTGCTGCACCACATGGACAGTGATCTACCTTGTAGTCTACACTCTCCCCCAATCCACCCCATGGACCATGGCAGGAAATACAATGTCCAGCATCTGCCCCTGCAGCACCATCCAGGACAACTCCAAATCCTGAAAATGCCCCCACATCATATTTCTTCTTCCCTCTCCCTACCCTCAGCAACTACCATGGTCACCTTCTCCACATCAATACTACACTTTATTCCCTACTAATCACAATAGTTCCCCAGCAGAACACCAGTAAGTCCACTCTAATCCATACTCTATTCATCATGTGGACCCTGGGATGGTTATGTCCAGTCCCCCTCTATGTCAAGATGGGGCTTAGATTCCACATGGGTGATGGATGCAATTCTTCTGCTTGCAGTTGTAAGCACTCTTGGCTCCCTGGTGTGGTGGTGGATCTTCACCTCCCTGTTAGCTGGCAAGGTTAAGTCCAAGAAACCAGAGGGTAGGAGTTGCCAGTCTGCTGAGGTTCAGGGCCTGGCTGTCACATGGACAGTCCAGTGATTCAGGTCTCCTGAGTATACACCAATCCAAACACCAACCTCAGGCCTTGTAAAAGTACCAGAAGAGCTATGTGTAGAAAGGTCATATCTGAGTCCAACTCTGTCACACTCAGGAACACAAAGTCTAAAGGAGGGCCAACTGACATGGGCCTGAACCCCAGAGCTATCTGCCATGACCATAGAACCTGTGGATCTCCGTAGCCCTCAGGAGAACCAGTTCTTGGGTTTCTATCTACTTTGGCTGTAGTACTTTCTTGCACTTTCTCTCTTGCTGGTTGTTTAGTAGGCTCCAAGGATGTAGTTGAGACTTTAAGTTGTGGAAGCTCAAGCTGCCCCCATTTCCCTAGTGGCCACTGAAGATTCTCACAACTTACTCCTTTGCCAGGGTTAGGGACAGAGCCACAGCTCTGTGTAATAATCTGTAATAATCCAAGTCACGCAGGCCTAGACTATGGTTACCCAGAGAGACTAATGAAGATTCTCCCCTCCTTGAGGTGGAGAAGGAGCTGCAGGTGTGGGCAGCAATCTATACCATGCAGGTCTAAAATGACTGCAGCTGCCCTGGTAGACTTTAATCTATTCAGTCTGTGCCAGTCAATGTACCTGAAGTTACTCAGAGAGGCTGGTGCAGGGCCTGCCAGCTTCCTCTCTGCTAAGTGTGGGCCTGAGAACTAGGCTAGGAATGCAGGCTGATCAGGGTAAAAGAAACCAGTCCCTACCATCACAATAATTTTCAGCCTCCCTGGCTTCCCCTCATACTGGGGACAAAGTTAAAATGGCAGCTACTAGCTTCTTTCTGACTTAGACAGATTCAAACTTTAGCTTCTTTTAAGATTATACTTTAAGCAGCTTAATTACTAATCAGTAGCTGAAATTGGTGAACAAACATCTCTTCCTCCCCTTTTTTTGGGAAATGGAGTTTCCCCTTCCAGCCACAGAATAATTCCTGAGGTGGCTTGTGCTACTGGAGTAAGATGATCACTGGCCTCCATGTCATGGCCTGTATTTTCCTAGAGAAGCTGGTGCAGGTCCCCCAGGTTTCCTCCCTGCTGGAGGTGGGACTGGGTCTTGTGATAGAGCTGCAGTCTGATCTGGATGGAAAGAAGTTGGTGCCTACCAGCACTGCGATTGTCAATCTGCCCTGCTTCCCCTTGTGCCATGGGTGGTTTTAAAATGGTGGCTACCTGCCTCTTTCTGTCTTGGATAAGTTCAAACTTTAGCTGTTTTTAGGATTATATCTTAACTCACCAAATTTATTAGTCAGTAGCTGAAGTTGATGCCCAACTGTCTCTTCCTCCCCAATTTGGGGGAAGTGGAGTGACCAATTCCAGGCACAGAATATCTCTTGAGGCAGCTAATGTCACAAGTGGAGGATAGGCACCAGCCTCCATAGCATTGAGTGCTCTACTTACACATCTTCTCTGCAGATGGGCAGTCTCCTCCTTTCATTTCTTCAAGGATATTGCAGGATGCTCTTCTCATCTCCTGGAGCCCCAAACAGGTATTTCAGATACCTCTGGGTGATTACTAACTGCCCTGTAGCTGAGCTGACTCCAAGAGCTCCTTACTCTGCTGCCATCTTACTGGTTGACTCATTGTTGTTGTTTAACAAACATCTTGTTTATTTTCACTTTCTAATGCACCTTATTCTCTTTTTTACTTTATTTCTTTTTGAGGAGCTGTTAAGAGAGGACTTACATTATTTGTAAAATGCCTGCCAGTTACTTAAAAACATTTTATTACCCCCATGGAATTGTACTTCCTTTTATTTTATATATTTTAAAAATTAATATCTCTTTGGGCTTTGACCATATATACTTCTTATTGAACTTACCTGTTTTCTTTTATTAGTAAGTTAAACATCCAAACATTTTTTGATTGGTTGAATTGATTTCTAATTCAATTTTCCCCCCATAATACAATTGGTTGTTTATATGACTTTTTGATTGGCTAATGGGTTAATTTATTTACTCACAAAATGTTATAAAAACAAAAATTTAGGAATAAAATTATTGACATATGATTTTCTAATTTCTGCTCTTTACCAATAATTGGGAAGTGTGTAGAAATATTTTTTTTTTTAGTTTTAGACTACAAATGTTGATATGATAATAATATTTTATGCCCCTTTGTTATTTTTCCTTATATATATGTAATTTAAGCTCATTAAGATTAAGGTCTCCATTTTGGTGCTGAGCTCTATCATCTCTTTGCAGGCTCTTAAGGCTAATACAGTCAGGGAGGATTCTGATACCCAATTCCAAGGTGAAATGATGAGAAATTTATTTAATTTAGCACATGATCATTTGGAACACAGGTACCCACCCATCTTTGTTTCCCATGTAGCAGTCAGTGGCAGAGTCATTAGTGGAAGGAGCAGACCCACTGGCTCAGGCCCTCAGTCACCTGCTCCTGAGAGCCCCCTAAATATCCATCCCCTCATGTAGTGGGGTGGCCAGGTGCCAGCTCCAAGGAGTTTCTATGGCAACCTTAATGATTATTAAGGAACACTGTCAGTTTTATGAACATATGCTCAATTATGATCTACTTTAGAAGGAAAGGATTGGAACAGCATGTAGCAAGACTTTTAATTAATATATAATAATTTTAATATGCTATATTAATTAACTATACTATATTACCATATAGTATAGTTACTATAATAAATAATATATTATGCTAGTATTCTACTATATAGTATAGTACAGTAACTGTATATTATATACTATATTATTATATAGGATACTATATTACTATATTATTATTATCCTATACGGTATAGTTACTATATTACTACTATATTAATTATGTAATATTAATATAATAATATGGTTCTTGTTTTTACCTAATTCCTGAAAGCAAATATCAAAGGCTGACATCTGTTTATGGGTCAAAGGGTCAGTATGATACATTTTTAAATGGATTTTTACTAGCTATTTTGCATTTCAAGGGAAAATTGTACATTTTGAAATAATTTCTGAAACAAAAAAAACCACTAAGACATCAAGACAACATCAAATAGCTATTTATCAGTGAAAATAAAATACAAAAATAATCTGTCTATTCTAAAGAACATGAATCCAATAAATTGTGGTGCTTTTGTGCCTTTGCATTAGATGTACTTGTTTATTTTTAGTAGATCCTGTGAAGTTTTATAAATTCCTGAAACTGACTTATGCTTTGCCAAAGGATGCTCAATACAAAATATGACCTAAGTTCCACAAATATTGACTTCCAAAGATTCAAATAAATTTTGGGAATATTGAATTGCACCGAGCTGCCCATTTTATTCTCTTCCTAATATCCTTCTTCCATAAAGTATCTATTACATTCTATTACAATTTTATTCTAAAGTAGTATGAGCTCACAATATCCTGACAGGGTGTATCTATTGCATCTGTGAATATTTACACAGTTCATTTAATTCTTTTTTGTTGTTGTTGTCATTTGACAAACATTTATTTAGCAATTACTAAATTACATTACTAAATTATGTTCTGCAGATGAACAAATGATAAGACATTGTTTCTTCTCTCAAGGGACTCACATTTTAACAGGGCATGAGATATGAAAATAAACAAATGCAGTATACTTATGTGGCACAGCAATCCTGGTGAAGTGGTTCATAAAATCAATGACTTTTCCTGGAGGGTTGGTGAAGGCTGCCCAAGCACTCTTATCATTGTATTGAATCTTAAAAGAGGATTCTTTAAAATTTTTATTTTTTAAAGACTTAGATTACATAAATGTTACATTAAAAAATATAGAGGATTGACTATATGCTCTGCTCCATAACCCTCCTACATTTTCCCACATTGGCTGCTGGGGGTAGGGAGTTAGAGGAAGAGATGTGATGTGGGGGCAGTTTTGGGACTTGGAGTTGTCCTGGGTGGTGCTGCAGGGACAGTTACCGGACATTGTGTGTTCTCTCATGGCCCACTAGGTGGACTGTGGGAGATTGTGGGCTATGATGTGGACCATGGACCATGAGGTGCAGCAGTGCTCAGAGATGTATTCACCAAAGGCAATTAATGTCTCATGATGATGGAGGAGGTTGTTTGTTAGGGGGGGGGCGGAGTGGGGTAAGCGGGGTGGGGGGTATATGGGGACCTCATTTTTTTAATGTAATATTAAAAAAATAAATAAAGACAAAAAAAAAAGAAAATCCTTCATTAGTGTGGTACATTTTTTACAATTGTTGACCACATTTTAGAGCATTGCCACTAAGCTTGGATTATACTTTACATTGTAGTTTACACTCTCTCCCACAAATTTTGTAAGTTATGACAATATATATAATGCCCGTATCTGTCATTACAATGTCTTTAAGGACAATTCCTAAGTCCCAAAAATGTCCACATATTACATATTGTTTACCCTCTTCCTCACCTCAGAACCTCCAGTAGTCACTGTCTCCACATCAATGATAAAACCTCCCACATTGCTAGAATCACAATAAGTCTATAACAGAATACCAGTAAGTCAACTCTAGTCAATTGTTCATTCCCCAATCCTGAGGATTCTGGGATGGTGATGCCCATTCCACCTCTAATTGAGAAGGGGCTTTGATTCCCATGGGGCAGTTGGATGGGACTACCTTGCTTGTAGTTATGGATGCTCTCTTTTCCTTGTGATGGTCGTTGTCCATCATCATCTCCAAGTTTGTTGTCCTGGGTGAGTTTCCAATGAACGGAACAATAGGGGTTGAAACTCTGTTGAGATTCAGGGCACATGGACAGCCCAAAGGTTTTCGTGTCTTGGGCATACACCTATCAACTTTAGTACTAACTATATGTTCAAATAGCAGGGGCAGAAGAGCCATCTGTAGAGAAACCATAACTGAGTCCAACTCTGTCATACTGGGGAGCATAAATTCCCAAGTACAGCCCATTGGAGGGCATCAAACTATCAAGCTGTCTGCCCTGACTATAGTGTCTAGATGTCTCCAGAGCCCTAAGGAGCCCTGCTACTTAAGGCAATATTTACTTTGTAGTCAATGAGATCCTACTTAGACGTGCATATGCATAATCTATGGAATGAACTCCAGACTCACTTTGAAGTCTCTGCCATATAATCTCATTTGTCTTTGCACATACCCCCTTTGGTCAAAGTCTTTTTCCAGTTGCATTGCAAGTTAGTGCTTGGTATTAATCCCTTGGTGCCAGGGAAACTCATCCTCAGGAGTCATGTCCCATGCTGGGGGAAGTAATGCATTTATATGCACAGTTTGGCTTAGAGAGAGGCCACATATGAGCAACAAGGAGGTTCTCAGGAGGTAACTCTTAGGCACCCTATAATACTAGGCTGAGTTTCAAGTGGTGCTGTGGGGACAGTTACTGGACATTGCCTGTCCTCCCATGGCCTACTGGGTGGACTGTGGGAGAGTGCGGGCTATGGTGTGGACCATTGACCATGAGGTGCAGCAGTGCTCAGAGATGTATTCACCAAGTGCAATGAATGTCTCATGATGATGGAGAAGGTTGTTGTTGTGGGGGGAGGAGTGGGAAGAGGGGGTTGGGGGGGTATATGGGGACCTCATATTTTTTTTAATGTAACATTAAAAAAATAAAGAGAAAAAAATATCAAATTCTGCAAAAAAAAAAAAAAAGTAAATGTGGATAAGTGTAGTCATCAAAAGCTAGGGCCCACCAATGACCCATCCTCCTTCACTAGTCACTGTCCTTGTACTTAAGGGATTCTTCCTGTCCTGTAAGAGAATGTGGAAGAGCTACCCAGGATAGGAATTCAGTATTCTTTAGGTTACTGTGTGAATCTCCATGCTCCATGACAATGCCTATGAACACTTAAACACATTCATTTGTCTTATAGGTATGCCCCAGGTGAACTTCCTTCCATGCATCCCCTATTATTGACACCCTGCACCAATGATCCTCCCCTGTCACAGTTGTAATCCTTCTGAGATCCAAAACTTCTTAAAAAATGAGGTCAACAAAATAATCAAATACTGTTCATTAGAAAATAAAATAATTAAAAATTGGAAGAATAAAAAATATTTAAAAATTTATAAAATTAAAAAAATAATTGACCTTATGTCTTTTACCGCTGTAAGGTCTGTTGTCCTGTATGTACAATGACATTTTCTTCTCTTTATTCTCCCAGTGCCTTCCTTCTTTCCTTTTGTCTTCAAAGAAATTTTAGGTCAAAACAAAATCACATACAGAATATAGGGGACTCCTATATACCCAGCATCTTACTTCTTATCCCCCTTCCTCTATTGATAACATTTTACATGCGGATAGTACCATTAGTTACAATTGATGTACATATATTGAAATATTGCTACTAACCATGGTCAATGATTTGCATTATGGTTTACATTTTGGAACATACACTATAGATGTTGATGAAACTTAACATGGCCTGCATCCATCAGTGCAAAATCATTTAGAACACTTCTATTGCCCCATAAATGCCCCACATTCCATCTATTGTATTCCTCCCTCCCCCTTCCCTCAGGACCCACTGCAAACACCAACCTTCACTCCTTGAAGAACAAGATTCATAGTTACTTGCAAAAACTTTGAGGGTTTGACATACTAGCCTGTCTTTCCCTATTAGTCACTGCTTATGCTCTCAAGAGACTCCTGCCTCTCTATTTAAAAACATAGTAGGACTCCCAAAGATGGGAGTCCAAAACCTTCATGCTCATTATGTGAGTCTCTACCCACTGATACTAAACGGTTCCTAGAAGCTGGCCTCAGGTGCACCCTGTCCTGTAGGCTCCCCACATCCAACACTTTAAACTAGTAACCCTCTCCTGCCATATTTGTGTAAAAAACATTCCCAATGTTGTAGTTTCAACCACATACCACAAGAGTTCACCTGATCTCTTGCCTCCCCTCCCCCATTTCCATGGACAGACCAACCCACCCTCCCCACCCTATCCCCTTCAAAAACCACCCAATAGCATCACTACACCACTGTCATGTCCATCTACTGCACAACTACATCCTTCTACCTTACCACAGGTTTTGCCTTTATGGGCATTGGCTCACAACCTTCTATCTTTCTGTCTCCTGTAAATCTTTCTTGTAGACTCTAGCTCCATGAGTTTGCTCAATTTGCTTAATTCATATCAGTGAGGTCATATTATATTTGTCCTTCAGTTGCCTGGCTTGCTTCACTCAACATAAGGCCTTCAAGATTCATCCACGTTATCCCATGTGTTAATACTGCATTCCTTCTTACAGCTGCACTTAATTCTGAAGTAGACTCAATCATCCCTAATTTCAAATTGAATTCACCTTATGCTTTATAGTCACCCAAAATAAAATAAAAATATCAAGTATAACAAATCACAATTTGGTCTTATGCACATGAGTGACCAGAGAATAGACAGAGGGGAATGGACTCTCATTGAATTTAAGCCTCTACTCCTCCTTAGAGTTCTCTTTCAATTATCATTTCCTATGGAAGGACATATTATGGCAGTGATTGAGAAGGAGTCATCTATTTAAGACTGTACTTTTGAATTTGTGCTCCTGAGTGTGATTTGGACTCAGATGTGACCTTTCTAAACCTGCCTCTTCTGTCACTTTTACTGAACCTGTGGTTGGTGCCAGGGTTGGTGTATACTCAGGAGACTTGACTCTCTGGACTGTCCATGTGCCAGCTGGGCCCTGAGCCTTAGCAGAGTTGCAACTCCTATTCTCTGGTTCGTTGGACTTACCTAGGTGAGCTAACAGGGAGGTGAAGATGGTCAACCACCACACCAGGGAACCAATAGTGCCTACACCTGCAAGCAGGAGAATCATATTCATCAAACAAGTAGATCTAAGCACCCTCTCAATATAGAGGTGGAGTGGACATAACCTTCCCAGGGTCCACAGGATGGAGGAATAAAATATGGATTAGAGTGGACTTACTGATATTCTACTATAGAACTATTATGACTAGTGATGGAAGAAATTGTAGCATTGATGTGGAGAAAGTGGCCATGGTAACTGCTGAGGGCAGGGAGAGGGAAGAAGAGATGTGATAAGGGGGCATTTTCGGGATTTGGAGTTGTCCTAAATGACACTGCAGGGACAGATGCTGGACCTTATATATCCTGCCATAACCCATTGAATGCACTTGGGGAGAATATAAACTGCAATGTAAACTATTATCCATGTGGTGTGGCAGTGCTCCAAAATGTATTCACCAAATGTAATGAATGTGTTACAATGATGAAAGAGGTTGTTGATGTGGGAGGAGTGGGGTGGGGAAGGATGTGGGGTTTATAGGAACCTCTTACATTTCTTAATGTAACAGTTTTTGTGATTTATGTATCTTCAAAAAATACAATTAAAAATGATGGAGTGTGTGATCCATTAATTTTAAAAAAAGATAATTAAAATATTTAATTTAAAAAGACTGTAGGAAAGTTGTCTGGCATGTCAAAAGTCATAAAATCATGTATGTATTTGTATGAATGTGTGTATGTAGAAGAGGATTATGTAATCACATTGTGACTAAAATATACCTAATGTCTATGGTTTCTCTGCATTGGGTTTCCTTCAGTATTACAAGAAATAAATTATCTGACAGATACATCATTTCTTGATCAAAAGCAATTCACCACCATTGTAATCCTTGTGAAATTTGCAGAAAATCAATTATCCAAAGGCAAAATTGGGTTGATGGAACCCGTGAACAATTTGACAGAAATGCATCCTGCTTGGCTTGACCTTGAACTCAGATGTACAGAAACTATAATTTGTCATGTTTACAGTCAAGTGCTTTCTCACTCTGGCAGGAAATCTACTTATTGTAGTGACCATAGTCACCAGTCCATCCCTGGGATCCTGCAAGTATTTTTTTTTTTGTCTTTTTTGTTATTTGTAGATTGTTTCTTTACTTCTACTGTAGTCCCAAAAATGATATTTGACTGACTCACTGAGAAGAAAACTATTTCCTTCAGAAAGTGTATGACTCAGCTTTTCATGGAGCATTTCCTTGGTGGAGCAGAGATTATCCTGCTCACGGTAATGGCCTATGATCACTACATGGCCATCTGCATGCCTCTCCACCACATGATCATAATGAACCGGCAGGTGTGTGGCTGATTCAAATTAATTTTATGTTGGGGTTGTCCTTCTGAGGCCCCAATGTCATTGATCATTTCTTCTGTAACATTTAACTTCCTCTGAAACTCTCCTGCATTGACATTCATGTCTTTGGATGTTTTGTTGCCGCCAACAGTGGATTCATGTTCATGCTCAGTTGTTCTATTCTTATCATCTCCTATGTCTTCATCCTTTGCTCCCTCAGAACTCACATCTCTGAAGTACAGCAGAAGAGACTCTCCACTTCTACCTGTGCCTCACAGATTACCCAGGCATTTCATAACAAAACACTCAACAGACCAGGATTCAAAAAATAAATTTTTTTAAACCTGATAAAAGGCATCTATGATAACCAACAGCTAATATTTTATATAATAATAAAAGACAAAAAACTTTCCTTGTAAAATCAAGAATAGGATAAGACTAAGCTGAAACCAATTTGATATTGTTCTGGACATGCTAACCATGGCCATTAGAAAAGAAAAAGGTATAATAAAGGCATACAAACTGAAAATGAAGAAATAAAACTATCTCTATTCACAGATGACATGTTCTTATATGCAACAATTCCTAATAACAGAGAAATAAAATTGAGAGTTTGAAAATAAACATATATCTCTGGTGAAATGATTTTGGAAAAGGATGCCAAGATTATTCAATGGGAAGTTAATTGTCGCTTCCATAAATGGAGCTAGGACCATGGATAATCACATAAAAAAAATATGATATATGCCCTCTATTTCATAACATAAGCAAAAATTAATTCCAAATGAATCAAAGACACTCATTTTAAAGTTAAAACTAAAAACCCTTAGACAGAAACCTAGGAGCAAACTTGCATAACCTTGGATTGGGGAGTGATTTCTTAAATATGATAAGAAAAACACAGGCAACAAAACAAATATGATACATTTCACTTCATCAATAATAAAACTTTTGTGAATTAGAGAACCTTATCAAGTAATTGAAAAGACAACTAATATAATGGGAGAAAATAAAAAGTGCATATCTGATAAAGGTCTTAGTATCCAGAATACATTAAAATTCTTACAACTCACAACAAAATGCAGACAACCCAATTTCAAATGGGCAATGTGAGGTGGCAGACTTGGCCCAGTGGTTAGAGCATCCTTGTACCACATGGGAGGCCTGCGGTTCAAACCCTGGGCCTCCTTGACCTGTGTGGAGCTGTGGGGGAAGGGGACAGAAATAAATAAATAAATAAAACTTTTTAAAAAATGGGCAATGTACTTGCCCATTTCTTCAAGGAAGATGCACAAAAGGTCAATGATCAGGTTAAATAATGCTCAATGTCACTAGTCACTAAGGAATTCAAGGCAAAACTACCATAGAACAGCACTTCATAACCACTATAATGGCTAAAATTTTTTAAACCTCAAATTGAAATCACTTAATGTTTTATCCACCCTGAAACAATGTAAAAAAATCAAAAGGATAACAAACTCTGCTATGAAGCCTCATCAGTAGGAGTGACTAGACAGAAACCCAGTATAGTAGACACCCATAATTTAAGTCTGTGCTCTTCTGTACACACTTCATTTTAAAGCTTCTTAAATCCTTTAGACCTCTATCACAGCCTTGAAACTACACTTTGATAAATGCAGAGGTATAAAATAATATTAGGAAGCCCTGGAGCCAGAGCTTGGGTAACAATGTGAATAAACAAAATCTATTCGTATGTTAACAATAAGCATGGCTAATGCAAAGGAAAAGAGCCTCGTAATCAGAATTTGTGGAGTTAAGTATACATACTCTATCCTCCTGCTATCTGGAATCTTTGATCTATCTTCTTTAATAAAATATCAATATTTGATTAATAATGGTTAGCCTTTCCCTCAATTAGAAACTTCCTTAAATTTAAAAATTATTCAAAGAAGTGTCATTTTAAAATGATATAAAAATTTCAAAATGTTTGGAAAATTCATGGCTTTATTTATTCTGTGAGGCAATTTTACAAATCTCTAAATATTGATTATATAAGAAATATGTTAAGTGCTTAAAAATAATTAAACAAAAATGTAATGAGTATTTGTTGAAAATTCATTTATAATGCTAACTCCTAGTCATGGTTGACTTGTTATTGTGAGAAATAAGGATCAACCACAAATGAATGGATTTGGAGGAATAAAAGATAGTTGAAAGGCCAGTCTCATCCCAAAATTAATCTTGCTATTGTTGCATAACTAGAGGGATTGGTAGGGTCTTTCCAGATTAAGTTATTTTTTTCTGACTAAATCGAAAGAGAAATATAAAATTATTCCAGGTATAGCCAGAGCTACCTTGTTCATGATAGTCCCAAACTAAAGATATGTGTGGAACATTTTTCTTTCAAAAACACCTACATAACACTTTACCTCTAAAATAAATTTTACTGGATTCAATTGAGTCTCAGCTAACAGAAAAAAAAAGTATCTGGTAAAAAAGAAAAAAGTTGATTAGAACTAAGTAATTATGACAGAGTGTTTACGTGCAAAAATGACTAGAAAATTGTGAACCTTTTGCACAGCAGTGAAATGGAGAACCATTTGAAATGTAGACATTTAGAACGAACTGTAAGAGAAAGAATCCAGATAAAGATCCAGATCAAAGCCAAAGCAGATATTGCGTTGATCTGATTGACTTCACTTCTTTTCCCTAAGAACTGAATTAAGACATTTAATTCATAGACATGCCTAAATCTTATGTTTAATATATATTACAAACAGATTATTTTTCTCAAAGTTGCATAAACCCTTTCCTGATAACTAAATATCTACATGATTGCATTGTTTTCAGTCCACTTATATTTAAATAGAATGATGACATAAGCTTACAGAAGTGATGTGTCCTATATTCAGCCCTAAGCATTTAGAAGCCAATGTGTTACCCTACAGCTATCTTTTCCCCTGCTACAGTAAGCCTGGAAGACCTGACTTAAAATGGAAAGATTATACAAAGGAAGCATCCTGGATTACTGAGTATTTACATGGAGGACAGTTGCCCTACAGGAGCACTGAAATCTTAGTGTACTTTCCCTGATCAAGAAATAAAATTGCATGTGTTAAGATTCAGATTTCAGGATTCATTTGTTACCACAGCAAAACACAGCTAATTCTGATTAATGCACTAACTTAGATTTATAATGATTTTTAACAACAATAAAAGAACAGATTATCAAAAATTACAATTATTTTGCTTTTCAAATACATTAGAATGGATAAATAACAAGCCTTATAAATCAAGTCCAATTAGAGTTCTCTCTTCATGAAGTATCTGATTGTACCAAAAGACATATTTAAATCATAAAATTATACATCACCTTTTTTCTGTTTACCTAAAATAGAAGGCAGACATTAAAAACTGTACATTAATAGACTAGGGAGTACCAACAATTATGAATTCCAAATATGAACTAGGTCTTTAATAATTCTTGAGCAAATTTCCTGACTTCACCAGAGTTACCTAATATATACATTTCCTCAGTATATGTTCCAATTTCTTACAATTTTTATGCCTACAAATTTGCCATTAATCTCAGAAGAATATGCTTTCTATTTGTGAGGAAAATAGAGACCATCACAGAAACACTCTTAATATCAAAGATACTCATCAATACTTGTATCTACAAATCTTCTTCACCTTTATGGCTTCCTGCTTAATGAGTAAAATGTGAAAGATTTAAATTTAATTTCAATATATAAGCAAACATTTGGCATACACCTCATTCCTATCTCTTCAGAAATTTTACTTTTAGCTTCCATGACCAAAGCATTACCCAAAATGCTTATGGGTCCTATTAAATCTTAGTGAGAATTTTGGCCTGAGGATAAAGAAAAAATAGTTTAAGTGATTTAAAATCTTTGCCTTTTTGTCTATATGACAGTTAGAGTTAGAGTAGACTTAGATTTGGAGATGGAGTTGGAGTTGGCCTTAGAGTTAGAGCAGCAGTTAGATTTGGAGTTGGAGCTAGAGTGGAATGAGAGCTTGAGTTAGAATTAGAGTTAGAATTTCTATTAGAATTTGAGTTAATTTCATATTGTGCCATTGCCAATCATCAAATTTAAATGGAAAGATAAAGGATTCCAAAGAGCCAAAGCCATATTAAAAAGAACAAAATTGAAGGACTCACATTTCCTTATCTTAAAAGAAAAACAAAGCCAAAGCAAACAAACTAACAAAAAACAACAACACAAAACAAGGTGCTGGCACAGGGAAAGACATATGGACAAAGGCATTGAATTGAGAGCTCAGAAATCATTCCTCAAATTTGTGACAAGTGTGTCAAGTCCATTCAGTGGGGAAAAAATAGCCTTTTCAATAAATGGTGCTCAGAAAACTGGATGGTAATGTACAAAAGTATGAAGGTGGATGCCTACTGCACACAGCATACAAAAATCAATTCAAAATGGACAATAATTTAAATGTAAGAAGCAGAACTCTAAACTTCCAAGAAGAAAATATAGGGAAGCATCTTCAGAAACTGTTAGTCAATGGTTTCCTAGACTTTATACCCAAATCACAGGCAACCAGAAGAAAAATAAATATATGGTACCTCATCAGATGAAAATATTTGTGTCTTGAAGGAATATATCTTGAAAGTAAAAAGACAATCTACTCAATGACAGAAAATATTTGGAAACCACATATCAGATAAGGGTTTAATATCTAGAATATATAATCAACTCAACAATAAAAAACAAGCAGCCCATTTTATAAATGATCAAAAAAGACATTTATAAATAGTCTCCCACAGAAGATATACAAATGGCTAAAAAGTACCTGAAAAAAAATGCTAAACATCATTAGCTATTAGGGAAATGCAAATCAAATCCACAATGAGATACCATTTCACACCCACTAGAATGACTATTTTTAAGGAAAAAGATAGAATAGAAAAAGTTTTGGAGAGGACACAGAGAAATAGGAACATTAGTTCACTGCTGGTGGAAATGTAAAATGGTGCAACTCTTTTAGAAGACAATTTGGTGTTTCCTCATAAAGATAAGTATAGAATTAAGATATGACTCAGCAATCCAACTTCTAATTATATACCTAAAAGTTTTGAAAACATGGACTGGAATAGTTATTTGCATGCCAGTGTTCATAACAGTACTTTTCACAATTGCCAAAAGATGAACACAACCAAAGTGCCCATTAACCAATGAATGAATAAACAAAATGTGGTGTTTACATACAATGGAAATTATTCAGTCCTAAAAAGGAATGAAATTCTGACACATGTGACAATATGGATGAACCTTGCAGACTTCATGTTGAGTGAAATAATCCAGACACAAAGGACAAATATTGTATGACCTCACTCATACAAAATAATTAGATTAGAGAAAAGATTATACACTCAGAATCTACAATGCAGGTTGCCAGATGACAGGGTGAGAATGAAGAGTTACTACTTAAATGTACAGTATCTCTTTGAGTTAATCATAAGCTTTGGTCATGAATGGTGGCAATGGTAGCACAATATTGTGAACACAACAGCACTGGATTATATATGTGAATATGATTAAAAGGGGAAATTTCAGCTGTGTATATGTTTTTAGCATAAAGAAAATTAAAAATAGGACTATACAACTCAGTAAAATCTATTATAAATGATGGACTATAGTTAATAGTACAATTATAAAAATATTCTTTCATGAATTTTAACAAATGTACTACACTAAGAAAGGTGTTAATAATGGGAAGATATGTGGGAAATGTATTTTATGCATGATTTTTCTGTAAACTACAACTTCTCTAGTTAAAAAAATAAAAATAAAAGGTTCCAGTCACAGACTAGGTAGTGTGTGTTTTTGTTTAAACAGTGAACAATATTTCAATAGATTTAAATAATATGAGGAATATATTACATATTTTTTAATGCAGTTATCCTTTATGGTGAGTTTCATTTCTTTGTATAGATCCATACTTCCCTCTGCCTGAAGGATACCTATTTTATCTTGTACTGTGAGTTTCCAGTTGAGGAATTCTTTTAGCTTTTGTATACATGAAAGCATTTTTATTCTGTGCTTGGTTTTAATAAATATTCTTGCTGTGTGTGTATTATAGCTGGACAAATTTTTTTTCCAGATACTTTTCTTTCACATGGTATTCCATATCTCCTTGCTTCCATTGATTCTAACATGAAAAATTTTATCTTCTTCATACCACCGTATTTCTTTACAATCTTCCACTTTGCAGAAGAGGCTACTGGAGCTCAGAGAAGTTGAATAATTTACCCAAGATGACAAGATTTAAAAAATGACAGCAAACTGTGTTGTATTAATGGGTAAGTCTAAGCATTTTCTATGCAAATTATAATAATTTGAAGGTTTCATGTTATCTTTGTCTTTCTACCAGTAATGCATTTTACTTTAAAATGTTTGGCAATCCCTTGAAAGTTAATTGGCATTCATGGAATGAAATGATTACTTAGTAGAAGAATTGAGAATCATATCCAGTTTCATATCTTTAGAGCAAAATTAATCTAGGAAGCTTAGCATGACCAATTTTGTGGTGGGTGTTCCTGTTCATAAGTAAAATCTTTTTCTTAGTCTTTCCTTCCACACTGCAACCATCAAGAAATTCCCAAATCAAAGATGTCTAGATTGTGCTTAGGCTGGTTGCCAAGACAGGTGTCAATGTTAAGAAAGGAAATTAGGAGATATTTTCTCTTTCCACCTCTCTTTCCTGTTCTGCTGCTGTGCAAAAGATCTATCTGAGGAGCAAATCCTGTCTGTCCCTGTTGATAGAACCAAAGCTCTTAAACTATCTAGACTGGACTGAGGCAGTACTTCCTCTCCCATTACCTGCAATGTGTAAGACACAACACAGCACCCATGTCTGATGAGACACAATTGCGGTCACCCCTCGGGCTGAAGTGTGGTTTGCTGGCCTGGCGGGGGAGCAGCCGTGGCAGGCCAAGCTGCTGCCCCCATAATAGGGTGGCTGGTCGGACTCACCGCCACCCCTGAAGGAAGCTCGGCATGGGCGCAGAGTGCCCTCCGGTCTCCCCTTCTCGGCAGCCATGCTTCCGTGGCCGCCCCTCCTCCCCGATGGCGCCACACGATGCCTTGTAGGGCGGCACCCTTCTTCTTCTTTCTCCCTGCGCAGGCGCAGGGCGGAAAATTCCAGTCTGCCCTTTTCCCCTCCCCCGACAGCAGCAACAGCCAGGCGTGGGCGGAAAAATCCAGTCTGCCCTTTTCCCTTCCCCCGACAGGAGCAACAGCCAGGCGTGGGCGGGAAACTCAAGTCTGCCCTCCACCCCAGCAACAGCAGCCACCAATCCCTAAACCCTGCCCCTTCCCCCAGCAACAGCGACAGCCAATCCCTAACCACCACCCCTCCCCCGTCCAGTACCGCCCACTGACCTTTCGCCGGCAACCAATCAGAACAGGGCATGGCTTCGACCAATCAGCCTTCCCCAGCCCCTATAAAACTGTTGCCTCTCCCTCAGTAAAGTGGACTTGCATGTTTACCTTGTCTCCGCGGTAGTTTTTCTGCCGTGCGCCCTCCAGTCCTGAGAGCCCCCGACAAGGGCCTGGCCTCCCTTGTCCCCAGTTCGTCGCCTGCTTCTCCGGGCGACCCCTTCATCGCCGGCTTCGCCGGGCGACCCCGTCAGCCGAACCGCGCAACCCCTGTGAGACCAACCCCTCGTCTGCTGCCGGACCGACCCCTCGTCCCAAGCGGGACCGATCCCTCATGCCAAGCGGGACCGACCCCTCGTCCGCAGCCAGACCCCACCTCTACTGACCGAGCAAGCCGCCGCACATAATAACACAATAATTAGAGCTTAGGTTTGGAAATCTGACCACTCTCAACTTACATCTGAGAGTACCAACTATTAGGTTTTTAAATTTAGGCCAAATTTTCTTTTATGTAAAGTGGAAAAACAATGTCTTTCTAATGGGGATTATATGAAACTCAGATGAGATATGACACTAGCAAATTGACTGATATATAAAAGTGCTCATTGTTTATTATTTGTCATCCAGTTCATGTTTCCTTTATATCCTACAACTTTTTATTTGAATCTTAACTTCACTATCAGATTATTTAATGGAGAAACCAAACATTCATAGAAAGATTTCACAATTATAATTACTTGTGAGTCAATATTGAATATATTAATCTTGGCTTTTCCTTTCCCCTAGTTTCTGCATTTCCCCAAATCCCATCATGCAATGAAGAAAATGAAGCAATGAAGAAATGCTTCATATATATTAAAGAAAAATTTTTGTCAGTACCTGGGAATTGTCACACCATGAGCTCTCATTTCCTATACCTAAGATGAAAACAAACAAAATGGTATGGACCCTATGCCAAGTGCCATTCCTAAGCGTTAAATACATTATCTCACGTAACCCACAACAGTCTAAAGAGATAGCTCCCTTCTTGGTACATATGTGAGAAATGATACAAAAGATGAGAAACTAGGTCTCATAGTTAATCTGTAGAAGATTCAGCCTTAGGAGGTGCATTTTCATGCATTCCAAAGCTCTTCCTCTTAAGCATGTCATATTTTTAATATTAGAGAGCAGGTTCTCTGACTTGCATGTGTCTATCCTCAGAGTATCAACAGTAAAATAGCAGCTTTCAATGACCCTATCTTGCTCAATTCCCTCTATAACTTTGTGAGACAGGTATTATTAGAATTGCTGCATAATTTCTGATAAGTTCTGGATCCTTTCTCCCATGAATAGAACATTCTGTGCCACATCACAGACCAACTACCATCATAGAGAGACTGCTAACCCAGCCCACTTGGCTTTGTCCCCTTTTTCCAAACAGATCTCACAGCCACAAGAGACAGCAGGAGGACCTCATTTGTTTTTTTGGCTAAAGCAGCTCATTCTAATCTTCTGGGAACTAAAATTTATAGCACCCCTAACTCCTCCTTGTGCTTAAGTAATCTACATTTACATATTTAACTGAAATCATACATTACAATGCCAGAAGGACAGACTCTGCGTTTTCCTGAGCCTGGAAATCTATATAAACATAAACAACCATAGATAAGAGATGTTCTTTGTTTCTAGATTGCCAACCCATTTCATTCCAAACACTGAAGAAGCAAAGGAGGTATCTGCAGCTGTGCATGGGTTTTCTAAGAAGAAAGCTTAAATGATCTTAATTCAGGAATCCGTTATACCAAGGCAACTTTCATTTTTTGCTGAGATCAGGTTCTTGCAATCCTTCATTTTCTGCTTTAATGTAGTTTGCTTTTCTCAGTTCTTTAAAAAAGATTACAGCAAAAGTCAAGAGCCTTTACGATATATTTTATCTAGTCATCAAGAAAGCAAGACTGGCAAATGTGCAGCACAGTCTTGGAAGAGAAGTCGTTCAAGGGTTAGGTTTTTCCCAAACAAGTTCTTTATTTTGTTTTATTTTTTATTTTTTGGCCTTTATTTGAGGTAGAAACTTACAGTTACAAGGTCCGAAAGCATAAATTACTTAGAAGCCTAAAATTTTGGAATTTCTGAATAGAGAAATTCTTATCAAAGCTGGGATGCTTGTGGCTCACATTCAGTTTAGTGAAAGCCTATCAAGCAAAGATAAATTTACCCCACAAACTAAGATTTATTTAGAAGTTTGCCTTAGCAATCATTTTCAAGTCACTAACTGAGGTAAGGAAATACTGTACTTAAGGTAAAAATGGATGAACTTTCAAAGGAGTAGTAAGTGATGGGTCAATGTTCACTAAATCCTAGGAAGTAATCTCGAAAACTAAGATGACTTTTCATGGAATCAACTTGTTACTTCTTCCATAAATGCATTCTGAGAGGTAGGTAAAAATAGTGACTTCTTTGTTAGTATGATAAGAGAATTCAATTTACAGGCACATTACATTTATACATATGTTTCTACTATCACAGATTTTTATGAATAATAATAGCATATACAATCTACTCAGAAGTGCAGTCATTTGAGATGTTATGGACCCAGAGAAGAGATAAAAAAAGAAAACTTCTTTTATTAAATTATTTTACTGGTTAAAAAGGCAGTGTGTTCCATTTATAGTAAAAAATCAGAAAATTTATAAAAAGAAGAAAACAAAAATTGCCTTTTATTCCATTACCAAATAAGCACTATTATACTAGATGCAAGTTTTTTATTTACTTTTTAATGAATATATGTTTTTTAGACAGTTGAGATCATAATATATATACCATTTAATAGCTTGAATTTTCCAATCAGTGTTATATTGAAAACATCTTTCCACATCATTAATCTTCTTGCAAATAACCTTAATTTCCATGTGATATTCCATAGCTATATACCATAATTCTAACTGTATCCCCTTATGTAGACATTACATAAAAACTGAAGGCAACTTCAGGTTTTCACTGTTATTTTTAAAAAGCATAATTTTGATCATATTTTTTCTCTACAGTATATTCTGAGAACTGAAGTAAAGAAAATGTTATACCAACATACACTCATAGGCACTTGATAATATAGTTCCCATACATGATTATTAGTTTTAGAATTTCTTTTATATGATGAATTATAAAATGTAGGAAATCTTAGATGTCTAATTTATTTTCTTAGAATTAAATTTTGATTAATTTTGTCTTTAATAAAGCTGTGAATATACTTATTGCTTATTTGTGGAAGCTATATCTATACAATGATTGCCTGCCATATTTTTTTGCAATTTTTCTTCACTGTGTTGCATGAGTATATGTAGTTTAATATTTATTTTTTCCTTTTAGACATCTTTTATTTCCCTTAACATATTCTCCACTGAGAGAAGAGATACATATTATCTCTTTTGTTTTGGAACACACTTATGCTTTATTTTCACATTTTAATGCACATTATTCTCCCTTTCACTTTATTTCCTTTTGGGAGGCTGGTAAAAAGAGATGACATCCTTTGTTTGAAAATCTTTTATTACTCTATGGACCTATACATATTATAATGTACTTTTTGGCTAGTTGGTTTTTTTTGAGGTACCAGGGATTGAAACTGGGACCTTGTATGTGAGAAGCAGGTGCTCAACTGCTTGAGCTACATCTGCTTCCCAATTACTTTTTAAAATATCTTTTAAATTAAAATCTTTTTGAGTTTTGCTCATACTTAACTTTTTATTAAACTTACCTGTGTTCATTAGTTTTATTAGTACTTTATAAACACAATAAGCTTTTCAATTTCTTAATCATCTAATATTTTGTTAGTTGTATTAATTTAACTTTTGGGTTGAATATTTTATTCTTTACTTTCTTTCTCAGTTCATTTGCTTACTCATTTAATACTATATAAGTGAATATTTTAAGAATAAAATTATTAGTATATGATGTTCTGGTCTTTGTTCTTTTACCAATCATTTGGAAGTATGTGGAAAGTTATATTTTTAGCTTTAGGTTACAAATTTGATATAATAATAATGATTTTATTCTATAACTCTATGTCATTTGTTATTTTTCCTGTAACATATGTTTATAACACTTAGGCTCATTAAGAATGAGGCAGCAACATCAAATAGCTACTAGTCAGTGAAAATAGAATACAAAATTAAGTCTGTCTATTCTAAGGAACACATGTCTAAAAAATTGTGGTCCTTTTGCTTTTTTGATTTAGATGTATCTGTTTTCTTAATATATCCAGAGAATGCTTTATAAATTCATTAAACTGAATTTTGTTTAACCAAAGAACACTGAATTCAAAATATGACATAAGTTCCACAAAGAGTGAATTCCAAAATTTCAAATAAACTTTGGGAATACTGAATTACATCATGCTGCCTGCTTTATCCTCTTCCTGACATCCTTTTTTCAGAGATGGTCCATTAAGTATCTATTATATTCTATTAAAATTTTATTCTAAAGTAGTATAAGCTCAAAATATACTACCAGGGTATATCTACTTCACCTTCAAATATTCACACAGTCCATTTAATTCTGAAATAAACTCCATCATCCATAATTTCAAATTGAATTTATAGTTACCCTGAAAAAAGTAAAATACATCAAGTATAACAAACTACAATTTGGTCTTATCAGCATGAGTGAATAGAGAAGAGACATAGTGGAATGAGCTTTCATTAAATTTAAGCCTCTCTTCTCCTTACAGGTCCCTTTTAATTCCTATTTTCCAAGAAATAACATTATGGCAGTGATTGAGAGAGAATTCAGCTATGTAAGATTACAGGAAAGGTGCCTGGCATGTCTAAAATCATAAGATCATGTTTGTGTTTGTATGTGTGTATGTGAGTATGTGTAAAAGAGGACTATGTATTCAAAATGTGACTAAAATATCCACATGTCTATGGTTTCCCTGCATTGAGTTTCCATCAATATTCTAGGAAATACTCTGAAAGATAGATAATTTCCTGATCAAATGGGATCCACCACCATTGTATTCCCTGTGTTATTTGCAGATAAATCAATTACCCAAAGGCAAAATTGGATTCATGGAGCCAGTGAACAATGTGACAGAATTCATCCTGCTTGGCTTGACACTGAACCCAAATGTGCAAAAACTGTTGTTCTTCATGTTTACAGGCATCTACTTTCTCACTTTGGCAGGGAACCTACTCATTGTAGTGACAGTAGTTACCAGCCCAGCCCTGGGGTCCCCTATGTATTTTTTCCTGACTTTCTTGTCCTTTCTAGATGGTTCCTTTACTTCTACCATAGCCCCCAAAATGATACTTGACTTACTCACTGAGAAGAAAACTATTTCCTTCAGCAAGTGCATGATTCAGCTCTTCATGGAGCATTTCCTTGGTGGAGCTGAGATAATCCTGCTCATGGTAATGGCCTATGATCGCTACGTGGCCATCTGCAGGCCCCTCCACTACATGATCATAATGAACAGGCGGCTGTGTGGCCTCCTGGTGATCATGTCCTGGGCTGGAGGATTTCTTCATGCTCTGATTCAAATCCTTTTTATGCTCTGGTTGCCCTTCTGTGGCCCGAATGTCATTGATCATTTCTTCTGTGATCTTTATCCTCTGCTGAAACTCTCCTGCACTGACACTCACATCTTTGGACTCTTTGTTGCTGCCAACAGTGGGTTCATGTGCATGCTCAGTTTTTCTATTCTTATCACCTCCTATGTCTTCATCCTTTTTTCCCTTAGAACGCACAGCTCTGAAGGACGGCAGAAAGCTTTTTCCACCTGTGCCTCACATATTGCTGTGGTTGTCTTATTCTTTGTGCCTTGTATATTTGTGTACCTTCGTCCCATGACCACCTTCCCCATTGATAAAGCAGTAGCTGTGTTTTATACTATGATTACACCCATGTTAAACCCTTTAATCTACACCCTCAGAAATGCAGAGGTCAAAAATGCCATGAGGAAGCTCTGGTGCCAAAGAGTGTTCTTGGTTAAAAATTCAGGTACATTGACAAGATAAATAAAATCTGATGTTTTAAATACATGTGTGTTGAAAGCAAATGAATTTGGTAGGTTTCCCACTTGTTCAGTTTTTTTGTAGGAGTTTAAAACAAGTATATTAGATATTCTTTAAATTTGGCGTTCTTAACTTTTTTGTTCCATAGACCCCCTTTGCCAGACAGGTGAAAACCACAGACTGTTGCAAGCCCACAATATGTTGTATATTATTTCATAAATATTTCGCACCTACATCAAAATGTCCCCACAAGAATAATATTTTTTTTTGAATTTCAATTCAAGTTCACAGTCTCCTGGTTAAGAACTTCTGCTTTAAATATTTGGTAGAATTCAACTGTGAATTCATCTGGTCATGGGCTTTTTTAAATTTTTTTTTGTCATTATTTATTTTTTTAATGTTACATTCAAAAAATATGAGGTCCCCATATACCCCCACACCCCTTACCCCACTCTCCCATAACAACAACCTCCTCCATCATCATGGGACATTCATTGCACTTGGTGAATACATCTTTGAGCACTGCTGCACCACATGGTCAAGGGTCCACATTATAGTTTTACACTTTCCCCCAGTCCACCCTGTGGGCCATGGCAAGACATACAATGTCCAGTAACTGTCCCTGGAGTACCACCCAGGAAAACTCCAAGTCCTGAAAATGCCCCCACAATGCATCTCTTCTTTTCACTCCCTACCCTCAGCAGCTACCGTGGCCACTTTCTCCACATCAATGCTACATTTTCTTCAATTACTAAGCACAATAGTTGCATAGTAGAATATCAGTAAATCCACTCTAATCCTTACTCTATTCTTCCATCCTGTGGACCCGGAATGGTTATGTCCACTCCACATCTATATCAAGAGGGGGCTTAGATTCCACATGGATGATGGATGCAATCCTCCTGCTTACAGTTGTAAGGCACTCTTAGCTCCCTGGTGTGGTGGTTGACCTTCTTCACCTCCATGTTAGCTGAGTGGGGTAAGTCTAATAAACCAGAGCATAGGAGTTGCAAGTCTGTTGAGGTTCAGAGCCTGGCTGTCACATGGACAGTCCAGAGGTTCAGGTCCCCTGAGTATACATTAAACCCCAGCACCAACCACAGGTATGGTAAAAGTAACAGGAGAGGCTTGTGAATAAAGATCACATCTGAATCCAACTCCATCACATTCAGGAAGACAAACTCCAAAGTAGAGCCAGTGGACATGGCACTGAAGTCCATCTGCCATGACCATATTACCTATGCATCTCTGTACACCTCAGAAGAACCAATACCTAGGGTTGTATCTACTTTAGCTGTCTCTGGAACTCTGCTGAGGTGTACATAAGGGTGACCCCTCTGAAAACCTCCCAGCTCTTTTTTGGAGACTCATAGCCATATCAACTCATTTGTCCTTTCCATTTCCCCCTTTTATTCAAGGTCAAAAGCCATTTTTAACTCCTGACAATATAGATAGGCAGAGATATTCTGCTAGTCTGAGCTGACCCTTTTATTCAAGGTCATTTTCTAGTTACATCATCAGCTGGTACTTGGTAGTAATCCCTTGGTGACAGGGAGGCTCATCCCCAGGAGTCACATGTCCCATGCTGGGGGTGGGGGTGGGGGAGGGGGTGAAGGCAATGCATTTATATGCTGAGTTTGGCTTCAGTCATTGGCTTCTGATTGGTTTGTTGAGGCTTTATTTCTTGTACA
This sequence comes from Dasypus novemcinctus, assembly GCF_030445035.2. NCBI lineage: Eukaryota > Metazoa > Chordata > Mammalia > Cingulata > Dasypodidae > Dasypus > Dasypus novemcinctus. The sequence goes on from NC_080682.1 coordinate 40,949,860, forward strand.
GTCTATATGAATTTTTTATGTTTGTCTAGGAATTTGTCCATTTTATTTCCATTATCAAATCTGTTGGCACACAGCTGTTCATAGTTGCTCTTTCAGTTTTGTAGGGTCACTGGTAATGTCAACCCTCTAATTTCTTATGTTATTTATTTGCATCTTTTCTCTTTTTTTCATTCTTAGTCTAGCTATACGTTTGTCAATTTTGTTGATCTTCTTGAAGAACAAACTTTTAGCTCTGCTGTTCATCTCATTTTTTTATTCTCCATTTCATTTATTTCTATTCTAATCTTTGTTATTTCTTTCCTTCTGCTTGCTTTGGGATTAGTCTGCTATTTTTTCCTAGTTCTTCTAGTTAGATCTTTGATTTTAGCTCTTTCTTCTTTTTAATGTAGGCATTAAGGGTTATAAATTTCCCTCTCAGCTCTCCATTCATTCTATGCCAGAAATTTTGATATGATTTGGATATGTTTTCATTAGTCTCAAGATATTTACTGATTTCTCTTGCAATTTCTTCTTTGACACATTTATTATTTAAGAGTGTATTGTTTTATATCCATATATTTGTGAATTTTCCCTTTTTTCTGCCTGGTGTTGATTTTCAGCTTCATTCCAATATCATCACAGAAATTAATTTGTATAATTTAAAACTTAAAAATTTTATTGAGATCTAACTTATGACCTAACATATGGTATATCCTGGAAAATGATCCATGAGCACTCAGGAAAAAAGTGTATCCTGTGCTTTGCTGTTGTAGTGTTCTCTAAATGTCTGTTAGGTATATTTCAGTTGTCATAGTATGCAAGCCCTCTGTTTCCTCTGTTTCATCTCTTGAGAATTTCTGTCCAATGCTGAGAGTGGTATATTGAAATCTCCAACTATTATTGTAGAGATGTCTTTTTCTCCTTTCAAGTTTTTCCTTCATGTGCCTCAGGAGTTTTGGGGCACCTCTTTTAGGTGTAGAAATATTTGCTTTTATTTATTCTTAGTGAAATGTCCATTTTTTAATATTTAGTGAGCTTCTTCATCTCTTATACCACTTTTGTATTTGTAGTCTATTTTGTCCAATATTAGTATTAATACTACAGATATTTTGATAACTATTTGTGTGGACTGTCTTTCTTAGTGCATTCACTTTCAGCCTGATTGTGACCTTGCATCTAAGGTGGGTCTCTGAAAACAGCATATTTTTTATCCTTTCTGTCAGTCTCTGTTTTTCCATTTGGAAGTTCAATCCATTAATGTTCA